>NC_088793.1:156285705-156951872 GCF_011386835.1 Chrysemys picta bellii | reverse complement strand
CAGGACTGCCAGATTTTATAAGCGAGGCAAGGGCAATCCCTGGCTGGAGGCCTTAGAAGAATGCCTACATGCTGTATGACATAATCTTTTGCCTATTGAATCCCCGCTCCTCTCCCAAATCCTTTCTGAAGCGGTGGCCTAGCTGTATGTTCAGGATCATTTTGCTAATGGTTAACATTTAAAAGATGTTAAGCTGCAGCTCTTACCGTTGGGTCATTAAAGTGCCTGTGGGTTTGTTTTTCCCCCCACTAGAGTAGGAGTATTAACTCTGGTCTCTTGCCTATGGAATTAGCTCCATTTTAGCTAATTACATTCTGAGGGTGGTTTCACTGGCCTACAGTATTCTTGTCCACTGCCTGCCCGGAACTATTGTGTACTGTTAAAAGTTTCATTTCTCCTGGTTATTCACGAATTATGATTATTAACATAGGGCCAAATCCTGAACACCTGATGAGCTCTTGCCACTTTCATAGTACACAGTGGGAGATACAGAGGCCCAACACACCTCTTGATTTGGCCCACAGGTGAGCTAGTACTGGAAGGTGCTGAGTGCCTCTTACAACATTCACAGAACCTTCTGCTCCCAATAAGTGCAGTGAGATCAGCAGGATTGGAAGCAGGCCCGTGGTGTGGGACTAATTCTCAGAAGTGGCCTTCCAATTTGCACACGTACGCTTATGTTTGTGTATTCACTTTATGGCACCTAAATGTAGGCTTTGGTGTCTAACACACAGCCATACAAGTCCCATACCCACAGCCAAGGTCTAATGTGAACATAAGAGATGTCAAGAGTAGGCGTACAAAAATACAGCTGCACACTTCTAAATGCCCACCTTTGGAGACCGGGTTGAGCCCCTTTCTAAATTTGGCCCTGTAGGATTCCCATTGAGTTGAAATAGGTGGGTCCACAGCTGGATCTAAAAGCTTCCATGTGAAGTTCAGGTGCTTTTGGATTCAGGATTTTAAATAAGGGTCATTTCTATTTTTCCACATTACTAGTGTAAAGAGGCAAGGCTGCTGTTCCTTCTTGTCAACAAGTAAAGCTTAATTCAGTTAGAAATACTCCCTTGTTACTGCTTCAGCCAGACAAATGTTAACCTTCACTTGTTAAGTATCTGTGTAAGCCGTAGGAGCTATGTAGTCCTCTGTTCATTCAATGCTTTGATGAGAAGTATTACATTGTTCCTGTATGGTGCATTTATAATTTATTTTTTAATTTGTATGTATGACACAGTTTTGTCTGGGGAGCTTGCTCTTGCGGCTCCTGTAATGTAATATTTCAGTGGGATTAGGATAAAACAATGGCTCAGAGCAAATATACAACAGCTTCATTACTTGGCTATTACTGTAGCCATGAAAGTCAAGCCTGGCCTCTCTTCTCATCCACAGATATAATGGGTTTTGTTTGTTTCTTACCCATTGGGGACATAGGCTTGTGACATGGATTTATACAGCTGTTTGGCTGATTGCTAGTAGAATAGTTTATCAGTGCTGAGATATAGCACAAGCCTTTCCTGGAAAATAGTGGTGATCAAACACACAGCTGAAAAAGTGACTATTTAGTTATCAATTTTTTCCTACAAACTCTCCAAGCCAGAGAATGGAAAGCCAGAGAAAGCAGCAGCACTACATCGTCAAAACCTTGTGAGGCTAGGCAAATATTATTTCTTCTTTATATATTAACTGTTTGTTGACTCCATCTCGCTGTCTGACAGGAATAATATTTGTGGTATTGGGCTCCTCAGCTTCACTTGAGCATTTTAAATTGCTCATCAAGGATATTTACTGTCTTCTCTACTCATCGGATGTGACTGCTGTCCCTTAAATAGAGTGTGGGAGGGAAGATAGGGTGGAAAGTGGGGGACTGGAGGGCTCAAGGGGTTGTCAATGCCATAAAGAGATGGAGAACCTTTTGTTTCTACATCACTGGTTTAAATCAAGCCCAGGTCAGTAATTATTTAGATTGCAAGCTCTTAGCGGCAGGGACTATCTACCACTCTCAGTGCCTAGCGCAACGGGGCCCTGATCTTAGTCGGTCACTACGCACTACCATCAGATATCATAATAATGGCTGACTGACATAACCATCTGTTCAGTGGTCAATATGAAATAGTTTGGCGATCTTAGTCCAATTCCTAGTGGACATATGTCCACATCACAAGAAAAACACCATCACACATAGGCACTCTTGTCAGCAGTCAGGCGAGGACTGATTTGACACGGAGATAAATGCATGCAGAACTTCATTGTGTTTGTTGCTTCTCACCTCTCTTCTGCATTTGTGAGTTATCTGTCTAGAATGCAAGCTTTTGGGGGCAACAATCTTATTATTAAACCTATCAAAGCCCTTTCCCCCTTGACACTATACAAATAATAATAATAATAATTAATAATTTGGAGGGTCTAAATATTCTAGATTAAGTATGACCTGCCTGCAATGGTAAGGAAATTATCCAGGGGCTCCAAATGGACACACTTTATGCTTCTCTTAATTGAGCCATGCGGAGACATTGGGAGACAAGCTCTGTAGCAAATGATTCCATCCTGAAGAGCCTATTAACACAAAAACCGAGAGTCACTCTGCTAAATGCATTTTCCTGCTCCAGCTAAATGCTCCTCTGCTCCATGTGAGAACTGTACAAACTTCTTGGACACAAATTAAACCCAAATTAAAATAAGTCAAACAACCTTCTACCTTCAAATCTAACTCCGTCAGGGGGCCTGTATTCAGGGCTTCATGGATTTATCGACTGTACAGCAAATTGTTATTAAATCGCCTCTGTTTCTATGGAAACAGCAAAGTGGCTGTTAAATTTAAAACACACCAAAGGTTATGCCTTCCAAGCATATTATTTTATATATTGATTGGGTCTTTTCCCTACCCACTCCCCCTATACTTTTCTAATGTGGTTTTGTCTTTAGAGGTGGAAAGATATTAACTGCCTCCACCCTTGCACCTTGCTGGATTAGTGTTCATAGTGAATTAGGTCAGAAAAGCTCAGAACCCCTGCACAGATATTAAACAATTAGAACGTTTGAGATCTGCCCCTGACTAAGCATCCAAACTCTCCAGCTCAGTTTCACAGGTTCTTGAGTTTCAGAAGCTCCAAATTGAGCCTTCAAAATGGCTCCTGGGAACAGGCTCTCCTGTGAATTCTGATGCTTCCTGCTTCTGATCATGCTGGAAATAGAGCAAAGATGGCCTCTGTAAAGGCTGATTCCCCACTCTGGCACTACGAGTGCAGAAGGTGGGGGCCTGCAAAGATTCTAAAATTAATACTGGCCACTCCAGGCTGGTATTAAACTCCCAAGGTCACAGCTTCTCTCTTACCTTGGATGGGTAGTTGCTGCCACCACCCAAGTGCAAAAAAACCCCTATGGACCCAGGAAAGTGCACTTGGGAATTCCTTCCTCTGGGGTACCCTCAAGCCCTTTCACCCCCCCTCTGGGGAAGAGCTGAGAAAGAAAACAAAGGAAATCAGTTGTTGCCACCAGCTAATTAAACAATGCGTGCACAAACCTCTTAAGACACAAAAATCCCAATCCTGTTCTTAAAAAAGTTTTATTAAAAATAAAAAAGAAAATACATTTGGAACTTAAGCTATTGCTAGATTTAAAAAGAGCAAATATAATAATAAGCATCAAGAATGGTTTTCTTGAGGTCCAGCTTAATGGTTACAAGCAAAACAAAAGCATTTGGGGGTTAGCACAGAGGAGTCCACAAACTAATAAGAAATAACCCTAACCGCGTCTTCCTAGACATTCCCTGATTTACTTACATATATGAGGTTTCAAATAAGTAGTTCTAGGTATGATCTGATGATTTTCCATACCTGCCTTAAAGCTTCTTATAGCATTGCTGCTATGTCTCTCCTCTCTCCGGGCAGACAAAGGGAAAGTTTTTTTCCCCCAATTTTAAAAAGTCCTAGCCTTCCCATTGGCTCTTTTGGTCAGATGCCCACTCCCTTCCTTTTACCTGTGGATTTGTTAACCCTTTGCAAGTAAAGCAAGTAGAGACCAGCGACTAACAGGGATTTTATAGCTAACTGGCTGGCTGGGTGTCCATAAAAGGGAGCTACCCTCCCCCCTTCATTTATCACAGCCTCTCTCTTGGGATTTGGGTTCTTCCACTTCCCATTGTGCTAGTGCAGAAGGATTTTCAGTAAAGGAAAAAAAATGGTTCATCTGTGCCTGTTCAGAGGACAATCTTTGCAGAGGAAAGGGAATAGGAAGGAGGAGAGAGTGAGAGGAGACCAGCACCACAGCTCTCACCCACCTATATGATGCTTTCTATACAAAGGGTCAGAGAATATTTGACTAGGAAGATGTACACTTAAGTAGCAGCATTTATGTAGTCTGAAGCTAGTGCTGCCTTTGGTTTATTACATTAACTTGTTAAGGAAAGAATGTTTTTGTGTCTGTACTTGACAAATCAGAACAGCTTGTCCTCCTTTGGGCACTCCATATACAATAGCCAGTAGACATGTCCTCACATTCTGCAAGGCCCCCTGTGCTAAGTATGCCCTTCTTTCCTTCGGACAAAAAATTAAGATTCTAAGCAGCTTAGAAAAAGCATGTCAACTGCACTGCAACTATTTTGCAAAAGGACAAAGAACGAAGTCAGGCAAATTGGCAGTGGCAAAGAATTGCAGAGCATCTCAGCCTACTTCTGTTAAAAAAAATTATGAATCCATTTCCATTTCATTGACCCTCTTGGAATTCCTATCAAATATGTGCATATATTTTTATGCAAACCCAATATAAAAGCAAAATATTCAGCTGTGCATTATTTATGTTTGATCGTCTACAGATGACTCTTAAATCTAAAGCTAAATTCCTTCCCCAAGTCAAGCCCCAAGTCTTCGATTCTTGACTTTGCAAACCCCTTAGTGACATTAATAGTCCCTGAAGGAGTACTGAACTATTGAATAGTTCTTTTTTAAAATATTTGTGAAGGGTTCAGATTCTACTGGGGCCATATAAACACCTGGATAGATGAATAGTTGAGATAGCAGTCAGTGGGACTATTCCTGTGAATGGGGACTATTCATGAGAATATGGGTTGGTAGGATCCAGTCCTTAATGATGTACCTATAATAAATGGGACATTCTGCATAAGAATCCACCCAGAAGTTCCAAGTGAATAGGATTTTTTTCACTTCCTGTTCTATATCCCTGCACAGCATTGCTGAAAGCTATTAAACAGCTGTTGAATTCCACCCAAGAGCCAAGATAAATGTTCCCTCTATCCACTTACTCGCCTCACATAGGTACTTTCAAGTTTAATTAATTAAAGTTCCTAGAGAGCTGTCTGAGCCTCAGATGAAAGGCCTTATAGCAGTACAAATGGAGTGGTATTCATGATAACTAGCTTGTGCGGGTAGAAGTAAATTGTGTGAAGGAGGGGCCTATGCAGAGCAATAAGGTGACTGGACACAATAAGCCGGAGGTGTGACTCCAGTGAAGTACTGGATTTAGCACACCAATTAGTTTCAATAGGGTTTTGTTATTGGTAGGGAAATAGAGTTTGATTTTTCTGGTCAATGTTTGGCTGAAATTCTTACTGTATGTGAAATTTCTTGACTCTTAACAGAATCCTGTATAGTCAAAAGCTGCTGATTGAAGACTGGGGGTCCAAATACTGATGGAGCCATATTTTTATGTTTAGAAAAAGTTACTTTTCTTTTGGCATTAGGCATCATTTTCTTTTGAAGGCGCAATCAAAATAATTTTACATGGGCAAACAGCCAAGTCAGACAAAGAAAAGGTCTGTTGTCTAAAAGAGTGACCTTTAACAGTACAGAACAATGGAGAGTTACAAAATAGGTTTTCCACTGTCTTCCCTCTATGGTTCATACACTTTCATATGAGAAAGTGTGGCAAGTCTGATTGTAGGTAAGTATTGGCATTCCGTGTGCTCAGGAATATGAACCAACACAAAGACTATTGTTGTACAGGTTACTTCACTTTCACCAGTAGCCTAGTCATTGGCTCAGTGTGAAAGGACTAATTATTCTTTGTTTAACTTGGGTATTTAGAAGAAAGGAAGTATGGTGACTAGGTCTGAGGATCCTGGGGTTTGATCCCACATTGTCTCGCTAATATCCTGGGACCAATATAGCTACAACAACACTGCATGCTACTTCTTCTGTCATTCCAACCATGTGTAGTTAAAATCATGTTTCAGTTAATGATCCAATAGCTGCCAGTTCCTCAGATCAGAATCAGCTAACTGGGAAAACCAGTCTGTTTTACTGATGAAAGAGTTGCTGAAACTTCAATAAATTCACCCCATCTCTGTGCAAGTGTGTGATTCAGGGAATGCCAACCCTAAGGAACATTCATGTGGGTAGAGGGATAGTATAGCTGGGGTTGCCTGACATTTTCCATTTTAAGACCCCATTTTCAGGTGCTTATAAGTTTGTCAAACTTTAATTGTTTGGGCTGGAGTTTTCTATGCCAGGTGTCTGCCTGCAGCTGAATTTTTTTGGAAAGTTTCAGCTAATATGACAGGTTTCAGAGTAGCAGCCGTGTTAGTCTGTATCCGCAAAAAGAACAGGAGTACTTGTGGCACCTTAGAGACTAACAAATTTATTAGAGCATAAGCTTTCGTGGACTACATCCGAAAAAGTGGGCTGTAGTCCACGAAAGCTTATGCTCTAATAAATTTGTTAGTCTCTAAGGTGCCACAAGTACTCCTGTTCTTCTTTCAGCTAATATGGTTCAGACATTTCCAAGAATTAGATTAGAGAAAAATACATTGTTTTGGCCATGTTAAATCTTTTTTACAACCCTTTCAGTGAGAAGCTCTATTGCCTGTATGCTCCCTGTGTCACCTATAATAAAGATTATGGGTAAGACCCTTGGCCCACTGAAGTCAAGGCAAAACTCCCATTGACTTCAATAGGGTCAGGATTTCAACCTATATGCATAAGTTCAGTATATAATACTGTGCCAGGCAGGTTTGTCACAATGAGACTTTATTTCATTAACAAGAAAATTAACAATAAACTGTGTTAAGTTCAGCTCAAGACTTCTCAGCTAGACACACACATTTAGGCTTGTCTACACTACCCACTGGGTAAAAAAAAAAAACAACGAAACCCCAGCAAATGTAACCCTGCCGCCACTCTCCGGAAGGATACAGAGCAGAAACAATCTGTACTGGGGAGAGGAAACGCTGTATCATCTCTTGGAACTTCCTACTCCTCGTGCCATTAGGATAATTGGTCTCCTCTTCAGAAGCAGCACAAAGTCCTCTCCACTAACCCAGATCCCTGGAGATCTGCACAAAGGGGCACTTGTGCCACTGGATGCCACTTGTGTTAACTTGGGCTGCTTCCCCACCATGGCTCTGGGGGAGCGGGTTCTGGAGCAACCTGTTCCAGCAGCAACCTCCTCCAGGTCCATAGAACGGATACGGAGTCCCCATGTATGGGAGCGGGTTGGGGCAAAAAAAGGCTCATGCCAAAGTGGCAGAGCTCTCCCCTTCCTCAGCTGCAGGCTCCCTTCCATGTGAAATCCATGGAGTCTTCGGCACCTGCAGTCATATTTTCCCCACCATTATCAATTTTATTTTAAAATACTTTCCAGACAAATGCATTCACTTGATGAAATGTTCATTTCAGGATGGGTCTGAGACCACGCAAGATACTGCTGTGGAGTTAAAAAGAAAAAATAAACTAGTCTTGTAAAACCTCCTAGTAGAGAATCATAAGCCATTGCTGTCCTTTAATCTTCTGGGTTTTGGGGAGTGAACCAAAGAGTGTTTAAAAAGCAGATTGGTCTCAGCTTGGTCCTTTTAATGTACCTTGTACTACTGTGTTTGAGCAAATGCCTACCAGCACTGGGCATGTTAGCATATAGCTGCTATCTAGATTAAACATTGCTGCAGTGTCGGTATTTTAAAGGGTGAAAAGTGTTTTTGTTGTATTTAAAAGAGACCAAGTCAAATTCTTGTGTTCTTCATTTAAGGGAGGAAATGCTATGTTAAAATTACCTTTTGTAAAGGAGACCAAAGTTAGGAGCAACTCAAGGCTTCCAGCTTGACAATAATAATGCAGACAGAGCACTATGTGTAAGAGGAGACAATACAAAGGACGGCTTGCATTTCTTAGCAATGTGTTACATGGAAACAGACAGTTTTGGAGATGTTGCCAGGCTGAATCTATGGCCAAAGCTGGAAAGAAGATGAGAAACACAGCTGTACATTATGTAATTGCACCCACTTTGTGACCTGAGAAACTAGTGAAGGTGTACTATGGATGAATGCCATATGCAATGTTCAGAACTGAATTCAGGTTTGGATTTTAAACCTCTTCAAATTTCTGGGGTGTGCAGAAAGATTCAGTGTTCTGATTCAGGCCCAGGCCTAATTTAAAGGTGAAAGTCTCAGATCATTTCAGTGCATCACAATGTGAAAATTGCAACTCTAGCTATGATGAGGAAACTCTGCTTAAGGTCTGAATCTGGCCTATGGAAAGTTACATCACTGTGAAGAGAGGTCCTTTTGTGTTGTTTGCAGCAATCCTTACTCAGACTTCAGTAAGATTTCCGCCTGAGTGTGGACTCCAGGGTTAGACCCAGTGGGTGTTGAATTTAAATAAAAGGTCATTTTTCCTCTTGGTATTAATTGACTTTATATTCATTAGGTGTTAGTTAGGTCTCACATTCTCTTGTGAATGGATCGGATTACATCAGAGAAATTCCCCTTTGCTCATGGAAGCAATATAGAGAACCTTTTCTATGACTATTGCCTGCACAATACTCTAACTACTAAAGCTACTGTAATGACTGAGAGCTCACTAGAATTCCTGTAAAGTGCAAGTCAGAAATCTGAGAATATAGAAACAATTTAACTCAAAATACATGCTCCATATGTTTCTTTTAATCATCTCTACTATCTCTGCTACCAACGAAAGATAAGCTATAGGAGAGTAAGGTAGATCCTATTCTCTCTCATGCATTATCAGTAGAATTGTCGCTTAAGCTCTATTTGCAGATTCTCTCTTACAAGTGATGGTGTAAGAGGCAGAACGCGGCTGGATTCTCAGAAAGTGAGTTGAGGCTATGGGCCAAATTCTCTGTTGTGTAAACTGACACAGCCCCATTGACTTCAGGTTGCAGAGGAAGCATTAAAGTGCAGTTATGCTCTGAATCGTGTCTGCAAAACAGGCATTGTGAGGCTCCATATTCCTTCGCTCGCAGCAGTTTTCAGATCAGGTTCTCAATTTATAACATTTTTTAAACTGTCAGAGCTTCAGGCTACTGTCAGAGCCAAATTCTCTGCTGATGTAATTTGGAGCTGCATCAATTTACAACGAGTTAGAAGCATGATTCTTTCCTCCTTGCTGATTTCCCACTCTCGTATCTTGTTCAGCTCAGTGTTTTGTCGTTCAGTATTTAATTAGTATCTCAATCAGTTTGTCTGTTAGTGAAGTAAGCCTTACAGGTGTGTAATTCCCAGGATCACCCCGAGAGCCTTTGAAAGGACAGGTACTACATTTGCTGTTTTTCAGCACAGGTGCTGATTTTAATGACAGGCTGCATATCTTGTTAGCAGTTCAGCCTCTTGCATGAATACTCTTTCGTCCTGGTGACTTGTCACTCTTTAATTTATCATTTTGTTTCTGTGCCTTCTTTTGACACACCAGCCTCTGATAGTTGCTCACCTTTGTTGCCTGAAAAGAATACCTATCTCCCAAACATCCTTTCTTGTGAAGACTGATGCAAAGAAATCCTTTTGCTTCTTTGTAGCGTGCTTATCATTAAGGCTACGATTTTGTCATGGAGGTCGTGGAAGTCATGGAATCTGTGACTTCCAGGAGAACTCTGTGACTTCAACCCTCAGCAGCTGGGAGCTGCAGGGTCCCCCTGCCACCCACTGGAAGCTGCAGGGTACCCCCGATGCAGCAGGGGTCCCCTGAGCTGCCTGGGTGGCGGGGGGAACCTTCAGCTCCCAGCCACCGCAGGCTGTGGGGGAAGGGAGGTACTCTGCAGCTCTTGCCCACTGCAGCCCCCCCCCCCCGAGCTCCCAGCTGCTGCGGGCAGTGCAGGCCCCCGGAGCTCCGAACTGAGGGGGGAACCTGGAGCTCTGAGCTGTGGGCAGCGGTGGCACCCTGGAGCTCCAAGCCACCATGGGTAGTGGGGACACCCAGAGCTCTCAGCCAGGCTCCTCAGCTGCCCAGCCACTACGATCTGTGTGGGGACTCTGCAGCTCCCCATTTTGTCATGGATATATTTAGTAAATATCAGGGACGGGTCACGGGCGTCCGTGAATTTTTCTTTATTGCCCGTGACCTGTCCGTAACTTTTACTAAAGTTATTGGTGACAAAATCTTAGCCTGACTTATCATCACTCCTACTATTACGCAGAGTTCCACAGGCCCTGCTATTCTCAGACAGTGCTGTATGTCACAGGATCAACTGACCAAAGGAAAATTTAAACCTGAAACCTGGTAGTGAGCTCTATTCGACTGGCACAATCAGGGGCGGCTCTAGCTTTTTTGCTGCCCCAAGCACGGCAGGCAGGCTGCCTTCAGCGGCATGTCTGCGGGAGGTCCCCGGTCCCGCGGATTCGGTGGCATGCCTGCGGGAGGTCTGCCAATCCCGCGGCTTTGGCATACCCGCTGCCGAATTGCTGCCGAATGCACGGGATCAGCAGACCTCCTGCAGGCAAGCCGCAGAAGGCTGCCTGACTGCTGCCCTCGCAGGGAGTGGCAGGGCGCCCCCCGCGGCTTGCCGCCCCAGGCACGTGCTTGGAGCATTAGTGCCTGGAGCCGCTGCTGGGCACAATCTACCCAGGGGAGCGGCAAAAGCTTAATCACCTGGAGCATTGAATTATGAACTGGCCAGTGCATTTGGGATTTTATGGCAAGGACTGATCCACCACTGCTCAGGGAGAGCCTGGATTAAAGGACTTAATACAACAGGTCTTGTCCCATCTAATTTAAGTGGACCAAATTCTACCCTCAGTTACACTGAAACAATTCCCATTAAAGTCAGTGATGGTTGCAAACACAGACGGTGAGCAATGGAGAACGTATCCCATAGACACTGATTTGGGAAAGGCTTAGGCTATGGCTACACTACAGAGCTGACACAGCAGGGCGCAGCTGCCCCGATATAGCTGCCCCACTGTAGCGCTGCTAGTGCAGATGCGCTAAGCCAATGGGACAGAGCTCTCCTGTCGACTTAATTACTCCAGCTCCAGCTAATGGTGGTAGCTATGTCGGTGGGAGATGCTCTCCCGCCAACATAGCACCGTCCACACTGGTGTGTAGGTCAGTGTAATTTATGTCGCTTGGGGGGTGGCTTATTCACCCCCCATAGGTGACATAACTTATATTGACTTAAGCTATAGTGTGTACATAGCCTTCACGTACCAAGTCATCTAGCTCATTGTTAAGGGTAAGATTTTGTCATGGTTTTTTTTAATAAAAAGTCACAGACAGGTTGCGGGCGATAAACAAAAATTCACAAAAGCCCGCAACCTGTTTGTGGGGGGGGGAGGGGAGCTGAATGCAGGGGGGAGTCTGAAACCTGAGCCCTGCCGTGGGGGTCGGGGGGGGGAGGGGGAGGACTGACAGCTCCACCCCTGCTGTCCAGGGGCTAACAGCTCCAGCTGAAGAAGTCACGGAGGTTCATTAAAGTCATGGAACCTGTGACAAAATCATATCGTTACTCATCGTCTCCACTGACCAGCGAGAGCAGAATTATTCCCTATAATATAATACTAAGTGCATTATCCAGTCATTGAAAATATGTTTTAGGGATTTTGGGGGGGGGGGGGGAAGGGGGAGGGAGACAGGGCATGGTCATATATTAACTTTGGTCCTAAAAATAAGCATCAGCATATTGAATAAGAAATCTGATGGCAAGAGAGGGAGAGCTCAGATTTAGGAGAAAGTTCAAGGCTCAAGTCTGAATCAAAGCTAAGGTTTGGGTTTGACGGTGCCAAATGATATGAGCAAGAATTGAACCCAACCCTTTGAAATTCAAAAAGGAATCGGCTTCAAGGTTCTGGTTTTGGCTCACATAACACTTTACATACCATTACTCCTAATGGGACAGCCAGTCGCTGAGTCTAGTGCTGTATTAGAAGACAATGAGAATACTTTTTTTCCCTATTCTACATGTTAATGTGGCGGTAGAAGAAAGAGAGCTTTGAAAACATGGGGAGGAATAAGACCTTTCATTATGAAGATGCTTTAATTCATTGTCAGCCTGGCTGTTGTGAAATAGACGCTCCTCAGCCGCAGTGTGCTGCTTTTGTGCCATCATCATTCATAATGTTTCATAATGGCTTAACACAATGCCTTCCCAGCGATAAAGATTCACATGGCACATATCCAGAGGCAAGAACATGCTGATTTATTCCAGTTAGAGGACAGAGGTTAAGCAGAACCTTTTAACTTACATCTCCCATCTATTTTTTTTCTCCTCAATTTACCTTTGAGATTTCTGTGCTTTGTAAACAGGTGAAGGGGAAAAACAAAATCTACTTGTTAGACAGAATGTTTAACTATGTTACAATTTCTTAGAAAACAGATAATAGAAGTTGGTAGTGGCTGAAGGTGCTCTGCAAACACGAGCCTCAGTCCATTTTCTAGCAGCCGTGTTGGCATCACAAAAAAGTCACAACTGTAGTAGGAACACTTCACACTTAGGGTGATGGCTGCTACAGAAACTGAGGCACACAGAGATGAAATTACTGCTCTGGGTCCCACAAGTAACCAGTAAAAAAGCTGTATCAGGGCTCAGTTCATTAGAACATGCTCTAGATCGGCATTATGGCACATTGGCAGGGCAGTATATGGGGGAAGCTTGCACGGCCATTGCCCATCCTGTACCTGTTCTGTGGTTAAACAGGGGTCTTTTATCACTAGGGCTATTAATCTGCCAACTTTCACCAGCACTAAATTCACTAAAAAAAGTTAATTTAACAAACCCAAAGCACACTAATCAGAGTACAGGGTGCATGATCTCAGCTGGGCCAAGCTCTGTGTTTCTGGGGCCACTTAAAGACAGCCGGTGACTGCAGTGGCTTTTATATTAATTAATTATCTCTACCTATGGCGAAAGTCTCAGTTGGAAGCAATAGGAAAGGATGGGAATCTTTCCCATAGAGAGGCAACCAGTATATTGCACACATGTATTTCCTCAAGAAAGCCCATGATTCCTTTTCTAAAATGCATCCCACAGCTACTAAAATAATTTGTCATTGTGGATTAAGAAAAACACCTTTTGTAACTGCCTTCAGACTTTTCCCCTGGGACTCTGTTCCTGAGTTAAAGGTTCATGCATATGTTAACTTTTCCCTTCCCCTTAATCTCTTTCACTCTTCCTTATCTCATAATGAGGAGTTGTACACAGTCAGTAGTTTTATATCCATCTGTCACAGTTGCTGCTAAAACAGAGAAACCCTGTCCATCATGGTTCCTTCTCCCCCTGCCTCCCGCGCCAGCCAAATTCCTGGCAGTTGTACTTCCAGATCTCACTTGGTTGAACAGATCATGCACTTCTGGCACCATCAAATCCAAATTTTAGCTCTGAATCAACCTTAAACTTTATTCAAAATCTAATTCAGATATGGATCCAAGTGCTGCCTTCTTCATTATTCATTCACACTGTTTGTTCATTGCCTCCCATTCCCCCTTCTTATTGTTGTACATTGTTTAGATTTCAGAGTAGCAGCCGTGTTAGTCTGTATCTGCAAAAAGAACAGGAGTTCTTGTGGCACCTTAGAGACTAACACATTTATTTGAGCATAAGCTTTCGTGGGCTACAGCCCACTTCATCGGATGCATAGAATGGAACACACAGAAAAGATATTTCTACATACAGAGAACATGAAAAGGTGGAAGTAGTCATACCAACTGTAAGAGGCCAATCAATTGAGATGAGCTATCATCAGCAGGAGGAAAAAAAACCTTTGAAGTGATAATTGAGATGACCCATAGAAGGTGTGAGGATACTTAACATGGGGAAATAGATTCAATTAGTGTAATGACCCAACCATTCCCAGTCTCTGTTCAAACCTAAGTTAATTGTATCTAATTTGCATATTAATTCAAGTTCAGCAGTCTCTCTTTGGAGCCTGTTTTTGAAGTTTTTTTGTTGCAAAATTGCCACCTTCAAGTCTGTCACTGAGTAGTTAGAGAAGTTGAAGTGTTCTCCCACTGGTTTTTGAACGTTATGATTCCTGATGTCAGATTTGTGTCCATTTATTCTTTTGCATAGAGACTGTCCAGTTTGGCCAATGTATATGGCAGAGGGGCATTGCTGGCACATGATGGCATATATCACATTGGTAGATGTGCAGGTGAACGAGCCCCTGATGGCATGGCTGATGTGATTAGGTCCTATGATGGTGTCACTTGAATAGATATGTGGACAGAGTTGGCATCGGGCTTTGTTGCAAGGATAGGTTCCTGGGTTAGTGTTTATGTTGTATGGTGTGCGGTTGCTGGTGAGTATTTGCTTCAGGTTGGGGGGCTGTCTGTAAGCGAGGACTGGTCTGTCCTGGTAGTAGGTGACTTCTGGGTACTCTTCTGGCTCCGTCAATCTGTTTTTTCACTTCAGCAAGTGGGTATTGTAGTTTTAAGAATGCTTGATAGAGATCTTGTAGGTATAAAATACCTTATCTAAGCTAACAGCCATACCAGGCAGAGCATTGTTTAGATTGTAAATTCTGCAGGGCAGGGCTCTTGTTTTTATTCTTGTCGCTAGAGTGCCTGGCACTGTGGCACTACACAAGTAAATAAATACATAATAATAAAACCCAGGGAGAGACAGGAAGAACCAGTAAATGGTTTTTTTTCAGCATAAGGGTGTGTCTACACTGCAATCAGAGGTGTGATTACAGCTTGTTTAGACATATCTGCGGTAGATTTAATCTAGCTAGCATGGCTACAGATTGCAGTGAAGACACAGTGGCACTGTACAAGCCCACCTAGAACTCTGAGTATGTGCTCATGTTCCTAACGCACCCTCAGGTCTGTGCCCCCACGTCTTGGTTGCTATTTTTAGCAATGCTAGCTTGATTAAAACTAGTGCTGGTATGTCTACCTGAGCTGCAATCACACCTCTGATTGCAATGTAGACAAATCTTAAATATGTTCCCTACCACACCAGGGGATGCATCCCCATGGTTAGGATCATTTAAAAGTGAACTGAACAAATTTCTGTATAGTATACTGTAGGGAACAATCCTGTCTTGGCAAAAGGATGGATAGATGTGACTGTAATGGAACGTTAAGCTGTACTATACCATTCAGCCACTAGGTGGCACTAGGTATAAAATACCTTTTCTAAGCTAACAGCCATACCAGGTAGAGCATTAAAGGATCTTATAGTGAACACATCTGGTGTGTATCTCTCTGAGAAGTATGCTCTGTAGTCAGTCCATATCTGATACAGAAGCTTGACCTGCTAGTAGCAGCCCTGCAACCTACTGTGTACAACATGATAGCGACTTATAAGGTCTTTTCCATCTTCAACTTCAGTGAGTCTGTGATGCTGAGACACAATTGGTTGGAAAAGGGATGAGATGCTGGGCATGCAGACGTAAAAGCCATTTAAAAAAAACCTACCTCTCTTCCCCCATAAAAATGGATGCCTATGAACAAATCGTAGCAAATTATCCCACAGGGATTGGGGAAGGGCTATACTGGTCCTAGATCATTTCAGACACTGAAGAAGGCTTTCCATGCAAGAAACAGAACTGTTCAGAATATTTATGATAAAAGATTTGCTGTTGTTGAAAAATAGGATTTCAGCAAAATGAAAATCAGTTTTTTGTTGAAAACCTCCAACTCCCCCCCCCCACTTATGAAAACCCAAATTGTGTGTGTGTGTGTGTGTGTGTGTGTGTGTGTGTGTGTGTGTGAATCCCTTCCTGACCAGCTCTAATGATAAGACTTGGCATGTGACGAGCACTACAATAGTGGGTATGTCACTAGGGTGACCACTTCTGAATAATTCTCCCTTTTGTGAGAAATCAGTAGAGCCAGAACAGACAAAGGATGTTGGCACAAAACTAGCAGGCCTGGCCTGGGCCAAGTATAACATTCACAAAAGTATACCTGGAAAGCAGAGCCTAGAATCTGTCTGTTAGAAGTCCCCGTGACTTGTAGAGGGGTGGAATAAGTGATCTATTACTGTACTATAGATTTTATTTCAGCCCCATCCCTTTGAATGGATCAACACTTCAGGCCTCATATCTATTCCTTCCCACTTCCCTCACCAATCCCATTACACACAGAGGAGTTTAGTCCCACCAAGACCTTGCTGAAATCTTCACCTAGGCTGGTAGGATATAACCAGCGGGTTGAAACCAGGTGGACAATAAATCTGTAGGGACAGAGAGGACTTTGGCATGATCTCAGGAAGGGCCAAGGATTACAAAAGAGAACAACACAGGGAAAAAGAAATTGCCAGGCCTGAGTATAAGTCCAAGAGAAAAGAGTGAGGCAAATAGCTTCTAGAGCAAGATCGAATGAGCCTAAATGTGCCCAGAGCATTCTGTGAAGTAACAGAAGTTGCATGAAAGCAGATCCTGATGTATTGCAAGTAAGCAGAAGTTAAATAGATTGGAACGCTGATTCTAATAGTAGCTCATCTTAATCCTCAAGAAAGAAAGTGGAGGAATGTGTCAGTGGATGTTATGAGATGCAAATTGCAAAGAAAGAATATTACTGTTTCTGCATAAAAAAAGACCCTGGATATATTTGCAATTCAAACCATGGTTGCATGTGATCTTATTTGTTTTCACAGTTTTATTTTTAAAGAAAAAGATGATTTATTTAATTCACACAATAAGAAAACAGCCTTTAAAACAGGTTTAATAATTAAAAAAACACTTTCATCTGTCAGGCTGCGGTTCATTATGCACAAAATACCACATTTTGGTCATTTGTCACACACTGCTGGCATCATGCACTAGCAAGTTTTTAGGGTCAGAGATATGCCTGAAAGTTAGAGCTGGTCTACACTGAAAACTTATATCAGCATGTCTACGTCTCTCAGGAATGTGAAAAATCCTCACCCCTGATAAACGTAGTTGTGCTAACCTAGCACCCGGTGTAGACAGTGCTCGGTTGATGGATTAACCACAGTGACAGGAGGAACCCCTCCTGTTGCTATGGTGAGTGTCTACACACTTAAAGGTACAGCAGCACAGCTGCTGCAATTAATGTTGTCAACCCACCAGGATTGTCCTGGAGTCTCCAGGAATTAAAGATTAATCTTTAATTAGGGTTTATGTGATGAAACCTCCAGGAATACGTTCAACCAAAATTGGCCACACTATGCACTGTGGCCTAAAACTCTGTGAGTAAAATACAGCACCTATGTTGATGTTGCCTTTCCATGGAGTGGATAAGGGGAACAGACCAAAATGAATTGCTCCACAGATGACAATAATACACTAGAACTGAATCATGGCTGTGCTTTAAAAATGCAGGCCATGTCAGCAATACAACTAGCCCTGCCATGAACTGGCTGAGAGGACAAGCAGCCAGAAGAAGTGGGGAGATAATGTAATGAATGCGCAGGCAACAAATGCTATAAAATAAATACCAGTCTGAGTGAACAGCCCCATCTTACCTTCACAGGGCCTGATCCTAGGAGCTGAGGGAGCTCGGTACCTCATAGGATTCGGCCCACATAGGGCCTTATATCCCAGAGCTCTTCATGGATACGTGCGGCATCACTGAAGTGAAGCCACATCTGTGGTGAAGGGCAGAATCCGAACAGCATATGTCATATGGCACAACAAGGGGGGTGTTGGTGGGGGGAGTGGAGGAAGGAGCATTTTTGGTCACAGACACAGCAGTACTCTTACAGGAGGTAGTTTTAATGTCCCCACAGAACCTCAGGTCTTGAAGTCTCAGTGGACAGACATGAAATTGTCTGAGAATCTTTCCAACCTAGGGCTTGTCTACACTGGCAATTTACAGTGCTGCAACTTTCTTGCTCAGGGGTGTGAAAAAACACACACACACACACCAATCGCAGCAAGTTTCAGCGCTGTAAAGCACCAGTGTAGACAGTGCTCCCAGTGCTGGTAGCTACGCCCCTCGTGGAGGTGGGGTTTTTTTAGAGCGCTGGGAGAGCTCTCTCCCAGTGCTCTGCTGCAACCACTCTGCGCTTTAGTGTTGCCAGTGTAGACTAGCCCCTAAATGTATTAAGGACTAAATCCACCATGCTGAAATTTGTATCACAGGAAGACTAGTTATTGCAAAACTAGAAACCACTAGCCCACCTCTCCACTTTTCATGTGGCAGCAGGTAATCTGGGCCTATGGGAAGTGTCACAGTTCAAGATAAAAAGTCCTGTGGTACCTTATAGACTAACAGACATAGTGGAGCATAAGCTTTCGTGGGTGAATACCCACTTCGTCATGCGTCTGACGAAGTGGGTATTCATCCACGAAAGCTTATGCTCCAATATGTCTGTTAGTCATGAGGTGCCACAGGACTTTTTGTTGCTTTTTACAGATCCCCAGACTAACAAGGCTACCCCTCTGATACAGTTCAAGACAACTGCATTTATTTTCTCCCTCTGTGGGGCATCCACTTTTAGGCTTCTGGCTCAAAGCCATAACCTCTCTTGGCTGACCCACATCTCTCTCCCTCCTGACCCGGGTTTCTCTAGGCTGCCCAGTACATTGTGAGTTCCCCTGTACACCAGACTGCCTAGACAACCAGCACCTACACTTTGCTTTCTCTTCAGAGTCTACAAACAGTGTAATTCCACAGTTAAGTCACCACAGAGCTTTTTCTAAGCATGTTTTCTTAAGGTGAAAGCCTTACAGAGAAAACATATTAAAATCAATAAAATCTACACATATGATAAAAAACTTACCAGAGGTCGTCTCAACTCCAGCCTCAGGCTCTGGTAGGTGTTGGGCTTTCCAACCCTTCCCTAAATATTGGGGCCACTCTGTTGACAGAAGGTTCTGTCTGTTGGCTGGATCAGAAAGAAGGCCTTGAAACTCCAGCTAATTATCCAAAAGTCCTTTTTTTTTTTTTTTTTTTTTTTTGTCAGTTGGTCTCTAGTGAATCCAGCCTGAACCAGTGTATGTGAGCCTCTCCAGATGGGAGTAGTTCTCTGGAGGTGTTACAACCTGAGTGAATTTGCCTAATCACCTCCCACTGTTCTTGGTTCCTGGAGGGCTGTGGACACCATACCCCCATGTAATTACATACTACCCCTGGCCCACAATGATACATAAACTTAACGCAGTAAGAACTCCCAAAGATATCACAGGAAATTGCCATATCTGTCATATGAGGTACTGCAGAAAACGTGAAGGGGAGGAGAGGACTGCAAGAAGGACAAAGAAACTGAAAGTGATTGAAAGGATGATGAGAGAAGCAAGGGTGGAAACTAACCAAAAGAATGTGAAAACAATCTAAATGGAGGAGAAAGGTTCCAGTTACACAGAGAACAAGAGTTCATTTAAGGAGACAGGCCCACAAGAAGGTAAATGGGTCAATTATAATATACAAAGAAGAAGCAGACTACTTAGTAAAAAATCATTTGCCCTGTGATTACAAGGAGGGATGGAGGCCATGCCAAAACAGCCATACTTTTTCTAAGGGAGACAGTAGAAATACTGTCAGTAGTTGAGCTCATGCCAGAAGTAGTGACCAAGAAATTCAGAATGCCACAAAGTTGACACGATATCAGGGCCAGGTGGGATCCATCTCAGAAAATCAAGCAATTAACTAAAAAATTACAGCAGATGGTTAAGCAAAGGAACACAGGAGACCAGAAAGACCAAAGTTCACCCATTCCTAACCCTGGCAATTGCACACCGCACCTGATCAGAGTAATGACCCTGATCAATGTTTCAGTGGAAGGTAAAACTCTTAAAGTTCCTGGCAATATATCTCAGGGAAAAACTCTTGAGTAAGTCTGGCAGTTAGCTGAAACCTGTGCATGTGAGCTAGTCACCATAAAAAAAAAAAAAAGAAGAAGAAGAAGAAAGCATCTAATCTCATGTATGCTCTGTGGGAACACTGGTGTCCGCTGTCCACAATATTGCCTATTACCTCTTGAAGCCTCGTAAGATGGTTTCTGATGTTATCTCAGTGGCAAGAGCAGTTTAAAAACTCCCAAAGGAAACAAGGGAGAAGAGAAGTTAATGGGCTGGAGAGAAGTTAGTGTTATGCGTAGATTTATGAAGGGATCTAAGAAAGAACCAGAAAGCCACAGCTCGACTTCCACAATGAGGGGGTAGATACATAGAAGAGGCAAATAAGCACTCCTCAGGAAGTTATGACTTCATTAAGGATAATGAATAGATGGAGAATTATACCTAACAAATCTGATGACAATGGATTCTCCAATTTAATTGGACTTTAGGGAAGCTTTTTCAAACTCACATAGTCTAATATAAAAGGTTATGCTATAAGATAAGCCTGGCAGGGGGTCTGAGTGTTGCTCAACGGGCTAACGAATGGGTTTGGATACGGGAGAAGAGGAATTGTGAGAATCGTAAGCAACTCCTCCGGATAAACCACCAACGCTTAGGGTGAGATTGAGGCTTTCTGTCTCTGGCGGTCAGTTTGAGCAGGGCAGCATGGCCCTTACAAGCAGGTCATTGGTGGGAGTTGCAGGAAGAATTCCAGCTGGCTTAGGCTGGATGCCTGTGGGGCATTGCAGAAGTGTAAGCTGGAGTGAGCGCTTCCATGGAACCAAGTCCAGCACAGATTCCCTGTGAGGAGTCCAGTTCCACATCCCCTCCCACAGCCCACAGGAGATGCTTTTAGCACAGGAAAAGCCCCTTTGGGCTTGGTTATTTGTTTTTAAAGGGCCAGTGTGCAGTGGTTATAGAGTTCCTGTGCCCCCACAGTTACCAGAGAGGGCCAGGATCTGTTGCAAGCTGGGAGCTTAATAAATGGGGGAACTTCCTGGTTAGGGAGTTCTCTAGTTGCTGCTGAAAGCATGGCCCTTTGTGTTTGTGTTCTCATGCTACACAAGGTCAGAAGTGAGTGACTCCCTCTTCCTAAAGAAGGAGTAAAGGAAAGAAAAGAGACCCCCAGACTACAAGACTGGTGAGTGAATGGACAAAGTGGAAAAACAGGGAGGAGACCTGTGAAAGCAGCAGCAGGAAGGAGACGCACAGCCCTGTCTTAGCGCAGCAATGGAGCCCACAGTGCAAATGGCTCTGTTAGAGAAGTTTGGTTTTGGCAGCTCAGGCAGCTGACCTTGCTGGATCCATAGATTTGAGCGATTCTAGATGGCTTTTGATTTAGCAGAGAATGCGCAAGAATAGCAGATAAATGCCCTGATATTTGCAACTGGTGATGCTGCTGCTGCTGTCATATGTGCCCTACCCCTCACTGATGAGGAAAAGAAAGAATACTCCAAAGTGAAAGAGACTGCTAAGGCCCATTTCATAGGCAGACAGAATATTATACATAAAAGGGCCAAATTGAATAGGAGATTCCAGGAACAAGAGGAAACAGCTGAGACTTTTATTACTGCACTTCATAGTCTTGCTGAACATTGCAAATATGGAATGTTAAAAGAAGAACTACTAAGAGACAGGTTAGTTGTTGGTATAAGAGAATTTATCTGTATAGCTTCAGTTAGACCAGATCTCACCCTAGCAAAAGTAAGAATGCAGGACGCCATAAAGAAACAACTGTGCGACTTGCATGCTTGCAGCATAGGGGAGACCACCTCAAACAATACTGACACAGTAGCTAAGAGAAAAAACACAGTCAGACCAAATTTACAACATAATCACACTGCACAACTAGCGAGTGGGAGACCAAAGAACCTGAATTGGAGAGAAGCTTGGAAAAGCTGTGGAAGATGTGGCAAGACACTAAGACACCAAGACCAGCAAAAGAGGCAGAATGTAGGATATGGCACAATAGGACATTTTGCAATAGCATGCCAGTCACCAAGAGCACTGGAAACACTCCAAGAGGGAGTGTTATCATCAGATGACAATGAGTGCATATTTCTAGGGACTGTATCTTCAATAGACCAGAAGCATGGATCTAAATGATAGGAACCTTAAATTAAAAATTGATACGGGGGCAACAGTGGCTGAAATACCAAAAAAAGATTCTAATGGAGTGTTAGACTTGCTCTAACAGATGTGACCATGTTGCCCTCTACTAACTGGAGGCTGAGCATACACATCTTACTACCACACCCAACTGACATGATCCTTTAGTTCAAGGGGCAAAAGGTTCCTGAGTTTTATCCAGATTGAAAACCATCAGGTCCATTGGGCCACAGCATATGTGGCTGTGAAATCATTCCACGCACTGTGCTATCAGTGACCTGTAGAAACCACCTTTCAGGCAAGAGCCTTCATCCTTCCTTAGTATCTCTACTAAATATGCCCATAGAGGTACCAGTCGAGATGGCTTTATTTGTCATGTGGAGTGCCTGTCCCTAGGAACAGAGATCCAGCAACCTATGTCACCGACATCATTAAACGGCCGTTGGGCTAGATCCCAGTCAGTAATATACAATACAGTGAAAGGCTCCATATCCCAGTATGAATCCCCTGAGACATCCAGCCCCCCCTTGCAGTGTTTAATATTTAGATTTAAGAGTATCCTTGCTGGTAGTACATAATTCTGCAGGATCTACCCTGCTGGTTGGAACACAGTAGAGCATATTTTATCATTATGGATTACAACAGCAAGGACTGAACTGAGATGTTTTAGCTCTTCTGCCTGTGGGTGAAATATGTTTGTGAGTGTTTGCCCATTTTTTTTTTAGATTAGAAAGACATACCAGCAGGTTACCCAAACACATCTATTGCTCCTTACTGATGGGGATGGGATGACTCAGAAGATTGCTAATGCACTACAGGTACTTTTATTTCTAGGTAGCCGGGTGAAATCCAGCCCAGGTTGTTTTTGTCTAAATGTTGTCACCATTTGAGGTCTGATCAGCACCTTGTATAAAACTAGCTGGTAGTCTCAGTCCAACAGGCCTTACAAACCTGTAGGCAGTCTCAGCAGAGAGACGGGATTGATTCCTGGTTACTAAACATCCCCCTCATTCCTTAGACCAGTCCCTCCAGATTAGGGGTGGAGCGGCATAAGGGAAGTGGGTGCTGCGGCAGTTCCTGCGGTAATAAATAGAGGACTTCAGTCCCCCTACCAGGCATTCAGACTGGCAGCTTCCACCAGCATTACACATTCACATCTACAGACAAATCAGCCTCTGACTGAGTTGTGGTTCAAGTTCAAAAGGAGAGCAGCACATTCTTTTTTCAATTTCCCAGCTTTCTGAGAGGTCTGCCATATAAAATATAACATTTAATCTTGTCTGGAACATGGTATATTGAGCAATAAAAAAGTAATTTGTAAGTGGCAAGAAATTTGGACTGAAACAGTTTCATTTAATGAAGGGTATAAGGTGTCTAATAACGTACCTCACAGCTAGACCTCGGTTCTGTTGCTATCAAGCCACCAGGGCTGGATTTAGGAGCAGGCGAACCAGGCGACCACCTTGGGTGCCAGGCTTGGAGGGCGCCGAGTTCAGGGTGCTGTTTTTGTTGTTAGCGGCAAAAGGAAAAATAGAATGTTTGAAGTAAAATGTTTGAGGTATTCTGTATATGGATTCATTTTTCACTAACCTCCTAGAATGTTCTGGACCTTTGTAGACCTTTCCCTGATGCTGTGCTTCAGATCATGAGGGCAAAGGTGAGAAAAGCGACCTTTTGAATTAAAAAACTAGTGTTAATGTTCTAAGGCTGTCACCTACTGTAACACTATTTAATACTGGACCACCCAATGTTGGTGCACAGTTCAATTTCTTGATGTTAGTACATTTCAGTTATTTTTAAATTTAAGAAGTTTCTATAAGCTTAGAGGAAACAATTTTTTTACTGGATTATGTATGGGATGAATCAATACCGATTTACAGATCCTAGCGTGCAAATTTATTGTCTGATATGACAGGAATAAATCATGCATGTAAATCGTGCATCAAAGTCGTGAAATGGACTACAAATGCAATAAAAAATAAGGTATTCAAAAGTTTAACAAATGGACGGGGGACACCAAAGACGCTCCTCGCCTGGGGTGCCATTTGGTCTAGGGCTGGTCCTGCAAGCCACAACCTGTAGCTTGGCTCCTTCAGATGTGATTCTGAGAGAAATGGCACATAGTGTAATTTTGAAAGGTTTCCATCTCACCTCATAGTCACATCTGCAACCAGGTAGCCAGCGGCTCCTAGTACAAAGACCTTCTTCAGTGGATCACCCTAAATCTACAAAACAGTATTAACAAAACACTTAAGAACTAGCTCTTGTGAAGAAGTGGATGGCTGAGGGAATTGGTAATGGGACATACAGCAATTTATCTATAAGACACCTGCTTGATTTCAGCCTAAGGAGGGAGCAATTAATAGTTGTGAACCTGTGATGCCATTTTGGTGTCTGATGTGAAATGAGTTTGGGATGTCAGTTTAGTTTGTAGTGGACAGGTGCTCATGTCACAACTGTCAATAGTTGGTTCTCTCACTGGCAAAGAGGCTAAGAATGTAATGGACAAAAGGACTAAATTCCCTTTTCTCCCCTCCACCGCATGGGTACAATACATTGGAAGGGCAAGACGGGGAAGCCTAAACTGCAGTTGTCTCTGTTGCACCTATTCAGTGGATAAATAGGAGTGTCCAGGGTTTCTTCAACCTCTCCCCTTTCACCAGCATTAAATTCCAACTTTAAAAAACAAAATGATTCTAGAGTCTTGCTACTGCACTGTAGCATCTATTCTGCCCTCCCTGGGCACACACAGTTCCCAGTACAGCTAACAGGGGTTATACATGTTCACTGGGTAAAATTCACCCATGTGCAGAGGACCAGAACAAGGCCTATGCACCACTTAGGTCCCACTTCAGCCTATCAAAAGGGTTTAAGTGCCGAACAGGCCTTGTACTGGCCCTCAGCCCAAGGATGAGTTTCACCCACAGAGAGTACAGAAGAGGCTCAAGACAGAGTAATAAAGCAGCTGTAAAGTGAGAGCATGATCATTTCTAAGGCCTTGTCTTGACTAGGATTTACAACACCCCTTTAATCCTTGTCAAAGCAAGACCCAAAGGGTTTGTATACAGAGATAAGCAGGTGAAGGTTTACTTCTGATACTTGCATAGATACATCCTACCACACATCTCACTTTGTTTTGTAGTGCTGACAGCCTAAAAATACTATTAAAATAAGAATTATGCAATTATTATTATCTGTAGTAGTGCAATAATGGTAGATGGCCCCAACTGAGACTGGGCCCCACTGTGCTAAGCACAATATAAATGCATACTAAGAGATAATCCCTGGCCTACCTAAAGAATTTTCAATCTATGCAGGCAGATGAAAGGTGAGGGGAGAGCAGCAGAACAGAGAAGTTAAGTGACTTGCCCATGGTGTCACAGTCGAACAGTGGCTGAGATGGAGTCCCAGCAGGCCAGCATCCTACCCACAAGATCAATCTGCCTATAGACTATTACTTATAGGCAGAGCTGATAGCACTACCTATTATTAAGGTTGTCTGACACACAGGGGCAGCTCCAGGCACCAGCGCACCAAGTGCGTGCCTGGGGTGGCAAGCCGCGGGGGTCAGCCTGCCGGTCACCGTGAGGGTGGCAGTCAGGCTGCCTTCGGCGGCATGCCTGTGGGAAGTCCGCCAGCCCCACGGTTTCAGCGGCAATTCGGTGGTGGGTACGCCGAAGTCGTGGGACCAGCGGACCTCCCGCAGGCATGCCGCCGAAGGCTGCCTGACTGCCGTGCTTGGGGCAGCAAAATACATAGAGCCGGCCCTGCTGACACATCCCATTATAAGACCTTGTTTTCAGGTGCTTATAACTTTGCCAAACTCTATCAGTTCTGGCTGAAATTTTACATGTCAAGTGTCTTCTTCACACTGAGGTTTTTGGAAAATTTCAGCCAGAACAGATCAGCCTTTCCAAGGACAAGGCTAGGGCAAATGATGTTGTGTTGCCATGTTAAAAAATTCTGGTGACCTATTCTTTAAGACGCTCTAGTGTCCCTTCCATGTTTTGCAATTTTGTGGGGGTGAGGGTGGCCTTTGTGTCAGTGTCATGCCTTTTGCCATCCTTGTGAAAATCTGCCCAAATTTGGCCAAGGTATAAACCTTTGAAAAATTGCAGTACGCACATGCTCAGTAGAGACTAGCTAGCGCTTCACAGCTTAATCCCCTGGAAATTCCATCATCAATGGGCATGCTCCAGCCTGGGTCTGAACAGGACTTTCTTTGTACTTGCAGCTCTGGGCTGCTATGAGCTGTGCCAAGTCCAGGCACCTGAAATGCGAGAAGGGAGACTGTCTCTCATGTGCCCTTAGAGCTCATCCTGCTGGGGGCCAGGCTGTGTGGAGGAGGAAGCTGCCTGAATCAAATGCAGAGGGGACAAGAGCCAGGCATGGGAGGAAATATAGATTGGGACAAGGAGCCAGGGAGGTGGGCCGGAGACTGAACTGGAGGCTGATAGGAAGGAGAGAAGAAAATTGACTGGGGGTTGAGGTTAGGGGAGACTGGGACTGGCTGGAAAGGGAGAGTAGGAACCAAGAGGTGGTGGGAAAGAGGTTGGGAAAGTAGCAAGACAGATTTGATGGGGGCAGCTCCTGTAAGAAACAAACAGTTTAGAGAAAGAGAGTCTCAGGACACTTCCAAATACAACAGCTGCTTTTCCCGAAGAAAAATCCCAACCAAACTATGGTATAAAGAGAACTAAATGATCCAGGAAACAAATAATTAAATCAGATATCCCCTAGTACCCTGTTATTTTCCAAACTTCCAGGCAAATGAATACTTGGGAGGACCTTAGAATAGGATCTGTGATCTCAGAAGGATTCATACTAGCCTTGGCAGAAAGGAAAAGATTGCTTAAAGCAAGTGGCATGAAAAGAGAATACAGGAATGTCAGCTGAGGGACAAAATGGTTTGTGAAGTGCTGTAATAGGAACACTTCCCTGAATAGTGCAGGCAATTAGAGGGGAGAGTAGGTGGTTAGGTGCAGGGAAGAGGGTTAAAGGGCCTTTTCAACACTGTCAAGGAGAATCTCTAAATCACTCCCTCTACATTCCACTGACATCCAAGCATCAGATGGCAAAAGTCCTAATGAGGGATGAAGATGTCCAAGGCTACTGGAAAATAAGCAAGTGGCAATGAGAATGACCCATACCTCAACAGAACCCAGTGATCAGCTGTGCAGACAATCTTTGTGCAAGGCAGTGGCAGCTACATGTGTCACATACAAAAATCTTTAATCCCAGTGATATTTCCCATGAGCTCTTGAAAGAAGCCAGACATTGTGTGTGATATAGTGATAGTTACACAGGAACTGAGAAGAGATCTGGGTCGGGTGAAATTGCGGCCTTTTGTAGCTGGAGTAGAAATGGACCCAAACTGCCGGTCGCTGAACCTGAGCTTGGAGTAGTTTAGAACTGGATCAAGAGCGGCACTGAATTTTTTTGACTCAGGCTCATCTCTAATAGAAAGCTGCCTGAAAAGGGAGAACAAAAGGAGTAGAGAACCAGGGTCTTAATCCTGTGGGCAGAGACCGTGCTGGTGTCAGATGGCTCACACAGACAGCATTGTCACAAACAGCTATAGTAACAATAGCAGTGAAGCCGCAGCTGCACAGATGGTGGTACAGGCTCACCCCAGCCACCCGGGACTCTGGGTACTACTTGAGCAGCTAACCCATGCTGCTGCCTGTGCTACCACAGCTTTGCTGCTATTGTTCCTCTCAAGCTAGCTTTGATTTAGCTAGATCAAAGCAGTTCTGGGTCTATCTACACATGCTGCAATCACATCTCCCAACTGCAGTGTGGACATACACTTAAAGGTGGCTGTTTGGCAAGCAGGAGCGATGAGTAGACAACATAGGTAAAGACAGATATCCAGGGCAGGTTATTCTCTCTATTCTGAGTGATTCTTCTCCCTGACACTTATGTAGGTTTCATTAGCTAACCTCTTTGTTAGTTTGTAACAATGACAGGTAAATTCTAGAGGGGATCTGTTTGAGCATTTGGAGATCAGGCTAAATGCACTAAATCAGTCATTTAGAGTAGCACAGGTTGTCAACAAGTCTCTGTGTATCTCAGTAGCCTGAACTTGTGATTCGTGGGTAAGTCAGTAAAGCTTTTGAACTAGAGACAGCCTGGGATTTAAGCACTTCTGGACTGTGGGTGAGGGAACCGGAATCTGAACCCTGATCTGCACCTGTATGTCACAAAGGGACTCTTAACCTTTGACTAAACCAAAACCCTAGGTCTGAACAGCTCCGGTCTGAAGAGTTTAAAATCTAGAACCTGATCCAAATGCTCTGGCTTGTGCTCATCTCACACCTCAAACTCTGAACCTCTTTGACCGTCAGCTATCATTTTATATGAAGGTGTTCTTCATCCCAAAGAATGCTTGACATGTGTAAAATTCTTATATGAGATGAACTGCCTAGGGCTGGTACTAGAATCTGAACAAAGTGAAGAAAGGCAGGATGGGCCCGGGAAACCATCGCTAGCTCACCTCACATGTTTATAGGATGCAATGTCGTTTGGGCAATTAGGTGGGGAAACAGGGTGGTGGTTACTGGGGTGCTTGTCACTGTGGGTTCATCTTTCAAGGCAAGTGTGGATCACCCCCAATAACTAAAGGGCGTAGCCGCAGAGGTTTGTGCTGGGAGATTGCTGAGCAGTGTGCCTACATATGAACTATTGTCTGCATAGTGCTCTACTGTGACACCTGACCTGCCAGATAGAATAGCATCTCTGATTCTCCATCTGTGGTGCCAAGGTCAGTAGAGACTGAATTACCTAGCTGTCCTCTCCCATTCCCTGCTTGGACAGTTTTGCTTTGTCTCCCTTTTTCTCTGGGCTTTCTGGTCCCCATAGGGGGGCATAAGAGGCCACAGAGGCTGACAAACAGATGAAGAGGAGATTTACCACAGCCAGACGCTGTTGTGGGTAAGAGGGAGCAATGGACACCCAGAGATGGCAGGACCTGTCACAGGTACGGAGGACAGCTAGATGCATTAATTCTGGAGGACCCCATTAAAACTAGTGCCTGGCTTGTGACAACAGCCTAGAACTTCCTTTAACTGCTTGGATATGTACAGAAAGTGAAGGTGAAGTGATGATTCAGAATAGTAGACCTGAGGATTTAACTGGCTGTAGGGTGACCAGACAGCAAGTATGAAAAATCGGGACAGGGGGTGGGGGGTAATAGAAGCCTATATAAGAAAAAGACCCAAAAATTGGGACTGTCCCTATAAAATCGGGACATCTGGTCACCCTAACTGGCTGAGAGCAGACGGGAAATCTGAAGCTTAGTGGCACTTGCACCATTCTCTCTTAGAACAGAGCTGAACACATCTGCAAATGCCACTATTAAATCACATAGGCCAGCTGGAACTGAGGCGGAAACCAGTGTTTTCTGTCATAATGATAGAGACAAACCATATGACACAAGAGTAGGTTACAAATATAGGGCCAAATCCTGGCTCCACTTGAAATCAATGGAGGTTTTGCTGATAACTTTGGGGAGACCAAGATTAGGTCCAAAGGGCCCAGTTCTGCCGGAAGTTTTTTAGGTACAACTCCCATTGATGTTTATAACATGGACTCCACAATGACCAGGATTTGCCCCTGTATTGAAGTCAGTGGGCCAACTCCTGTTCTTGGTTGCACCAATGTGAGCTCACGGACATCTATGGAAAGGCTCTAGTCTTACACTGGGGTGACTGCGTGAGATTCACATCTGTGCAGACAGCTCACATAAGGCCTAGGCGCCATTTAAGTCAAGTTAACATAGAGCTAAAGTGGTGCTTAGGCCTGAGGCTGGTTCTCTGCACAGGAGCGAATTTCACCCCCAGGAGGCAGGTTTTGGCACAAGAAGAGAGTTACACCTGTGTAAATCAGGGCAAATTGGGGGCCCTAATCTTAGTTTCTCTGTTGAACAGCCTAATTATCTAGCAATACTGTAATGTTTGCATACTATGAATATAATCCCCTCCGTTGTAGTAATTAATTGACTTTTTATATTAGACGCAAACTGGATTCCTGGTGCCAAATTCTGCCCTCAGCCACACTGATGTAAATCCAGAGAAACTATTCAAATCCATGGAGTAACTCTGGATTTTTGGCAGTGTAACTGAGGGCGGAATGGGGCTGTGGCTGTTTTCCTGGCCCCAGGGGATTGTTAGTGAGCAGTAACTCTGCTGGGTCCCTTAGTGTCCCTGTTAATAACATTCTTCTTTTGATTTGTCTTTGGGCCTATTTTTGTATCTCTCCCTTAAAATGTTTGTATAATATGTAAGACTGCTGTGGAAAGAATTCAAGCTCCGTGGTGTGGGGGTGTGTATTTTAAAGGGACAGTGCCCTGTTCACTCCAGATTTGCTAAGCAGTTACTGGTATTAGGATTTGAAACTTGCCTTGACTTAGAAGGCGAAGACAAACTGCGCTACTTTCACTATTAATAATAGTATAACATACAGAGCCTTTCATTCTCAAGGATCCCCGAATGCTTCACTGACTGCACAGGTACATCTCAACTAGAGCAATCGCTGAGGTGGAGGGCAGCACAGAACGCACTGCACATGGGTGGAAAGGAAAACATTTGGCCAAAAACAATAGGGCAAACACCTGCACTTCAGCTATTAGATCTTTAAAGTCCATCCTGGGCTGAAAGGACCATTTTTTAAATTGAGGTCTCACTGAAAAGGCCCATGCAGTACATTGTATGGGGTTTGGTTTATCTCTCTTCCTTTCTGAGTCTCAAAAGGATGCGAAAAAGGGAAAAACCCCAGTTGTCAGAGTAGTGCAAAGCCCTGTAGAAATTCTAGACTCATCATCGCTCCTTGAGAGCCAGGTAATGACTGTGACAATGAATGCCTTCTCCTGCCTTCACTTACCTAGGAGACTACAGACTGCAATAATGATCCACATGTCGAACGCCTCACGACATGATTAATGCACATTCCTTGGGTTGTTGATCAAGGTCAACCACAAGCTCCAGCTTGCCACTGAACGAATGGGACTAGCCACAAAAAGCTCATCGCAATGCTCTGTGCCCGGCGCTGCCTCCCTGTCTACCAGCAGGTCCAATTCAAATCTCAATCCTTAAAACACTTAATGGACTCGGACCAAGCTACCTTAGGGATTGTTTCTCCAATCACAGCCCTTTGAGACTGATGTGCTCATCAAGGACACAGAAGCAAAGATATGGCTACAGTTGCAGGTCTCCACATGCTTAAACCCAACATCTCCCAAAACCTGCCCTGCTGCCAACACATACCCATCCACACATAAAGTCCTCGGACATGTTCCTGTACGTCCTCAGAACATGTGCTTGCTGGCTCGTCTGAGTGCAGAGGTACAAGCTTGTGACCCACTGTAGTGCGTGTCTCCACCCGCTCACTTTGCAGTAGGCCCTACCACTACAGAAGTCTTGTCTCTGGCTCCTGTTGGTCTCATCTTGGGCACAGCACTACTACCAACCGGGCCTAGTGCCTTTAACAACTGTCTGCTCACGCAAGCAGAAGGCAAGAAGAACATGGAGAACAGGTATCTGAAGACTGATGCTTAGACTGCTAAGCCATGTCCTCTAGTATAGGTACAATTCTGGCCTTCATTTTTGATTGTTTGCCTTCTACAGCACTGCTGCCATAAAGTCTGGGGAGGGTTTAGGGAAGATGGAGTCAGAGTCAGGGACAGATTAAAAGATCTACACTGATACAGGGATGTTTGTGCTGCAATGCACAATGGGATTAATGCTGTAATCTGGGGGCCCCTTTGAAACACGGGCCTGTTTCCACCTCCAGTCTGTTTGTGATTACAGTGCAATGGTTTTGTGTGTAACTAAACCAAATCTGAATGCTGTTTCCATGCTGAGAAGATGGAGACGTTTATTTATTATTAATTTGAACAAATCTTAGTAAAATGTTTGGTGATTAAAAATCCCACCTTTTGTCTGAGTAAGAATGTTCACCCCATTATCCTGGCTAAATTCCAGCTCCAATAATTACACTCTTCTTAGATTCCTGCTGTAGTTTTTCAACTGAATACTGTGTTCTTCCTCATTTTAAACCCTTGAAGGCAGGGAGCTTTTTTCCTAAACAGCCATAAAGCACCTACACACTGGTGCTACATGAATAAATAATCTATTGTATAGTGTTATTGGGTGCTACTAAATAAATGATTTGTTCCACTTCAGAAGTGGCTGCATTTCAATGTTGGATAAAGTAATCTCTACAGATTCCTTACCCACCTCAAAGGAATATTATGAAATTTAATTAATTTCTGTTTGTAAAGAACTTCAAGACTGTCCAAGGAAATGTTCCATAGAAGCACAAACATATTATTAATATAATATTTTTTAAATTGATCTCTCCTCCTGTTGTTGTATTTTGTTTAGTCTCTTTCATGAAACACAATGGTTTACTATTTGCCTATTTTTAGTCTACATAATGTAAACTCACCCTCCCACAAATACCAGAATTGTTAGCAGTTTATCACCTGGTTGAGAATGTAGAGAATGATACTACAGTATTATTATTAATTATTATTATTATTGATTGAGTTCCAAGAATGCACTTAGCCTAGTATACAACCTAGCTAGACAATCTTCTTGGCCTCAGGATCTTACAGCGAAAATGTAATCTTATTGCCCAGACATTGGAGAGATTGATAGATCCAAAAATCATTTCCATTAGATCCTTCTAAAAACAGGTGCATACCTGAGATAGCCTTCTAATCTATAGCATTTAAAGTCCTGTGGGGTGTCAAGCTCTACTGTGATATGAATAAATTATGTCACCATAAGTATTCTAGATGCCTAAAGAATGTCAATTACTGTAGTCCAGAAAAATGTCCAGATTAGCTACTTAATCAAATAAATTAGAGAAATTTGTAGATAAGATACACTTCCCAAAGCAAGAGCTAACAAACGTGGTTACAATTTCAGAGTTTACACTGGATGTCTACATTTTGGGGGATTGTTGCCCATGTATTTGAAAAATAACACCCAGACTTGAAATATACACAGTTCCTAGAATTTACACTGTAGGGAACAAACCTGCCCTGGCAATGGGATTACTTAGATTACCTAACAGTCTTCTCCATACTCATTTCTGTGATCCTGATCCTATTGTTAAACTGTATGTTTACATTAGATGGGGTTCCGATTACACATAGAAACCACTTAAGCTTTGCTGTCATGGTTAAAATTCTTAACAGCCCTTAAGCCAAATGCAGCTTTGAACTGTATAGTGGCACACAGGTTATTTTCTATTGATCATTGCCATAGAAATATAAAATGCGTGTCACGCTTACTCTTTGTACTGTGATTAATGCCGCTGATATTTCCCATGATTTCTTCACTCAAGACTATCTGCAATGATCAGCATTGTCATCACTTTCAACAACAGATACCTTCAAGTTCTATTACCATTTCATCCATCAGATTGCACACTGCATGGTAATCACCAGTCGTACAAAAGGATGTTACACCTTATGATAATGATACAAACTAAGATATATTTTCACTCTGTTCCAAACCCAGATTAACTTCTAAGGGGCATATATTTGTTTTTTTCTTTACATTTTCAGAACCACTTTTTTTCCCTAAAGCAACATTTTGCGGGTGTATGAGTGGGTTTAACTTTCAACACCACCTGCACCCTCCAGAACAGCTTTTTTCTAATATCAAAAGCTATCCGTTTTTGTTATTTTTGTGGTTTTGTGCTGTTTTGCAATGGGTTTCCCCCTCAAAATGATTAAATCAAATATCTTTCTGCCCTGCCTTTCTCTTATCCTCATTTGCCAGATGTGCAGTGTCTGAGAGACAGTCTCTAAGCGTCTATGTACGTGCAGCATATATTTGAGATTGGGGGAGAGCATGTGTGACAATGGGCCTGCTTTTCTCACCAACAGCCATTTCACACCAGTGTGGCTCTATTGATTTCACTGGAATTACTCTTGGTTTATGCTGGTAGAAGCTCTCTCTCTCTCTCTCTGTGTGAGAGACAGTGAGATGTATAAGTGTAAGGGTATGTCTACACTACAGTCGCATGGTTAGGGTGGTACAGCTGTGGTGTTGTAGCACCATAGCACAGATGCTTCCTGCACTGAAGGGGGGTTTCCACCAATACACCTAATACACCTCTCTGAGAGGTGGTAGCTAGGTTGATGGAAGAATTCTTCTATGGACCTAGCCACATCTGGGGGGGGGGGGGGGTGGTGGTGTAGGTTAGGTTTTCACAGCCCTGAGCAATGTAGCTAGGTGGATCTAATTTTTAAGTGTAGACCAGGCCATAGAGAGCCACATGTAGGTAATGTGTGTACATGACGAGGTGTATGTCAGTATGTGGGATGTCTGTGAGTGTAGCTGGACATGCAGAAGGCTATGGGGGTGGGTTTTAGAGAATGGGTGTGCGAGAGACTGTAAGCATGTGGAGACTAGGAAAAAGGGGCATGTTTTAAAACATTAGTTAACATGCCCATTTGACTCCCATCAGTGTTGACCAGGATCAACTAACCTGTTTTAACGAATATGATTTTAAACAGGACTTTGCACCCAGCCTATAAAGGGCAAGTCATGTCTGAAAATGTGAGCTGGTCCTGCTCAACCTTGGGGTGTGAGCCTAGGCTTGTCTACACAGGCAATACCATATAACTACATCACTTTGGTTTTACCACTCTAAGACCTTGTCTACACTGGCAACTTTCTGCCCTGCAAAGCATCTTTCTGTGGTGTAACTCCTGAGGTGTACACACTGCCAAGCCACTTACTGCACAGAAACTCTGCAGTTGCAGCACTGTAAAAAACCCACCCCAATGAGAGGCGTACAGCTTTCTGCGCTGGGGCTACAGCGCTGCAGTGCCAGTGTAGACACCCTGGTTGATTACAGCGCTACAATTGGCCTTGGGGAGGTTTCCCACAATGCCTGTTCTCGCCTCGCTGGTCATTGGTTTGAACTCTACTGCCCTGCCCTCAGATGACCAACTGTGAGCCCCACCCCTTAAATTCCTTGGGAATTTTGAAAGTCCCCTTCCTGTTTGTTTGGTGACGTGTGCAGTGGTCTCAGCGCATCTTTCTAGATGACCATGCCTGCTCCACGCACCAGGCGATCCCCTGCTTGGAGTAATGCAAAGCTGCTGGACCTCAACAGCATGTGGGGAGAGGAGGCTGTCCAGTCCCAGCTGCGCTCCAGCTGTAGGAATTATTATACCTATGGACAGATTTCATGATGCATGATAGAAAGGGGCCAGGATCAGGACACACTGCAGTGTAGGGTCAAAGTGAAGGAGCCGCGGAACGCCTACCACAAGGCACAGGAGGCAAATCGCTGCTCCGGTGCTGTTCCCATGAGCTGCTGGTTCTATAAAGAGCTGGAAGCAATACTTGGTAGCGACCCCACCTCCACTGCGAAGGCCACTGTGGATACTTCAGTGGCTCGCATGCCAGTCAAGAGTGGACCGAGCCAGGAGGAGGAAATCTTGGACGAGGATGTGGAGAGGGAGGGGGACCCAGAGGCAGAGGACGACTCAGAGGTTAGAGATGCATGCAGCCAGGAGCTCTTTTCCACCCGAGAGGCCAGAGGAGGCTAGCTAGTCACAGCTATTGGAGATTGGCAAAACGCAAACAGGAGAGGAGGCCCCTAGTAAGTGGCTTTGATTTTGGGGATCACTGAAGGAAGTTGTTGGGGGCAGGAGGGTTGCAGAAAGCTGGCTTGTGTCTGTATGATGCATGTACCACCACATGCCTAGTCCGACTGGCAGAACAGGGTGTTGATTGACTCCCTCACTTCCTGGGAATGTGCCTCAGAGATCTCCAGGAAACTCTCATGGAGATATTGGGCAATCCGCTACCACAGGTTCTTCAGCAGAGCTGCTTTGTTTCTTGCCCCATTAAGGGTAACTTTCCCACACACTCTGCTGTAACTGGGGTGGGGGTGAGGGGGACCATTCCTGCACACAGGCCAGCTGCATAAGGGTCAGGGCAGAAGCTGCAGTCTTGGAGAAGACCCTCCCTTGATTCCCTGCTCACCCTCAGCAGCGAGATATCTTCCATAATGAACACAACCTGTGGAAAACATGGGGACAATAATGATTATAAGGCCCCCCCCTACAGTGCTGGGTCTCCCCAAGAGCCACGTGCCCAGTGTACAGTACGATCCTGGAACACTGATTTCCCCTGCCCCTGTGGTTACTCACCCTTTTGGGGGTCTTGTGGCTCATGTGTGCTTGCCTGGGGTCAGCCAGTTAGTGACAGGTGTGTGAATAGTGGCTGTGTTTTAAATCACTGAATCGGTGGTCTCTGTGTTGCAAACAATACTGCTTCTGTAAAATGTTGCATTTTGGCTTCACAGATATGACCTTGGGAGCCCAGCCTCCCTCTTTGTTATCGCCAGCTGAACGGCTGCGCAGAATTAGAAAGCGGCCACGAAAAACTAAAGAGGACTTTCTGCATAATGTCATGATGCACTCTGCTGCCGAGAAACAGGAATTGAAGGAGTGGCAGGACAGCGAGAAGAGGGACCGAAAGGAAAATCCGGTGCACCAGAACGAAGCCACGAGCGGCTCTTAAATGTTATGGAGTGCCAAGCGGACACACTCCAGGCACTACTAGCACTGCAAACTGAGCAGCTACATGCCTGCCCTCCCTTGCAGCCGCTGTCGCAAAACTCTTTCCCATGCGCCCCCCCCAGACACTACCAACATACTGCTATCAACCTCCCGTCTCCAGTCTGTACCCACTGCATTCCACTCCTGCCCTGTCACAGTCCAGCCCTGTGGACTCCCAGTACCCACTGCACTCAACCCCCATCCCTGTGCAGGTTAGTCCTGCTGAAGTACAGTACCCACTGCACTGTACTCCAAAGGACAAAGTTGCATATAATACTTGGACATACACAAATCTTTAACTGTCCTGGGACCCAACCTCCTCCTGTGACCCTCCTTTCCCCGATCCCCCACAGTGCTGATTTGTTTTGTTGTTGTTGTTTTTTTGTCTCTCTCCTCCGGTTGTTGGTTTCTAATAAAAGAATTGTTTTGGTTTGAAAGCAATCTTTATTCTATTAATTGAAATCAAACAGAGCCCTGTACATCAACAGGCAATTTTCTTAAACATTCACAGTGCATCATTTGCACCAATCACAATCACCTCCTAGCATTACAAGCACTGCACTCCTGAGCATTAGCAACAAATATTAGTGGCTTTCAGCTTCAAATTGCTGCCTCAAGGCATCCCTGATCCTAATGGCCCCGCGCTGCGCCCCTGTAATAGCCCTGGTCTCTGGCTGTTCAAATTCAGCCTCCAGGCACTGAGCCTCAGTGGTGCAGCCCCGAGTGAAGCTTTCACCCTTCCCTTCGCAAATATTATGGAGCGTGAAGCATGCGGCTATAAGCATAGGCATATTGTCATCAGCCAGATCCAGCTTCCCATAGAGGCAGCACCAGTGGGCCTTTAAACGGCCAAAAGCACACTCAACAGTCATTCTGCACTTGCTCAGCCTATTGTTGAACTGCTCCTTGCTGCTGTCAAGGTTCCCCGTGTATGGTTTCATAAGCCACAGCATTAAGGAGTAGGCAGGGTCTCCCAGCATCACAATGGGCATTTTGACTTCCCCTACGGTGATCTTCTGGTCCAGGAAGAAAGTCCCAGCTTGTAGCTTCCTGAACAGGCCAGTGTTACGAAAGATGCGTGTGTCATGTACCTTTCCAGACCAGCCTACGTTAATGTCCATGAAACGCCCATGGTGATCCACAAGCGCCTGGAGAACCATAGAGAAATACCCCTTCTGATTAATGTACTCAGTGGCTAGGTGGCCTGGTGCCAGAATTAGAACATGCGTGCCATCTATTGCCCCTTCGCAGTTAGGGAAGCCCATTTGTGCAAAGCCATCCACCATGTCACAGACGTTGCCCAGAGTCACAGTCTTTTGGAGCAGGATGCGATTAATGGCCCTGCACACTTCCATCAACATGAGTCCTACCGTCAACTTTCCGACTCTGAATTGGTTAGAGAGACTGATCCGTAGCAGTCTGGAGTAACCAGCTTCCACAGTGCAATCGCCACACACTTCTCCAATGACAGGGCAGTTCTCATTCTTGTGTCCTTGCACTGTAAGGCTGGGATGAGCTCATCACACAGTCATAGGGGCTGGAGCACCCATGGGGAAAAACTGGCAGCTCCCCACTCTGTCCCCTCACCCCAGCTCACCTCTGCTCCGCCTCCTCCCCTGAGCGCGCCATGTCCCCACTTCTCCCCCAGCTCCCAGTGCTTGCCGCCGTGAAACAGCTGTTTTGCGGGGGCAAGCGCTGGGAGGGAGGGGAGAGGAGGGGGAATGCGGCGTGCTCAGGGAAGAGGTGGGGCCAGGGCGCAGATTTGGGGAAGGAGTCCAATAGGGGCAGGGAGGGGTTGGAGTTGGGGCAGGGACTTTGGGGAAGGGGTTGGAATTTGGGCAAGGAAGGGGTGAGGGGGGTGGGGCAGGGACGGGGACGAGCACCCCCCAGCACCGGGAAAAGTTGATGCCTATGCACACAGTCCCATGAATATGGCTTTCCTCATTAGAAAGTTCTGCATCCATTGCTCGTCATCCCAGACATGCATGACGATGTGATCCCACCACTCAGTGCTTGTTTCCTGAGCCCGAAAGCAGCGTTCCACTGTGGTCAGAAAGTCCGTGAATGCCACAAGCAATCTTGTGTTGTAGCTACTACGCGTGGCGAGATCAATGTCGAACTCCTCTTACCTTTGTAGCTTAAGGAATAACTCCACTGCCACTCGTGATGTGTTAGAGCGAGCAGCATACTGGTCAACAGTTCGGGATCCATTCCCGCAGACCGAAGAGGCAGAGCGCGCAGTACACAAACTGCAGAAAGATGGCGTCAAATGCGGATGGAAGCACAGGGATTGCTGGGATGCGAAGCAATGCATCACGGGTCATTGGGACTGGACCCAGGATGCCCCATGACCCACTCCACCTTCCCACAACTCTTGGCAGCAGAAGAGGAAGAGATGCTCTGTGGGATAGCTGCCCAGAGTGCACTGCTCTGAATACGGCTGCAAGTGCAGCAAGTGTGAACACACTATTGTGTAGGCAGCTCACAGTGTGAATACACAACAGTGGTTGTCCTTCAGCGCTCTCTGAGTGGCACTGTAACTGCTGGCGAGATAACTCTGCCAGTGTAGACATATCCTAAATCCTTATGCAGACCTGTATTTCAGAATCAGAGTGCCCTTTTCCAGTTTAGTTAATACATTTTAAACATGACCATCTATCCTAGTCTAGAGAGAGAGAAACTGAGGAGTGAGATTAGATGTAGCTGTGTGGAGAAGTGTGTGTGTGAGAGAGAGTGTGTGTGAGAGAGAAAGAGAATGTGCATTGGGGAGAGCATGAGGGAGACTGTGTGTGTGTGTGTGTGTTGGGGGAGTGTGTGAGGGAGACTGTGAGAGTGTGTGTGTGTGTTGGGGACAGTGTGTGTGAGCGTGTGTGTGTTGGGGGACTGTATGTGAGAAACTGCGTATGTGAGAGAGAGGGAGTGTGTTGGTGGAGTGTGTGTGTGAGCGACTGTGTATGTGTGTCTGAGAGAGAAGGTGCGTGCGTGAGAGAGAGGGTGTGTGTTGGGGAGTGTGGGGGGAGACTGTGTGTGCCCGAGTGAGTGTGGCAGCGCACTGTCTCTTTAAGCCGAGCACTCAGGAGCCGGAGCGCTTGTTCAGCACAGCAGCAGCGGCAGCTCCCACTCCGGAGCCAGAGACACCAGCACAGACAGGCTCCCTGTGCCCCCAGCCCAGCTCAGCCGAGACCCGCTCCGGCGCGGCCGCCTCTAGCAGCGGGCGAGCTCCGCGCCAGCCATGGATCCGCTTCCCAAAGAAGGGGAGCCTGCCCCGGCGGCGGCCGGGGAGCCCAGCAGGGGCACTGCCTCCTCCAGCGGGGTGGTGGTGCAAGTCCGGGAGAAGAAGGGACCCCTGCGCGCTGCCATCCCCTACATGCCGTTCCCCGTGGCGGTCATCTGCTTGTTCCTCAACACCTTCGTGCCAGGGCTGGGTAAGGAGCCCCCGAGCTGCCCTCCGAGCCCGGTGCCCGGGCAGGGGGGGTCCGGCGGAGGGGGGGGGGTTACTGCAAGGGCGCTTCTGTGCTTGCAAACCAGGGGCGGCGGGGTCACTTATGCTGGGGGCGGGGAGAGACCTCTGGGCTACTGTGTGCACAGGTGGCCCCGTATAGATCTGTCCGGTAGGGAAGTGGGTCTGTACCGGGCACGGAAGGGTTACGGTGTGTAACGGGGGTTACGGTGTGCTGCATGGAGGGGTTCCCTTCCCGGCTCCAAGGGCTCCGGGGCGAGGCCAGGGGATTTGCTGTCATTGTTATTGCTACTGTAGCGAAACACCTTCCCTTCTAAGCAGACAGGAGCCAGGCTCCGTCCTTGATTCGCCCCAAGCTTCGGCTCCAGTTTGCTCCCTGCTGCTTGCAGATTTTGCAAGCGGTTAACTGCACGGTGAGGGCTGAGAGTGGCGTGGTGATGGGGCGATCCCGGCCTCGGGGGGGGGGGGGCGGCTGGAGGGCTGGACTGCACCCCCCTCATCAGCCTAGATGCTGCTTCCGCTACTTTCCTAGGACAATATGGGAGGGGGGAGGCTGCTAACAACTTTTCCTGGCCCGATCTAACAGGGGGAATGAGGAATAGTGCCCTGCCCTCTCTTCTCCTCCTGGGGCAGCCGCTGCCCTCGCTCGGTAACCCCAGGCTGATTTCGCTGAGCTCTGATCAGAGCGGCTGATGCCAGGAGGTGAGGGGCGAGGCCGCCCCTCTTTAGTCACTTCACACGGCTTCCCCTCTCCTGCTGGCCACCTTTTGGCCCGAAGCAGTGCGGGAGATCGCCCCAGGCTGGGCTGGGCGTGGGGCTGCTCCGGGCACTTAGTCTAGTGTGTGTCAATTATACTTTAGTTTTGCAAGGCGGGAAGCCCGTGGTAGGTGGTAGGAGTTGTCTAGACCTCCTGCCTCTTAGGCGGCCGCCTGCCTCTCCCTCTTTCTCGGACCCCGCGAAGATCTGCACCTTCGCTGGCCCTGGTGTGTTTTTCTGCCCAGAGCTAGATTCGGACAGTGCAGCGCTGTAACCCCCTGGGGAGAGAGGCAGGTCTGGGGCTGAACCCCCGCCCGGCCGCTTGGCCACGCAATACCCCCACGCCCCTCCGGGATGTGGCAGACAGGCCCCTGCTGAGCGCAGGGAAGGACCAGCTGGCTCCAGAGGTGCCAGGCGCCCGCCCTCGATTCCACCCATGCACCAGCGTCTGTGCCGTGGCGATGGCACAAGGTGGTGGGTGTTCGCGCTCTTATAAGGTCCTGCCTTACTGCACTCCACCCCCTGCAAAATACCTTTGCAGCGCCGGAGAATCAAGGGGGAGGGAGAAGCCTGCGCTGTGCCCTGGGCTGCTGAGCTCAGAGGGCCTAAATCCCTTCCCCTGGCTTCAAAGGGCGTTGGATCAGGCACCCTGGAGCTTTCACCAACCTGCTGTGCTTTGTAGAGGAAGTGCTTATATAGATCAGGCTCCTGAGGTCACTACTTTTCCTGGCAGAAAGTTCTTCTTAAGGGGGTAGAACTAAATATCACTATTTTGTTCTAGATTGGGGGGTGGGGTGGGGACAGCATCAGGGAACCACCTCCAGCCCCAGCTCTGGCTGAAATCTTGGCTCCACTGAAGTCAGTTGCAAGACTCCCCTTGTCTTCAATGGGGTCAGGATTTCACCTTCTGTTGCCTGTTCCTAGTTAGGTAATGTATGTATCCCCTTCTCCTTTCTCTGTACTCTTGTCTGCTTTGCATTGTTCTAAATAATGACACACACAAGCCTGTGGCTTCCCCCATCCCCTTTAAGAAGTGGCACAAAAATGAACTGTTGCTTTTTTTAATACTCAAAGGAACTGCCTTCTGAAAAATTAGTTTGTTCGAACAAGTGACATTCAACTGTGTCTCACTTCCTGCAGCTCTGAGCACAGACACAGCCTAGACACAGGAACCAGGAGAATGTCATTTTAGTCACAGCAGAATTTTCCACCTGCTAGAATGAAAGCATATTTTTCTTCATCTGTTAAAACAGGAATTAATAGCATCCACTGTATTACATCTTATATTACATTTATTTTTAAAAAGCAATGATGGAAATGCCAAAATATGAATTTTTACAGCAGCCAGGAAATGATGCCAAGACTGAGATGGCATCCTTCTGGCTCCCCCTACCCTGTGCTCACTGTGTGGGTTCACAGCTGAAGTTGTGGCTGCACAGAGACCCAGCAATCTAGTAATTATTCTTATCATAAAGTTCTCAGGAATTTCTACCCCTTTGGACCAGTTAGCGTGCCCTTTAGGCAGGGATTTTCCACAGTGTGTTTGGAAGCTGTGCAGTCTAGTGGTTAGAGCAGAGGACTAGCACTTCGGACTCCTGGGTTCTAATATCCTAGCTCTGATAGTGACTACACTAAGTGACCATGGTCAAGCCACTGAGGTCAACATTTCTGGAAACTTCCATTAATTTTGTTGGCCTCCATTTTTAGGTGCTCCTTTGAGGCGCATTGGTGCTTATTTCACTTCAATCAATGATGTCCATGGAAGCTGTGGATGCGAAGGTCTTTGACTATCAGACGTCTGGTTACTCTAGTAGTAGGACAGTCCCCAACTGAGGCCACTCTTGAAAATGTTAGCTTTAACCCTAGTTTCCTCATTTGTAAAATGGGGATACGTGCCTACTGCAATGCAGAGCCATATGGACCCCTGAGCCTTAGCAGTACAAGGATTCAAGGAATGAAAGGCCAAATTGCAGTTTAACAACAACAACAAAAAACCAAACAAACAAAAATCAGGAACAACCCATACCTCAGAACTCCCATTCTAGGCTGTAGAATCCATACTGCTGTTCCTGCTGGTCTTTCCTTCATCAAAGCCTTCCCTCTGGAGATTATTTTATATCCTAGAAAGATTTCCCACCTTGCCCTGCTCTTAAAGGGATAGCATCTTGCCACACCTATTTTGCAGGTGTGTTTGTATGGTTTAATGCATACATAATGACTGAGTTCCTGTGATAAAAGTAGTTACATAAGTGCAACACCATATACAAACTAATGTCTTTACAATGTACGCAATGTTTTTAAAAACCCAGGGATCTATTTCAAAGGAAAATATTAATTTTTTAAAAAGCTTTGTTATATAATTATGACACTGGAGTACATGCTTCCATATTACACCCTTCAGGTATGTTACGTTAGTGTTCCTTGTACTCAGCCACTTTAGAACATAGATTGATGGACCATGTACGAGTACTCCAGTTGAGTGCCTCAGTATCTTTATCACGTGACCCGTTATCATGTAGCGTTTTCTCCACCTCCCCCCCCAAATATTCTGAAAACCAGTTTTCCTTCTATCTTTCTGAACATATCTTTCTATCACAGGAGAAAATATCCCCTCCCCTCTTTGTAGAATTATAAGACTATTTGGCAATGGAGAGGCTGTCAGTACCCCTTCCCCTATTTATTTGAATACATTATTTGGGGACTACTACAAGTTACTCAGAACTCTAAAAATTGCCTCATCATTTTCCCTGGGCCACCATGGGAGGGCATAGGGGAGCTGTCTTTATGGATCTCTTTCATTCTTTGTATAGGGTTTTCTCCCTGACCAAACCCTGGAGAAAGCCCTCTGTAGTTCATCAGTGCCATTCTTTGCAGAAGGTATTCCCTCCCTTCTAAGGTCTGAGGCTTCTACCTTCACAATACTTCCAGTCTTTGCCAAGCTGGGAGCTTTAGGCTTGGATCTCTGCATCTGTGCATATTGTATTACCATCAGATCACTAGGCCAACCCAAAGTCCTTTTTTCTTAAGATCCCTAGATTATTCAGACCCCTCTTCACATTGATCTGCTGATTTCAATGGTACTTTGTGGCTGGGCTGCTTTCCACTCAGATTTTCAGCTGTAAAAGCAACAGTAAAGAAAAAATACCAGCCTTCTCTGTCTGTGCATGGGCTTCTGAGAAGGGGTTAACTCACCGCTAGTGACTTCTTCTGGCCAGGGTTGGCATAGCAGCTGTCGCCCCATCAGGTATCTTCTGTGGACAGTTGCTCCTGGCCTGTGGTGATCTGTCTCTTCCTGTGAATTGGTCCTTCACCCAGGTCGCTTCAAAGTCTCTCCCCTTCCAGGGTAATCAGTGAACAAAAACAAGGGATTGAGTTCACAGGTAAAAGGGATCGATTCCCTCTCAATGTCCATTAGCATCTGGCCCTCCCTTTTCTGAGGAGGGGACACCAGTGAACTGTCAGCTGGGGAGCACCTGCCTTCAGTCAGCCCTCTCTTCAGTAGCTGAGCATTGAATATTTGCTCTCCTCCTTGGTCTGCCATCAGCTGAGCTGAGGTTTTTCCTCTGAAGTGTCTTCCTCCAGGGCTGTCATTTCTCACAGCTGCAACAGATTGGAACCACCTGAGTCCTCATTAAGCCCAGGTTGTGCTGTGTGGGGTTTGTATAGCCCATCGCAGGTTCCTGTTGACTTTGGTCAGAATAATACATTTGCATCTGAGGCAGATTTTGGCTCTAAATTTGACTTATTTACATACAGTCTGTCCTGTGATGAAGCTGGTAATATCCTACACATTTCAATGGGAATTTACCCCCGGGGGCATAAGGTCACTAAAACAGCCAATGTAAATGTGACTTTTGACTGTCCTGGCCAAATCCTGGTAATATGTCTCAGGCTACACATGATGTGAAGCAGTACATGCCTAAATGTGCTGCAAGGGGCATCCAGTACAAGAGATCTCACCATCTCATCCCAATATAACATCCTAAGCCATCTCTACCTACTGTTGGGTATTTGTTACTGCTTCCTCTTTAAGTGTTTCCTCACTACAGTGTTGCCATTTTGTCTCTTGCCTAGGTACTCATCAGACTTAGGGCCAGCCATGCCCTTTATCCCTCAAGCCATATTTCTTGTGTGCATGGTACATTTCCAGTCATATATGCTTGCTTCACCTCTCATGCCTCATGGTGGGCTCCCATTTGGGATGCTGGCTTATTGAATATGCAATCTTAATATCTTCCCCTTGTTATCCAACAGACCTTGCACTTTGGTCCCATTGATCCACATGGGGACTGTTGTTTTGGGGGTCCTTTTGTCCATCAGGGGGTATTCTCTTCAGATGTGTCCCAGTAGCCCACATGAGGAACCCTGTAGTGCTTTGAGCCTATTGTCTCATCTGGCTGGCTTCACATCAGGCTCGAACTTCTTAGCCCCAGATTGTCCCTTCCCCCTAGTTCAGGGGGTTCCCCTGAGGCTATAAAGTTTTCTCATCAGCTGCACAGCCTCTGATAGAGACCCTGGGTGGCGTCTCAGTATCAACCAGTGGGGGAATATTTGTATGAACTGTTCAACCAGTACTGACTCAGCCACTTGGGCTGCAGTCTGCTTGTCTGGCCATAACCATCATCATCAGCATTCCTTCTGTTTTTGGGCCAACACCCCCCCCCCCTCACACTCACACACACACACACACACACACACACACACGCTGGGCTCCCATTTCCATCCAGAAGTGGCAGCAGTGCATTTCTTTTAAGATAGTGAGAAAGTTCAGGATGGCAGCCTTAACCTGTGTAATCCCACAGGGTCAAACCCTCAGTAGGCTGCCTAGACCGGGCCAATCAGGTAGGGGACCAGCACAAGGGCTCAGTGTTCTGAAGGCCATTGGGAGGCCACTGCCACTCACTCAAAAATGGTCCAGAAAGCCTCAGGGAGTCGCCAGGCCACATCTTAGTCAGCTTCATTGGTACTGATGGGAGCACAGGCCCCAGGCTCTCACCCTGGCTGCCAGACTCCAGCTGCCCTGGCAGGCTGTAGCCCTGTCAGTAGTTGTAGCAAGTTTGGTTGCAGGTTCTTCTGCTGGTTGCCATCGCACCTAGCAGCTGCTGCTGTTGGGTTGTTTGTAGCTGTTGTTGAGTGGCCCACTGTTGTAACAGTTGCTGCAGAAACTGCCATGGCTGCCTGTTGTCGCTGGCTCTCCGTCAGCCATTTGCATCCCTGCTCTGGATCAGTGCTGCTTGGATTTTCTGTCTCTCCTGTGCATGGGTTTCCCAGCTTCTGCTAATTTACTCTTGTGTCAGGGTTGGGAAGCACTCACCTGCATTCACTGTCATTTGTAGCAGGCTATACCCCTCTCTACTGCCCCCTTGGGGAGAGGGTGGGCGCTGCTCCTGTCAGAGTCAGGGCACTGCCCTCTGGCTGTGCTACTTAAAGTATTGACCCTTTTGCGGGGGTTGGGGGGACGAGGGGGAAGAAGTGGGGGAGTTAAAGTTGTCCACACCAAAAGTCAGTGTGATTCCTCAGGCCACAAAAAGCGGAGTCCTAGGCCCGTGGGAAGCCAATGAAAAGAAAAGTATCAGCTCTTCTCCTTTCTGAGAGGGCCGGGGCCGCCCAGGCTCACGAGCTGTTTTGCTGGTCAGCATCCCCTGCTTCCAGGGGCCGTGGAGCTCTGAGTTACAGTCCTGCTCCTCTCAGAGTGTCACACTATGCTGAGATCCTCTCCTTTAAGGACCTGCCCATTTCCAGGCTTGACAAGCCTGCCAGGTGCACTGGGTTGGGGCTGATTACGGGCAGACAGGACCGGCTTTAGGCCGATTCCCCCAATCCCCCCGAATCGGGCCCCGCGCCTAAAAGGGCCCCGCGCCCTAAAGAAGAGCGCCTAACTTAGGCACCTTTTTAATTTTTTTCCTCACCTGGCGGCGGTCCGGGTCTTCGGTGGCACGGTGGCGGCGGCTCCTTCACTCGCTCCGGGTCTTCGGCGGCATTTTGACGGCGGGTCCTTCAGTGCCACAGAAGACCCGGAGCGAGTGAAGGACCCGCCGCCGAAGTGCCGCCGAAGACCCGGACCGCTGCCGGATATTCAAATCAGGCCCCGCACTTCCTAAAGCCAGCCCTGTGGGCAAAGAAGCTCTTTAACCCTTTCCTGACTGGGGTAGGGATGTGCCCCACCACAACCAAACTGATCACCTTAGATTGTGAAATCTGAGAATTTTTAAACATCTAATTTACTTTTCACTGTTAATGTTAATTGCTCCATTTTGGGCCATGAAAATAGGTTAGTCACTTCCACTTGCTTTGCCATAACTTCGGGCCAAATATGACCTGCACGAGTCCCTTTAGATCATCACATTGTATGCTGGCGTGGCAGAACATGGGGTACTTACCTTCCTACACTGCTTGGATTCATCTGCGATATTTAGACATAAAAGCTTGTGGAGCTGCTGGATCCAAATTTTCAATCTGCCTTAGCTGCATCTCTCCTCGCTCTGCCTTTCTGACAATACAAGGCACAGGCAGAGGAATAATGGTGGTGTCACAAGTTCAGGTCAGAAAAGGGGAAGATACAGGCTGAGGGAGAGCCAGAGTCCAGGCACAGGACTGAGCATCAGAAGATCTGGCTTCTGTTCCTGGCTCTGCTTCTGGGTGACCTTGGGCAAGTCACTTCCCATCCCCATGCCTCAGTTTCCCCACCTGCTATGTATAGTGCTTTGAGCTCTACTGATGAAAAACATGATCTAAGAACTAGGCATTATTTCTAGGTCTGTTACAGGCACTTTGAAGTCAATGGGAGCTAGCTATCTCCTGCAGTAAGAACTTCAGGAAGAGAGGCTGTTTTTAAGCCTCAGTAGTAAATCCTTCTCTGGCCAGCCCTGAGAGTGGCAGCCAGAGGAGCCAGAGACACTCCTCAGGTGCATCTTCTGCTCCACAGATCCTGTAGGTGCTGGAACTAGGGATGCGGGGGGTGCTGCTGCACCTCTGGCTTCAAGTGGTTTCCATCATATACATGGTTTACAGTTTGGTTCAATGGCTCTCAGCACCCCCAACTATACAAGCTGTTCCAGCACCCCTGACAGATCCTGCTGGATTTCACAGTGCGAGCCACCAGCTAGCATTGCTGCAGATGGCAGCTGAGATGAGGGCTGGCCATGCCCCTTTGCTGGCAGACTATGTTCCCTTGGAGCTGCCATGTGCCAGCCAGCGTGGGAGTGGATATGGCTCCTCTAGCATTCCCTCTGAGCCAATACACGGAAGTCGTGCCCCTCTCCCTACACATTTCTCCTCCACTAAAGCACGTGATGCTGTGGGGGGCATTGGAGGAAATATGAAAAGTGAGTGGAATGATCTGAAAGTGCGAGATATTCTCCGGTATGAATACCCCTTTTCAGAAGGGGGTGGAGGTTTGGACCACGTCCTGTATTGTTCAGACTTGGTGCTTTTAAAGAGAGCATCTTTGTGCATTAATTGAAAGAAATAGCTTAAAATAATGTGAGGACAAGATGGGGGAGCCACCACCAGGTAACCCCTGAAGGTCCAAGTTGAAGGATGTGTGGTCTATGGCCTCCCACAGATATGCAGAGAGGCAGGGAATGATTCTCATCCCACTGAATGTTTTTCTTTAGTGCTGTGCAATTCTTGTTTATCCTGAATGTTTCCATTCTTGATCACAACTCTTCTCTTCTTCTCCATCTGTTTATTCAGTTTACAGTCTCCTTGTTGAAGTTTAAGGGCCGGATCCTTAGCTGGTATAAATTCGTGTAGTACCATTGACTTTAATGGAGCTACATCCATTTATTCAAATGGACGATCTGCCTAAGGGCTCTAATTACAACTCTGTGACAGAGGGCCTCGTGAGTTCTCTATGAATAAGCTGAATAAGGGCACAAAAAACATCACCTGCAACAGTCAGAAGAATGAAATCTGCATGATGATATCAATATCCTATTTATTTCTGCTGTCATATTAATTAAATGGATGTCTCAAGACAAAGTCTCCTCCCTTTGTTACAATACTAGGGTGACCAGATAGCAAGTATGAAAAATTAGGATCCGGGGCGGGGTAGGGTTACAAGGATCCTATATAAGACAAAGCCCCTAATATTGATACGTCTGGTCACCCCATTACCAACAGCAACTCAGTTTATTAAATCGAAGAATTTTAAAACATTCTCATTGTCACATCTAATATCTGGCAAATAATACAAAAAGAAAAAAGGACTTTCCAACCTCTGTGCACTAACCCAGAAACTCATTGTGGTATTTTTTCCTTTTTGTCCACAAATGTGGAAATGAGTGATTTTGTCTGGTTTGTTTGCAAGCAAGTTGTGGAAAGCAAACACTGTGCACGTTTGGGTTCATGTGAAGGTTCACAGTGGAACTCTCAGTACAGAACTCTGGCTGAATTTGCACTGTCAAAAAAGAAGAAGGCCTGTAATTCATCATGGTGCCCCAATGGTGGAAGTGTAGTATAGCTGGATCTCAGGGTTAGGTAACACAGTGACAGTAGTAAGAACACCTGAGTCTCGTATACACTACAGCTTCCACCATTGCAGGTCCCATTTTTGCCAGTGTAGAGAAGGCCTTTGATTTCTCTCCTGTTTACAAAAGTTTCAGTCAAATCAGAAAGAATACCATGTGTCTAAGGGCTTGTCTACACTTACTGGGGATCGACAAGCAGCAATCGATGCATCGGTGGTCGATTTAGCGGGTCTAGTGAAGACCTGCTAAATCGACCGCAGATCACTCTCCCGGCGACTCCTGTACTCCACTGGATCAAGAAGAGTAAGGGGAATCGACGCGAGAGCATCTTCTGTCGACATTGTGTAGTGTGGACCCCGTGGTAAGTAGATCTAAGCTACATCGACTTGAGTTATGCTATTCACGTAACTCAAATTGCATAGCTTAGATCAACTGTTCCCTGTTGTGTAGACAAGGCCTTAGGACGCTGATTGCAAATAATAACTGATCCAAGATCTGGTCAAATGGGTCTGGAATATGTTTGTAGCATGAAGAGTTTGGACGATGTGGAATAACAAGCAAACTCATAAAGTCAAAGTCTGTTCAGATAATTTGTGTACAGAAGAAAGGGCAACATTCATCCGATAAATGATTTGTTACAGAGTCTCCTGGCTCCAGCCATGTCTCAGGTCAGAAAGGGCTGAGGTTGTGGATGTGCTGTGCGCTAGATGGAATTCACTTCCCATTGATAGCCACCTCCATCCATCTTTCCCCATGTCTAAGAAACATCTCAAAGCTGTTTTCCACCCCATTGTTGTATTTCATTATGGCCACTGCAGCCCAGTACTTATTCCCTTCCTCTTCCCCACTTTTTATGTATTGGGCCCTTTAGTTGGGTTTATCTGTTTGGCTTTAAGAGATTATGAATTTATTGTTACAATACTCCAAGCACTTGAACAAGGACAGGCATGGCTGTGCTTTATAAATACAGTTCTCAGCTCCCTGGGACAGGGACATGGCTGTCTATGTATGGTTCCTAGCTGAGGAGGCCCTGATCCTGATTGGGGGCATATAATGGGGTGAGACTCACCACCCGCAGTGCCTCCTGCTGCCGTGCTGGGAATTAGCTCTTGGTTGCCAGTGCACCTTCCCCTAGTGTCTCACCACCGTCACTTCTGCTACACCTCTAGGACACACATCGCTCCCCGGCATCCTCTTCTGGGCACAGCCCTCCATCTGTGCTCCATTCTCTTCCCCTTCAGGGGAACCAGCTGTCTCTAGTTCGTCCACTTGCACTGTGGCCTACTGCAGCCTTTGGTCTAGCCCCCTCACCTCAAGGGGTAAACTACAGTTTGAATACTGACCATCCCTCTTTGTGGCAAGTGGGGGGAAAAAAAGGGGGGGGCAGGCCAGCCCGCTACTCCAGCCACTGACCCAGGGACCCTATAGCCAGCGGCCACATGCTGCCGCTCCTCCAACTCCCACCGCCTATTTCCCTAGGCCACTTCCCCATAGCCCTAGCATCTTCCAAGCCCTTTGTACAGAGCCTCAGTCTGGCAGTCCTCAAGCTGAGCTCCCTACTACTCCTCTGACCCTGCCTAACACTGCTCTATCTAAGGTACTCCTCTAAGGCAGCCAGTCCTTCTCCTTTGCACTCCAGGGAGAGACTCCCCTTGCTCTGCTGAGCAGCCCTTCTTATATGGCCCTCCCTGGCCCTGATTGCTGCTCCAACAAGCCTTCTTCTGATTGGCTTCTCTACAAGCCCTCCTCCCATTGGTTGGGTTTTGCGCAGCCTCCTCGATGGCTGCTTTAACCTTCCATCTCCCTGTGTGTGGCAGCTGCCCACCACAGGGCACTACCACAATACAAATAATAATATTTTTATTTATGTTGTTTGTGTATTTTTTCACTTCAGTCAGCTTGACCAGCAAAAGTAGTCTGGTTAGTTTTATTCTTGATTATAGTGACTCTCTAGTCAGTTCATTTTCAGGGAGTCATGCACTAGCCCAGTGCCACAGTATTTGGGATATAGCCACTCCAGGCCGGATTTACACCTGGGGCTCCCAAGTGCAGGGGCTCGGACCACCCCCCACACCATCCATGGTGGCTTGGAGCACCCCCTGTCACCTTGCAGTGGCTCGCAGCCCCACCCTCCCCCACTGCCCATGGCAGCCGGAGCTGCGAGGTGCCCCCGCTGCCCACGATGGCTCGGAGCACCCTCCCCACCCCGCCCAGCCCCACTACAACTTCCCAGTGCCTCCCACAGATCTCCCACTGCCCAGAGCCACCCACAAACCCCCCACACTGCCCAGCATCCCCCACCCCCTTACTGCCCAGAGCCACGCCACAAAGCCCTCCAGAGACCCCACTCTCCCAAGCCCTGTCCCCCGGCCACACTCACCAGCCCCACTGGGAAGTAGTGAGGAGCACTCCAGCAGGGCTGTCCACCGGATTGAGTGAGGAGCACTCCAGCAGGGCTGTGTGGGGCTGTCTCCCCCACAGCCGGCCCTGGCCCTGCCCCCTGATGGACCCAGGACTAGCAAAATTTGAATGTTTAGGCACCCCTTGAATGCCAGTGCCCCTAGGCATGTACCTACTGTGCCTAATGGTCAATCCAGCCCTGCAGCCACTGAAGGACCAGGTTAAATCCAAACAACCCCTCCTATTTTCATCAAAATGGAAAAGAAAAAAACAAGTGAATAAAAGCACATCTGTTCTCTGCTGTTGTCTATACAATGTCATAGGTGTACATTGCACTTAACAAACAACCAAGAAGACAGAGTTCGCTGAGCATCTCTTGCAATCCAATTCATTCCCTAATGTAATTTAGACAGACACTTTAGGAAGATTAAAGGTGAAGGTGGGAGCAGACAGCAGGAAGAGGAGATTGGTGATACATGACTACATGAATAAAGTGAATTTAAAGGACGCTATTCCAGTCACAAGGTCTGATATGAAGGAAAGCACAAAGTCAAGTGTGGGAGGAGAAAGGAGCATGCAGGGGAGAGGACTGGACCTGAGGGGGCTTTATACAAGGAAACGAGAGTTGATCCATTTGCCGGGGACAGAGCTGTGCAGAGCCTTGAAGGGCAGAATAAGGAGCTTGAGCTCTGTGCAGAGGGAGCAGGGAACCCAGTGAAAGCATCTGAAGAGGGACGTGACTTGGACAAGGAAGGTACTTTTAGCTGAAGCATTTTGGCTAGACTGGAAGTGGCAGTATTCCTATATCCTCCACCCACAAATCTCAGAGAGCCTGACAGACATTGATAAAGGACCCTTGCGTGAAGCAGGTTAGTATTATCATCTTCATGTTTACAAACGGTGAAACAGAGAGGTTGTGGACTTGCTTGAGAGAGTCAGTGGGTGAGCTGGGAATAGAACCCAAGTTCAGTGGAGGAGAAGCTGGATATGAGTCAGCAGTATGCCCTGTTGCCAAGAAGGCTAATGGCATATTGGGCTGTATTAGTAGGAGCATTGCTTCTCTTCTGCAGACTAAACAATCCCAGTTCCCTCAGCCTCTCCTCATAAGTCATGAGCTCCAGCTCCCTAATCATTTTGTTGCCCTCTGCTGGACTCTCTCCAATCTTTCCACATCCTTCTTGTAGTGGGGGGCCCAAAACTGGACACAATACTCCAGATGAGGCCTCACCAATGTCCAATAGAGGGGAATGATCACGTCCCTCGATCTGCTGGCAATGCCCCTACTTATACAGCCCAATATGCCATTAGCCTTCTTGGCAACAAGGGCACACTGTCGATTCATATCCAGCTTCTCATCACTGTAACCCCTAGGTCCTTTTCTGCAGAAACTGTTGCCTAGCCATTCGGTCCCTAGTCTGTAGCAGTGCATGGGATTCTTCTGTCCTAAGTGCTGTAACGACATAAACAGCTCACTCTCCCAATTCCCTACTGTGGCCCAGTGCTGCCGGCAGCGGGGGGGGGGGGGGGGGGGAGGGGGGGGGGGAGCCGAGAAACAGCCGAGTGCTGCGGGCAGTCAGAAGAGATTATGCACCCTCCTTAGCTATGCATACCTTCAGCCTCTGGTTTTCAGGAGAGGGGGGGAAAAAAACCAGCTGAGAGCAGCTAAGTGCTGCCGGCAGTCAGAGGAGAGGGGAAAAATAAAAAGCCGAGAACAGCCGAGTGCTGCCGGCGTAGAAAAAAAAAAAAAAGGCGGAGTGCAGCATCCCGACCGAAGATCGATCGGGACGCTGGACAAACACCTAAATATCGGGACGTCTGGTCACCCTACCTGTATCCTATCCATACCCTCCAGCGTATCTACCACTCCTTCCAGTTTAGTGTCATCTGCAAACTTACTGAGGGTGCAGTCCACACCATCCTCCAGATCATTAATGAACATATTGAACAAAACCAGCCCCAGGACCAACCCTTGGGGCACTCCGCTTCCAACATTTGTGTCCTGGAACAAACTATTTTTCAAGTATCCAGACTAGTGTGTACTAAAGCATTAGTTAACTAAACTTAATTGGCAATCCATTAGCTCGAGCTAAAAATTCTAGTGCAGACATATTCTAGTCTAGACATATTCGCTGGGTTTTTGCCCCTGTTGTAACCTGAGCCAGTTGTTTGACAATTGACCCAAGTTAGCTTATCTACACACAAAAGGTTGTACTGCTTTACTGAGGCCAGGTTTAAACTGCTCAGTTTTGTTAGTATAGTTATGTCAGTCAGGGTATAAATAAACCAACCCCCCTCGCTGACACAGCTAGGCTGGCAAAATACCCCATGCAGACGCAGCTGTGCCAACAGAAGAGTGCTTTGAATAGCTAATATCATTTGGGAAGGTGCTGTTACTGTGCCAACAAGGAGTTTTTCTTTTGGCATAAGCTGTGTCTACATTAGGGGCTTCTGTGGTATAGCTGTACTGGTATATCTATACCGGCAAAGGGCCTGTAGTATAGGCAAAGCCTGAGATCTGTATAGTTAAAGTGGTACAAACCCCCTATTGGACTAGATATAAGGGTGCTTTTTTACAGCTTTAGCTATTCTTGTACAGGAAGGGAATAAGCTACACCAGTATAAGGAATCTTTACACTGATATAACTGCATCCACACTAGGGGTTATAGCAGTACAACTATTTCAGTAAAAAGAAATCACACCCTTAACTAAAATAGTTATACTAGTACAAAATCTGTATGTAGACCAGGCCAAACACCTATGGAAATGCTAATTTAGACATATCATAAAGATTCATAGAGTTCAAGGCCAGAAGGGACCCTTGTGATCAGCTTGTCTGACCTCCTGTACATCACGGGCCATAGAACTTGCCCAAAAGAATTCCGAGTGCAGAGCTTTTAGAAAAACATCCCATCTTGATTTAAAAATCGCCAGTGATGGAGAGTCCATCATGACCCTTCGGAAGTTGTTCCAATGATTAATTACTCTTACTGTGAAAAATATGCACCTTATTTCCGGTCTGAATTTGTCTAGCTTCATTTTCCAGCTGTTGAATCATGTTATACCTTTCTCTGCTAGATTAAAGAGCCCATTATCAAATATTTGTTCTCCATATAGGTACTTACAGACTGTAATCAAGTCACCCCTTTCTCTTTGTTAAGCTAAATAGATTGAGCTCCTTGAGTCTATCACTATAAGGCATGTTTTCTAATCCTCTAATCAGTCTCATGACATTTCTCTGAACCCTCTCTAATTTATCAATATCCCTCTTGAACTATGGAAATCAGACCTGGACACAATATTCCAGTAGCAGTTGCACCAATGCCAATTACAGAGGTAAAATAACCTCTCTTCTGCTATTCAAGATGCTCCTGTTTATGCATCCAAGGATTGCATTAGCCCTTTTGGCCAAAGTATCACACTGGGAGTTCATATTCAGCTGATTATCCACCACAACCCTCAAATCTTTTTCAGAGTCACTGCTTCCCAGGATAGAGTCCCCCATCCATTAAAGTATGGCCTATGTTCTTTGTTTCTAGATGTGTACATTTATATTTAGCTGTATTAAAATGCATATTGTTTGCTTGCGCTCAGCTTACCAAGCAATCCAAATTGTGCTGTGTCAGTGACCTGTTCTCTTCATTATTTACCACTCCCCCGTATCTTTGTGTTATTTGCAAATTTTATCAGTGATGATTTAATGTTTTCTTCCAGGTCATTGATAAAAATGTTAAATAGCATAAGGCCAAGAACCAATTCCTAAGGGACCCCACTGGAAATACACCTGCTCGATGATGATTTCCCATTTACAATTACATTTTGAGAGCTATCAGTCAGCCAGCTTTTAACCTATTTAATGTGTGCCATGTTAATTGTATATGTTCTAGTTTTTTAATCAAAATGTGCAGTATCAAGTCAAATGCCTTACAGAAGTCTAAGTGTATTACATCAACAGTATTCCTTTATCAACTAAACTTGTAATCTCATCAAAAAAGACATCAAGTTAATTTGACAGGATTTATTTTCTATAAACCCATGTTGATTGGCATTAATTTTATTCCCCTACTTTAATTCTTTATAAATCAAATCTCATATCAACCACTCCATTATCTTGCCTAGGATTAATGTCAGATTGACAGGTCTATAATTACCTCGGCCATCCCATTTACCCTTTTTAAATATTGGCACAACATTCAATTTCTTCCACTCTTATGGAACTTCCCCAGTATTCTAAGATTTATTGAAAATCAACATTAATAGTGCAGCAAGCTCCTCAGACAGCTCTTTTAAAACTCTTGGGTACAAGTTATGTGGACCTGCTGATTTAAAATGTCTGATTTTAGTAGCTTCTGTTTACATACTCCTGAGATACTAATGGGATGGAAGGAATCTTATCATCATTGAATGATATCATCTTTTTCCCCAAATACAGAACAGAGATGTTTATTGAACGTGTCTTCCTTTTCTGCATTATTATTGATAATTCTACCATTTCCATCACGTAATGGACCAATACCATTGCTAGGATTCTTTCTGTTCCTAATATATTTTTAAAAAAGGTTTGTTCAAAGCCACAAATATTTGTTATTTACTCTAGGCTGAGCTTTCAGCAAACCACAAACATTATGCATGTCTATGCTGGAGTTCATAGTCAGGGTAATTAACACAGGTTCATCGGCAAGCAATAAACTTGAGTTACACCATGACCAAAAGTCTAGCAAAGGCAAAGCCTAAATGGCCAAATTGATTTTATTGAAAATTTATACAAGAAAACAATCTAAACAAACCAAGTATTGCTTTGCTGTAACCCTGGAGCCAGGCACATTTTCAGAACAGTGTTATAAACCCCCGAGAAACTGGGTTTTTAAATGGAGACACCAGAATTAAACACTGTTATAAATGTACTAGTTTAAAAAACAGAATAATCTTACTGAGTATGAATCATAATATTATTTGTGTGACAATATTTTACCTGGTGAGAAATTAATAAGCCCTAAAGTGTTCTGAATAATGATCACCCTGAAACTGAGCTCTGCTTTTCTAAATTAAAAAAAAAAACAAAAAACCATCCACCAATATCAGGATGCAAAATCTCCGGTTTAGATGATTTCTTTATTGTGTAGATAGCAAAACATTTTTTAAAGTCTGATTTAAAATGTATTCATAAAAGAATGGATTTTGGATTTCATAAATGGGTTTTGTTAATTTACTATTTTTAAAATACTGGTGAGACCTTTGCTGTTGCCATGACAATTTCATTTCCATAAACATGATTTTGTGTGTGAGTGCATATTCAACATTTCAGTTGGTATGCAGTATTGGGAAAAGTAGGTGGCAACTTGGCACAGGAACATAGGAATTTACCATTCCACATCACTCCAGTGGCCCATCTAGTCCAGTATCTGGTCACTGACAGTTGCCAGAACCAGATGCTTCAGAGTAACATGCAAATAACCCTGTAATGGACAATTATATAGCTTGCCCAATAAGGGAAGTTCTTTCCTATGACCAGGTAGTTAGTGGTTAGTTTGGGTGCTGGAATCATGAGGGTTTAGATCTCCATATCTAATGTAATGGTGGAAATTTACATTATCCATGTAACTGACTAGCTAGCCCTTTTCTGAATCTCAAGCAAAGGCTGAAAAATTGATTCTAAGAATCCTAGGCACAAATTCTGGCTGAAAGCAGAAATGGACCCCAAATTGTTGCTTACCTACAAAGGTTTCAGACAAAGCAGTCACAAGAACTGCACCTGTGAACTACTGAGTACCCTCAGCTCCCATTGCTTTATAATCCTCTCTGTGGCTTCTGTCCTGGCTTTGGGATAGGACGTAGAATCATAGGACTGGAAGAGACCTCAAGAGGTCATTTAGTACAGTCCCCTGCATGGTGGAGCCAGTGGTGTAATGATTATGAGACTCCATTGGTCACATATTCATGTGTCTGTGAGGGAAGCCTATAGTATTCCAAGTTTCCCCATGCCATGCCTGTGTATGTGACAACTCCCTCTGAAGCCCCATGTAGTGCAAGCCCTGATTCTGATCTCATTTACACCAGATTTCTTCTCCAGTTATTCAGTGTGAATGATGGCTCATTGGCTTTGCTGTAGGAAGACTATTCAGTGAAGTAAGAATGTTCAGGATGGGGCTTTACATTAGCTCTCACATTCCAAATAAGTCTGAAAACACCGCCAGCTCCGCCCATATAAATGGCAATGATTGTATATGTTTTTATCATGTGTATTTGGAATAAGAGGAGTGAAGGCGTTTCTGAGCTCTGAGTTTGACAAACAAACTATGATTAATGTCTGAGGAGGTAAAAGGGGATTGAGAGAGAGATATTCAGAGTAACTAATATTTTGGTCTTGGTATTGGAAAGACATCAGGTTTTTTCTCCTGCTGACAGTTCTTTAGGGTTACAGAGGCCATTGCCTGTGTGACCAAAAGGGACAAGGAGCTGCTAGGAGACATTTGTGTCATATAAAAGAGGAAACAGATAGCGGGGTCCATGGATACTGACTGGTGTGGGCACAAACCCTTTTCCTTGTTTTTATTTTAAAACATTAAGTGATAGTGGTCATGTGCTTACCAAATTTGGCTGTCAATTACACCCAGCTGTCCCACTGAAGCCAATGGGATGGCATGGATGTAACTGAGCAGAATGGGTCCCCTTGACTCTTAGGGTATGTCTATCCTACAAGCGCTACAGCGACACAGCTGTAGTTAGACACTCACCACACAGACAGAAGGAGTTTTTCTATCGCTGAAGTAAGTCCACCTGTGACGTTTTGGGATCACCCAGACCAATAAGAGGTTCTGTCACCACCTGCCCTGTGACCTTGGGTTCCTTCATGCTGTGGTTCAGAGCCCTGACACCAGTAGTTTGCCCACAAGCACAAGGTCTCACCCTGGCTTCCACCAACTCAGTTATTCCTTGCAGGGTGACCCCAACAGCCCTTCCAGTCCCAAGTCTCCCCAAATCCATCTACCCTGAGCTCTTAACTACCAGACACTCAGCCTTTTCTCCTCTGGTTCATCCCCCCAAAGATGTAAAACCAGTCACCCAGACACCACTTCCTTTGGCACATGCACGCCACAGTTTGCACAGCAGAGACCTGCTTGGGGTAAAAAAAAAAAAAAACATGTATTTAAATAGAAAAACCACAGATTCAAAGATGAAATAATGGGGCAAAGCAAACATATACAAGCTACACAGAAAATCAACAAAAAGATGCAGTCTGAAGCTTTGCACTTTCAAATTAGATACCTTCCCTTTTCTAATGCAAGTTACCTATTGCCTCGGACCAGTTTCCCAGCATGCCCCCTGCCATAGAGGGGACCTAAAGTTTCACAGACAGCACCCGCCCAGTGACTGTCCCTAAGGGCAAGTCTATACTACACATTTAAGTCGACCTAAGTTACATCTTACAGCTACCACAGTAATTGAGTCATCTTTGCATGTCCAGACTATACTCCTTGTGTCAGTGGTGTGTGTCCTCCCCACAAGTGCTCGCACCGATTAAACTGCCAGTGTGGGGCATTGTGGGACGCCTTCTGAAAGGCAGCAACAGTCAATGTAAGCAACACAGTGTCTATAATGACTCTGCGTTGACCTAACTACATCAACCAAAGTGCTATATCTCTCGTGGAGGTGGAGATATTAAGTCGGTGTAGTGGGCGAGTTACGTCGGTAAGAGCTACATTTTAGTGTAGATGCTTACAGAGTTAGGTCGACATAAGTGTAAGCTGCTTTACGTTGACTTAATTCTATAGCGTAGACCAGGCCTCAGTTTCTAGATGAAGACCTCATTTTCAAGCCTCCTTTTTAAAGGGATTTTTTTCCTCTTCTTCCCCCCCCCCCCCCTTTTCAGACTACAGTGACTCATGGCTATTCAGATTGAGGAAATTCCCAGTAGTCTCAATGTCTTTCCATTAACTTCAGTGGTCCACCATTATTCTTTCTTTGGGCTAGACAGTGGATAATTGCTTGGAGCCGGTTTTGTGTAAACATCTGGTTGGGGGGCATAACTGCTCACTGCCCAGCTGTGAGATGTAGCTGAATGTTGAAGCACAAATTATGAGCACAGTTTTATATATATACAAATACATAAATTCATGACCACAATCTGTCTACATCTCATAATGACCATCAAGTTCAGAATATTACAAGCCTTCATAAAAGACATTACTCATAATACTTTTATAGTACAATAATACTTCCTGCAATCAGTTGGCTTAACTGCTTATTCTGGGGGGAGGTTAAACCTGCTGTTCTCCCCTTGGTGAATCTGGACCCTGTTTGTCACACCACTCTCTGAGAGGCGGTAGCTAGGTCGACAGAAGAATTGTTGTCAACCTAGCTGCATCTACAGTGGGGGTTTAGGTCGGCCTAACTACATCGCACATTTTTCACCGCCCCAAGCAATGTAGCTAGGTCAACCTAAGTTTTGGGTGTAGACCAGGCCTTAGTGAAATGGACATTCAGCTGCGGTGGAACTGATGTTTTAGACAAACTTCAAGTACCCTGAGGTGGCCTCACTCATACACCTCAAGGGCTAGCTCCTCAGTTGGTGCAAATGAGCAGAGCTCCATCGAACGGTGGCATTTTACATCCCCTTTGCACTGCTGTAAGTAGCTGTTCAAGGTGCAGGGCAATGCTGAAGCAAGCCCTTCATGTGATGAGAAGGAAGGGATTCAGTGGGTGTGTCTACACGCAAACAAAACACCCACAGCTGGCCTGCTGCAGTTGGCTTGGGCTCAGGTTGTGGGGCTATGAAATTGCAGTGTAGTCGTTTGGGCTGGGCTGGAGCCTGGGCTCTAGGACCCTGTGAGGGGTGATGGAGAAGAGAATTTGCCCCTTATGGCATGTACATTTAATGGAGGTCTGCTGATTTACACCAGTGGATGACTTGCCCATAAGGTCCACTCACTCACGATACTTTAAATCCACTGAAGACGTTGTCACTGCTCTTTTAATACATTGGCATCCAGATAATCAGGCAGGTGACCAGGCCCATAGAATCCCTTACTTCTAATTGCACTAAGGGCTTAATCCAGCATCCCCTGCACTTGTGCAGTAATTTACACCAGAGTAAAGTGGGTGTAAAATGGCACCTCTCAGAACTGACAGCGTTCTACACCCGGAGAGCACGGCTGTGGCTGTACAAGGTGCAGGGCAATATTGAATCAAGCCCTTAGGATCGGATTCTGCAACTTCTGCTCCCCTTGGGTCTGATTCTCTTCTCACACTGGTGGAAATCAGGGATAGCTTCACTGATATCATTGGAGTTACACCAGTGTAAAAACAGAGAGAGAAAATCAGGCCCACAGAGTTGTACTTACATGAGCAGCCCCATTGAAATAAATGGGTTGGCTCATGTGAGTAAATACTACTCACAGTGAGAAAAGGTTGCAGAATGGGGCCCCTAAGTGGCACGCTAAACAATATAGACCCTGGTTATTTGCACTAATGACTAGGAAATCTATTGAGAATTATTGTGTTTTCCAAATGAGCAAACAACCACGATTAAAAATCCCAGCATAATGCCTCACAAAGTGTACTGTTCTTTGAGAAATGCAGTTTAGTTTTAATTATTTATGGTGCTTCACTGTGTATTAGTTAATGTTTGGTAGTATAGTTTGTAAAAATAATGAAGTCTTAATAAAAGGAGACCTCACTCCAGTGACTATTATGAAATTTTTGCTAAGAAGTGAGCAGAGACTGGCAATTACTGTGTTGGAAGCATAGAGTAGGCAGATTAGCAAGGTTTGGCTGTATTATTATTTTTATTACAGTAGAACTTAAAGGTCCCAACCAAGATCAGGGCCCCATTGTGTCAGGTGCTGTGCAAACACATACTGAAAGACAATCCCTGCATCCAAACTGCTGACAATCTAAATAGACAAGACTGACAAAAGTTGTCTTCCTTGGCATTAATCCCATCAAATGGATCACTTGATGATTACCTGTTCTGTTCATTCCCTCTGGGGCATCTGACATTGGCCATTGTCAGAAGACAGGATACTGGGCTGGATGGATCTTTGTTCTGACCCAGTATGGCCGTTATGTTCTGTGTTATGAGTGCTCTCTCTCCAAAGTGATCAATGCCATTTCCTCTATCACACCACAATCTAGCATATCTTCCTCAGGAGATCCCAACACTTCTTCTTGGGTTGGCCTCTCTTTTTTTCTTTCAGTCTTGATCTTTTTGACTCTTACCCACTTAGTTGTCAAGACTGCACTTTACATGATCTTTTTACAGGCTTTACATCTGAGCCTGCACTCCCTCATTCTTTCATTTATGGGTGTTATTTTGAGCAGGTCCCTAACATACACATTCCTCACATGTCTTGCTTATGCCACTCGTCCATCTCAACCATCGCATTTCTAAGGAACAGTCATTTGCTCATGTTTCCTCTTTGCTGGTCAACACTCAGCGCCATACATTAAAACTGGATGGACCACCACTTTATAGACTTTCCCTTTTAATCTTACTGGTATTTTCCTGTCACACACTACATCACTTCTCTCTCTCTCTCCATTTGAGCCAGGCATTTATTCTCCTAGCTCTCATTTTGTCCTGCATTTCCCCCGATTCTGGAATCTAGATACTTTACACAAAGCCTTAGTGTGTGCCCATCAGATGCTAGGCACCTACTTGGTGTGGCTAGCCCATCCCATGGCTCATGTAGCTGTGGCTACAGTCTATATTTAGCGCACTGCTGGATGAGAGCTAGCGTGGGTATGTCACTCCTTTGAGCTGGGGATGAGATTCCCAGCTCAAGGTATGTCTACACTGTAGCTGGGAGGGTGATTCCCTGCCTGGGAAGATGTACATGTGCCAGCTCTGCTTGAGTTCATGTGCTCAATATAGCAGCATGGCCACAGTAGCATGGGTGGTGGTTTGGGCTAGTTACCTAAGTACGTACCTAGGATCTCAACGGGATTGTATTCAGGGGGCTAGCGTGAGCTGCCAACCAGGCCACTGTGGCCACACTACTACATTTAGCATGCTAGCTTGAGCAGAGTTAGCACATGTATGTGTATCCAAGCTGGACATCATACCCTTCAGATGTGTCTACACCGGAGTCAGGAGGAGTGATTGCAGCAAGTGTAGACATAGCTGAGCTAGCTTTGATCTAGCTAGATCAAGCCTAGTAAAAAGAAATCTATAATAAAAACACACACAATGCAATTAAGTGAAAAGACAAATATTTTCCTGAGTTGTCTGTTTAAATGCAGAGTTTTAAAGGCACAGTTGGGACTTGTTTCTTAGCAACAGTGCTCATCTAAGCCACGCGAACCCTGTCATGTTGTGAAAAGATGGCCACTAGAAAAAAGCAGTATAAAAGGACTAGAAACAGCCAAATTTGGGCGATGTCTTCCTGAACATGTAGGAGCATTTCATCAACGTTACAAAGCCTTCAGGCAGTGGTCAAGGTCATTCTGATAAAGACTCTGATCACAGCAAATAGATGTGGGAAAGAACTTGCTTTCACCTGACTTGCTTTAAAGGGAAGAATGATGAAAGTATTTTTTAAAAAAAGTGAATAGGTTTTTCAGCTCAGATCCTTTCCTCCCTTCCACAATAAGTTCATATTTTATATCAGAGCTATAAGAGTCACTACACTGGATCAAACCCATGGTCCATCTAGTCCAGTGTCCTATCCAGTGCTAGATGCGTTAGAGGAAGGTACAAGAAACCCCATAATGAACAGTTGTACAATAACCTGCCCATGGTGTAAATTTATTTCTAACAGATAATTATTGGTTCACTTATGCACTGAAACATGAGTTCATATCGCTTATCAATTAGTTCAATGGTGAATGTTCTTATTATTCATACACATTAAGTATTGTGTAATAGGAATATTGCCTTTGATCAACGTTAAATGCATTGCCTGTTCATCTTATTGGTTGCCCTTTTGTTCTTATCATTATGAGAAAGAATAAATTGGACTGACCTTCTCTAGAGTGTTCATTAATTTATATCGATCTAACATCCCATATTATTTATCTCTTCTCTAAACGAAACCATCCTAATCTTTTTAATCATGCCTCACATAAAAGCCTTTCCGTGCCTCTGATGATCATCATTGTCCTTCTCTGGACCTTTTGTGTTTCTGCTACATCCTTTTGGAAATGGGGTGACCATACCAAACAGTATTCAAGAGGAGGGCATGCCATTGATTTCTATAACACATTATAATCTCTTCCCTATTTCTAATGCAGTCTAGATCTTGTTAGCCTTATATGGCGGAAAGGAGCCTGTTTCCCCTCCAAAGCACCTGTTAGCCAAGAGGAAACAAAAACAAGGGAGAAAGAGCCCCCAGGGACACAGCTGGTAGAGAAGGGGAGTCACCAGGGAATGGGAAGGGGCATGTGCCAGCAGGAGCAATAGGGGAGTGGGGAGGGTCAAGAAGCACTTTCAGACTTTTCCCCCTGCTGATGCGTTTTCATGACATTGTGCTTGGCTGGATTACACAAGCAGCAGCAGCTCCATATGTTTCTTCATCTGGAGCAAGGTATATGGCGGCCCTTTAATAACACACATTCCGCATTGTGCATGGTAGATTGGGGATAAGCATCCAAAGACTGCCTGTGTCTGGCTGTATTAGAACAGCTGCACACCTCCAAGATACGATGGGGGGAACTTGCATTAAAAGGAGGGTGCCACTGACAGGAGAGGGCTTTGTATGTGTAGACATTTACGTTAGTCTGTTCTTGGAAACTGGTCCCTTCTCAGGAAGGGTTGTCGGGAATGAAAGGTGGCTAATCCTTCAAATAAAGCGCTAAGACAGTGTGGGCTATTTTCATTTTCTTCCTCTGACGTCAAGCCCCAAGGTAGTGTCACCTACCTTGTAATACCATGGCTGTTCTCTTTTGAGTTCAGGATTGAGGTGACCTTTACTAGCTGTAGAGAGCGTAGTCTAGCAGAAAAATGAGGGGATTGAGAGGCAGAACTTGTATGTTCTAGTCTCACCTCTGCTCTTGACTTGTTGTGCAACCTTGGCCAAGTCACTTAACCGCTGTAAACTTTCTGTGAGTTTACCCATCTGTATGAGGATAACAATCCTATGCTACCTCAAATGGGATTATGAGGCTCAACTGTTTAACACTTACCAGGTGCTTAGAGGTCCTTGGATGAAAGTGCAAAGCATCATTGCTGTGAAGTATTAGAAGCATCTTTCTGCTTAATTCAGTAGAATAAGAGGAGCCTTCTACAACCAAAAGGGGCTTTCCCAGGAATGGCTTACACCTTGTGTGATTGACAGTTCATCGCAAACATGCCCTAGAGCTCACATGGTGGAGAATGGCAGACATCAATAGTTACCTGCTGAGGACAGGTTTCTGATTTGGTAACCGATCTTGGCATACTTGGCAGATCACGTAAGTAACACCACAAAGCAGTTTGTAAAGCTTAAGGAATTTCCCCTCTAGTGTTAAGGATAGAGCAACAAGTTACAATTAATTTAGTCCTATAAACAGAGCTGGTCAGAAATGTAGTTTCATCGGGAAATGCAAATTCATTGGCCCAAAATGCTTAGCTGAATCTATTGCAGATTTGACAAAACTTTTGCCAATCCACAGCTCTGTGGCCGGGGATATGTCAGTCCCTGGAGCCCTGGCTAGAGCCAGGTCTCTCAGGGCTGGTAGGGTCCTTACTCTAAACTCCAGAGCAGATCCTCCAGGCAGATTACCCCAGCCATGGGGACCCCAGTGCTTCTGGTGCAATGCAGCCCCTGAACCAACCCCCCTGCCCAAAACACACCAATTATTTGCTCAGCTGTACCTACAAACCCTCATCCTGATTGTTATGAAGAGTTAAAGAATTCCTGGAACTGACAAGGCAGATGAGGTAATATCTTTTATTGGACCACCCATCTTGTCTCTCTAATATCCTTGGACCACCCATCTTGTCTCTCTGATATCCTGGGACCAACATGGCTACCACACTTGAAGTAACAAGACTGATGGTTAACTTCACCTTGCTCTCACTATTTGAGTTGCATCCCATCCGTCATCTGTACAGTGTCTATTTAGTTCGCAAACTTTTTGGGCCAAGGATCTGTTTGCTTGCTTGCCTTGAGGCTTGACTGTAAAGGGTCTAGCATAATTGCTGGTGCAAAGAAGATCTAATACTAATTGTAACAGTTTAGGTCACAGTGACCTGCTGGGCAAATGTGGCTTTCAGAGTTCTACAATTTGTAGATCTTTAATAGAGAGGAGACTACTGGCGCCAGCTTGTACGCTCCATTTTCATCACAGCAGAAGGCCTTGAGGAGGAGGGTGGTTTAAGCCAGGAACTCCTGAATTTCAGTCTAGCTCTGACATTGGCTCCCAGTGGGGCCTTTGGCAAATCACTTAATCTCTCTGCCTCAGTTTCCCCAGAGGTAAAACAAAGGATAATGTAGACCTACCTGTGAAGTGTGTACGAAATACCAAAGATGAAAAGTGCCACTTTCAATCAGACTGCTTAGCTGAGTTAGGAGAGAAGCAGCAATGTGTTCAAATCAGAACAAAACAGGAGGATATGCGCAGAGTTATTTGCATATGTTTAAAAAAATGCATGAATTATAAATAGTTCTGAGCCAGACATTTGAGAAATATGAGAGCTGTGTTGGTAGTGTCTCCTTGGGAAGGAATTTGGCTTGGTTGCTAATATTCTGCAATAACTGGAAAATAAAAGACACTTTGGAAAAAGGAGTTTAGTATGGGGGGATGGAATCCGAAATTTTGTGGGTACATTTGGATCACGATTGTGATATGGGGTTGTGCCCATCTAACACTGTTTGTCCTGCAGCTAACAATGCTGATACTTAGCATCTAAATAGTACTGTACAGACATTATGGACGCTGTCACTTCTCTCCTAACTCTCCTACATATTTGTACAGCCAGAGATGTATTAGGGCACAGAGGGTGTAAGCAGCGCTGGGACTTGTTAGGGAAGGAAAGGAAGTTCAGGTAGTGATGGCTGGGGTGTTATGTCTGCATTATGCAGGAATCATGCCTACAAGGCACTAGAGAAAGCATACACAAAAATGCCAACTTTAAACGTGCTAGCAGTGCCCTTGCAATGCTCCAACTCACCCGCTGATAGTCTTTGGAGAGTGGAGTGCCATCAGCCGTCCCTGGAGGAATTGCTTACATGGAAAGTAACATTAAGAAATTATTTCTATCTTCATTGATCTGTCTTAGTGCAATATATGTTCTGGCCATTGTGAAAAGTGTTGCTCATGCTGCCTGTTGTTTCTCTCCATTTCTTCTCCCCATCCCCATTCTTCTCTCTGTCAGGAGACCAATAAAGGCAGTCAGGGCCAAGGGTCAGAGCAGGGGAAAACCTGAGGCTAGGAGTAGCCAAGCAGTTCGTAGTCATGTCCAGGCCAGGGTCAATACCTAGGGTCAGAGTCCAAGTCACACCATGAATTCAAGAGCAAGGAACAGTCATGGCAGCTACAGAAGATCCACACCATTGCCTGGACACTTCCTCGAATGCCCCTTGGGTTTATATAGGGCAGGGAGCCAGTCAAGAGCCATGGGGCTACTGTCTGTCAACCACTTGAGGCGGAACTTCCCATCGTCTGTGTTCACAGTGGGTCAAGGGAAGTGGAGCATAAGGTTATAACTGCTGCTGGGTGGCAGGATGGAGCTGTCAGCTACCTAGACACTCTACTGGCCTGGGTTCTAGACCCATGGGGCCTTATATGCTTAGCTGAATACACAGAAGAGAGTTTGTTCCATGTTACTAGTCAGCTCTGTGTGGCCTTCTAGCAAGTCATCAACAAATCAGTTGAGAAACTTCTGCTGTAGACCTTGAGGGCTTGTTACTGTCTTTGTATCAACCATGTTTCAAAAGTCTCTGCATTGTTCTGGTTCCAAAAATGCAGCCAAAAGATCAAATGGCATCTATGGAGTCCCGTACAGCACCTCATATCTGCTTGCTTGTCAAGGGGACCTTAAACAAATGGCAATTTTTGGTCATCTATCACAATGGTTCTCAACTTTTCCAGATGACTATACCCCTTTCAGGAGTATGATTTGTCTTGAGTACTCCCAGTATCACCTCACTAGAAAACTACTTGCAAGCAAAATCAGACATAAATACAAAAGTCTTACAGCACACTATTACTGAAACATTGCTCACTTTCTCATTTTTACCATATAATTATCAAATAAATCCATTGGAATATAAGTATTGTACTTACATTTCCCTGTGATACTGAGCCTGTTTTTCACTTGTGAGCCTTGTCTGAAGCCCAAGCCCTGTTGCCTGTGGCTGAAGCATGTAACTTAGCTTTGTGGGGGGCCCTTATGGCATGGGGCTCCGGGCAATTGCCCTGCTTGCCACCTCCTAATGCCAGCCCTGCATTTGCGACCTCCCTAAGCCTGTCCCATGACCATCCTTGGGGCTGCAAGCCCCAGATAGAGAAACACTGATCTAGATGAGTTGAGTACCTCCTGGAAGACCTCTGAGTACTCCCAGGGGTCCACGTACCCCTGGTTGAGAACCACTGATCTATCAAACAAGATACAAACAACAGCAGCTGTCATAGTTGTAGCAGCTGGTAGAATGCTCTAAACCTTGAGCTCGACACATCCAGACCTAGGTCCTCCACTGTGGCTGAAGAAAGCATAGTGTAATTTAGAAAGGAGGACACAAAGGTGGCTTTAAGTCACATTTCTGCTCCCCTGAACCTGAATTTAATTCGTGCTGCCGCAGTTCCAGTTGGGCTCTCCTTGCCAGCAACCCACCAGATTTCCACTCACTCTAGCTCCCCCTTCCCTTGGGAGATGTAGGCAGCATTCCCTCTCCTCTCCCCCGCCCACCTCATCCAGCTCCTGCAGCAGCTTCTCTCGTCTTAAGCTCGTAAAAATTGCCAAAGAGAGAGAGCAAGAAAAGGAGCTTCTGCCCTTTATAATCTTCTCGTCCCTCCATCAGAGTCCTACCAGGTGATTTCGTTGTTGGTGACCTTCCACTGCTAAAACTAGTTCTCCTAGTCGGCAGCGAGTCTCTTGTTAAGAGTGATTACATTTCAGTGGGAGAGCCCTTAAGTCAACTACCCTCTTTTGTTAGCCCTTTGCCACCCAACCTTGGAATTCCAGTCTAACGTGGAGGCAAATGGACAATGGAGAAGGTAAAGTGCTGCATATTGAAAATGGAGCGTGCCACTTGGTAAAGATACATACAGAGAGTTCAGAATCTCACATGGAATTCATGAATTGTACAGACCGATTCCCCAAATCATCCCAGGGCCACACTGGAGGTGGCTGGAGCACCTTAAGACTTCAAGTAGATCCAAAGTTTCTAGCCATGCCTAAGTTCTGACAGCCCCCACCCCCCAGACCCTTTTGCCAGTTACAGGCAGAGTGGTGGAATAAGAGCTGCTATGGGATCTGTGCATCCTCACAATCAGCCTGCTCTGGGGTGATCTTTCATTAACCAATTACTCTAGGTTTAGGGCTGCTTTTCACCACCACTGCTCCAAAAAGCAACCGCCTAGCCCATGATTCAAAACTTCCTAGTGTCAGTGCAGCTCTTCATTCGTCCAAGGCAGAGATACTGCATAGGTTATTGTGCAAGGGTAGTTTGGATGAGATTGGTTGCATGTGGTCATTAAAGTTCCTATGGTGCTTTTCATAAGAGCAAGTGTTTGCTCCATCGTTCTTGGCCCTAAAGTTCCCATCCCTCACTACTGAGATATGTGCCAATTTGCTGCTGTCTACCCCAGCAGAAAGCGGTGCATTTCAGGGTAGTATATGTACAGTACTGTATATGGCTATACAGTGGCTATGACATTCTCTCCTGTTGCGGGTCTTACACTGTGCTCATTACTGTGATGGTCAGTGCAAGTTATGTATGATTTTTCCAATGTGGCCATGCACGTCTCAGTGTCTGGTTGATCCTGTTCTAACTGGTCTCAGAGGAAAACCACCAGTATGTGGCATGGCCCTGGTACTCTGGTATCTCTGGATTTCACTTGGTACCAGCAAACTTTATCTGTAGAACATTATGATCATAAAAATGAAGGTAATTTTTTTATGACTGCATCTTGTTAAGCAAATGTTCTTTTGAAGACAAGCTTCTGCAATCAGACTGTTCTGGGTAGCACCGTCAGCTAAAAATACTTGCTTATTTTTTCATAGCATGCACAATAAAAAAGGGCAAAATGGCTCCATCTAATGTGGCAGAGAGAGCTGTTTTCGAATGATATTGAACTTAGAAAATTCTTTTTTTGTAAAAGCCGAATGGAAGAAAAATTCCTACCTTTAAAGAGAAAGAAAAAGGAATTGTTTTAGCTAGAAATGTGGGGCTATTTAATGCTTATATGTAGGCTATAATGACTACATAATTATGCCATCGACACCTATATGAGTTAAAATAGCAGAGTTAGGGATCCTGCATAGGAAGATAATATTGATATGCTGCAACATACCAATGGTCTGTCTAGCTCCGTAGTCTGCCTTGGAGAGCACACTTTGCCTGATACTTCAGAAGAAAGTGTAAATTCTCCACAGTTTGTGTCACTGGTTAATAGTACTGTACAACTGTGGAGGGAAATTTCTTCCTGACGTTAGTTCATGCCTGAGGCATGAGAATGTCGAGCCTTTGTCATTTTATTTCAGCTTGTTAGAACTGCAGGTGCTTTTCTTATGCATACAGATTTCTAACCCATTGCTTGGTCTTACATTTCCGTGACAGCAAGTTGCCTGTCACCACCTATCTGTTGGCTACTCAAACAATCTCTTCAGGGCTCTGCCAGATCTTTTTTGCCCTGCAGGCTAAGAGCAGATGCACCCAGCCCCCGAGCCTTTCTGGAAGCACCCCCCTGTAATATCCAGCCCCTCTCATTGACATTCACAGAAATTACCAGGATTGCTGGCTGTCCCGCAGGGAACAGCGCGCACGCAGCTTGGTAGTCCAACTCAGGATCAGGTTCTTTATAAGATCACAGCACTGAGATTTAGCTGTATTGGAAATAAGCATAAGCGTATCAAAGATAAAGGTTTAAGAGATTGCGAGTAAGGATAATAAGTGGAAACGAAACGGTTGCATGTAAAACAAAAGTGTAACACACTTCTGATAGACTAAATTTCACTTCAACGGGCTAACCATCTGTCTGGCAGCAGTCTGATCTCACCCAGAGCTTTCTTGCAGCATTTCCAACCAGGACAAGTTGGGATTCCGTTTTCACAGATGTAATCACTGATTGCTTCTTCAGGTGCAGGATAACAGGCTGCTGTCCCTGTCCCCCAGTTACAGTCCAGCCAACCTTTGAAGTGCACCCTCAAGATAAAGCTCCCCCGCCCCTTGCTATTCTTCTCTTCCTGTTAAAGCTCATCTGCATTTAGCTCAGACTAGTGATTGTGAAGGAGACACTAACTGACATTTCATGGCTAAACATCTCTGGTCTGGCAGAAGACCAGTTTTTCACCTCTGCTGTGGAGTAACACCTTGACACACACTATGAGGCCCTATTTTCACCACATATAGACACAACTCCTCAAATATCATCTGTATGAAGCCACACCCACTCACAGCGATGATCAGAATCAGTATGACATAAGCTTTTATTGGATGCCTTACATTATATTCTTGATGGATAAATAGTATGAAAGTGGTGAGTTAGGTGTAGTGAGTTTGTCAGGCCTGTTAGGAGTTACTGACCCCGAGTAGTGAACCCTTTGCCAGCTGGCACTGATGGGCTTCTGGGTCATAGCATGGGCTAAAGGAGAGGAAGGCTTAACAAAATTAATTCCCCCAATTGTGGGCCTGGGTGATGGGAAAAATGGTGGTGTTGTCACCAGTAAGGGAAAACGGGGGAAGTGGCTTGGAAGGGAAGATAAGGAGTTTGATTTTGGCCCCGTTCAGTTTTACACAAGAAGAGGACATCCAAGAGGAGGTGGCAGAGAGACAGTGTGAGATGTGGGGCTGGCAGAAGGAGACAAGCCAGGGATAAAGAAGTAGATTTGCGAGTCAACAGCACAGAGACAGCAGTTGAAACTTTGAGTGGCTAAGAGTGGCCAGCGATAGGGTGTAAAGTGAGAAGAGAATGGGGCCATAGACACATCCCTGTGGTACCCCCTCCCCCGCCACAGGGTACATCTACAATTCAAGCTGGAGGTGTAATTTCCAGTTTGAGGAGACATACCCATGCCAGTTCTGATTGAGCTAGTGCGCTAAAAATAGAAGTGTAGCCGTGAGAGGCAGGAGGGGCCAGTTGCCCTGGATACAATCCCTTCTGAGACACTGGGTATGTACTCGAGGCAGCTAGCCCCTCCTGCCACTTGCGCCGACACAGCTCGGTCAGAGTTAGCATGGGTATGTCTCCTTGACTGTCCCCAGCTCCAATATACCTGCAGTGAGAGAGGAGAGGATGACAACCCACTGAAAGAGATACTGAAAAGACTGGAAGAGAAACAGGAGAGGACAATATTCCCACAGCCCGCTTATGGAGAGAGAGAGAGGATGACTGACAGTGTCAAAAGCAGCTGAGAGGTCCAGGAGGCTGAAGATGGAGTAGAGGCCCTGAGATGTGGCCAGGAAAGGGCTTTAGAGATGTTACCAAGAGCAGTTTCAGCAGAGTACAGAGGGCAGAAGCCAGATTTGAAGAGAACTAAGGTGGAGTTGGAGGAAGTTGAAGCAATGACTGTGGTCAGCGCACTCAATGAGTTTAGAGATGAGGGGGAGGAGGTAGATTGGGAGGTGGGCTGGAGAAGCAGGTAAAGTTAGAGGACTCTGTTCAAGTCAGTAGATTTACACCAGGGAATATATATATATAGGTGTGAGTGTGTGCAAATTCTGTCCTGCGTTCCACCTGTGCAACCCCAATGGACTGTAGGTGGGTGCAGCTTCTCTGAAGCCATGTCAGAATTTGGCCCCTGGATTCCAGTGCAGCTGCAACATTTGGTAACTGTGAGCCCATTATTTTCTTAGCACTACAGCAGTGCTACAGAAGTCAGCACAAATATATGTCATCCAAATTGCCACAGCCTTTCTGCACAGATTGGTCCTGGAGGGCTGCAGAATCGCCAAGGCCCGTGGTTCCGATTGTTACAGCGTGAAAATGACACCAGCCAGTATACTGAGCTGAATCCACCCCTGATGTAATGTCTCAGAAATCAATGATGTTACGCCGAAGTTACTTTAGGCCCCTTATGAATTTGTGGTTATGAATCCTCTTTAAGAGCTAGCTAATCCTAACTAAACCTCACAGACACATACTCATGTCAGCCCTGCTCAGGCTTATGTTTGTATTTGATTTGTCAGCCACACGCTGAGAAGTAGAACTCCAATCTGACATTGTTTGTTGTGGTCTGCGAACATAGTTCCTTTGACTCATCTTCCTGGTGTTTGCACTGCTGAATTGCTGCCAAGGGCCTCCGGTGGGCCAAATTCATCCTTAGTGTAACTCCACTGCAGTCAGTGGATTTATGTCAGGGATGAATGTGGGTCCAGTATCATTTTTTTGGCAGTAGAAATAGAACAACAATAGAAAAAACGCATAAAGGACACCCCCGGAGCTGAAAACTTGCCCTTTCAGCTAGAGTGGTCCCTATACGTCAGGCCATAAAGATGTTGCAGTTGGCTAGGAGAGACTCCACCCGGCCTCACACTGTCCCCCTCACAGAGATTTTGGACTATGCCATAGCCTGCAGCAACCCCTAAGTGGTCCTTGTGAGGCACAGCAGAGACTGTCCCCACGATAGTTTAAAGGGACGCTGTCAGAGATGGTGGGCCCAAAATGTGGGTGCTGAAAAAATGACCAACTCCAATATTAATATAAGCTCTTTGGGGCAGGGACAGTCGTTTTGTTCTGTGTTGGTACAGTGCCTAACACAATGGGGTCCTGTTCCAGGACTGGGGCTCCTAGGTGCTGCTACAAAACAAACAATCACAAAATAATAATGAACTAAATCTAATCAAAACACTGGCTTTTTAGTTTGTTTTCCTTTGTAGCAGTGGTTCTCAACCAGGGGTACATGCACTGCTGGGGGTACGCAGAGGTCTTCTAGGGAGCACATCAACCCATCTAGATAGTTGCCTAGTTTTACAGCAGGCTACATAAAAAGCACTAGCAAAGTCAATACAAACTAAAATTACATACAGACAATGACTTGTTTATACTGATCTATATACTGTACACTGAAATGTACGTACGATATTTATATTTCAATTGATTTATCTTAGAATTATATGGTAAAAATGAGAAAGTAAGCAATGTTTCAGTAATAGTGCGCTGTGACACTTTTGTATTTTTATGTCCGATTTTGTAAGCGAGTCGTTTTTAAGTGAGGTGAAACTTGGGGTACACAAGACAAAGCAAACTCCTCAAAGGGTTACAGTAGACTGGAAAGGTTGAGAACCACTGCTTTGTAGTGTTGGAAACCCAAACACAACAGCACTTTCCAAGACTATAGAACCAGAAAGAGAAACTGACTAGGTACAGACTATAAACCAATCCTCTTTCCCAAGCTAAGGCAACTGCAAAAAAATAAACACAATCTATCCTTTTCTGCTTAGGTGGTTGCAATCTGCCTGTCACTGTGGTATCTGCCATCCCAGTGTCAACGCTGATTTTCAGAATCTTTTCTTTTAATAATCTAAGGTGATCTTATACTCAGGAGAGGAAATTTATACAAATGTGAGACTTTTATTGTCCCTTTAATATTAAGGCCAGTATTTCCAGTACTCTTCCAGGAGAGATTTAAACTATTTCAATCCATCCCAAAAGCCCAATTTATCCTTTTATAATTCTCAGATAAAATAAAGAATCACAGATAGTATGAAATCCTGATAACTTCTGGTTTACCTTTTGATAGCACTTTCCCCAGTACTTCACAATCCTGCGTGTATCTCTGCTTTAATCTTTAAAGCAAGGCATTCTTGAATCTTTGCAAATAGAGTTGTTATTCTTCTTGCTACACGCACAATGTACATTATGCTAGGAATACAGTTAGATATGTATATACACATATGCATATACATTTACACCTACAAAGACACACACAAATATATAAATATGTATTTAAATGCATGTGAGTGTATAATATATCTATCAATAGATGGTCAAAATATGTGACACCCAAAACAAGGGTAGATTTCCTGTAAATTGGAAACCCAAGAATTCCCAGAGGCAGTGGTGGGTGTGGGACATTCAGATGAACGATTCTGGTTTGGCCCATCTCTAGTACATGCAACAGATACATCTCACATGCACATACCCTTCACAGTTCTGCCCCGATCAGGTCTCAGTGCAAATACAGCTGTATGAAAGAGTAGAAAGGGATGAGATGATGCGTAAAGAATCTTAACAGGATTCAAACGACCCATATGCTGAATGTGGGGCAATGCAGAGCTATTTCTCTGACTCACCTTTGCAGCTATACAAGGTGGGTTCCTTCAGCCTCCAGTTGGAGATATAAAAGGCTGAGTGGCTCTCTGGGGAAGAGAATTTTGATGGAGATAAGCTTTTTTTACATGTGAAAGCACAGTCCTGCTTTAGGGCTTTGCTACTAAAGGCAAACCCCAGAAAGTGGGGAGAGTGCTTGGACAACAGTGTGTGTGTGCCGTAGTAGTGGTGAGGAATGTTGTGGGACTCTGCCTTTACACGGTTACATTTCACACGTTATTGGGCATGTGGTTCCTTGTGAAAGTATTTCCCATTCAGACATTAATTCCTAGGAGAGTAACTGGACCCATATGTTCAGGTATCAGACAGCTGAATATGGCTTGGCTCCACATCCATGAGTGTCTTGTGTTCGAGGGCGGTCCATGACACGGTGGCACGAGAATGTTGCACAGTAAAAAGAAGCTGAATTTTGATGCCGATCATGCCAGACAGAGCATATTTTACTTTGATTTTTATACACAGGGACGAGGGAATAAGGGAGGGGAAGGCAAACTCCCCATAGAGATTACACAGGCTGGTCTTTATCAGCAGTTTGTTTTTCAGTATGTAAAACACAGACGCTTCAAAAGGTTTGGGAGTCCCTATTAGGTTTCCCATTAATCAACCTCTATTTATATCAACTAAAGCCCAGAAGAGACTGGCTGGAATTCCTGAAATATCACAGGATATTTACTAACTGCCTGGTAGTGCTGGTACAGTGCATCAGCCTCCATATTCTCTGCATTTTGTTAGCCCTAATAGGAAACCTTCAGTTCAGAACACTGTGTGCGCTATCTGTAGCTGGGTTTATATTGCCTGGCTTATTCCTAAAATGGACTCTCTTATCTAGTTTGGTACAGTATCTGCTGTGCACATAGATAGTGAAATTCATCTCATCTCCACAAAGCCGGGTGATCAGTGTGTGAAATAATAACAGCCCCTGTCGTTCTACATCCCCTGCGCGCACAGAGTTCCTAGGTTGCAGAATCTGTGCAGCCTGGACCCCCCTGGTCTAGAGTCTCTAGGTATTTATAGTGTCAAGTATCAGGGGGTAGCCGTGTTAGTCTGTATCTACAAAAACAACAAGGAGTCTGGTGGCACCTTAAAGACTAACAGATTTATTTGGGCATAAGCTTTCGTGAGTAAAAACCTCACTTGCCCAAATAAATCTGTTAGTCTTTAAGGTGCCACCAGACTCCTTGTTGTTTTTGTAGGTATTTATAAAGTGCCCATTCAGTGTGGTATCAAGGCACAGGCATCATGGTCCCGCCTTCAGCCTGTCACCACACCTCCCCTGTATGCTGGACTGTTTGGGGCTACCATAAAGCACCTCTCTATTGCATGTAGGGAGGGATGTAGTTATACCTCTGCACTCGTGATCCTCCCACTATCCTTCCCTGAGAAGCTAAATTGCAGGGCATATGTTGTGTGTAGGGCCTTGCATTGAATTTCACCTATCACGATTCTAAAATGGATAGGCTGAAAAAGGATCTAGCCAATCAGACCCATCCTGATTGCAATCTGAATTCATGGGGACTCTTGTCTTCCTCACTCCATGCTATTCCTTTCTAGAAATGATCCTGGTTTGAGAGTCATCATTCAAAGGGAGTTAGTGTTTGCTCTTACTCCTGGGCAGTTATCTAGATGCCTCTGATTAAAGGTAGGACTGGTTATGCCCCAGAAACCTTTCCCTATTTTTCCCCGAACAAGACAATTGGCTTGTTTTCCTTACAGGTTTTAAGTGGCTACTATGTTGAATTCTTGTGCCCGTTCAGCCATCCGAGCCACTAAAGAGCATGATAGCCAGATTTGTGGAGTAAGTCGCCTTATCCTAAACTGAGAATCAACCTGAATATTGTACCTCATCAAAATAAGTGACTTTGCTGATAGCAGCACCAGGTCATCCACAAAAACAAGAACGTGGAGCTTGTGACAGTTCTCTTCTGTATAAAGAGAGTGATGGTCATTATTTGTACTACTGTAGCACCACTGAGATCATTCTCCATTGAGGAATTGTACAGACACATAGTTAAGAGACAGTCCCCTGCCCCAAAGTGTTTAAAAAAAACAAACAAAGGAAGTTTTATTATCCTTGTTCTATTGATGGGGAACTGAGGCACAGAGAGATTAAAATAATCACATCACGACTCTGCAGCAGAGCTGGGAACTGAAGCCAGATTTCCCAAATCACAGTCCAGTGGCTTTATCGCAAGGCCACCCTGCCTTGCCGCACACTGTAATTCTTTAAATGTTGTGCTATGGCTCCTTTTAATTCCATGTTTCAAAAATGTGGGTTTCATATACAAACTTTTATACTGATTTTGTAAAGAATTATTTCTGCCTTCCTAAGAAACTGTTCTTTGCCCACCATCAATGTAGATTACCAATACTCTTGGGAGCTGGTTGCACATGGCTCCAGAACCCAAAAGTGCATGATCAGCTTTGTGTTGTGTTCCTATTGTGCTGGGGCACTTACTCAATTACAGATACACTCAGGTTATTCTGGTCTGTATCCAGTCTAGCTGCCACATGTCCCCATCTAACTTTTTAATACAGTTGATTCTGTCTTGTGTCTCCATAGCCCTGAATTAATGTAATTTGTCTCTGTGGTAAAAGGACTCTAGGGCATCTCAGTAAACCCAGATTCAAACCACCACGCATTGAGGAGTGAATCTGGGAAGTATTTCATCTGTTCCTCCATAAATGAAGAAATGTTATTAGGTAGTTTAAAAGGGCCAGATTAGATTAACAACTCAATTGGAGATAATGGCTGAAGAGACTGAGTGAGAAGCATATAGGATCTGACAGGGTCCTAGTTATAGGCCTTAATCCTTGGCTACTGTTGGACTACACATAGAGCATAGGTGTGGGTGGCTGTAAGAGTTTGCTGACTCACCACCCTGGCACCTCCTGCTGGTTACCTCGGGAATTAGTTCTCCAGCCTCAGAGCACCTCCTACTGGCCAGTGTCTCTCCTGCCTCAGGGCCCATGTTCCTCCTGGACCCCAGTGCCCTTTACCGTGGGGTTTTGCCCACAGCAGTACCTCCAGACTCTGGGTCTCCCCTCCCAAGGGAACCCCCTCCCCCACACCCACTTTGCCTCAGTGGCTACTACCAGTCATCATCTGGGGAAAAGTGCAGTCTGTCATGGCCACTCATCATTGGCAAGGGGGTTGGACCAGCTGCCTCTGCCTATCCCCGAGCTGCACCTCTGCAGCCCCAGTACCTCCTTAAGCCTCAGCCTGGGGAGTTACAAGGTTGGAGCTCCCCAGCTCCTCTTGCCCTTCCTCTGCTCTGCTCTGCTTTGCTTTGCTTCAGGTACCCTGTACTCCCACAGAGCTAGGTCCTTCCCACTCCAACGCTGGAGCGAGACTGACCCAGCTCCCCCCTTAGCCCTTATATCAGGGCCAGCTGTGGCCTGATTGGGTGTGGCCACAGCTGTGGCCTGATTGGGTGTGGCCACAGCTGTGGCCTGATTGGGTGTGGCCACAGCTGTGGCCTGATTGGGTGTGGCCACAGCTGTGGCCTGATTGGGTGTGGCCACAGCTGTGGCCGCTTTCCCAATCAGCCTACCTTTTCCCCCCAGGAGCGGGGTAACTGCCCCACTACAGTGGCTTAAAGGTCAATTTTATACTCCCTTACTCCTGCTGCTGCTGCTGAGTGCAGGTCTGATCTCCTTGTGCTGAATTAGAGCAGCCTGAGGGCTGCTGTAACTTACACCAGCTGCTAATGGTCCCAAAGAGCTGAAACCACAGCTGGGGACCGGTGTGGAACACAGGCATCCTAACCATGCCCCTTTTCCTCTGGCCACACCCTCTTTTCCCTACCATGCTGGCAGCAGATAGAGGGAGTAGTGCAAGAACCTCCAGGCCTGCTTGACACCAGTGGATAAGCCCCTTTTCACTGAGTGGTTCTCTCAGGGCTAGATACTGATTTTAGGGCCAGAATGAGTGGCCAGGGCATTGCAAAGCACCACATTGACTTTTAGGGCTACCTTACACTAGCACATTTTGCTGGTTTAACTATACCAGTATCATTAAACTAGCAAGACCCTTATAGTGTGGATTCATGTAAAAGTGCATATTATACCTGTATAGCTTATGCTAGTTCAGGGACTGGCATAAACTATGTCAGTACAAGGCACAGATAAACCAGTATAACTGCATCCACACAAGGGCTTATACTGGTATAGCTATATTAATTTTAAAGATATCACACACTCCTGACCAACATAGCAAACCTTTTCTCGGCCAGGTCTACACTACAGCCTTCTGCTGACTGGCATTGCTGTGTCAGTCAGGGGTGTGAAGAGGTGTGATCTCTGACAGACAGCTGTGCGGGCAAAAGCCTTCAGGGTAGATGCAGCTATTCCATCAAAGCTGCGCTTTTGCCATTACAGCTCATTTCACATGGGGAAGGGCAGGGCCTGAAATAAACTATTCCAGCAAAAGTGCTGAGTTTTGCTGGTATAAACTGCACCCACACGAGGAGTGTAGTGTACCTGTCTACCTATATTGGCAATGTGCTGCTAGTGTAGACATAGATCAGCCCTAAGTCCTGCCATTTCCCAACAAATGGAACGCTTGTATGGCTGCTTGTACCAGCCAGCAATAAAACAAGAAGTGATGTGTGCTGTGCACCAGCTACTATGCCACCGTAATATTTATTACAAATTATTCATCATTATTGCATTTTAGTGTATTGTTGTACTGCACTTTGTCTATAGCTCATATTTCTAGGCCATCCCCATGGTTTCTAGGTGTCATCACTGATTAAATCATGTATAAACAAGCCTTCAGAAGAAAGCCAATTTTCCTGTCTAGTTACAAGAAGTTGTCCATGCCTATTTTACTCCAAGGGCACATTGATTGGGCTACTCTGTAACATGGCTATTAAGGGAATCTCCGACAAAAGGAAACAGTCTTCATCTGATCTGAAGATTGCAAGATTTGGACTCAGCATTGTCTTGAAATTTACAGATTGCAACACAAAACTTAATACACAGAGGGCTGGCTGTTTCAAAAACTAGCCCTGAGACTATACAGACCCTTATGCCCTTCCCATTCTATTCCAGCACCAATCACTGACCCTGGGTATCAGATTATTTATTCATTTGGAGGCTGAAGACATGGGATAAAAAAAATCAGAGAAGTAGTGAGTTTCATCACAACTTTGACCTGCTTGGGCTCCTGAATCTACGTCTTCTGCATGGTGACAGAATGCAATGCTCCGCCATGGGATTTTAATGTAAACTGTGACAGGGTTCGGTCACAGAGACCCCCCTGGGACTGTCACCTGATATGCTGAAATTACCTCTGAGCCCATTTTCCCTGTCATTTGGGACTCCAGAACCCTGTCTTGTTGAGCCAGACATGCAAGCCTGATGCAACACAGACCCAGGGTCTGAACCACGTCCCCAAAGCTGCAAGGTTTAACTGGAAACAGCAGGTACTCCTGTCTCTAGCAACCAGACACCCTGCTCCCAATGGGATCCAAACCACAAATAAATCCGTTTTACTCTGTATAAGGCTTATACAGGGTAAACACATAAATTGTCCGCCCTCTATAACACTGATAGAGAGATATGTGCAGCTGTTTGCTCCCCCAGGTATTAATCACTTACTCTGGGTTCAATAATAAACAAAAATGATTTTATAAAGACTAAAAAGTAGGATTTAAGTGGTTCCAAGTAATAACAGACAGAACAAAGTAAGTCACCGAGTAAAATAAAACAAAACACACAAGTCTAAGCCTAATACATTAAAAAACTGAATACAGGTAAATCTCACTCTCAGAGATGTTCCAATAAGCTTCTTTCACAGATTAGACTCTTTCTTAGTCTGGGCCCAATCCTTTCCCCTGATACTGTTCTTGTTAGTTCCAGCTCAGGTGGTAACTAGGGGATTTCTCATGACTGCAGCCCCCTTTGTACTGTTCCACCCCCTTATATATATTTGGCTCAAGGCGGGAATCCTTTGTCTCTCTCTGGGTTCCCACCCTTCCTCCTAAATGGAAAAGCACCAGGTTTAAGATGGATTCCAGTATCATGTGACATGTTCACATGTCCTGTGAGACTTCATTACTCACTGGCTGGCAGCCACAAGTAAACAGAGCCATTTACAACCAATTGTTCTAGTTGATGGGAGCCATCAAGATTCTAAGTCACCATTAATGGCCCACACTTTGCATAGTTACAATAGGACCTCAGAGTAATACTTCATATTTCTAGCTTCAGATACAAGAATGATACATTCATACAAATAGGATGAACACACTCAGTAGATTATAAGCTTTGTAATGATACCTTACAAGACACCGTTTGCATAAAGCATATTCCAGTTACATTATATTCACATTCCAAGCCTATTTTCATAAAGCATATGGAGTGCAACATCACTTAAACTATAGTACGAAGGAGCCAATCTTCACCTTAAGAGCATAAGAACATAATTGTCAGGAGAAGGAGCCTAAGGAGAATGAAAGGATAATGAGGAGGGGAATGGATATAAAAACCTGAATAGACTAGAACAGAACAGCAGGAGCATGAGGGGCAATGAAGGCCATGAAGCAGGAGGGGATGTGGTCACTGGGACAGTTATAGGGTACAGAGATAAAAAATAAGAAAGCACTAATTTAACTGGCATGTCAAGGCAGGCCCATAGTCAGGGCCGGCTCTAACTTTTTTGCTGCCCCAGGCAAAAAAGAAGAGCGCCGCCCCGCCGTACACGCCCCCCCCCGTGAGCGCCGCCGAAATCCCTGCCCCCCCAGCACCACGCAACCCGAAGCCCCGCCCCTCCAAGCGTCGCACCGTCCGAAGCCCCGCCCCCTCCGAGCACCACGCCGCCCGAAGCCCTGCCCACCTCCGAGCACCACGCCGCCCGAAGCCCCCGCTCCCCTCCGAGCACCACGCCGCTGAATCCAAAAATAAAAAATAAAAAATCGAGCGCTGCCCTGCCCCAAGATGCCGCCCCAAGCACGTGCTTGGTCGGCTGGTGCCTGGAGCCGGCCCTGTCCATAGTTACTGAAAGTCCTTACCACCTGATGGTTGTGTTCGGTGGTCTGTTAAAAGAGTTTGGTTGTCTCAGTCCAGTTCCTACTGGCAGGTGTCCATACCACAAAAACCAAGACCACAATCCCCACCCTTGCTGATAATCTCGGCTGGTCAGGTTTTTTACCGGTTAAAATAAAGGTCTGGGACTCCTGGGTGCTATCCCTGCATCTCCCACTGACTCACTGTGTGGCACTGGGCCAGTCACTTAACCTCTCTATCTCATCTCCTTGCTGTATACTACCATCATCGACCTCTGACCCCAAGCGCCAAACTATGAAATGCCCATAAGCTGATGTGGTGAGGTGCCCAAGGTACAAAGGGGGAAAGGGGAGAGCTACATGTGCAGCTACGTGTTTTTCCCACCACTTCATGCCCTTCCAGGTATTTTGCACAGAAAACAGACAAAGTTGCCAATTTAAGCCCTCCACAGCTATTAACTCTGCTTATTAATGCAGAGCTATTGTTTCAACCTTCCCATTAGGAAAATCACTAGCTGTCATAATTAATGAATTTGGGAATCCTCTTGGTCAGAGGACAAGGCCATATGAAAACAAGGGATGGATTTCATTAGATTTTCTGTTTTAGGAAATTCTCAGCGGTTTACGGGCCCAATCCTGCAAAATACCGAGCACTCTCAGGTCCCACAGATTGTAACTGGAGTTGAAGCCAGTCAGCATCTTGCTGCAAAAGCCCCAAATAGAAATGTTATACTTTGTCAGAAGTACTTGCAGTTTAGAGACCTGTACTGTGAGGGAGATTATGGAGCCAGGACTCCTGAGTTCTAGTCATAGCTTTGCCATTCACTAACTGTGCAACAATGGACAAGTTACTTACCCTCTCTGGTCCCTTAAGTTCCACATCTCTAATGTGTGGATAGTGACCATTCCCTGCCTCACAGAGGTATCATGCGCAGGGCTGGATTTCCAATTAGGCACAGTAGGCTCATGTCTAAGGGCACCTGCGTTCTAGGAGCACTTTATCTCTCTAAAACTGTGTGCAACATGAAGATCAGCTGTAGGCAGGGTGGGGGGGCGCTGAAGATGCTGTGCCGAGGGGCACGTAAAGTGTAAATCCAGCCCTGATTGTGAGACTTGATTCACTAATGACTGCTAAGTGATTTGAATGAAAGACTGTAGAGACTGGCACAGGGATAATTATTATTAATGGGGCATCAGCACAATCTCAGGGTATAAACGTGAATAGATAGCGATTGCTATTTGTATGCCTGGGTTGAACTGATCATCAATTTAGAGTCGGGAAAGAATTTCACCCTGTTGGGATGTACCTTGGGAGGGCGCGGTTATTATTCCTTAAAACTGAGCGAGGATCATCCCTTAGAATCAAGAGAGTTTATCCCAACTGATCAGTTTCTTGTGATTGCAGGTTCCAGGCACTGGTTGGTAGGTCCCAGTCTTTCCTGTTTCCGGCTATTCCTAAGTTTCTTTGTAATATTTTTTTTTTCCTTTCAGAGGGTTATAACTTCATCCAAGAATATCACTGTGGTCCAAAACGTTGCCTAAAAAATCTCAGTGCTAGGAACGTGTTTTTATTTAATACTATTTAGAAGAGAAAAAGTCGTCAGGCTATTGAGCAAGTGTCATGACAACTGTAAAATCAGCAGCATTAGGCCCCAGGCCTGCGATGAGATCTGTATATAAATGCAAGCGTCCGACAGGACTCCACATAGGTCTGCCCATGCAGATCCCATTGCAGGAGTGGGGCCTTAAGCTGCAATTCAGCAAAGTACTCAAATACTTGCTTAACTTTAAGTATGAAGTCAATGGAATTTAAACATGTGCTTAAAGGCTTTGCTGAACTGGGGCCTTAGGCAGAGGGGGAGGAGGGGTGTCCGATTCCTAACTCTGAAACTTATTAGGAAACATTGGCAGGAGAACATGCTGTACTGTGGTCTAACTATTTATCAGTAGTTGTTGATTTTTTGTTTTCCGGTTGTTGTTGTTTATGTACAAAATATAGCAGTGTTACAGGAGAAAAATAATGCTACTGGATCTGTGGGTAACTGAAGCTTCAATAAAACACTTTACTTTCACACAAACCTGTACAACCTGAAATTTTTGCTGTCTATATTTTCACAGGTTTGAAAGTGTCAGTGAAAATCACTTTACAGTCAAAATTTTGACCTTTTGGGGATCAAAAATAACCCCAACTTTTTGAGGCAGGAACTGCCTCTTCTTCCTGTGTGTGGGGACAGCACTTAGTACTTTGTGGGTGCTACCACAAAGCAAATTAATAATAATGCAGGCCATGCTGAATGCACGAAACAAACCAAACTATAATGTAAACAACTGTAGCTCTTTATCTGAGCTCTAATGACATATTTGGAGCTGTTCCAATCTACCTTGACTCAGTAAATTATGTGTTTTGTAAACATCTTTTAAAGACATTTTTAATTTAATGGGGCAACTAACAAGATAATTCAATATCAAAAGCTGCTTCTTAAAGGGACGTTGAAGTTGGGACAAACCCAACCGAGATGGGAGACAAAAAGTGCAAACCCGACTCTTCAGCTTTCACTCATCAAGCTGTTGTATATTTTTGTTCACAGTGAGTCAAGAACGATTGGTCAGAGAGTCAGGCTTCACACAGAATTTCCTTGCTTTGCTTCGCTTCTGCCATAACCTTTCAACGTTATTTTAAACATAGCTGTTTTCATGGCAGACGAAAAAATCACAAGAGATGCACTCAGTGGCAATGGCTGGATTCCATCACATTTGCTTCGCATTTTTTCCTCTAGTCTTTTCCATCTCCTCTTCCTATCCCCGCTACTCCCATTTGTGTCACCTGGATCCTGGGTGCATTCCCGCCTGCTGGGGTGAGCTTTGAAATCTGTGGCAGTTAGTAATTGGTCTCATTGCTGCAGGTGTCCACCAGTATCACCCGCTGATTTTTTTCTTCATTCCACCCAAACTTGATCTGAAAAGGGAAACTTGTCAGGATAGTGGGGTTAGGAGACCAGTTCTTCAAGAAGAGAGGCAGCTAATTGTGGAGATTGAGTCTCAATATATTTCCAGCATTTAGGTTAACTGAGTAATTAAGTGCTGCATGTTGCGTTTCATTGACCTATATATCTCCTTATAGGTGTAATCCTACAGCTTGCCAAGTAATGTCTTGCTTTATTTCTAGAGCAAAGAAAATAACTGGATCATTAACCGATTTGTTCTTTCATTTGAATACAGCTGTAGAGCTAGAACAGGGGTGGGCAAACTACAGCCTGCGGGCCAGATCCGGCCCACCAGCTGTTTTAATCTGGCCCTTGAGCTCCCACTGGGGAGCGGAGTCTGGGGCGTGCCCCACTCCAGCATTCCAGCCAGGGAGCAGGGTCGGGGGCTGCTCTGCGTGACTCCCATAAGCAGCAGCATGTCCCCCTTCTAACTCCTACAGGTAGGGGCAGCCAGGGGGCACCGTTTCGCACGCTGTCCCCGTCCCAAGTGCCACCTCTGCAGCTCCCATTGGTTGGTAACTGTAGCCAATGGGAGCTGCAGGGGTGTTGCCTGCAGATGGGGCAGCACGCAGCAGAGCCACCTGGCTGCACCTCCGCGTAGGAGCTGGAGGGTGGACAAGCTGCTGCTTTCGGGAGCCGCTTGAGGCAAGTGCCACCCAGAGCCTGCACCCCTGAGCCACCTCCCCTCACCCCTGTGGCCCAACCCCTTGCCCAGCCCTGATCCCCCTCCTGCCCTCCGAACCCCTCGGTCTCAACCCAGAGCATCCTCCTGCACCCCAAACCCTCATCCCCAGCCCTCCCCTCACCCCCTGCCCCAGCCCTGAGCCCCCTCCCGCACCCTGAACTCCTCATTTCTGGCCCCACCCCGGAGCCTGCACCCCCAGCCAGAGTGTTCACCTGTCCCAAACCCAACCCCAATTGTGTGAGCATTCATGGCCCGCCATACAATTTCTATGCCCAGATGTGGCCCTCGAGCCAAAAAGTTTGCCCATCCCAAGCTAGAAAATGATCACCTGCTCATTTGAGACAGGCCAATTCTGCACTATAAGCATTACCTGGTATAGCAGTATTGGCTAAGGGTGTGATTTAAAAAGAAAATTTTCTACTGGCAGAAGCTGTAGTGTAGATGCAGTTGTATCAGCATAAGAGTGCTTTTGCTGGTATACCTTATTCCATTTGGAGAATCTGTATAAGCTATACTGGCAAAAGCACTATTTTGCATAGGAGAGTTTACTGGTACCAGCAAACCTTTTCTAGTATAGATTAGGCCCTCGTTGGAGCCAGAATCATGGCAGCTGAAGATGGAAGGGACACATTCCTTCTATTCTTCTGGCCAATGAAGCTCTGATCCTAACAGTATATTCTCGAGGGCTTTAACTAGTGTCTGCCATCTCAAGCAAAGAGAAACTTGCTTTGAGAAACTATTCCAAAGTATAAGGCATCTCACGCTCAGGAGATGTTCCCAGATCATCAGCCTGAATTTTATTATTTTGCAATTTCATTCCGTGACTTGTAAGCAGTGCCCCTTGGACGGCGCTCTGTTTACTCGAAAGGTGGAAAATCCAAGGAAGGAGCGAGGAATTGTTTAGACAGTTAACAGACATCCTCCTTGTTTGGCTAAGCATTTCCGTAGTTATTTTTATCTCTCCTCATACCGCAGAGTGTGGCAATCACCATCTTGACTGACTCTGGGGATTGAATTGAAGATATCCAAAGCCAAAAACACAAGTCTCTACAGCTACACCTAAAGAGCCAAGAGACCTGTAGCAGACGCACATCCTCTGTGGATCATGCCCAGAGGCGATGCATAACACACACTGACTAGCGGGTTACAGGCACACATGTACACCCACCACACACCGGGAATAAACCCAATCCTCACACACATTTTCTCCCTCTTTTTTCCTATCACATGCTCTGATCAGGGCTTGGGTTCACTACACATCTCCACAATACAGCCACAACATACTACGTCACCACACCCACACATACCCACCAACATTGTCCAACACAACAACTGAGCATCATTTTCATGGAAATGCAGCTCTACACTCCGCAACAATTCCAGGCCAATTAATTCTGCTGCCCTGCCCTCCCACAATCTAATTCTACCTCACATCACCAACTGAGTCCCCCGCCTACCTCCTACACGGTCCCTTTTATTGCTTCTGCCACTGCGTCCCTTTGCCCTGGGCTCTTTCACCACTGCCTCCCCTTGCTCTCCCTGCCCATGAAGTGGTTCTGTTTTCTCTGCTGGGGGTGGGGAAGGGGATCCTCAGCCAGTTTCAAGCCCTGTCCCAATTCCAGGCTATGGGGCAGTATCAGGAGCATCGTCCAGTTTTGTGGGAGGGGTGCCCACCAGCAGAATTGCAGACCCAGCAGGGAGAGGCTGTTCCCCAGCTGGCTTGCAGCTCTAGTGCTTCAGATCTTGAGTCTGCCTACATAGCAACTAGACACTCCTGGCTGGCCCATGCCAGCTGGCTCGAGCTCGTGGGGCTTGGGCTGCAGTCTGTTTCATTGCTGTGTAGACTTCCGGGTTTGGGCTGGAGCCCAAGCTCTGGGACCTTCCCACCGAGCCTGGAAGTCTACACAGCAATGAAACAGTGCCTCAGCCTGAGCCGTTCGAGCCCGAGTCAGCTAGCATGGGTCAGCTGCCAGTTCTTCTTTACTGTGTAGACATAGCCCTTGTGTTTGCATGGGAGAGGGAGCATGAGCACTGGCTGCTCCACATGCCCAGAGACCGGTTGTCCATCATCACATGGAGCAGCTTTGATTGTCTGCTCTTCCCCATTCCCCTGCCTTCTAAGGCAGACAATCAGATGGGGATTTCCTTATTCACAAGGGTTTTTCCCTGCAGACTTGTAGCTAATTTTAAAAACCTGTATATGGGTTGGCTAGGGCGCCCAAAGCCCCTACAGTTACTGTGCATCCCACTCCTCACACCATCATCCTTATCCCCTGGCTGTCACTCCAGCTTTGACCAGTCTCCCCCACTCCTCTCTCAGGCTAGGAACCAGAAGGTTATGTTGGGTGGGAAGGCTGGGAGTGTGGGAAGACCAGCATACAGCTGGCAATGGAGAGAATGAGCCAGCAGTTTGAAGCCATCAGCATGTTTGGAGTGGAGTGGAGGGCTGCATCTTGGATGGTCATCGGGGAAGAGCACGAGGACTTGTTTGGTAGAGGAGAGGAGAGAGGGAGCAGGAACATGGAAGGAGGCAGGGAAGGAGAGGAGTTGGCAGACTAGCTCAGTCTACACAGCGAGCAGCAGCTTGTCCCAGAGCCCAGGTTGACATCCTCAGGCTTGCGGGGCTCAGGCTACTTCACTAAAAATAGCAGTGTGGCCGTTCTGGCTCAGACTGGAGCTCGGGCTCTCAGGCCTAGGTAGGGAAGTGGGGAAGCATCAAACCTCGAGCTCCAGCCTGGACAGGAACATCTACACAGCCATTTTTAGTGCCATAGCACGAGCTCCATGAGCCTGAGTCTGTCGATCCAGGCTCAGAGCCTCACTGCCGCAGGCTGCTGCTGGCTGTGCAGCCGTACCCCTCAGGATGAATATACCGTTCTCCCCGCCAGGTTCAAAGGGTCAAACTGCTGAAATTGAAACCGTCCCAAATTTGCTTGTATAATAAGAAATTGTCTGATTCTGTTGATAGCAAAAAGCAAACGCAGCGTCCCAAAGGCTGTTTCCCATTTCCCCTGCAGTCTCTCTTTCCTTGCTTGCCTATTACCAGTTGCAGTGCCTACATCCTACCGACACGTCTGGTGCAAAAAGAGTCATGGTAGTGTCACAGGCTTCCTGCTTCTGGCCCATCGCTGCTGCATCTGTGTCCCTCAGTTGCTGTAGAGAGTCAAAATTCTACCCCAATCCACCCTGCGGTTTCTTCCCACCACCCCAGGACTTAGTGCCTGAGAGCTCCAACCAGATCCCAAGCTGAGGCCGTAGGGGGTAAAACAAACACGCCCAATCAGCGCCTAAGAGGATCATTCGGGGGTTGTGATAGGCCTTGATGAGCTGAAGTGCCATAATCATTAGGCAGAGCTGACAAATTATTTGACACAGTCTGTCTTTATTTTTGGCAATTTGTCTACACAGAAATCAAAACATGTATTCACTATTCCATATTATTACAAAATATTTGAAGCAGATAATTCTTGGATGCTTAGTTCTTTCCTGAGAAACTTGTTGGGAATATTCACAGTCTGTGTTGTATTGCCTAGTGCAATTTTTTCTTGGTACAGTAGGGCCCTTGATTTGGCAATCCCCTTAGGCAACCAAGGGCTCAATTCTGCTCCCCTTCGGCTTGATCTACGCTACATACTTCAGTATAACTAGTCACTCAGGGTGTGAAAAATCCACACCCCTGAGCGATGTAGTTCTACCAACCTAAACCCCCGCCCCCGTGTAGACAGCGCTATGTTGGCAGGAGAGCGTCTCCCACTGACATAGCTACCGCCTCTCACGGAGGGGAGTTATTAAGCCGACGGGAGAGCTTTCTCCCGTTGGCTTAGAATATCTTCACCAGACACACTACAGCAGCGTAAATTTGTAAATTTGTAGTGTAGACTTGCCCTTAGACACATTGAGCAATACTTTAATCCTTCAGTAGTCCCATCAACTTCAGTGGAACTGCCTGTGGAGTAAAAGAACCATGAGACCAGGGTCACACAGAGATGTGGGGGGGGTCCAGGGCAAAATCTAAAATGGAGGCCCCCCCATCCTTCAAAAAAAATTACCACAGAGGGGAAGCGGGGGAAGGAAGTTGGAGAGCAAGCCTGCCCCGCACTCATCCCCCCATGGTAGCTCCTGTCCTGCAGGGCTGGGCCCAGCTCTCCACTCTGAGCATTGCAACCTGGCATGTAGGGTTGCAGAACTCCTCAAGTTTGGCCCAGCTGCCTCTCCATCATGACAGAGGAGCTGTCAGGCTAAATTTCAGTTAATGGCACTGTGACCCCTGCATGTCAGTCTCAACCCCATGTGGTTTGGGGGCCCCTCTCAAAGGGGCAGGGTGGGGCAAAATGCTCTTTTGTCCCCCCGCCTTTGGGCAGCCCTCCATGAAATACTATTGGAATAAAGGCTTGTCTACGTGAACGCTTAGTATGTGGCAAGCTGGGGTGTAAATCCCTGCACTAGCCTGCTGCACTAAGTGTGCATGTGGACCCCGCTGATGTGCACTAAAAGTTCTGTAGGGTGCGTTGATATATAGTGCTTTGAAATGAGACTAGATCAAAGTGCACCATAGGAACTGTTAGTGCATGTTAGCAGCGTCCACGTGGGCAGTTACTGTATGGCAGGCTAGTGCAGTTAGATTCATGCCATAGCTTGCCAGGAGCTATATGTCAGTGAAAATAGTACTCAGTGCAAGAAAAGGAACCAGGATCATGCTCCATGTATGTATTTGTATTTAGATTAACCTCAGTATTTGACGTTTTGAAGGTATTTCTTATATTACCTATAGGGAAGTACAAGGAAATACTGCAGATAAATATAAATAAATAAATATATTCAAAGAAGTTCATCTGTTTACATTAGGTTAAGATTGCAGGGTTTTCAGGGACACCAATGTATATTCAACTGTAATTTTAGCAGCTTACATCGTGTTGCATAGGCGCTGGAGCACCCACGGGGAAAAATTAGTGAGTACTCTGCACCCACTGGCAGCCAAGCTCCCCCCTCCTTGCCTCCTTCTCCCCCACCCGCCCCAGCGCACCGCGTCTCCGCCAGTGGCGTAGCCAGGTGGAGGGAACAGGGGGAGCTCCGGATCTTTGGCAGTGGGCCCTTCACTCGCTCCGGGTGTCTTCGGCGGCACTGAAGGACCCGTCGCCGAAATGCCGCCAAAGACCCAGAGCGCTGCCGGGTGAATAAAAGCGCCGCAGCGGGTTGTGCCTTTTTTTTTGATCACTCCCCCTGTTCCCTCTGGTGAGTAAAAATTAAAAAGGTGCCAAGAAATTGACAAGGCGCCACTTGTGCTCAGTGGGGGAGCGGCCACTGCCCCGATCCTCCCCCCTCCCTCCAGCTACGCTACTGGTCTCCGCTCCTCACCCTCCCTTCCAGCGCTTCCCGCCACCCCGCTGCCTAACAGCTGTTTGGCAGTGCTTACGACTTTCCAGAGGGGAGGAGGAGGAGCAGGGATGCAGCGCGCTCAGGGGAGGAGGTGAAGAAGAGGCGGGGCAGGGGTGGGGACTTGGGGGGAAGGGGTGGAATGGGGGTGGGGCGAGGGCGGGGCAGGGGCGGCGAGGGGTTGAGCACCCACTGGTAAGAGGGGATTTCGGCGCCTATGTCATGTTGATTAGTTACATCAGTCCTCCAATCAGGGAACAGAAAAAATATCACATGATCAACTTAACTAACCAGCACAGTGAAAGTTGCAAATTTTACAATCAAATAAACAACCTGAAATTCTCATTTGTATCCGAGTATCCGAGTTTGTGAATCACACTTTGTGGGTATTCACCCTAGGGAAGCTTACATGCTTCAGGGAAATGCAAACGCTCAGAGGTCCAAGGCATGGTCAAGTTAATTTGTTTTAGAATTAAAATAAATATTCACTGGTGATTTCCCCACCTAGCTATTCACTCAGCTCTATTAGACTTCTCACCGGGGTTTGTAGTTGCAGACTGAGTGTCACTGGGAGGTCTAGTGTTACCATATTTCAGGTTCCCAAAAAGAGGACACTACCAGAGCGGGGAGGAGTGGGAGGGGAAGCTGGGGGAAAGGGGAGGAGCAGGAAGGGGAGCTGGAGGGGGTGTGGCTCCAGCTGTCATCCAGGAGGTCAGACTAGATGATCACAATGGCCCCTTCTGGCTTTACAATCTATGAATCTATGTATCCTAGTTTATAAACAAATTCTCTCTCTAGGCTTGGGCACACCACTTTTCTGTGTGCTGCCCCATCTTGTGAATGGGAACAAACATGCTTCTCTACGGTACAGGGGTGTTTGGGAAGGTTAATTAGCTAATGCGGTACAGCATTGTGCCAGGATGAAGTGTTGAATAAAAACATCATTGGAAGGGTCTGTATAATAGAACCCCAAGTATTGAGAATTATTTTTCATTTACAGACTATTTCGTAAGCTTAAAAAATCAGGTGGGGGAGAGAGAGTGGAGGGTTATTTTAAATTTAGACTTAGGCCTGGTCCCCACTAAGCCCCCACTTCGGACTAAGGTACGCAAATTCAGCTACGTTAATAACGTAGCTGAATTCGAAGTACCTTAGTCCGAACTTACCGCGGGTCCAGACGCGGCAGGCAGGCTCCCCCGTCGATGCCGCGTACTCCTCTCGGCGAGCTGGAGTACCGGCGTCGACGGCGAGCACTTCCGGGATTGATCCCAGAACATCGATTGCCTGCCGCCGGACCCTCCGGTAAGTGAAGACGTACCCTTAGCATACTGACATCCATGGGAATAGAAACATCCATCCATCCTCTAAGCTATCCATGATCCAAGTTTGATTTCAGGGTCTCCTAATCCAGTTTTTACAAGGTTTGGGGGATATGCCAACTCCTTTTCTTGCCTTTCTAAATGGTACAGGGAAAGGTAGGGAGGGAGACATCAGGCTATTTCCTCTGGACTGATAGCAAAGCCAGTGTGTCAGAGCAGGTTGCCTCTGATAACAAGCAAGGGTGAAGCTGTTGCAATACCCAAAGGGATTAAAATAATTACTCCCTCCCCCTTTTCCCGCCCAGCCTAACCAGCCATTGGCTCAGGCATCTGTCCTGGAAAACAATCTGCCTTATCCCACCTCACTGATTACACACAGCCAGGTGGCACCAGAGTGGTTAATGTTACTTGCCCTTGCCTCCCAAAGAAAGATCCCCCTCCCCACCTTCTCCTAGTTAGAGAGACAAGGTGGGTGAGGTAATATCTTTTAATGGACCAACTTCTGTTGATGAGAGAGACAGGTTTCCGAGCTACACAGAGCTCTTCTTCAGGTTCCTAGCTGTAAACTGCATCTTTTCCCATCAGGAAAGAGAAAGGTGACTGTAGAATGACAGTTCATTCGGGGGGTGCAGGGTGGCAGCAACTCAGCTGCCTCTCAAAGGGCTTTTAAAAGGCCTTTCCACCATGGAGATTTTTTAACAAATCATAGCTAGATTCCTACCTTCTCATCTCCCCGTCCTCTGCCTCAGACTCCTCTCGCATTAACTCAGCTTTCTTGGCATACTACTGTAATTACACTCCCTGCCTGTCTGCCAGCCTCTGGCAAAAAGTCCTCAGGATGAATAAAGCAAGTCCAGATAATCAGTGGTAGTCACAGGCAATTGCATGGGCACCAACATGCATGCAAACATCTGATCTGAATGTGCAAAGCATGTGCACATTACATATAAATCTAACTGGCAAAAACAGTGTAGCTGATATGCATAGAGGCAATATACCTGATACATGCATGTACATCTGACATTTGAGTGCATGTACATTTGCACACATCTCTTTTATGCCATCATGGGTTGCCAATGAGGACTCAACCTGGGACCCCAAAAACTGGTGGCAGCGGTAGAGCAGCCTCTAGACAGGAACACACAGCACAAGTTGAACAGTGGGTATATATTCACAACTGCACGTCCCCACCTTTAAACTCTGGGAAGACCTGGAAGATTTGCCTGTCCATCTCCACTTCTCTGCTAGACTCCTCCTCAGATCCCTCTCTGCCAGGTACATGCCATACTGTCCCCCAGGAAGAGAACATATAGCTAATAGGTTTCAGATTGGTAGCCATGTTAGTCTCTATCAGCAAAAACAACGAGGAGTCCTTGTGGCACCTTAGAGACTAACAAATTTATTTGGGCATAAGCTTTCATGGGCTAGTTCTAGCCCATGAAAGCTTATGCCCAAATAAATTTGTTAGTCTCTAAGGTGCCACAAGGATTCCTCGTTGTTATGGCTAATAGAGGAAGTACTGTTTCCAAAGAACAGCATAGGTCACAGTTGCTGTTTACCAGGAAACTGAGATGAGGCTTTGGTTGTCCTGGGCTGACAACAGTTTTCCCAGCCTGTGTACCTGGCACTGAAAGTACATTTTGTCTTGGTGGCAGCAATGAAGGGGTTAACTACACAGATGGAACTTCAGGCTTCAGCAGCTCCAAATGTAAAACCCTGGATATCAGAGCCTGAGCAGTAGGAGGCTAAAACCCTGAGGGGATTTCTCACATGGGGGAAGAACTCCCATCTCCCCTCCCCACAATGTTCCAATGCGGGGCTGCCTCCCACTGCTTCAGCAGTTCCCACCTACTCCATTTCTCTGTGTTGCCTCTAAACTGCTTCTCTGCTCCCATCTTCAAGCTGCTGCAAAGGAAATGAGGTGGGAGTATGAAATAAGTTCAAGGCAGCGGCAAGAAGAGAAGTGGGGGCTTTACGAGCTCGGGAAGCATTTGAAGGCAACTGGAGTTGGAGCCTGCAGAAGTTTTTGAGATTAAAAATAGGCTGTAGCATCTCTCCTTCAGCTTTCATCAGGTTTTTAGTTGTCTGGCAGTCTGCCCTCCTTTGCCCCACAGCTCACAGAATCAAAGACATCAGAAATGGGTGAGATCATCAGTCCATCTCCCTGTCAGTGGAGCACTGGAGAACCTCATCCCAGAAGACCTGGTGCTCTCTCTAGAGGGAGACCTACTCCCTTCTCTAGAGCAGAGCACAACTGTAGAAGAGTCATTTGGTAAAATGACTCGGGCACATAGCCCAACAAAGCATTGGAGCATGTAGCCACTCTCACATGTGCAAAGTTGCTCACATGCTTCTGTGCTTTGCGGGATTGGGGCCATACTGCTTAGACAGAGCATAGAGATAACTGGACAGGTTTATACAGGACTCTTTAGGCATGTCTACACTTCAATTTAAAACCCGTGGCTGGCCTGTGCTAGCTGACTCAGGCTTGTGGAGCTAAGGGGCTATTTAATGGTGGTATAGACATTCAGACTCCTGCTGGAGCCGGGGCTCTAGGATCCCGTGAGGTGGGAGGGTCCCAGAGCTCAGGCTGCAGCCTGAGACCACAATTAAACAGCCCCTTAGCTCAAGCCTGGAGCCAGAGTCAGCTGGCACAGGCCAGCCATGGGTGTCTGATTACACCCTTTATGGCCAAACATTCATCAAAGAAATTGGTTTAGGAGGGGGTCATTTCTGTCACTCCTTGTCTATTCTTTACTCTTTGTCTTGCTGTTGTTGGTATTTTGAGGTGTGTCTTGTGTGAGATACAGTACACAACATTTGGATTCAAGAAAGCACTGTAGACAATTCCATTATGACTAGGGTGACCAGACAGCAAGTGTGAAAAATCGGGACAAGGGGTGGGGGGTAATAGGAGCCTATATAAGAAAAAGACCCCAAAATCGGGACTGTCCCTATAAAATCGGGACATCTGGTCACCCTAATCATGACCGCATGTGTTGATATACACATTATGATGAGTAATTGAGTCTTCAGGCCAGGAACTCATTAATTACGGGGTCAGGAAGGTATTTTTTCCCACCTGTCAACAATGTTGCACAATTATTCAGGCAAATTATAGGGGAGGTTAGTCTTTCTCTGAAGCAATTGGGATTGGCTACCAACAAAAGCAGGAAACTGGACTTGATCAACCAATGGTCCCATTCAATATGGAAAAGTCAATAAAAACCTTCCTAACAGTGGGATCTGTCAGATGTAGACTAGTCTCCTATAGGAAGTTGTGGAAGCTTCATTCTTGCAGACATTTAACATTAGACAAATCACTAGAAAATGTATTGTAGGGAACCCCTTTGTATTAGCAGGGAGATGGATGATATGACCTAGTGGGTCTTTTCCAGCTCTAATTTCCATAAGTTCATGAAACTCTACATCTGTATTCCATTATTAAGCAATTTTAAGAGTTTGCAAGTTTCATAAATTTGGCCCGGTTTGAACCAAGGGTTGTGATGCCAAACCAGGAAAGCACAAAGCTGCATGGTGATTTAGAACGGGCCACCCCAATACCCTAAGAAAACCTGCATCAATACAGAAATACAACCTCCTCCAACTGCACACCCCTAGTTGTCATCTGCCACCCCACACTGGAACCCATACGGGGTATCATCAAACAACTACAACCCATACTTTATGGGGATCCCATTAGAAAGAAATCTTTGCCAAATCCCTTATTCTGGCCTTCAAACAACCCACCACGCAGGGCCGGCGCAACCCATTAGGGGACCTAGGCTGTCGCCTAGGGCGCTACAATTTGGGGGGCGGCGACTGCGGCGGTATTTCGGCAGCGGGACCTTCCACTGCCTCTGTGGGGGGCGGGACCTTTTGCCAACTAAGGCAGCAGAAAAGCTGGCAGCGCTCCTGCCACCACCATCTCCAAGTTCATCATCAAAAGCAAGCTCCCCACAGACCAGGACCCACCAACTCAAAGCAGCACCAGACCCTGCCAGAACAATAGATGCAAAACCTGCAGACATATCTCCACTGCTACAATCATCAGTACCTCCCACAACACAACTTTCAAGAGCCATGGGTCCTACACATGCCTATCACATGTGGTGTACCGCATCCAATGCTCTTAATGCTCCAATAGCAACTCTGGGGGTGAAATGAGACAATCACTACGCTCTCAAATGAACTCGCACAGGAAAACGATAAAAGACAAAAACACCCTATCACCTATGGGGGAACACTTATCACACAGTGATCACTCTACATCTGACCTCTCAGTCCTCATCCTCAAAGGAAACCTGCATGACACTTTCAAAAGACAAGCCTGGGAGCTTAAATTCATAACTTTGCTAGTCTGTGTGTGAGGGGTGAGGAGATCTCAGCCCACCAAGACCTGAATAGAGAGGCAGACTTGCTTATTAAAACATGCAGCAATGTGTCCCTACAGGGCGCGATACTTCCATAAAAGGAAGGTTGGAGTTTTAAATTCAGTGGCACTTGGTTATTGCTAAGTTATTCTTAATGGATGATTATTCCATGCACTTCTGTGGCACTCATCACCATATTGTCTGGCCACTAAATGCAGCACAGTCTTGCCTAGCTGAAGCCTTGAGGTGATGCTGTATGTAGTGTTCCTGGGGCAGATACTGGGGAAGTGAGGCCAGGGCACAGTGAGAGGAGGCTGCCTGCCTTGCCAAAGGCCAACCAGATGAAGGGGGCTGTGGCAGCCAGTTTCCTGACAATCCAGTGCAGGCTGTACTCTGGATGCTCCAATCCCAGGGTATGCCCAGCAGCTGGACTGTGTCCCCTAGAGAGCTGGCTGATCTGTACAATCAAGGTGCAGCCTCAGTTTGATTGAGCCTTTGTTTCTCGGAAGGAGTCAACACCTCTTGAGATGTCTGGGCAAATACTGTGAGGCGTTTTGTGAACAGTTTCATGCTTGTAGCATTTCTATAGTGGCAGCACTAAAAAGAGGGATGCTGTGAACACCAGATCTAAAACAAGAGTTTGGTGGGGGGTCTGGAAGGAGCTTCGCTGTTTTCTGGGGAGGCGCTCACATCCCGGCTCCTGCCGTTTCTATGTCAGGCTCTCCACTGAGTGTTTACTGTTGCTGTTTCCACAGGGACATTCGTGTCTGCCTTCACTGTGCTGTGCGGAGCCCGGACTGACCTCCCTGACAGGCACATGTGCTGCGTCTTCTGGCTGAACATCGCCGCGGCGCTGATTCAGATTCTGACAGCTATCGTGATGGTTGGCTGGATCATGAGTATATTTTGGGGGATGGACATGGTCATTCTTGCTAGTAAGTACGGTGAGATCATTGTCTCCACCCCCATGTTGTTAGGGCTCAGCTAGCATCCTGGACCCCAGCCCGGGAAATGAGGAAAGTGGAAACAGTACCAGGCAGTTTGCATTAAATGGGGACATTCACACTGAAACAGAGGGAAAAGAGACATAAAGAGCGGATCTGCCCCAGCACTATCAGGAGGCTAGTGGTGACATTTGCTTGATTTCTTCCCATTATATCAAGCTCTGCTCCAGTCCCAGATGTAGCTGAATGTTTCTGTAAGATGCTTAACAAAGTTCACCTTTCAATTGGAATCATTATGCTTCAGAGTGAACAGTGTTGCACTCAACAGAAGTAGTCCCCACTTCCTTGAGCGATTGTTCCACAGCCTCTCTGCACACTCAAATGGACAGCATGGTGTTGATTCACATTTGGAAAGTTGCCCTCAGCAGTCCCGCGGCATCCTACCATTTAACCATACTTCAGCTAACTGAGGTGAACCCAAGTTTAGTTAGATTCTCTGGTGGTGTACTTTTAGACTACATCTACACTATGCACTAGGGGTCTGAGTCTCCTGCTCGTGTACACATAAAATTAGCTGTCATGAAGCTATCATGAGTATAAACAGCAGTGTAGCCGTGGTCGCATGAGTAGTGGCAGTGGAGGCACTGCTGAGCCGTGCGGAGTACGTACCTACCATGGGGTTGTACTCTGCCTGGCTCAACTGTGCTCATAGTGTAGACAAAGCCTCAGGTAGCTACCTCCACAGATGCCCTGAATCCTCCTCACTCTCTGAGTGGCTGACTCCCCACTTCCTCATAAATCCCATTTATCCAAAGGTTTCTTAGGATCTCATTCAATTTGTAGGCAAACGGGGTTATCAATGCATCTTAAAGTTTTCTCCAATGTAAAAGTCCCCCTTTGAGACCTTGAAACACCAAGAAAGACCACAGTCTCAGGGGAAGAAAGAGACAAATGCATCTCTAAAAGGCCTGGTCTACACTAGACAGTTAGGTCAATGTAAGTGCATGCGTCTACACTGAAATTTGTCTCCAGCCGATTGAAGTGTCACTTTACAGTGACGCAGTCAAACCACCTCCCTGAACAGCATGGAGCCATGGTCAAGCTACTGAGGTCAGTGCAGTGCAAGTACAGACACTATGTGGCCTGTGCCAACCTGAACAGTCTTCCAGCAGCTGTTCCATAATGCCCCGTGTCCTGCAGCACTGACCACTCTGGTCACCATTGTAACCTCCACTGCCTAGGGGCCACGGAGACTGGCAGCATCTCCCTTTAAAGTCCTCCGCATGTTTTTGAAATGCCTTTTCCACATCGCTCACCTTTGTGAGCACACCAAGTAGTTCACCCTCGTGTGCAACTCCCCAACCGACTGTGCTGGCTCCATGTGCTAAACTTGCTCTTGCCAGGAGCAGACAGGAGGTATTGGATCTCCTGGGCCTGTGGGGAGAAGAGGCTGTGCAAGCACAGCTACGGACCAGGTAGGAACATGGATATCTATGAACAGGAGATGCAGGAAAAGGGGTATGACAGGGATCAGCAGCAGTGCTTTGTGCAAGCAAAGGAACTTGGCCAGGCATACCACAAGGCCAGGAAGGTCAACAATAGATCTGGTAGTGCCTCATAGATCTACTGCTTTTACAACGAGCGGCGTGTCAGACTTGGCGGAGACCCCACCCAGCAGACCACTGAGGATACCTGGGAGGTTAAGTTCCCTCTAAGCTGCGCAGTCACATGGCCGCGCAGCAGGCTATCAAGGAACGTGCAGGTGTGCAGGGGGGAGAAGCGCCTCTCCCCCAGCCCCAGTCCCAGAGCTGCTGCGGCCGGGGAGAGGCACCTCTCCCCCAGCCCAAGCCCTGGAGCTGCCCTGGCTGGGGAGAGGCACCTCTCTCTCAGCCCCGGGCTACTGCGGCGAGAGAGGGCTGGGGGGAGTCCTCTCTCCCCACCACAGCTCCGGGGCAGCCTGCACCCCAAACCCCTCATCCCCAGCTCCACCCCAGAGCCCACACTATCAGCCGGCGCCCTCACCCCCCTAGACCCCAACCCTCTGCCCCAGCCCTAAGTGCCCTACTGCACCCCAAACCCCTCATCTCCAGCCCCATTTTTGGAGAATAAAATTATCTTTATTCATTGACAACGCATACTGCAGAATACACAGCAGCACTCAAAGGGAACGGTACTTGTAAATGTACAGCAAGTACCACGTAATTCAGAGCATCAGGAAAACACTGAGTCCTTGTTATAAATACACAGCAAATCTTAGCGGCACCCAAAGGCCCAGAGAACATGCCAGTAGAGAACACTACTGCGGCTGACTGTTAAAGTGCTCTTTCAAAGCCTCCCGCAACTGCATAGCTCCCCGCTGGGTTCTTGTAATGGCCTCTGGCTGCTCAAAGGCCGCAGGCAGCAGCTCACCCTCCACCCTGGTGGCAGCTTGTCCCTCTTTGCTTCACAGATATTACGCAAGACACAACAGGCCGCTATAACCATTGGGCTGTCGTTCTCACTGAGCTCCTGTCTAAGTGAGTAAACACTGCAGGCAACCAAAAGCACATTCAACTGTCATTGCGCACTTGCTGAGCAGGGAGTTGAATCTTTCCTTTGTGCTCTCAAGTGGCTGGTGTACAGCTTCATGAGCCGGGACAGGGTGGGTTCCCCAGAATCACTGTAGGCATTTCAATATTGTCAGTGGTAATCCACCAGTCAGGAAAGAATGACCATGGTTGGAGCTTTCTGAACAGTCCAGTTTTCTTAAAGATGTGAGCATCATGCACCTTCCCTGACCAGCCCACATTGCTTGTGGAGAAGCATCTCTGGTGATCCACCAATGCTTGCATAACCATAGAAAAGTAGCCCTTTCTGTTGATGAACTCTGTGGCCAGGTGGGCTGGTGCCAAAATAGGGGTATGTGTGCCGTCTATTGCCCCGCAACAGTTCAGGAACCCCATTGCAGCAAATCCATCCATTATGTCCTGTTCATTGCTGAGAGTCATGGTCCTGCATAGTTGGATATGATTAATGATCCTACATTAATCATGATGACAGCTGCCACTGTGGATTTTCCAGCTTCAAAATGAAAATGATTTCTCACTGACTGGTAGCAATCCAACATTGCAAGATTCTGGAGTGTGATGGCCACTTGCTTCTCCACCGTCAGTGCAGTTCTCATTATAGTGTCCCTGCATTGGAGGGCTAGGGCAAGCTCGGCCCAGATCTAGGAAAGTGGCCTTTCACGTCTGAAAGTTCTGCAGCCACTGCTCATCATCCCAAACCTGCATTACAATGTGTTCCCCCCAGTCAGTGCTCATTTCTCGGGCCCAGAAGTCCCATTGGTGAGTGGATAATGCAATGCCAATCATCTGGGCAGCAGGCAGAAAGGCTGGGTCTCAAGAGGCTCTGAGTAATTTTCCAGCCTGGTTGCTAGGAAGGAAGGTGCAGCTGGGAAGTATCTGTCACAAGTGGCTCCTGTTGCCAGTGTAGTTCCCTCTGATGAATTTGAAAGCTGGCAGATACCATCTCCAAGAGCAACACACATCTGCCAAGCAGAAGGAGGCAGGTGATTAAGTTCAGGCCAAGAGGTGCCAGAACATAACAGCAGGATTTAGCGAGTGCTGCTCTGTTTGTTCTGCGCAGGGAGGGTGAGAGACGTCAAAAGCACATTTTATTCTCCAAGGAAATACGCGTGACAACAACTAGTGACAATCTAGCAGCTGGAGCTTGGGTTAGCTTCTGACTTGGCATCATCTCACAAGAATGTCCCTCCCTCCCCACCCCTCACTGAGCTGGCATAAGGACCTATAGATGTGCCATTATATGGATCATGGTGGGTTTTTGGGGGGAGGGAGAAAAGGCATCAGAAAGTGCATCATATCTAAGGGTAATGGGGCCAGCAATGAAAAAAGGGGCCAGGGAAAGGGAGAGTCCTAGGTCCTTGTTTTGGGCCATCATTTTGCTTTTGGTTTTTGTGTGTTTTTAGTGAAGGACTAGTGCCAGTCTTACTGGCTAGATACAGGTGTGAGGCACTGTGTGCTGAAAAAGGCTTTGGCCGCCTAATGTAGCTTTGTAGTTGCGGTTGTATCCTGAACTGTGACTCTCCCCGCCGCTCTGGGCCTGAGTAGAGCTGGGCGCATTGTAGCTGTTCCACTTTGTATAAATATTCATTGAAGTGAGGACAAGGGACTTCAGTTTGGGTCTTCTTCCCACCCTATGTCGTCGGTGAGTGCTCAGGCTATAGAGTCATTCTCTCTCTGGCCCAAATTCTGCTCCTATATTTTAGACCAAGCAGGACAGCTTCAACAGGAGATTGAGGGAGGCCCATCACAGACTAGCCTATAGGCTAGGTTAGGGTACTCACCTGCCCAGGGAGAGCTGCACCAGAGAGGGGATTCCAACTTGGATCTCCCACACCCCATTTGAGTGTCCTAACCACACCACTGCGCAAAACGTTATAAGGAGGACAGTGACAGCCCTACCTCCTCCTCTGGCTATTTTGTGAATTTGCCCCTTTAAAGATGCCCAGAAACAAAACGTTTCGGATCAAACACCACGTTGTGTTCAACCCAAAATGGACTTTTTGGACTCACCCAAAACTCTTTGGAATATTTAGATTTGGTTTGACTCCAACCACACTTTTTCCCCAATGTTTCTGAATGGCCAATGAACTGAAAAATCAGTTATTCACCCAGATCTACTTCTGAGCCACCGTATAGCCAATGTACCTCAGTCCTGATCAGTGACTCTCAGATTCCAGCTCTGGACCCCACTACAGCTCTGCTAAACTCAATTACTAGAAAGTGGTCTGGTGAGTTATTGACTACAGCCGTCCCAGTCTTAGTCGAGGGACGGATGAGGCAGCTTATGCTTACAGGAGCCAGAAGAGCAGCTGCCTTTCTCATATGAGAGCTTTGTACTTAGAGAAGAGACACCAGCCTCTCATTTTAGATACCTGCAAAGATTCCTCAAGAACCCCGAGGGTGTGGGTGAAACTATAAATCCTGTTTGTAAACTCCTAGAGAGAGAAGCTTAGGTTAAGGTTACTTTGCAAAGTCTCTCGCTGCAAGAGCCTGGAAGACGCTAACATTTTGTATGGGAATTGTTGCTGGAATCTTTACTGAGTTTGCCTGTTGCCCAGATCTCTTCAGCTCACTAGGATAAAGAGTATGGGTTGAGCCGGTTCAATGAAGAGGGCTCAGAGGTTGCTCTAGTATTTCACATGTTGCCCTTTTGTCAGGGATCCACAAACAATAATTGAACTCAGTTTTATTATCACAGGTAATTACTTTTTGACTGTCCAATTTTAAGGGACATTTCCCATCTCTTTCCTAATTTAAATGAATTGCCAGCTGGCCTCATTAGCTACCAAACAGGTATCATCTCTAACCAACCATATATGGCTTTTGAAACAGCCTCCTGTTTCATTTGGAGCCTGAAAGCAAAAAGAGCTCGCTGGCAGTAGAGATGGGGGACTCGTCACCAGAGTGCCTCCTTGTGGCCAGGTGTGGCAGAGTTGCTCTCTCCCGATCTAGTGCTCCCTGCCACCAATCACTCTGGCACTGCAGTGATCTCTCTTCCTGTAATTCAGCCCTCTGGCCAGGGCACAATTTAGTTCACGCCTTCAAGGGTAACAGAATGTCCCGCAAATAAAGGATCCAAACATCCTCACCCAAAGGTCTTTGGCCCCAACTGCAGACCTTTTGGCATTACACCCTCGCAGAGATCTTCATTGGTCCTTATCCCCTTCTCAGGAGTTTCACACCACCTTCTCTGCTGGCCTGGGAACCAAGGCCCTCCCTCTGCACCAGGCATCAGCCCAGGGACCCTATAACCAGCAGCCAAAGGCTGCTCCGTCCTACTCCTTGTTGCTGTTTCCCGGGGCTTCTTTCTACCCAGCCTTTCTCAGGCCTTCTCCCTCTCAATTTCTCTAAATTCAACTTTGTTTCAGGGGTGGGACTCTCAGGTGCCCCCTTCCCTGGAATCCCCTAACGGAGTCCCAACATAAAAGTATAAACAAAAACCCACTTCCTCCCTCCTTGGGCTTGACCGTACATCCCTCTCAACTAGATGCATCCCTCTCCCTGAAAGTCCAGTTCCTGCCCTTTTGTCAGGGCTTCCCACCAGAGCCAGCTCCTCTCCAATGCCTCTTCTGTGTCACTGTGGCCATTTGCCAGCCACTTGCACTTAGGCAAGGATCCCAGTACTTGCTCTCCCCCTTGGCCTCCCTAATCTCTAATCCCAGAGAGTGACTGCTAACTCTCCCTCGGCAGCCCCCCTCTGCTCTAAAGCTTCCTGACTTTCTGATCACCACCCAGTCCCTCCCCAGCTGCTGAGCAGTGTTTAGAGACTAAAGCCTCTGTGAATCTTTGATTGCATCCATGTGGAGGCTGCAAAGATCTACAGTGAAAGGGAGCTAATTTTTAGTTATCTGGCTAATCAGACAGATGTTTTTGTGCGAGTTCCCCCTCCACTCCCACATAAATCAGTCCTTGGGGTATGTTCCCACCATCCCAAATGTTAGCCAAATGAGTGTCAGATAGTTTGAACAAAATGGCCCTTTTTAGAAGCTCACCCATTTGCTTTAGCAGTGCCTCATTGTAAAAAAAAAATTACACTAATTGTTGAAAGCAATCTACAAAATAATCAATACCATATCTAGGTAGTGAGGATAGTAGAACTAAGCGACCGCCTGGCTCAGGGGATTGGTAATGGTCTGTGGGGGGAGCCTTTCACCTCTAGATTGAACCCTACTTGAGACTGTTTACCATCTGACCGTCATTGTATGTGAAATGAGCTGGGGTTAGGTCTCAGCCCAAGTCCTAGTGGACAAGTGTCTGCAGCAGAAAGGCTCTCCACGTAAGTGGCCTCAACAGAAAATGACAGATCCTGGATAATAAGCTCCTCGAGCACTGCCAGTGATGTCTGTTCAGATCACAGACGAGGCATTTTCTGGAGAAGGTTGCCCTCCTGCTGATGGTGCTTTACCTGTCTGAGCCTTTGGCCTGCAGGGTTGTCAATCTAGTGCCTCTCAACAGCACTGAATTCACATTCAAAATAATGTCCTGCTCTCTGATGTACCAGAGACTCTGTCCATAAAAGCACTTAAATTATATCAGAGCAAAGGGGTCAATTCATACCTTTCCCCCTTTAAATAAGCCAGCCGATATAGACAAAAAGTGGGGTATGGTTTTTTAAAGAGTCCCTAGCTCAGCCTCTTGTATTCTACTTACAATGTGTGTTTCTGTGCCCACAAATAACTGCAGCCATAATTACTCTGGGTTCAAGGAACACTTGGTTTTCATGGGCTACAGCAGACTCTTACAGTCACATCTCAGAAGGTTAACAGGTGTCATGATGCTGGCTGTCAAGTCTTCATTACCAACTGGTAATAAGAAATTACCTGTAATCATGCCATCCACTTGTCACTCGTTTGCTAACTGCAGTGCTCAGAACCTGCTAGCAGCACAGAATGGTAACATGGCTACTGTACTTTTAGATTGTAGGGGACTTTAGAAAGGCATATCCAGCATTATTTTCTTCATGCTGCAGCTGCCAAGTGTTGCTAAAACACACAATAAAAGCAAAGCCAGAACCAATTATCTGCCTGAGAAAGCCTTCCTGGGATGAAAGAAATTTTGAGGAGACAGTGATTGCTTACCTCTATTTTCTTTTTTTTACCCCCTAAAGCTGCACTTCACCTCTGCCAGAAAAAAATATGTAAAAGTAGCCTTTTCTGCACTTTCAGACCCAATACTGATCTACTTTGTAATAGGATAAGAATCGCAAAACATTTTATAAACATTAATTATAACCAACCATTGCAACGCTTGATGGAAAGGTATGCATTATCCCCATTTCATAAACAGGGAAACTGAGACACAGAGTGGCTGCTGAGACTTATCCAGGGGCACAGATCAAATCAGTAGCAAAACTAGCAAAAGAACCCAGGAGTTTTGTTTTCCAGTCCCCTACTCTAACAAATAGAATACACCTTTTCCTGTGTGATCCTGTCCTGCTTCCTATATACCCCAATTTCAACTCTTCCCCTTCACCTATACACAGGAAATGGCTACATTGCTAATGTAGGTTTTGTCAGGTAATCATTTTGATCATGAAGTGTCAACGTTTGTTATTGGCCTAGGTCCAGTTACGTAAAAGCAAGTAGGGATTTCCCCGTCACAAAATGAAATTCTTGAAACTGAAGGATATTAATAAAGAAAGCCTGTTTAGCTGTGTGTGAATGTTTAATTGCAGGGGAGCTACAATTTACTATGTTTACTATGTAGCCTCAATGTACTTATTCTTTTCTAGTTCTTTATATGTTTCGGATGTTGCCTGTATTGTTATATTTTTCTCTTTTCTCTTTCTTTTATGCTTCCGTTGCCTCCGTTTGTTCATCTTCAAAGTTTCACAAGGTACGTTTTTCTTCTAATTCTTCTCTTAACTTCCAGTGGCTAAAATCCTGTTTTACCTACTCCTGCAAATTTCCACTGAAGTCAATGAATGTTTGCCCTAGTTAAAGACCTTAGGATTCAGTTCAGCACGTTTTACTCATTTTCTGCCAAAATCTGACCTTGCACGTGTGTGCAGACAGCTCCCAGTTACCTGAGTAGGAGATCTCTACAGGCACAGCCAAGGTTTACTTAAAGGTGTGGTGTTAAACTGAGTTAGTTAAATCGGTGCAATTTTGTGTGTGACTCAATTTAATCCTGAAAGTTCTCGACACTAGAAACTTGTACCACTTTAACTATACCAGTATGGTGAAGGGGTAAATCCTCCTAGTGTGGATGCAGTTATATTGGTACAAAGGTGCTTTATAATAGGATTGCTAGTTCTGTATGGGAAGTGGAATAGCTATATCAGTATAAGGCATCTTTATATAGGTATAACTGCGTCCACACTAGGCCAATGCTGAAAACTTCTATATTGGCATAGTTATGTCAAGCAGGGGTGTGAAAAAAGAGAAGGGGGCTTTTGTTAACGTAGCTCACTGCATTCAGGGAGGTGGTGTTCCTGCACTGACAGAAAAACCCCTGGCTGTGTGTACACTACTAGGCTATGGCAGCATAGCTATACCACTATGGTCTCCAGAATGTGAATCTGGGTTTTTACCGGTATAGCTACTTCTTTAAAACAAATCACACCCCTAACCAAAATAATTATACTATTAAAGCTTTTAAGGGTAGACCAGGCCTTATATTGGTTGACCTTGCAGCTGTAAATTTAGAAGTGTAAGCTAAACTGATATAATCAAGAATATCCACACAGGAGTTTGTACTAGTCTAACTAAATTGGTTTTTAAACCGCTTTAAGTTAAAACAGTGCAATTTCTGTGCATAGAGAGGCTCTTAATTTTTAGGATTTTTTTGTCATTTAATCTTGCCTTCAAACCTCATTCCCATGTTCTAGTTAAGAAATGCCGAGGAAACCTTCCTTATTTACTTTGAAAGTTTGGAAAAGCAGAATGTATTTCTGGTGTCTATTTATCTGCACAACATGTAGAACAAAACTGAAAATTGACTTAGAAATAGTAAGACTGCTAATCTCTTTTCTTTGCACCCGTTTATTACCTGTGATAGACCCAGGCTCCAAGATTTGCACCTGGATCTGAATTTTTCTCATGTGCAGGGATGTTCCTATCTTCGGTTTAGTTTTTTAAATCTCTATCTCTGACTATTACTTGTCATAAAAGTTCCCCAAAGATACAGATTGGGACACTTTCCAGTAGTTTTCATTCAGCATTTGTATTCAAAGGGTTTTACAAACAGTGATGTAAAGAAAATGAAAGAGTGGAAAGCTGTTTCAGGATTTAAATATTCCCCTGCAATGTTGGGCATTTGAAAATTGCTTGAGATTCAAGAAGTGATATTGACCAGTCTAGTTTCACTGTCCAGGCTGGGGTGGGGGTGAAAAGGAAACTGCATTTTAATTATTTCATTTTAAACATTTCCATTGTTACTGGTGACACAGATAAGGACAATTATTTTCTTAAATAGATGAGCTCCACATTGATGCCATTATAATAACCATTGGTTCTATTGGGAAAAATCAGGTGGTAATCCTGGTAAAGAGTTTGGGACCACCTGGATAAAGTTAAAAGAACTAATGTTGTCATGGACACGTGCCATCATGACAAACAGGTGGAGGGAGGTTTTCCTTCCCCTCTCTCCTGACCATAGCCAACTGGGGAGTAGTCACAGGGAATGGAGTTCTACCTGCAACTGTGCCCCAAATAGACCCCAACTCAACCACCAGGCATGGAAAAACAGATACAAAGGTCCAAGTTCATGAGCACGTGTCAATGGCATCATCCAGGAGGGCAAATTCTGTGTTCCCAGAGGCATGAGACACAGGAACCCATGGCACCATCTGGAAGGGCAGTTCTTGTGTTCCCAGGAGAAAGGTGGGAGAGAAGACGAGAAGCAGGGAAGAATAGGGGATTGGGTCCCAGCTCTCGGAGTGTCTAAAGTTGGGCACTGAAGTCCACTGGCTGGACTCCTGCATTTCTGTAGACCATAGGGAAAAGCCACTAGTGCGTTGCTTCCTTGATGATGACATAAGCAAACAGTGACTGGTTACCTTTATCAGAGTAGGGTGGGCAAGGCCTGGGATGTAATGAGAGAAGCCTTTCCTGCTCCTCTGTCTCATATCAGAATCCAGAAGCCACCTAGTGCAATTGGTTTCTTCACTACAACTCCTTGCACTTTTACAAATCCATCAGCACAGCTGTGCCCTGATTTGAATGCATGAGATTTGGATGTGCTAGTTCAGCAAGAGCACGGAAACATGGATGTCGAGGAAGGGAGCATGAAGGGGTGAGCTCGCTGGTGGGGGCCTGAGATTTGTGTTCCAATCCTGGCCTATTAGTCCATAACCTACGTCTCATCCTAACCTCTAGTGGATGTTTGTCCTCCTCACCAGACCACCCTACAATCTGGCATTGCTGGGGAGCTCTATGAGAGAGGGCCATGCCTGGAAAAAGCCAGGGGTATTTCAGCTAAGCCTGGAAGAGAGCTGTCTACGGGAGATTGCACAGCTCCTGTCTGGTTCTTGTTAGCAGACTCTAGTGAGCACTAGATTCATACAAGTTTAAATAAAAGAACATGCGAACTTTCCTTTAGCATCTCAGATGAAAGTATCACAAAAGTTATTAAGCCAGTAATGTCTGAAAACCGCAGCTGCTGAAACGCCTTGGGAGTAATATTGATGTTTTCATTCCCCTTAACTCTGTCCTTCTCCTGAAAAATAATATACATGCATTCAATAATGTAGGCAGAAAAATTCACATTTACAGGAAGGGTGTGCAGAGCACAGAGCACCACTGAATTTTGTCCCCATAGGCTCATCCATTACTACCCCTCTCCTGCCCTATACGCACTTCTGCAATCTCCCCAGGATCTCTCAAGGCAGACCTGCCTCTGCACACACTACAGTTACTAACAGCAGGTGCAGTTAGACAGAGAGCCGGCACGGGGGAGGACCAGAAAAGCCAGTCAGCCGCCAGAAGAAATGTTGCCTCCAGGAAGTTGTGTGCCCTGTGACGCCCAGTGCACATGCCTCCAGACGGAGCAGGACAGCCATACCTAGGGTGATGCTTGTCACCACAGGGGAAACCTGCCAAAAGAATTGCTAGGTTAAAACTAGTGCTGTGGAAATCCTTCATTGTGAAAGCAGGGGAAAGTCACCTGTTTTCATTTTTGATGCAGGCCCTCTGCTTCCTTTCCAGAGATTCACAGACCATTCAGCAAGCTGCTTGGAGCCAAATTTCAACCAAGACCTGGGCGGATTTATGGCTTTGGGTGGAAACCAGTCAAAACGGGGCTGTTTTGGTTAAGCTTTGCTGGGGGCTCTAGGATGGGTTTGATCACCAATTTCAAAGCAAGGCTCATGGCGACGTGAACCCACATGCACTGAACCTGGGGAAAATGTTTAGGAGCCCCCTATGAACCAGAAGGGCTGAGACTGCCATTGGGAAATCTGTGTTAGGGACACAGGGATGCTGTGGGCCAGTGTGGCTGCTGTTACAAGGACATGTTGTGGGGGGCGGGGCATGCAGCAGGCAGCCAGAACATTAACATTTGCGCTCCCTGAGTGCAATGGCACGTGGGTAAGGCCAGGGCAGCAAAGACGCTCTGTTATTACTGTGCTGTGCTAGCTCCTACAGGTCCCCATCAGGACCCCACTCTGCTAGGTGCTGTACACACAGCTAACAAAAGACGGCCCCTCCCCCCAAGAGCGTACACTCTACGTTTATGATGAGGCAAGAGGTGGATACAAGAAACAGACGGGGGAACATGAGGTAACAGTGAGCTGGTTACAGTCAGAACAATAGGCTGCAGTCCCAGCACGCCACTTGCCCAGTTTGCTGTCAAGTGTTTGTAGGCATCACATCGGAGGTGAGTTTTAAGAGGAGAATCTGAAGTATAATAAAACCCATCCCAAAGGGGAGCCTGGCTGGGCAGGATGGGGGCACTGCAAGTTCCCCTTGCCCTGTCTGCCCCCCTAGCACTCTGAGGCCAGCCTGAGGGGAGGGAGCTGCACTGCTCCCCAGTGTACTTTGCACAATGCCCGAAGAGGCACTCTGAATGGGCTGGCTCTGCATCCTGCAAACGATGCCTGTCCGCCCGCCCCAATGCACGTGTGGCTGCAAAAGCCAAAACCCAGACCCAATTTCCTGTCAGAACTGCGTATCAGAAAGGGCAATGACCAATCTGCCCCCAAATGGGCTAAGTCAGCAATGATGACCTCAAAACTAAGTTCCCCACAACTAGGTGACCAGACAGCAAATGTGAAAAATCGGGACAGGGGCTGGGAGGTAATAGGAGCCTATATAAGAAAAAGGCCCAAAAATCAGGACTGTCCTTATAAAATCGGGACATCTGGTCACCCTACCCACAACGCATGCCCTTGCATGGGGGAAATAAGTGAAAGAGAAAATTCTCTCTCCCCCCCTTCTCAGCTGACCAATGGGGTGGGTCCTGTTAAATGTGACCCATTGCTGATTGCTTGTTTGCAGCTCACCAAGGCTGCGAACCACGAAACCACATTTTAATCATGTTCCCTTCCCACCCACCCCCCACAGGCTACAAGGAACAGGGGATCCCACAGCAGCTGTAATGGCTGGGACAAGGGTGTTCCAAGGAACGTGGCGAGAGGTTGTGTTTGGCAGCTGTGGGCACAAGGACCTTTCCATTTCCATTTTCATTTTTCTTTTCTTTTGTTTTTTAAACCAATGCGTGCGTCTGTTCAGCGGAGCGGAGGTGCAGAGCAGCAGATGGAGACCTTCACTGATCCCTTTTAGAACCGGCGATGAGGCAAACATGACGTGGGTTAGGACTGGCACAGCCAGCACGTCGTGATGGGCGGCCAATCCCGAAGAGGGAGGAAAACATTGGTAGAATGAGATGCTGCTGTGGAAGATGGCACTTCGGCCAGCGGTGAGAAGAGCGGGGATGCTGCTTTCTCCAGCCGCTGGGTGTGAAGCAGCTGGAGACATTTGCCCTTCTTGTAGTTCACCATTAAAGGAGCCCAGCTGTGAACATCAAGATGAAGGAGATATTTATAGATATATGTCCAGTATGTAAAAGCCAAAGCTGAGTGGTACCTTGTTTCCTGAGAGTCCTTTCTTGACTCTTTTTGTGATAACAGGGGCTCAGCTCAGCCTCTCCTGCTGTGTGTGTTTATGATGCTCACTGAACCTCTGTCGTTGCAGATGCTCTGACGTTTTGCTTGTGGCTGCTCTAAATCATACTTTACTGGTGACCCAGGCTGTGAATATGCCCTACCTGCTTCTACCTGCTGAAAGAAGAGAAAAGACTGGACCTGCCACGAGCCAGCAACAAACTGGTTCTTACAAAGAACTGGGACGCCGTGGTGTGATGTGTGCTTGTGCGGGGGGTGGGTGGGGTGAGGTTTTGTGCTGTCTAATGCTTCCGGTTTAAACTGGTATTTACAGAGACTAAAATGCCCATGAAAGAGACTTGTGGATAAATAGCACCATAATGTGGAAGTTAATATACTTATTGTGTGTGTTTTGTTGCCCGTGTTGCATGATATAGTGGTCTCGGTCCTCTTCCCAGTGGACAAGTACCCATATTTCAAAGACCACTGCAACAGATGGCACTAACTGGACACCATGTTAGCAGTCTTGGCCACGAGGCCAAGGATGTACTGGGGCACGGAAAATTAACTATCCTTTCAAGCCTAGCGTGGTGGTCCCTCCAGGTCAGGGTTGAGCCAGACTGATCTTGTGAAGCACTGCCACTGGCTAGCCATCAAATAGATGCAGCATAAAGAAAGGGCTTAATTCTCCAGGCCCCTCCATCCAGCACACCAGAATGAAATTCATGGGAAGACTGATGGCCTGACGTTCAGAGGTGCTCTGGGTGCTCAGCACTTCTGAATATCAGACCCTTAGTGCATTGCGAACAATGGACAGAACCGTCTTTGCCAGTCACTTTCCCTCTATGAGAAGATGATGAGAGGAGCCATTCAGGAACAAAATCATACTGCCATTGCCACCCTTTGGGAACTATCCTTTCAGCAAGCTAGTTAAAAAGTCCCATAGCCTTAATTGAGATGCATCAAAACAGAAACACGTCCAAGTGCAAGACTGCTCAGTAACTCTCTCTCTCATACACATCCCTCTTTGTTTCATAGGTAAGAGAACCAGTGAGAGAGGGGCTAGGGCATGAAATCCCACCTCCATGTAGCTTTCTATCCAGATCTCCCTCTCCCTATTTGCTTTTGGATCATGCTGTCGTTTTTCAGAGCCAACGTTCACTTAGAATGACCTTTGTTCTCGTTTATAGAGAACAAAGAACAAAAGTAAAGTCTCTATGATGGAGCACCAGTGGCAGATGTGGGCCCCCTCTATAAAAGTCTGCACTGGACTGAACACAAAATGGCTGCCTGGCTCTGCGGAGAGCCAAGTCCTTTCAGATTTAAAGTGATAGTGCTCAGAAAACCAAGAAATAACAGTTACATCATTAGATACACCACAGGTCAGCCCCTCTGTCCAGACTGAGATGAGGACTGCATTTTGTAGACCTGTATGTAAATAACTACCACAGGTAGCATGAGAAGGACAGTAAACTAATTTCAACACTATTGTCACGACAAAGCAGGTAGCTCAGACCGTCTCTAATCTCAAATGTTCTTCTCCCAGCTGTAACTGGGCAGCTTGTCTTCATTGAAGGCTGTGTTCATTTTTCTTCTGAGAAGCCAGGGTTTCCTTCCTCCCCCCACATCACCCTCACATCCTCCTGCTCCTGTCACAGTTTCACCAGTGCATTTCATTCATCTTTTTCTGGATTTCAGAAATAATTAAGACAGCCCCTCAGTGCGTCCATCAGAAAGCTGTCAGAAGGGGAGACACCCGTCTACTTGCTGCACTTCTCTCTACTCAGAAAAAAGCACTTCTCCCATGGTCATGGGGCAGGCATAATTTAACGTCCTGCTCCCGTTGACTTCAACAGAAGCTGGAGCCAGATTATTATTTTTTTAGTACCAATCAAAATAATTCAGGTTTACTCATCATCTACATAAAAACCTTCCTATCCCACCGAGCTGATCTAACTCTCCTTCAGTCCACTCTCTCAGGGCAGGTCTACACTGCATTCTAAAACCCTCAGCACCCAGTCTCAGAGCCCGGGTCTACAGACTCAGGTTCACACTACAGTGCTAAAAACAGCTGTGTCGACATTTGGGCTCAGGCTGGAGCTTAAGATCTGACGCCCATCTCCCTCCCAGCCTGAGCTGCAATGTCTACACTGCTGTTCTTAGTGCCACAGCACGAGCTGAAGTCATAGACTTTAAGGCCAGAAGGAAGCATTATGATCATCTAGTCTGACCTGCACATCACAGTCCACAGAATCCCTACCCATCCAGTCCTGTAATAGGCCCATAACTTCTGGCTGAGTCACTGAAGTCCTCAAATCTTGATTTAAAGACTTCAAGTTACAGAGAATGCCCCATTTACTCTCGTTCAAACCAGCAAGTGACCCATGCTGCAGAGGAAGGTGACCCCCCCCCCCTTCCCTGATTCCTTCACAACTCCAAATATAGCAATCAGTTTGACCCACCAGCCAGTCACCTGGGAAAGAATTCTCTCTAGTAACTCAGAGCCCTCCCCACCTAGTGTCCCATTTCCGGCCACTGGAGATATTTACTGCTAGCAGTCACAGATGGGCCATATGCCATTGTAGGTAACCTCATCATACCACCCCCTCTCTAAACATATGAAGGCCAGTCTTGAAACAAGTTAGGTTTCATTGTCCCCAATGCTCCCCTTGGAAGGCTGTTTCAGCACTTCACTCCTTTGATGGTTAGTAACCTTTGCTTAATTTCAAGCCTAAACTTATTGATAGCCAGTTTATATCTATTTGTTCTTGTACCAACATTGGCCCTTAACTTAAATAACTGTTCTCTCTCCCCGATATTTATCCCTCTGGTGTATTTATAGAAAGCAATCATATCTCCCCTCAGCCTTTGTTTTGTTAGGCTAAACAAGCCAAGCTCCTTAAGTTTTCTCTCATAAGGCAGGTTCTCCATTGCTCTGATCATTCTAGGAGCCTTTCTCTGTGCCTGTTTCAGTCTGAATTCATCCTTCTTAAACATGGGAGACCAGAACTGCACACAGTATTCCAGATGAGGCCTCACCAGTGCCTTGTGCAACGGTGAGAACACTTTTCTATCTCTACTAGCAATACCTCGCCTAGATCTGGGCTCTGAGAGTTCCTGCAGTGGGCTTTAAAACACAGTGTAGGCATACTCAGAGATCAGACATGGGAAAATAGATCAGCAGTTCAGTCAACAAACTTCCCTGATGGGCAATAGGTTGAGGATCTGTCAGGCATGGAAAGGAAGGAGAGTGAGTTCAAGAGTCCAGGAACCTTCACTGAAATTTTCTAAGTCTCTTCCATTTAAACCTGGGGGCTGTTAGCGCAAGTACTTTAGCTGATCTCAACTGCCTTGATATCACACATGGAGACTGCAAGAGAGACTATCTATCAGGAGCCAAATCCTTAATATAAACAGTGGATTTTATATAGTTATATATTTATTAGGCCCAATTTTTGCTGGGCTGATATATTTTAGGCACACACAGACATTACCTGATGTGTAAGTACCAAGCTAGGAAGATCTCTAACCAGCCGACACGCTCACAGAAATGCAGGATTTACTTGTGAAAATAGAAGAACAGGAGGACTTGTGGCACCTTAGACGTTCAGCTGAAAATGTATCCCCATATGTCTACATCACATGGGGAAGGGGGACGCAGCATTTGATTAATTTGGGAGGGTGGACAAGCCTGTTTATTCTGGTTCTTCAAGCACAACCGGCACAAATTCAGAAAAAGGCGTCGTACTGGGGATAGCTCACTCAGGATAAGATCAAACAGCACTGGATTGGCAGAAGATCAATCAGATTAGCTTTTCTTGCCATAACAGAGTTGCCTGAGCTATCCCTTCATGTGGCCTGGCTGAATGCTAACAATAACACTATTTGCCTGTAGATCTCAGAGCACTTTATGAATGTAGGCATCATTATCTCCAATTTGCCAATGAGAAACTGAGGCACAGGGAAGTCAAATGACTTGACCAAGATTATACAGCAAGCCCATGGCCATGGCCTTGGCCTGATGCCCTGGCCACACTGCTAAGCTAAACACCTAGCGTTTTATACCCTTTATTAAAGATAAATAAATATCCTTTATTAAAATGTGGCTGCTGTGCATGTCTAGAATTCACCTCTCAGCTCTGCACTGTAGAGAAGAGCTCTGCAGAGTGGAGCAGAGAGGAAAGTTTTGCCCTTAAAATTTTGGAGGAAGGTAGATTTAAAAAACAAAACACCAACCCTGGAGAGGCTGGGTTTTTTTTAAAATCGCACAATACAGACAGCAGCAAAGTGGGTTTGTTTGAGTGATAGGTGCCAGTTTTTGCTTCTCCTTAACATGCTGCTAGGAGTGATTAACAAAGAAAACTGCTATCGTTGTCATTACACAACACTCAGAGGCAGAGAGACGATTACGTCACTTTGCCCCTTAGAAAGTTCCACAACAGCAGCATGTTAAAAATCAAGGCCCAGTTAATCATTGGCGAATTACACTGGCAATGTTACCAAAGTATCATGTGAATCACCTGTATTAATGCCAAGTGATAAAAGCATCAGATTACTATTACTACAGGAATTCTCCTCAGAATTTAAATCTTTCTGGTAATTTATACCAACTAGAATACATTACTGCATGGCTGCTCATTATTCACGGATCAATATTATAATAGTCCCTTGCACTTCTTAGCTTCTTCAGTCTCACAGAACTCTACATATATTAAAGAATTAAGCTTCAAAACACCCTGCAAGACAAGTGTAGCAGTGTGGATTTAGGGCTTGTCTTCACATACAGCGCTGCAGCTGCACCACTGTAACACTTCAACAAAGACATTACTATGCTGAGGTAGTTAATCCACCTCCCCGAGAGGTGGTAGCTATGTCGGCAGGAGAAGCTCTCCCATTGACATAGCGCTGTCTACACGGGGGGGAGGGGAGCAGGAGTAGAGAAGTGTAACTATTTCACTCAGGAGTGTGGATTTTTCACACCCCTGAGCGATGTAGTTATACTGATATAGGTGTGTAGAGTCGACTTGGCCTTAGTCCTCACCTACTGTGCTATAGAATATGATCCCCCTTTTACAGATGGGAAAACTGAGGCCTAGACCTCACCACGGTCAGAGAGTGAGTCTGTGGTACACCCAAGAACAACTCCATTGTCATGTGCTCTGGCCACTAGGAATTGCTCTTGGTCTGGGTACCTAACATCATTGCAACTAGTGGTTGGCCCAATTCAAAGGGTCTGTGATTCAGCTGAGGTGAGAGGTGTTACTTAGAGCCCTCTGGTTGTCAATAGTTTCACTAGCTCAGAGATGAGGCAATAGTACAAACCCTCCAGATGCTGCTCTTACCTTTGGAGTCTGAACATTTGCATGCTTTCTTTGGAAATCAGTATGGAAAACCTCAGTGTTGTAAACAGACCAGTGCTGCTACAGGACACTAAATTGTCCACAGACATGTCTCCTGTGACACCAGGTACCAGACTCTAGATCCAGCCAACAGATGCCTCTGGCACAGCTGTTGGGTCTGACATGCTGGAGTTCAGGACACCTCAGAAAGTCTCTTGGTACCAAAAGGTGATAAAGGATTTAGCAGCTTGTCTGCATTGCTGAGGTTCTGCCGGTCTCTTTTTTGTCTAACGTTCCGTGTTTTCCATCTGTGCATTCTAGCAAGGACAGGAAAATGGTATTAATCAGGGGATAGTTGCTATGGAAATGTTAAACTCGGAGGGGCTGCCTTGTATTTTCTGAGACTGCAGCATTTTAATTATGCCTGTGTCTTGGCTGCTTTTATTGCGCTAGTGATGTTGGCATAGACAGCATCATGCATTGCATAAACAGGCTACAGGATGTATAATTTACATGCAAGTTCTGGTGTTTTGTTAAAAATTCCATAGCCGTTGAGCTATTTTATCAGATTGACTGAGGCAGAAAAGCAGCCAACTTGCCATTCAAGAAGTTCTGAAATATTTAAGATGAAGCGACGCTGAGCCCTGCTTGTGACACACAAAAGGCAATTTTTTTGCCTAGCACCTTATATTTGCTTAATCCATTTTAATTAGTGATAGATCATTCCAGCTGGTAACGCTTATGGTCGATGCACCTTATTGGCTAGTGATTCTCAATGGCGACTGGAGAACAAGCACAGAATTGGATTTTCCTCAAAGTACCACCGTTCAAATAAATAATCGCCTCATTCCTAGCTAATTGCTCTGACTAAAAAGTGAGTTGGTCTTGAGACAGTACAACCTGAAGGAATGCAGCCAGGACTGGGATTTAGGACACCCTGAGTCCTGCCACTGATTAATTATGTGGTCTTGGGAAAATTGCTTCACTTCTCTGTCTCATTGTCTCCCTCAGCTGTAAAGTGGGGCTAATACCTCATCAAGCACTTGTGAAGATTGACTAGATAGGGCCAAATCCTGCTCTCAGTTATACAGCTCCAATTCCCATTGCACCATTAACCCTCCCGATCTGAACTTTCCCAAAGTTGAGATCTGAGGTTTTAGTCTGGGCCACTGTATAGGGCAGGGCCAGCCATGAAGTTTGGGTCTGGATCCAGATGTCCCAATGTTTAGAGTGGAGGGTTCTATTCATTCCTATCTCCCTCCCGCCTTCCGCCCGCCACCCCTCCCGCTTCCCACAAGAAAACACTGAGAACAATGAGCCTGACAAAGTAGCAGCACAATTCTCCCTTAAAATCTAGAAGCAGGAGACAGGATCTGAGTGATCCCCAATGGCCTTCCTGTCCTGTCCAGCTAATTGCAGCATTGTGAATTTTCTATCTGAGCTGAGGTAGGGACTAGGCTGCTTGTTCTGCCATATAAACAAAGGTCTTCGTAATCACAGCACTATCCCTTCAACTCCCATTTGAACTGGGCTTCTTTGGTTTCCGATTGATATTTGCAAGGCTTTCAGTGCCCCCTGCGAGACCAGCAGTGACAACCTTCCCTCCCAGCATAGGACTATTAGAACAAGGAGAAACGCTGCTTCCTACGAGTGTGAGCAAGGAACAGAGCCTAGCAGAATCAACCCTACTGTATGCAGTTCACTGGAAAGAGCTGAAAACCATTCCCTTTTTGGATGGCACTCAAAACCCTCCCTTAGGCCAGGAGGCCTCACTGGACCCCACAATTCCTAAGCGTTCGGCTTTCATCAAAATCCCAAAGTTACTCATAAACAGAGAGAATTTCAAATACTTACAGAAGGGAAGCTAGTGTCAACTCATAAATGAAAGCTAAATATTGGTCCTGGATTCAATTCCTGTAATGAAAAGAGTCATACAGGGAAAACTCTTATAGAAGTGCTCAGTTGGAGGGTGTTTTTTTCCCTCCCTATGAGTGGAGAGGGTTGTTTTTTTTTGGGGGGGGGGGGGGGAGGCGAGGGCTGGATTCATCACCCGGAGCTTTTATGCCTCCTTCTGAAAAAACTGCAGCAGAGGAAGGCTGCCTCCCCCAACATGCCAGCAGGCAATGTGGGTTTGATCATTCGCCTGTTGTCAGTGGGAGAAATACAAATGTTTCATTGCACTAACTCCTGCCACACCATGTTACTCAGGTTACCTGCAAAATGCCCAGCTCCTTGTGAGAAAAACTAGGAAACAGGAACCTCGGTCACATTTTTAGTGCTTCCACCAAAACTCTGCCAGTCAAATATTTCCTAATTTCATAGTCTCAGTAGAGAAAACTCCAAAAACTCCTATGACTTTGCTGTTGATCTCTGTATAATCTAGCTGTTTATCTGATCTACATTTCTAATGTGCACAGCGCCAGGGTATATAGATGTCATTTCCCCCTTTATACATATGAATGTGTTTGAGATAAAAGTTTTACAAAGGGGATAGCACTTGTCTCTTCTGCATCACCATTTGCTTGAAGGCATGAGACTGCACCAAAATGTTGCCTGTTGATATTTCTCAACATAATAACAAGGGCTTTCAAAGGGGCTTTATTGCAGTGGTTCCTTGGTATTTGTAACTCTAGTTTCTTTCTGCCTATCCCATTGGTCCTGTCTACTAGGGATCAGAGTGCCACTGCTGCCCACCTCCCATTCAGTGAGGAGTGCTTGGACCAGACATGGATCCTGGGGTGTTCCAGATTGCCATCTCAAAGTGATCTCACATCTGAATGGGAGGTGGCAGCCACTGACTAATACAAGAACTCGGTTGATCTGGACATCTGGCAAATTAATCCATTTGCCTGAAAAGGTTGAGAAGCACTGTTCGAGCACACAGGAAAATGAGATCAATGGTTATAAGTGTAGGATCCTTCTGTGCTACATTCTGGACTTTCTTTTAAAAAAATGCATGCGCCTTAAGTTTGCGAAAGGGGATGCACAACTGATTTAAAAACCCTCTAGGTGCTGATGTAAATTGTCCCTGTGCTCATCTCTCTCTGCTGCATGAAGCATGCAAGATCTTTTGGGAGAACTTCTGTTTTAAAGCACTGCAAAGATCACATGTATTTAAGCTGGAGAACCACAAACCAGTCAAAAAAAGCTAGGTTTTACCTCCACTCTATTTCCACCATATTTATTTGGGGGCATTGCAGCTGCATATAAAATACACTGTGCCAAGCCATTGTAGTTATACAGAATATCATAGCAAATGACAGTGAGGGTAGAAGTCAGGACCTTCTGTGCCACAAACACAAGTCTTTTCCCATTTGAGCCAAAAGAACACATCTGTTGGATGCACAGCAGCAATAAGAGCTTAGAAACACCTAGGATCCAGCCACTAGAAAATATAACCTTAAGACTCAAATAGGTGCAACATTCCATCCTGGAGAAAGCAGTGTTTTCTATTACTGACAATATTTCAGTAAAACTTGTAGATCCAGCTTTCCTCCACGTTCAAGCAGACACCTATATGTGTCCAGGTAATGCTGCAATTCATTGTCCAAATTAGGACCACAGTATGTGTTATCTCCCCTCATGTGCAACTGATCTGATGTGAAATCAGATTATACCCACAAGTCAGTCTTAAATTATTTCTAATGCCCTCCACTGTACACCTAGGACCCATACCTTTTCCTCTTGATCATATGTATTTATTGCTAGGGCTAAGCTAGGATTAACTAATCGGTATTCCTGTGCATCAGTGAACAAGCCAAAGGAAAACTATATTTCCTGTTTCCTTTCCAGGATGAAAGAATAAAATGTGTGTGTGTGGTGGGGGGGGGGGGGAAATCTACAGTGAAGACAAACAAATAACTATTAGGAAGGTCTCCACAGAGATTCAAATTGTGCTTTCATTTACACTGGTAAATCCAAAGTAATTCACTGAACCAAATTCTTCTCTCAGCTACAAGGATGCTATTCTCATTGAGATGCTTGGGAATAGTTTGCTTGCAACTCAGAGAAGAATTTGGTCCATTGACTTCACTGGAGTTGTTCTGGAATTACACTAATAACTAGCTGCAGAACATGGCCTATAGGGGGCCTCCTGAAAGGTTAGCAAGAGCTCCTGAAGTGAACACCTTCAGCAAGTCTTTATACAAGTGCTGCGGCTCTACATGGGAGAGGGTAAAATTCTTTGCTACCAAATAAAAGTTGGATGCTGCTCAGGGAGCATCAGGAAATATTCTTTTAATCTGCTGTATCATGTGTTACATCCCAAAAGGCAATGGCTGTGTATGTCTGGTTTCCCCTCCCTATCACCCCAAGGAAGCTAAGAGGTTTGCAATGCAATGGTTAGTCTTGATTTTAATTCATATATATATATATATATAAAGAGTATATGAGTAAAGAGTCCAAACTGATTGCATAGAGTGCCAAACTGTTTGAAAAAAAATCGTATGCCTATTTATATCACAAAGTATGTTACTGTGACTTGCTGTGTTTTGATACTGTGGATTTTTTTAGTTAAATATATTCTCTTGCTGTACAGTTTGAATGGAGTGGAAGAGATTCTCTCTATACAGCCTTGAGACACTGTATTCTTATTGGGTTGACGTGAACATGTGCCCTTCTCTTCCTACCCACCAATTGTTTACATGGTAGCTCTGAGTAAACATAAGCACACACCCATGATGTCTGAAGGGAGACCGGGGACATGGCCCAGCGTTCTCAGGCATTAATGAAATGAGGCCATTGGGCGCATGCAGACTTGAATGCTGGGTGGCCAAACTGCCACACAGGGATATTTTTGCTGTTTACCTCCCATCTAACATAACCTGAGTCCACAGCCTAGAAATCAAAGATTGAGAAAGACCCATTAGCTTACCTGGTCCATCCCCCTGATAAAGGCAGAATTGTTCCCTATTGTGCTTTCATTGTTGATTTGTCCAGCTTTGAAATAACTCCAGCAATGGGGCTCCCTTCCCTTGGGAGATCAGTCCATAGTCTTACTGAGCCATCTCATCTGTAGGAAGATTTTCCTACTAGCCAACCTAAGTTTACCATTGCTCAGCAAACATTAGAGTCGGGCAGGGGACTGTTTGATTGGTGATTGTATATAGGGAATGTTCAGCTATCAGAGTTGTCCATAACAACTCCTTATAAAAGATTCCTGTCCACAGTAACGTCCCTATTAACATACAGTGTTTATTAGGCATACTCCAGAGAGGCAGCAAGGAATTCACCTTCCATTAAAGGAAAATCTACTGGGGAGCCTAAATAGGGTGACATGGACCCTTCATGACATGGACATAATTCACCTGTTGATCTGTAAAACTGATTTTCATGGTCATGGACAAAGGGTAGTGTCTTTGGGCCTAGCTCTCAACTCGCTTGCGTCTTGTGTGTGCAAGATGAGGGCAAAGTGGATGTAAAATGCTGATTTGGTACCACTCCGTGCTCCTTTTGCACATGTATAAATGACTACACAGACTGCAAGGCGGTGGAGAATCAGGGCCTCTATAACTAAATATAGACATGGAAGATGGAAAGAGCTGAGGTCCCCCAATGCCTTACACTCGCACAGAAAAACAGTCAGGTGTGATCTCCCTGTTTATACTAACAAATTATCCTTATTCAATGCATAGAGGAAAGGGAGTAAAAACCTAGAAGATATATTGGCAGGGATCTACGACCTAGCAAATGTTTTGGCTCTTAAATACCCACACATGATGTCTCTTGGCTGCCAGTTCTCATGTGGCTGTTTGGATGGCCTTGAGCCTGCTCATAACTTTGGCTGTCTCTTGCCCTTGGGTATAGGTGCCATGTGACCGTAGGTTTAAACAAGCTGCTTGCATAACAACAAAAGGCACTGCCTTTGCAAGAAGTATCCCCACCTCCTAGCCCCATTCCTGCATGTGAACAGGAATTGCTACTGTTCAGTGTAACATCCCCTTTATACCCCCATGCCAAAACTTACGGAAAGGTCTCTCTCTCGACAGCGTTGCTGCATCACTTCCAGTTGCTTGGAGTGCTGTTGTGAATCGATGAGTCTCTTCTGGCAGTTTTGCATTTCTCCAAGGGCTTAGGTTTCTCATCACAGAAATGATTCCTGTATGTGTGATGGGAAAGAGCTTGCGACTGACACACACACTTTCATATACAATATCCCATTCAACAATACTATATTAAAAGAATGCGAGGGTGGCAAGGCACTCAAAGCTGCCCCTGCAACCTTAACTCAGCCCCCTTGTGTGTATGCATTATGATAACCTCTTTAATCACACTATCCTGTATTATTTTTCCCAAAGAAACCCTGCCTTGTTTGGTTTGCAGGATGGCTGGTGCTCAGGGCAAGACCAGCTCCAGGACTTGCCCTGAGCAGATCGCAATCGTGGGTTTTTTTTCTTCTTTTCTTTTCTTTTTTTTTTGCTGCTTGGGGCAGCAAAAACCCTGGAGCCGGCCCTGGCTCAGGGAACAAGGCAGCTAGTTGATGGCTCCTTTTGTCCTCATTGGTGAATGTGTGGTCCCATGCCTCATTTACTGCACACCAGTGCAGAGAATGAGGCAAGTGTGCTATGCACACCGAACTCATTCACACTGTACCATACAACTAGGGCGGCTTTGAAACCTCAATCAATTTGCTACATGATTTACTTCAGAGCCCTGCCTGGTTCCACAATCACCTTAGCTGATCACAGATCACAACCAGGGATGGTGAGTTATATGCCCGGTGTGCCTGGGCTTCAGCAAATTCAGGGCCCGGGGACCTGGCTCCACCAATGTTCGGGGTCAGGTCTCTCCCCCAGCCTCTCCTGCTGCCCCGTGCACCTCCCCCGGAACATCCCCGGGCCCCACCTGCCACCCCCATGAACCTCCCCCAGAACGTCCCTGCCTGCCCTGGGCAATGGGCGGCTGCCCTGCCGCTCCACGCTGTGCTCCCTTGTTGGCCGCTGCCAGCTACAAAAGAAAGCGGTGCTGGCGGCAGGCTGAGGCGGCGGCTGTGCCGCCACCTGCGGAGGGAGGAGAGGCACACGTGATGGCAGCCCTCCCTCCCCTGGCACCCACCACAAGGGAAGCGAGGGGGCTTCCTGGACCTGAGAGGGGCCCAGCCCCTAGGAGAATGTCCAGTGATGGTGCTGGGTGAGTGTGCTGGTGGGGGGAAAAGGGGGCTCCTCTCCTGGAGCTCGCTGTTGCCATGGGAGAGAAGGCTGGGCGGGGGGGACTGTGGAGTCCTCCTCTCTGGCCCCAGGGCAGCCTGCCTGCAGCCCAAACTCTTTATCCTCAGCCCCTCCCACACCCCAAACCCTTATTCCCAGCCAGAACCCTCACCCCCCACCCCAATCCTCTGCCCCAGCCCTGAGCCCCCTCCCACACTCCAAACCCCTTGGCCCCATCCCATTAATTTTGTTATGTACACCAATATGCAGGTGTGGAGGGGTGGACTCGGACCTGTTCTGGGCACCACCAAAAATTATACAAACGTGCCGCCCTGCTCACAACCATCTACTCATCAGACCTGAATGTGCCATGTTCCACTTCATTAATCCCTCATCCACATCCAATACATCTTGAGACATCCTCTAGTCAACAGAGATTTCCACACCTTTAAAGCACCTGCATTGCCAAGGGCACATTGACGGAGCTTTAGTTTTTTTATTTGGCATAATCCAGTGTGCACATGTGAAATCACTACATTTAAACCTTGATAACTACATCAAATCTAATCTAGTTTTCACTGGATCAGTGAAAGGCATTTATGCTATAGGGCACAAATTAGGCTCTGATTTATGGATGTTAGAAAGAAACTTTCCTTGCAGGCAGGCAATTCCGTAACAGTCTCCTGCAGGGTTTCTTGCACCTTCCTCTAACACAGCTGGTACTGGCCACCAGGGCCAGCCTTAGGGGAAATGGCACCTTGGGTGCTTGTATTTTGGCATCCCTGGTCCCCACAGGAACCCCTGGCTCCCCACCCCTCCATCATCCCAGACTCTGCTGCCTCCCCCAGTGCTTAATTTGTATAATAATAATAATAATAATTATTAATGGAGATATCCCATCTCCTAGAACTGGAAGGGACCTTGAAAGGTCATTGAGTTGAGTCCAGCCCCCTGCCTTCACTACCAGGACCAAGTACTGATTTTGCCCCAGATCCCCAAGTGGCCCCCTCAAGGATTGAGTTCACAACCCTGGGTTTAGCAGGCCAATGCTCAAACCACTGAGCTATCTGTCCCTCCCCCCCCTTCAATGTTAAGTATTGAAATTAAGCACTGACTGGGCAGCCAGAGAGCAGCAGCTGCAGGAAGGGCGCCCAGCGCTGAAGGCAACGCTGCTGCCAGCAGCAGCACAGAAGTAAGGCTGGCATAATATATGGTGTATTGCCACCCTTATTTCTGCGCTGCTACTGGTGGCACTGCTGCCTTCAGAGCTGGGTGCCCAGCCAGCTGCCACCGCTTTCCGACTGCCCAGCTCTGAAGGCAAAAAAACGGAAAACTGCCAAGTTACAAGAAATTTGTTCACATTGTGTCACGTCATGTGATTTGGGCGAAAAACATTTCAACCTCAAAAGGCTATACAGAACCACAGATCTTTCTGTACATCAAAGATGCCACTTCCTAGAGCTTGTCTCTTAGATCTGCTCTATCCGGCTAGTTTAATACAATGCCACGAGAAAGGATCATTTATAGATCAGCTTTCCTTCTTGCTGGTCTGTTATTGCAGAGTTAATATTTTAAAACAAACAAAGAGGATAAAGACTTATTTTACCTGTCTTGTTTTTGTATTTGTAACTTTAAAAGAAGTAGGAAGTAAGTACAGTAACTCCTCGCTTAACATTGTAGTTATGTTCCTGAAAAATGCGACTAAGTGAAACAATGTTAAGTGAATCCAATTTCCCCATAAGAATTAATGTAAATGGGGGGGAGGGGAGGTTCCAGGGAAATTTTTTTCACCAGACAAAAAACAATATATTGTATAGATATACACAGAGTATATGTTTTAAACAAACAATTTAATACTGCTCACAGCTATGATGATTGTGAAGCTTTGTTGAGGTGGTGAAGTTAGAGGGTGGAAGAGGGAGGGATATTTTACAGAGAATGGCTTACTGCTAAATGATGAACTAGCATTCGGCTGAGCCCTCAAGGGTTAACACGTTGTTAATGTAGCCTCTCACACAAAGCAGCACGAACATGAGGGAGGGGAGACAGCATAACAGAGACAGACACACACCTTGTGTGTGGGAGAGAGAGAGAGAGCGATGAACACTGCCCCTTTACGTAAGCTGACTCACTCTTAAGTGCATTGTCTTTTTAAGTGGATCAGGAAGTTGAGACAGCAGCTGCTGCCCCAAGCTCTCTCCGTCTCTCTCCGTCAGTGTCCCCTCCCTGCTCTGTATGGAGAAGGGGTAAGTGGTGTGCAGGAGCAGGGGAGAGGGGGACACCCTGACATTAGCCCCCCCCCTTCCACCCCTGCACAGCAAGCAGGAGTCTCTGGGAGCAGCTCCAAGGCAGAGGGCAGGAGCAGCACATGGCAGTTGAGCGGGGGGGGGGAGGAGGGACAGCTGAACTGCCGATTGATAGCCTGCTGGGTGCCTGCAGCACAGGGAACTTAGGGGAGCAGGGAGCTGATAGGGGGAGCTTATAGGGGGGCTGCCAATCCACCCTGGTTCCAAGCCCCCACCAGCTAGCTGCAACGGGCTGCTCTTCACGCAAGCGGTGAACAAAGCAGGCGGCTGCCAAATGACATTAGAAGGGAGCATTGCACAACTTTAAACGAGCATGTTCTCTAATTGATCAGCAACGTAACAACGTTAACTAGGACGACTTTAAGTGAGGAGTTACTGTAATCTAAAACAGAAGCACACTCTTTCACACATTCCAGTAAAATAGGATGGACGCTGCTTCATATACTACAGGAATTTCCACTATCCGTAGCTGTGGAATTGGAGTCTCAAGAAATTAAGGCTTAAAAAACATATTCACAATAACCAATCAAAGAGAATACAGAACATACAGAGCTTGCTTTGCCAGGGTTCTGCTGTTATAATTGCATAACTTAGCAACCACAGAGCAATTTCTCTGTTGGCTAAAAAATAAAAAGCAATAATAAAAATATATAAACAAGTACAAAAACCATAGCATAAGTGGTATGAATTTTGGACTTGGACGTACACTGGCTGCTGTTAAACAATCTTTACAAAAATAATTTGATTAGGCTAATCAGTATTGCAAAAATTGATTCCAGTGCTTATTCTGAAGAAATTATCTTTATTGGGAATTAATTTGTAGGGAAATTCCTCCTGTGCAAACCCATACATTCTAGCTTTAATGATATTACACATCTTCAATGTCTGTGTCAGAATCGGCAAGAAAACATGCTCCCTCTCTCACAACACATGTTATATATAGCCAACAGGAGTCTGCCATATGTGATTGTTACTTCAGGATACAAAGACTGTATGGTAGAACATAGAATCATTCTTTATTCCTCGTGACAGCAACAAAACATTACAATGTTTGCAGACAAATCAACACAAATATAGTGCTGCTCCAAAACTCTGAACTGCTAAACTACAGCAGGAGCTGGGGACAGATCCTGTAACTTTCATGAGTTTAATGGGATTAAGCGTATGTGTAAGGACTCCTGGCAGAGTAAAGGTTTCAGGATCAAATCTTTGGCTCCTGCTGATAGGTTGCTGCATGCTCCCAAGAATAAAATAAGGGAAGCAGAAAACCCAGGCAGACAGAGGGGAAGGTGGACCCATCCTGTACCAGTGCAGAGAAGCTGAGAGCTGGTAGTCACTGATAAAATTGAATGTGATTTCAGGCATCAAATCTGAGACGTATATCTGAAATTATTTGTAAAATACACAATAACAATACTCCCCTAACCCCTTCATTCCCCTCCTGTGCCCCTTTTCCCACTAAGCCCTCCTACGCCCATGTGGGGGAACACAGGAATGTTCGGAGGGGAGGGGGGCGAGCAGCAATGCCAGGAGCTCTGAGTCACCACTCCTCACACTCCCACCCCAAACGATCCTCCGTGGGGAGGAAGCAGGAAGAAATCTGGGTGCTCCTGCACACGTCGCCTCTGGGAGTGCTCCCCCCCAGACTGCTCATGTGCGGCACTCGTGTGTGTATATCTCTGTGCTGCACATGGCATTTCCCCGACCACGTCACCCACCTCTAAGGCCAGCCCTGCTGGCTACAGCCAGAGACAGGTAAGGTTGTGACTCAGACCTGTGGTCTATCTATTGTCCTAGGACCTAGGGACTAAGTGCCAGATTTTAAAAAGGTATTTAGGGCCCTAAGGATGCCGATAGCTGCTATCTGGATTTTCAAAAGCATTTAGCATCTTCAGGAGCTAATTACCTTTAAAAAGCTGGCCACAAGTGCCTGCCAAGTTTTCTGTTTATATATTATCCCAACGTGTTAGAGCTGTTAATAGAAAACACGGCCACAAAAATGTTCTTAGCAGAAATTATTTTTCACCCCTTATGTGCTTGAAAATGGTTGAACCATTTTCGGTAAAACTTTCTAAAAAAGCTCACTTCCTGACTGACAGAAAGTGTGTCAAAGTTCAGGCCAAAAAGGTGAAACTTTGAGAAAGTTATAAGCCATAAAGTGACCCTTTATAATGGAAACACATAAGCAACTTTAACAATAGGCATTGCTCAAGTGTCATTTGTTACAGAGCTACATGTGTACACACACATACCTGCATAACATGTATAGCATTTCTTTGCGGGCTCTGAGTTGGTGAGTTTTGTTTTGTTTTTTAACATGAATGTTTCAATACCTTTCGCTCTGCCTTCCCCGCATTTATATGTAACAAGCATTAACGTCGCATTTTGGCCGGGGCAGCGGTTTGCGGCAGTTTTCTGAGCCTTCTATGGGGTTTCTGATGTGGGTTATTTTTAAAAAAAAAAAATCTATTCCTTTGAAAGTGCCTCAGCTTGATCTCACCTGCAGCTTCTCTTCCGCGTACCTGTCAATGTTCTCAGGCAAAACCATCCAGATGATTAGAAATGTGCATACATTTGGAATTAGAACAGTTGCTGATTGGACTTGCCGCTCAGCCCAGCGAGAGTGGAGGGAGAGTACCGTACTCTAGTTCTGATTTGTGTGAATAAGGTGGGTCATTGTAGGGGGTCCTGGCCCCACTTCTCTAGGGCGATAGCCTCCCTATCTCCATTCATCTCCTTCCAAACTTCTGCTTCATGTTATTAAACAGGGGGTGGAGTGGAAAAAGTGGCCTGGGTAAAGCAATAAAGGGAAAATCTGGATAGGGAGGAAAGAGTGGATTTGGAGAGAGTGGCAACTGGATTTTAGAGGATTTCCTTTCTCCCTCCCTCCCCCTTCTTTGCTCCAGAGTCAAATTCTTCCTCCATCACCAAACACACTGATGACACACCACCCCCTCCGAAAAGGACCACACAGATCCTCTCCTCAATTACTGGCACCCCCTCCCCAAAAAGAGCCCCTACCACCAGTCATTACTGGTGCCCCCCAGAAACACAGATCCTCTGTCTCCATCAATACTAGTGTCCCTCCCACATACCCATATTAACTGAGAGGAGAGTGATCAATGTGTATCTCCCCCTCTGTTAATCCTGTGGTCCCTCCCACTCAGATACCCTCGCTCCATTCCCCCATTAATACTGGAGTCCCAGTCATACACAGACCACACCAGTTGTGGGAGGCCCCAACCCCGTCAAAAAAACAAAACAAAAAAAAACCACCACCACCTTCAGATTCTGCTTCAGCTCTCTGAGCTTCAGGTTCCTCTCCAGTTGCTCCTTTCCCTGTCTCCCATCTTAGTTCTGTCTGAGGCTAAGGAGGGTGGCGGCTCAAAAGAACACAAGAACGGCCATACTGGGCCAGACCAAGGGTCCATCTAGCCCAGTATCCGGTCTTCTGACAGTGGCCACTGCCAGGTATTCAGAGGGAGTGAACAGAACAGGAAATCACCAAGTGATTCATCCCCAGCTCTTCAGTCGCACCCTGAGGTCATCCCGGACTTTCTTACATGCAGCACTGAGAGTTGGAGAGCAGAGAACAAGACCGAGTACTCCCAGAGTGCTCCCCATCAGGGCCAGCTCCAGGCACCAGCCGAGCAAGCTCGTGCTTGGGGCGGCAGATTCTAAGAGGCAGCTTCCCTCCAATCCTTTGCCCCGCCCTCCTTTGCCACTCCAGCCGCCCCGCAGGTTTTTTTTCCTTTTTGGTTCGCCACTTCGGCCATACTGTAGGGGGCGGCGGCTCAGAGGAGGGGAGCGCCCTGCTGGGACTGGGCTGCGCGCTCCGTCTGCCCCAGCCGGTGCCAAGTCTGCAGCAAGCCTGGCAGGGCAGCCCATGTCCTTCCCTGCCCGCCGACGGACAGTATGGAGCGGTATGGAGCCCTCCTGGCATGTGGTGTGGCGGGAGGGGCCACGTGGTGAGCGCCCCGCTGAAGGAAGCCCTGGCCGCCCCCCTTCTCTCTCTCTCGCCCCCCCCCCGCTCCCTTCCCTCCCGGGGCACGTCTGCAGAGCAGGGAGTCCCCTGCACCCTGGCTCCAGCCGCCCCACACGGGTGTTTGTTGTTTGTTTTTTTGCTTCACCGCTCTGCAGGTTGTTGTTGTTTTTTTTGCTTGGGGCGGCAAAAAAGCCAGAGCCGGCCCTGGCTCCCATCCCAGCCCTTTACCAGGGAAAGGGAGCTCTGCCTGCTCCATGAGCTGAAGGAGCAAGATCTCTCTCAGCTCAGGCAGCAGCTCTGATTGGCAGCTTTTCCCCAGGAGTCAGGGGAGAGGAGAAGGCATCCCCACTGCCCTATGCCTAGAGGAGACTCTGGAGATCCCATAGAGTTGGTAGCCCGATGTTTGTAATGCAAGGGGTGACTCAGACTTGCCTGCAGGGCTGGCTGTTTCCCCCGTTTTAGTCCATGACTGTTTCCATGCTGAGTTCTTGGTTCCTCAGCTGCTGGGTTGTTTCCTCTCAAATTGTCATTGATTGTATTAATTTTCCACGTTCCCCCACAGCACAGGAAGCTGCTGGTCAGAGGTGGCATGTGGCTGTGGCACAGGCTGGGGGGTCAGGAACTTCCTGCCTTGAGACCCAGAGCAGGTCCCTTCTGAAGAGCGGGTTGGGTGCTGCAGGCAAGCAATTGGGGTGAGGGAGGCTGGCTCAACTGTCTGGTGGAAATGCTCTTCAAACACATTGTGGGGAGGGGCTAGGAGAGGATGGGAACATAGAGTGGGCTCATTTCACAGAAGGAGAGAGCTGACCTAGTGTGGGCCACGTGTGAGAAGGATTTGGGGGTCGTGGGGATGTAGAAGTTTGCTCACCCTAGATACCTCCCTGTAATTTAGTGAGGATATTTATATTCATCCTTAAGGTCCTACAGGATAAGGCAGGAATCCTGCAAGTGAGGCTGAAAGATCCAAGATGGCCTCGTCTCAGCAGTGAGTCAGAGGTAGAGCAGCAGCCAGCACTGTGACGTGCATCTGCTTGCTGCCCACCAGCCACCTGCTTGCACGGACTCAGCTGGGAGGAAGATCAAGCACTCACAAGGGGGAGGAAGACTGTCCCACTCTCCCAGCTGTGGTCTCTAAGAGTCCACCTAGGATGGGCTGGAAGTAAGACATTATCTGGCAGGCTCTGGATTTTTTTGATGGTGCGTACCCCATTTAATCAGCCCTTGCAAGCGGCGCTGGAATGCAGACTCTTCAAAGAATGCCGTGGATTGTTGGTCACCAAGACAAGGCTCCAGTGTGAAGACCAGCAGAGGCTCAAAGATCCCATAGAGTGGGCTGCTTAGGAAAAGGCTCCTTGGGCAGCTAGTCTGATACTCTTCTTCACTAAGAAAACTAACGGAGGAGAGGGAGGTGCAGACTTTAGGAAACTCCAAGCGTCCCTATAAGACAGAGTCAATTCCAGCAAGCAAGTCAGAAAGCCAAATTGCCCACCTGGGATCAAAGTGTTTAGTAGAGAGTATGGTGTGAGCTTGCAATGCTGTAAGTGAAAGCAAATCCCACATTAGACAGAAGCCCCAGAACACAAGCTAACCTCCGACAAAACCCAAAGTGCCCAATTCAGATCTGGTGTAAGTGAATGCACTTCCACTAGAACAGTCCTCTGACTCTCTACTGCTTTAGGAGAGTTTTCTGTTCTTTGATTCCTATAGATTGTTCACTCCACAAAGGGCTTTTGCCCAGGCCTTGCACAGGGATTCAGTAATTGACCCTTAGTATCTAAAGTGCTTTGGGATCAAATTTGATATATTAATATTATTGTACTTTGAAAACATCCCTACAGAAACACAAGAGAATTCACTGAAAAGTATAGGAATGGTTATCTTGAAAGAGATTTTTAATGTAGTACCAGTTGATTATTTCCCCCTGAAGTCATAACATGTAGATGATATGCCAACACAAACCTAAAGATGGTGGTGAAGTTGATAGAATAATATATACACACACACCCTGTCAGTTTCACCTGTGTGCCTTTGAAAAAATTGTATACAAAATTATTTGAAGAAAAAAATAACCACTTTAGCAAGAAATTAGCTTGCAAGGCCATACTTAACTTGATGGTAGTTCTCGGTCTGTAATGCACCTGCATCCCTCATTCATGGGAGGAGGTTCTCATTATCCTGCAGACTATATCACATGTAACAGGGTCAGTCACCTCCCAAACATCACCTCATGGCCTAGGGTGGCAGTGCAGCACTCTGCCTCAGTTTCCCCTTCCCTCAGGCTCCTTAATAACTCCATAAAGGAGTGTGTCCAATAACAACACCCCTTCTTGCAATCTGGTTTATTAACATAAAATAAAGTCTCTTCTCCCCCAGTCTCACACTTGACACAGCCCCTCCTCCCTGGGGTCTCTCCATCTTCAACCTGCGCACAATTTTTCAGCCCTCTCCAGGCTCTGGTCAGCCTCTCCCTTCAGCCCACCCTGAGTTCCTTCAAACACCCCCTGCTCTCTTCTGAGTACCCACTCTTAGGCCTTCCTATCTGGAGTCTTTCCCTGCTCCTTATCTCTGCAGGAACGCCTGGACCTTTCTTACCTGGAGATTCCGCCCCGCTCATAGTGTCCAAGTGGGCCTCTGAGTCTAAACCCTTCTACCAAGCCAAACATCTCATGCTCTCTGCAGCCTCTACTACAACTTCCTTGCACAGTTCCCAAAAAGAGACCAGCTGCCCACTATCTGTCCCCCTTGCAAGGCTATTAATGAGGCACAGTTGCACTAGACCAGCTGCCTCTTAAAGGATCCAATCCACCCTGTGACACTGGGGGGAATGAAATGATATAATGAGGGGGCATATAGACCCCCTGGCACTGGGTTAGCTGAAGCTAGCAGCTTCTGTAATTCTCTATAGACCAAAGAACCAGTTTATCGCAGAAATAATCACCTTCCAGCATACCAGCACCCTTCATCTTAATTTTAAAATGTTGACACCTGCAAAAAAGAAAGAAAGTGCCTCACTCCAGGTCACCCAATGAGGCATTAAGAGTGTCTGTGGATATTTTTGCAGATAAAACCTGCTGATTCACCTTGTTGGTATTTGAGACCATTTTCTTTATGTATTCACCAACACTTGGGTGTGCACATTTTTATTTGCAAGAATAGTGAGGAAAAACAAAAGCATCCTGCACACTTGCAAGAATGAATGCCTGCGAGAGTACACATGCTAGAAGCACTCATACCTAGCGCTAGGAGGTGGGGACAGAGAACGTTTTTCCCATCCTGAAAAGCTTTTTGAGATTTCGAACATTCTGCATCGGGACAACCTTTCAACCCGTGTGAAAAAACAGAGAGGAGACCTATCCCAGAATAGCTCACAGTTCAGTAGCTAGGGCACTCACCTGAAATGTGGGAAATACAGGTTCAAGTCTCTGCTATGAATCAGGTAGAGTAGGGACTGAATTTAGGTTTCGCACCTCATAGCTAATTGGTCTAGCACTGAACTATTGGCTACTCTCTTTCCCTTATGCTCTGGCTTTGATCAGAAATTCTGTCCCAGACCTGAGATCCCTTTCCCAATGAGAGTTTCATCAAAATTGGTATGTTACCACCAAAAGCTTTGCTTTCATTGAACCAGCATTTCTGAGAAAAAAAACAAAACGTTTTGTCAAAAAATTCCTGACCAGTTCTACTCACATCTCTGTTCTGCACAGTGGATTCAGACAGTTACCAATGCTCATGGATATTTTGTAAACAGAAGAAGGGATTCCCAACTATTTCTAAAAATGAAGACATCAAGTCAGGGAACAGAACTATTGCTGTGTGACTGCAGTAATCAATCATTTGGCTCAGATAACAAATAGCCAATGAACAGAGTGACCATTGCTTGAAACAATGTTCGGTTAAAACTCATTCATGCTAATAATCCACCACACAATTATGAACATTGAACAAACTTGTACAAATCACGATCTGTTTGTGGATAATTTTCTAACAAAAAATTAGCTGTAAGGATGACTGTACCAAGTTCTGCTTTGTACCTTGGCACCTGCTTCCTGTGTAATTTCATAGTTAAACTACCTGTTTACTGACAAAACCAACTGTTTACGCCTGTTAGCCCCGCCGAGCCAACGTATCTCTAGAGGAATGAGCTGGATTCTATTCTGATCTGCAAAATGGCCGTCTAAGTTCTGATTGCAGAGCTCTATTAGTTGTGGTAATGCAGAAGTAGAGAAATACATAGCTTGATTTTCAAATCCCAGGCTGTGTGTTTGCAGGACTGGAAATTAGAAAAATCATCATTTGACACAAACTGAGAAAAATTGATGCAGAAACTATTAAATATGCACGAGACGTCTTAATGGTTTTCTAAGATGGCTGCCCTTTGCAATTTGGTTTTCGTGTTCCACACTCCCCAGCTTGAAGGACACAAAAAATCCCAACCTTAGTTCAAAGAGGAAAACACAAGGGACAACCCTAGGCTGGGTGGGTCATCATCAGGATTTGAACCCAAGACCTTCAGCAGAGACGTCTACCATGTGAGTTAAAGGAGTAACTCCATTATCACAGGAAGATTGTTATCCTCTAAGACTATAGCTACAGTGGAGCGGGGAGTTGTAATTTCCTGCTTGGGTAGACATATCCACAGTAGCTCTGATCAAGCTAGCTTGCTAAAAATAGAAGCATAGTTGCAGCTGTATGAGGGGCTAGCTGCCAAAATCTGTGCCTAGGGTTTCAGACAGGATCCTACTTGTGCTGCTGTAGCTACACTTCTATTTTTAGCATGTTAGCTTGTGAGAGCTAGTGCAGGTACATCTCCTGAAGCTGGAATTTACACCTTCCAGCTGTAGTGCAGACGTATCCTATGTGAACCAGCCACTAGAGGAGGGACATCATACATGCTGTGCAAGTGTGCTACAGAAGCATAGACTTTCCCCATGGGCAACAAAACGGTGACTCATTGGTCAAACTAGCACTGTGTTGTGATGTTGCATTGCTAAATTGGGACCTTGCAGTTTTTTGTCTCACATTCTTAGTATCCTAAAGGTGGCAGCTGTTAATGTTTCTTTCCCCAAATCCAGCAAATCGACCCCTGATCAACAGGGATGTTTAAAAACAGAGGGCCCAATCCTGCAAGGTCTCCTTGCAGAGAACTTCTGTGGAAGACTATAGGAGCTCAGCACACTGAGTGCTTGGAGGATGAGGCTCACATGTGGTATGGATGAATTATGGTGTGCCTAAGTCACAGCAGTTGCCAGAATACCTGGGGCAGTGAGGGAAGAGATGTATTTAAATTCTAAATAAGGTGTTGTGAAAAACTTATGAGCCGAGTTTATAAACCTAGTGCTGGCATTACAGTCACTGCGCACAGCCTGGCCTCATAACGGGGGATTTTAGATCTAACCATTTAGTATGTGAGGCGGTTATTGTTTATTGAAATGGAATGGCTGTCAGTTCAAATTACATTTATTGAGCACTGCCTGGTTTTATTGTGTTATTAATTTCCCTCCGCTGCAGCACATACACAGAAATTCCAGGGCCTGCCTCTCTTTCACTGCCAGCCGGTCTTTATTTATTGTTTCAACTTTTTTTTTTTAAATGTATGATTTTACTTTTCACCAAGACAAAGAGTTGGGCCATTAACCACCTTTTGGGTGAGGAGACGTATGCACCAGTCTCCTACAAAAAGCACGTCTCAGAGCAAGGAGCTTTAGGGTACTTGTTTATGTGTATTACAACAGCACCTAAAGTCTCTGTCTGCGATCAGGGCCCCAGGAAGTTAGACACTGTACAAACACAGAGCAGAAGACAGCCTTTTCGCCAAAGAATCTAAATAGACAAGGCAGACAGGGCAAGTGATATTACAGTCCCATTTTACAGGAACTGAGATGCAGGGACTTGTCCAAGCTCCCGTAGGAAATGTGGGCTGTGGCAGAGCTGTGAATTGGACCCAGTGGTCCTGAATCCCAGTTTAGTGCCCTAACCCCAGACTCCCTGTGCATACATGTGCATGGTCCACTTCACCTCACCCTGGGGCATTGTGTACTGCAGAGGCTTCCGCTAGGCCTTCATTGATTTTATTTTTTAGTCCCTTTGTGACCCAGTTCCTTATTTTAACTTTTCTTTCTTCTGAGTCAGGCATCTCTACTTCCTCAGTGACCAACACCAGACCAGGATCTTTATCCTGAGAGCAGAACAGTGATCCTAACCACTTGAGGTCATTAAAGATCCCATGGCATTTTTGCAACAGTAGGAGAGTTAGCTCTTGTATCCTTATGGGTGAGAATATTCTGCCTACCTGAATTCCCTCTGCACATTCCATAGGATGGGGCATTCTTCTTCATTCTCTCACCTAAACTGCTGTAGTTCATAGTTAAATAATGCCGTGTTTCTTCCCACGGATGGCTATGTAACCTCAATGGCAGAGTGGATGTCATCTCTCTCCTCTCAGAGCTGGTCTACTAGAAAATATTGTAACAATCTATTACTGTAGCCTTCATCACTGCAGCCCAAACGCTTCTGGCAGCCTATGGGCAGAGCCGCCACATCTCCATTTTGTGAAGACTAAAATGGCTGTAAGTTAATATGGGCCTCTGCCCCCAGTCTTGGCTGCGCCTGCAGGACCCATCCATTGGCATTTTCTTTGTGCTGTATGAGGAGTTAATGCTCATTTTTCTCCTCATGTTTCCTTAGCAGTCAAAACACGACTGCCACCAGCACTGGCGGACTAAGAGAGGAATTGGCCCTCAGCAAAGAAAGCCCCTAGCTTTGGAAAGGCAGGTTTGGAATAGTCTGGACCCTCCCCCGCCCCTGGCTTTAATAGAAATAGAACCTAAGTTCTCTGGAAGACACCATGCAGCCTTCTTCTCATCCCTTGGGACTGAGGCCCAATGCGTGCCACACATTTAGTCTTAAACCATCTGTAATCACAATCATGACACTACAATAGGGGTATGTTCCTTTTATTGCGCTTATTCCTAGCATGGCCCTTTGCCAGGAAACTTGAAGAAAATGGAATTAAAAGTTCTGCATTCCTGACCAATACCAAGACCTTTTCTATTCCTTCCCCTGAATGGAAAATGTTTGCTGTATGCAAAGAACCTCCCCTCTGTCTAATTTTAGAAACAGAGTATGTTTGTCCTGGCTTCCAGCTGTCTCATACTCAGTAAGTCTCACATGGGCAGGCCCTGTGAAAGTTCCAAACTTGCTGGCTTTCTTTCCCTCTCCCCTTTTGAAACCCAGTACGAGAGGTTTATTAAAAAAACATCTCACGGGAGCTTTTTGTGAAAGGACATTTGATTATTAGCAATTTAAAACTGGTTGCATATTTATAAAGAAATTGTGTCTTGGCTCCAGCTCCACTAAACTGAAATTAAATTCTGTTTTGTTGTGTTAGTTTTTAAATAGCTGCAATGTGAGTTTCAATAATGCTAAGACCATAAACACTGCTAACTGGTATGAATTGGAGAAAATGGATGCTCCATCTACAGTGTCTGTCTAAAACAATGAGGAGACCTTGTGACACCTTAGAGACTAACACATTTATTTGGGCATAAGCTTTCGTGGGCTAGAACCCACTTCATCAGATGCATGCAGTGGAAAATACAGTAGCAGGTATAAATACACAGCACATGAAAAGATGGGAGTTGCCTTACCAAGTGGTAGATCAGTCTAACGAGACAATTCAATTAACAGTAGGGTACCAAGGGAGGAAAAATCACTTTTGTAGTGGTAATGAGAGTGGCCCATTTCAAATAGTTGACAAGAAGGTGTGAGTAACAGTAGGGGGAAATTAGTATGGCTACTTACCAATGGACTGGAGATTGAAATCTTCTAGCCATAAGTATAAACTACTACCAGTATAGCATGGCTGGCCATGCACATTTATCACAGTGGCATGTGAATGCCTACAGAGTTAAGAATTCAGGTTTGCAAAATCTAGATGTCTTGAAGTCACAGGCTCAGAAACCACAAGGACCTTGTAACCTTCGGAGGCTGATCATTAGCATCTCATGCTATTTACTAATGAGGTGCCTTTCCAGCAATACCCTGAAAGCAGAGGACCTGTCGTCTCAGATCCAGCCTTGATACCTCTTTTTGCAGGAGTAGGTTTTTACTCTGGTGGCCAGAAATTTCCCCTCCTGCTCCTGGCGTGGCTGCCTGTCTCCATTCCAGAAGAGGCTGTATTTATGGTTATGGAGCCAATTACATCTCAGTTCTAGAGGGGATCCCTCTCTGTTAGAGATAAGTCGCAATTACAGAAGAAGATTCCAGCAGATGCTTACACTGCTGCTGCATGTGCCTATTCTAGGGCTAGAGGGTGTCAGTCTCAGGGCTGCAAATAAAGCATTCTTAATTACCAGTAAAGTCACTTTGTTTTTCATCTTTCTGTAAAAAAAAAAAAAAAAGGAGAGACATTACAGCCTGTCCTAGGTTCTGCTGCTAGCAGCTGGTTACATTGGATGATGTACAGGAGTTCTTTAGCACATTCATTTTCAGCCCCTCAGGAAGCTCTCAGTAACTCACCATGAGCTCTCTTTGTTCTGTGTTTGTACAGCACCTAGCACAGCGAGGTCCAAGACTAGGGCTCCTAAATGCTGCTGCAATACAAATAATAAATAACAACTACAACAATGGTAATCTGATCCCAAAAGGAAAAATTCAGGGTGATCCTGTGTTATAAATAGGGAGATTGCTTAGTTCAGTGATTAGAGGGAGGGGCGGGAGGAAGAGCTGCGGGACTCCACAGTTCTGCCACTGACTCACTGAGTTGGTGAACACCTCTGGCCCTGTTTACACCTCTATAACATGGAGAGCAAAACTACCTTGAAAAAGTGTTTTGATGATTTGTTGAAATGATTGTTTCTAAAGCACGTTGATGTCCTTGGATGAAAGGTGTCCTATGTAAGTGCAATGTTTAGCATGACATTTCCACTGCACCTAACTGAGCCACAGACTGCAATTTTTCAGGTCAAACTTGAGCCACCGTGCCAGGCACCCCGCCGATCTTGGGTATGGCTGGTCCAGATTCAAACTTTGCAGCCCTGGCCCATCTGTGTTACTATTGTTTATTATTTGTATTACAGCAGGGCCTAGGGGCCTTAGTCATCACCAGAGCTTAAATAACTGCATCCGTTTGTTTCCTGAGTGTTTCTTTTCTCTAGCTCAAAAGGGCCCGTCTGGAGTTCATCCGAAGGTCAGCACTTCCTCAGCGGGACACATTGTGAAAATGGATTAAGCGGCTAGAAGAATGATTAAAACAGAGAGACGCCCACTTGGAATGAGTCGTCCCCAGAAGCCTAGTGATCCACATTCCTATTGAAATGATGGATATTTATCCTGTCGCTGCTGGCCTCTGCCTGCACAGGGATAGCCTCACTTGTCTGGCATGGGCTTTGAATGCTGCAATTTGGATTAATCAGTGATGGGTATATTACATTATAATAAGCAGGCTCTCCTTGGCAGTACAAATCTGCTATGTGATTCAAGAACAACTGTGTCTGTGGTAATGTGGGGAAAAGACCTTCAGGTTTAGGAATCCCTCATGGCGTCATTTTCCCTGTTCCACTCACAGTAGTCAATTGTCTGTACGTTATACCTTTGCTTCCTTACTGCCAGACTGTTCCATCTTGACATGCTGAATAGTAACCTACTGTGCAGGCAGGAAGCCCCATTGAAACTAATGAGACTGCTCATGGATTTAGGTTTTAAATGGCGGTAGGGGTGGCAGAATCTAGCCCCTTATTATTATTATAGCACCCCGAGGTCCTAAACAGGATGGGGACCCACTGTGCTAGACACAGGGCCAGCGCAACCCATTAGGCGACCTAGGCGGTCGCCTAGGGCGCTACAATTTGGGGGGGCGGCGACCGCGGCGGTATTTCAGCGGTTGGACCTTCTGCCACCTCTGTGGGGGGTGGCATTTCGGGGTGGGACTTCCGCCGCTTAGGGCAGCAGAAGAGCTGGCGGTACTCCTGGCTAGACACTGCACAAACATATAGGAAAACACAGTCTTGGACTCCAAAGAGCTTTCAGATTAAGAACATTGACAACTAAAAGCTGAAAACAGGAGTTACACTTTCTGCCTTTTCCTGTGACTAAATGCACTTTTCATTTCATAGAACGTGGAGATGGTTGGAAAAATGTCTACTCTCTATTTTATAGAAAGTATTGTTGCTTTCTCAATGTCCTGTAAGTACTGTACAGCATGTTTGCCGTGTGATCTGGCTTGCCTTTCTGCCTGAGAAAGGCCTTTCCTAATGGTATATTCTACCTGTTTTTTCTGAAAAACTGAGATGTAAACTCCAGGCCTTGATCGCTTGTGGTCCTTAAAACTCTCAGGGCGTTTTCTGTAGGACTAGGGGTGTTGGTTTCAATATTTTGGACAAATTCCAATATAGGTATAAGGGTGAATTGAAAATTTTCCATCAAACCTGCATTTCACAAGCAAAATAGGTTTTCACCAAAGAAATGTGCATTTCATTGAAAAACCTACCCCCAAACCCTCCAGGTTAGCAATAGTACCATGGTGCCTCCTAGGAGCTGCAGCTCAACAGCCTCATGCCCCCAGTCTTCTCTATGGGCCAAGTTAGGGTTACCATACGTCCGGATTTTCCCGGACATGTCCGGCTTTTTGGGCTCCAAATCCCCGTCCCAAAAAGCCGGACATGTCCGGGAAAATCGGGACATGCGGTGCCTGCGGGGCCGGGCCGGCGGTGCAGGGGCTGGGGGCCGGGCCAGCGGGGCCGGGCCGGGGGCCGAGGGCTGAGACGGGGGCCAGCGGGGCCGAGCCGGGGGCCGGCGCGACCGGGGCCGGGCCGGGGACCGGCAGTGCTGGGCGGGCCGGGGGTGCTCGGCCGGGGGCTGGCCGGGGGCTGGCCCGGGGCCGGCACCCCAGGGCCTGAGCCGACCCAGGCTGGGGATGCCGGGGGGGCCAGACTGGGCCGCGCCTCCTCCCCCCGCCCCCCCTTACCTGCTTCAGGCTTCCCGCGAATCAAATGTTCCTCCTTTTGGACACTCAAAATATGGTAACCCTAGGCCAAGTTCCCTGGCCAGATTTCAGCTTCCAGGAGTCACTATGACCAGGTACACTGCAGTGACTCTGTAAGAGAGGAGACTGCAGTGCACCATGGTAGCTGCAGCCCAGCCAGGAAGCCCAAGCCCATAGGAGAGAACAGGGCCTTGGGGCACCTTTACTATGGTTCCCATGAGACACCGTGGCAGCACTTCCAAATAATAATTTCTGGGTTTTGGCCTAAACTTTTTGATATTTTCAGCCAAAAAATTTCAGATTTGGAAGTTTGGTCACAAAAAGTCAAAATTTTCCACAGAAGAAAAACCCATTTCCTGACCACTCCTAATAGGTCACCACACTCTTCCTACCTAAAGTTCACCTGAAGAATTACATATGGAGGGGTTTCAATGGTGTTCCCAAGAGCAGAATTTGGACCATTGTATTCATCTATTTATGGGATTTTTCTGCACTTCCTTGACTCAGATGTGCACTGTTAAAAAGCAGCTTCATTTCACCCAAGTGGCTAGTAAAGCTTCTTCTTTCTTGTTATAGCTATGCAGCCCTATCACCTTATGCTTTTTGAAGGTATGGAGATATCCTATCTCCTAGACCGGGAAGGGACCTTGGTCATTAAGGCCAGCTCCCTGCCTTCACTAGCAAGACCAAGTGCTGATTTTGCCCCAGAACCTTAAGTGGCCCCCTCAAGGACTGAGCTCACAACCCTAGGTTTAGCAGGCCAATGCTCAAACCACTGAGCTATCCCTCTCCCCCATCCTGCCTCATGCTGTGAGCTGAGAAGCTTAACAATGTCAGGCTGAGTCAGCATCAGCCTTAAACTTCTACGGCTACAGCCACACAACTGAAAAAAAAAACCCCACAGCCGCGCGTCTCAGAGCTCAGGTCAACTGACTCAGGTTCACAGGGCTTAGCCTGCGGGGGCTAAAAATAGCAGTGTAGACATTCGGGCTCAGGCTGGAACCCGAGCTTCGAGACCTTCCCCATCGCCAGGTTTCAAAGGCCGGCTCCCGCTTGAGTCCGAATGCCTACATTGGTATTTTTAGCCCTGCAGCCCTGTAAGCCTGAGTCAGTTGACGTGGGCTGTGAAACTCGCGGCTGTGGCTCTTTTTCCTGTTATGTAGACGAACCCTAAGGTGCTACAGCAAATGGTGGTGGTGATTCCATAGGCAATATTCTTTCCTATGATTTAGTGCTTAACCAAGGCACCAGCACAGGGCTGTTTGAAGTGCTGTTTTTCAGATGCGCTAACCTGGTCTGTGAAGGTCTCTTTTTTTTTTGTAGGAGTTTAGCCCCTCGGTCCTAACCAAATTCCAGTTTGGGGAATAACATTTTGCCTATTTGATTCTGCAGAATCTAGCTGGAAAAGCTATTTTTCCACTTCATATCCCAAGATGCTCTCTACTCTTGTTGTGCATGATTAATTGCTATACTTCACCCCAGCTGTGGCTGCATTTCAGTGATGGATGAAGCAGTCCCTCTGCAGTTTGAAAAGTTCTGTGGCTTCCTTCTGGATGCAAAATATGATATGACTATAAGATTGTTATTGTTAAAAATAATAATCTGGCTAATTTAAATGCAACAACAGTGCAGACAAAAAATATAAACTCAAGCTGTGATGAAACATCACAGGGAGAGAATGACAAACATGCCAGCCTTTAGCCTGGCAGATTGTCTACAGGCATTCAGACAAGAAAATAGCACCGTTAGATGCAAAGGTTCAAGAAATTGAAGAAGCAGATGAGAATTAAGTAACAAACTCATCAAGTGTGCAATAAGAATCTTATTTAATATCGTGAGCTTCATCTGTTACAAGCTCTGCTCTTGTTTCTGTGATTCTGCACTAGACACCTCTCTCTTCAGTGGCTGTCACCACGGGGGCTGTTTTACGCCCCAGAAATGCCGCCACTGCTGAGATCAGGACTGTTGCAAACTAGGCCTCCTTTTAGGCATCAGCTCCCCTCAGTTGGTAGTTAATATAGGGTTACCATATTTTGTGCCTTCCAAAGGAGGACACTCCACGGGGCCCCGGCCCCGCCCCCAGCCCCGCCCCCTCCCCAAAGTCTCCACCCCCCCCATTTGAGTCGCGGGAAGCCTGAAGCAGGTAAGGGGGAGTGTGGGGGGAGGAGGCGCGGCCCAGGCTGGCCCCGGCCCTGGAGTGCCGGCCCCCGGCCGACCACCCCTGGCCCGCCCAGCACTGTGGTCCCCGGCCCGGCCCCCGGGCCCCCGGTCGAGCACCCCCGGCCCCCGGCACCGCACCGCCGGTCCCCAGCCTGGCCCCCGGCACTGCCAGCCCGTCCCCCGAGCCCCTGGCCCGGCCTGGCACCGCCGGCCCGGCCCCCGAGCCGCCGGTGCCGGCCCGGCCTCCGAGTCCGTGGCCCGGCCCCGCCCCCGAGCCCCCGGCCCCGGCCGAGCCCCCGAGCCCCGGGCCCGGCCCCGCCGGAGCCCCTGAGCCCCTGGCCCGGCCCCGCCGGCCCAGCCCTGGAGCCCCCGGCCAGGCACCGCAACGCCGGCCCGGCCCCCAAGCCCCCGGCCCGGCCCGGCCCGACCCCTGAGCCCCCGGCCCCCGAGCACCCGCACGACCGGCCCGGCATGTCCCGATTTTCCCGGACATGTCCGGCTTTTTGGGCTTTCCCCCCGGACGGGGATTTGGAGCCCAAAAAGCCGGACATGTCCGGGAAAATCCGGACGTATGGTAACCCTAGTTAATATCGTAAGGGCCCAATAGAAAGGAAAAAGAGGCATCGGTCACACTTTTTGGCATGGGCCCGGAAAGTTCCAGGCTGGACTGGTAAATTTTGCAGCAGCACTGAGTAGTAATGAAACCCAAGCCTATGAAAGTGTCAGAGCCATCAGTAGAAGGGAGGGAGGAGTGTTTGTCTTGCGTCAGTGTTTCACTTAATTCAATATATTAAGCTGCATAAAAATCATTTCCCACTCAGGCAGAGATCTCTGTCTGTGGTGCATTCTTCAGATGAGATTAACTGCTAGCGGAAGCACATTCCATTGAGATGTGACAGCTGGGGAGGTGACACATATTCTGCACAACAGGACTGAGAATTAGCCGTGTTCACTAATGTAACCGACTTCCTCCCTCGCGTGTTTAATAGTGCTACAGAGTCCACAGCTCACAAATTACCAAATCTGCTAGCACACCAGAGTCCCACGCTGATGTTAATAGGCAAATAAAAAAAAACAAACCTCCTGAATAATATAGCTCTATAGCCTACCTGCCGTGCTTGATATTATAGTTCTCCCTTGGTATCCAGATGTTCTTTGCAGCCAAAGGATTGATACAGCAGCATGTATTTTGTAGAGCCAGACTGCCAGCGTTAGCCTTGATGTACTAACTGAAGTCAAACAGTTTGTAAAGGTATGTCTACACTGCATAGTAAATCCGGAATCATGTCACCCACACTTGCAAACCTGTCCTTTCCAGGCTCCCACTTGAGCAGCCACACTGCATTGCTATGCATGCCACATACTGGTGCAGCCATACTGTGGTGCACAGACATGAGTCAGGCGCTGTGGCTTCTGGGGGTGTATCCCAGAGTTCTTATCTCCCTGGCTAGCTGTAGCCATTCTAGGACTTGATTCATGGTGTATTTGTGGGAGAACTTTTCTGTCCACCCCACGGCTCTCGACCCAAAGTGCTCTTAACCTGCACTTGCAAAGTAAAATATCTACTATAAGTGACTTGGCTGTGTGAAACCTGCTAGTGAGAGGAAAAAAAAATTCCAACCCCCGTCCCAAAATAATGGTTGTAATACTCATGGGATCTACTCTAAGATCATTGTTTAAGTAGCTCTTTTTAATGTTAGCCCACTGTGCATTTGATATGAAAATTTGCTACCAGAGCCAGGCCATGGATCCAGAACTGTCATTTCCCCAAAGAAGGCTGGCAAAAACAATGTTCCTGAAATTATTCCGGCTGTGAGACGATGGCTTCCCAAATTGCACTAGGGCTATCCGTGGGACTCATGTGCCCATAGTTTGTCCTCCACAAGAAGCAAATGAGCACATAGGCTACAGAGGGTACTACTGCATCATTACACAGACTTTGGTGGCCACAGAGGCAGGTTCATGGGCACCAACATGGGAGGTACTGGCCGGATGCATGTTGCCAGAGTTTTGCAGAGACCAAGACTTCATCTTCATGGACAAGCAAGGATGTTATTCCCTTCCAAAGATAACATTATTATAAATGTAGCCTCTGTCCTCACTGTTATTCAAGAGACCCCCACATACCCTCTTCTGCCATGGTTTATGAAACGGTCCCTTGGTCTCAGAAGGCCTGGCAATGATAAATTCAGTTAAATGCTCAGTAGCTGCTGCAGGATGGCAGTGGAATACACATTTGACAGGAGGAAGTCAAGCTGGTGCTACCTTCAGAACCGTTTGGATGCCAATATTGCCAATGCCATCCACCATATTGCAGCCTGATGTGCACTGCACACTTTCTGCAAGGTGAAAGGCGAACCATTTCACCCAGAATGGACTCGAGACACTGCTGGATTGGAACAATGTCACATGCAGACAGGAAGTGCACCTATCATTACTGGCGTGGGATGCCCACATGGGCCTTTTGCACCCACATCATGGGTCTGCAAGGTGCAGTAGATGTGGAGCAATAACGTACTATAGTCTTCTCACATTTATGTTATCCCACACATATCCCAGAATTTCTAGGGCCAAAGCAGCTGATGAATTTAATTAAAATGGTTCATGTAACCTTGAGAATTATTCTTGTTTGCAAACAAAACACTTTGTTATTTAAGAGCATGTTTCAATTAACAAACTTTATTGGCAGACCAGCTGCCAACAAGAGGCAAAAGCCATTAAAACAAAAAAAGTGCGGAATATACAACCCAAGCACAAAAAGTGCCAAACTGCCAAACTATATGCAGTGCAAATGCTACAGTCTCATGGGACATTATGACCCTTGTGTCACTAGAAAAGGTTCAGAAAAGGGCAACTAAAATGATTAGGGGTTTGGAACGGGACCCATATGAGGAGAGATTAAAGAGGCTAGGACTCTTCAGCTTGGAAAAGAGGAGACTAAGGCGGGATATGATAGAGGTATATAAAATCATGAGTGATGTGAAGAAAGTGGATAAGGAAAAGTTATTTACTTATTCCCATAATACATGAACTAGGGGTCACCAAATGAAATTAATAGGCTGCAGGTTTAAAACAAATACAAGGAAGTTCTTCTTCACGCAGCGCACAGTCATCTTGTGGAACTCCTTACCTGAGGAGGTTGTGAAGGCTAGGACTATAACAGCGTTTAAAAGAGAACTGGATAAATTCATGGTGATTAAGTCCATTAATGGCTATTAGCCAGGACGGGTAAGGAATGGTGTCCCTAGCCTCTGTCTGTCAGATGGTGGAGATGGATGGCAGGAGAGAGATCACTTGATCATTGCCTGTTAGGTTCATTCCCTCTGGGGCACCTGGCATTGGCCACTGTCGGTAGACAGGATACTGGGCTAGATGGACCTTTGGTCTGACCTGGTACGGCCTTTCTTATGTTTCTTATGTTCTCCTTACCCCTTCTGGAGCATTTTGCACATACGGGACTTGGTTGCACAGGAGCAGACTGTAGTTCTGGGTACATTTCACTGTTCCATGAACTGTTCATTGCTTGGGTCATGGGCCCACCAATTCCTGAATTGTCCATTGGTTGCATAGGCTGCAGGACATGGTAATGTGATGGGGACTGAACACAGAATGTCCTGCTGCATTTTATCCTTTATTCTTTTCTTTCTCCCACATAGGTTGAGCATCCACTCCCCCAGGTTCCTAGTCCCTCGGTTCTGGCAGGGCCTGCCAAGGAAAGTGAAAGAGCACATTATTGTCTGGCCAAGAGCAAAACCAGGATTTCTACCATTTATTAGAGGCTGTGTCACTGCAAAGTCACAGGAGCAGACTTTTTATCATTTGGTTTTATTTTATTCATCCTTTTTTAACTGTCCTATTCAGAAGCTCCAGAAAACCATGACCCAAGCCAAGAAACATTATGGTAAGAAGAATAAAATTAATTAAATTCATATAAAAGTCTCATTAAATTATTTTCCCATGGCCAGGGGGAGGTGTCCTGTGAAGGAATCTGTTACTAGCTTAGCTTTTACCATCCTTTGAGGCAGGGCAAGCTCTGGAAGACGTTTGTATGCTAGAAGTATCTGAGTGGCAGTGAGGGCTTCTATTCCAGGCCAGCAGAGGAACACCATCCATCTATGCTAAGGAATTTTTGTTGCATCTGGTAACTGACCAGCACACCTACAAATGGAGGGGCTCGTGAGCTACTGAGTCTGCCCTAATAAGTATGCCTTGCCCTGGAATGTAACCGACATTCCTGAGTGAGAAGTTTGCCTGCATCCTCAGTCAGGAATGGGTGAAAAGTGGCGGCAAAATCAGTAAAATTCTCATGTAGGGTGGAGACATGTACACTGCTGTGATTTGGACTGATAATCCAGGCAGCCCAGGACATTTCAGCTGTGCTGAGAGGTCGTCCCAGTGTGGCTGACTTATAAACAGAACCGTACATGCAGAAATATGAATCAGCGCTCAGGAAGGCTAATACCCCAACGTGTGCTTACAATTGAACAGTCAGTGTGGAGAGGAAGGGTTACATGCCAAATAACTGTGTCTGAATGAGGAGATTGCTTCTGGTTCCTGGAAGTCGAGTGGGTAGTTTGGGGACAGAAGGGCCGGGACACACAGGCCCAGGGGACTGTGGAATAGCACTGACGAACTCTAAGAATCCGAGCATGGCATGCCGGGTTTCTGCGACCGCTAAACTGCAAAGTTAGTGGGCTTGCACATGTGCTACAGGGGGACACAGACTTGGACCCATACCTCTGGGTGAGTCAGGGTTCCACTTGTGTCAGAGAGCTCTGTGTGTGGACGGCGGGGGGGTTTCGGCTGGAATAGAGTCAGAGCCTGGGTTCACTATGCAGCATAGACATACCCTAACAGAATTCATTAATGACTGATGTTTCCACACAATAGGTCTCATCATCCAAGGCTTTGTCTATACAAGATGTTTTGAAAACATTTCCCACCCTCACTAATACGGATGCAGTGCCACCAGCGATAGCAATGATGGGAGCCCTAATGTAGACGAGGCCCCTACACCCACTAGTGTTGTTAATGCCATGTCATTTAGATATGTGCTGAACAGGGTTGCATGCTATGGTGTTAAAATGCCAGCAGCAGTAGAAGCCCAGTGTGCACCAGAGCTTCCAACATTGCTTCTGCCAGCGGAGCTGTATTGGTGTTAACAGCAGTTGGAACTTTTAATGGAAAAAGTCTGGTGTAGCTACAGCAAGGCAGCCAGGGGATGCTGGAAACATTTTACTGATGTGCAACACAAACGTGCAGGGATCCTTTCACCCATCACTGAAATGCAGCCACCTCTGAATGGGAATGTGGCAGCTGTTAACAGCACACAGCAACATTACACACCATTGAGGAGAAAATACTGTAAAGATTACTGCAACACTACTTGAGGCTACCTGGCAGCTTCAGCTATTGCAGAGTGCAGCTGCCTGCCTTAAAATAGGTCAGACTAGGAAGACACATCTTACTTCTATACTCTGCACTGGCTGCCAGTGCACCTTCTGGTATAATTCAAGGTACCAGTTACTGTCTACAAACCCCTCAGTTGTCTATTATCCCAGAGCTTGCTTTTCCCCCATTCCTCACGCTGACCCCTGTGCTCAGAAGGTATGCATTGGCTGTCTGTCCTAAAGCTACCGTGTGGGGGTGCCAGGAGAATGGGTCACATCTTCAGGTAGGAATTGATTCCCATTAGAAACACATCTGAGCCGAAGCCTGACCCTGTTCAGATAGACACCCTGCAAAATTGTCTGTTCCGTTTTCCTTCCTACCCCGACCTCCTAGTTTCGTCCTGGGCTATTATTGTTCTGCTGGCTTCCCTGCGCTGCTCACTGGACTGAGCAGAGCCCTTCTCAGCAGATGCTTGGATGCTCACTCGCAGACCAGGGTGTTCCACATCGCCAAGTTTGGATACCCTTGTTGCCCCATTTCTATTTCTGACAAGTGCCAACAAAGTCACCCTTTAGCCAGGTTAACTTCAATTGAATACCTCACTCTTTATTTAGGGCAGGAGATTCCTGATGCCCTCTGTGAGTAAACCAGCCTCTAACAATCAGGGGAGCCAAACACAGAGCAGGCAACTGCTTTGGTGACTGGATCAAGGACCCAGGGAAGACCACGGCCTTTATCCATTCCAAAGCAGTGGCATATAAAAGCTGGTAAGGATCATTGTAGTTGACATTCCCCAGCTACATATACACAGGGGTCTCCTAACAAGCAGCAATTCAAAATAACCACAGGTGTTCTGCTGCACAATGCCCAGTATGATCAATTCTGCTCAGCTCTGGTGGTCTTGACAAATAACCACAAATGGGGATTCTTTCCTACAGTGCTCAGAATGGGTGTATCTGAAGTCAATGGACCATTAAAATAATCGGTCAGGTATGCAGCTGGTATCACGTATGCTAGAATCAGAGCCTGGTCTGGCCACTGACCCACATGCAAAGCTGAGTATTTTTATCACTTCCAAGGTGGAGCTGGAGGACCTGGTACATTGCACTGCTGCTCTGCAGAGGCTCAAGAAAATGCCCTGGGTTTGCAGTATTGAATTTGTGCTTGTTTACACAGGCGCAGTCAGGAAAGTTAAGGCGAGCCAACCACAGCATGAGGAAGTCAATATGTATAAATTAAAACACATTAACTTTGTTTGAGGATGTGCTCATTCAGGAGTAAAATGCCCTTAGTTCACTAATCCTTCTCCAAGGAAGAGAGCTTCTACCTGGAAGTTAATGCGCTTTACCTTATTTACACTGACTTCACACCTTTAATTGATTTGCATTAACTTTTCTGAGTGTCCCAGGTAAGCAAGCTGAAGACAGCAATGAGACGTATGGAGAGGGTGAGGAACTATCATATGTCTAGTTGCCATAAGGCAAGGAAGTAATTCTATAAGGAATCAAAGCCACAGAAGAATCACTTTGACAGTACACTCAATGAGTTCTCAATAATTAGTATATGCTAGTTAATTTTTATTGCTCTGTCCATTTGCCAATGCAGTTTTGGTCCAGTCCCATTAAATAATATACAGTCTTCAGAACAATGAAGGCTGCGACAGAGATGCCACAGAAGCTGTAACTTACAACTAGCATACCTCAGCTGACAGACAGAGGCACTTGTCTTTTGTGCTTCGGGGAAGACTTTAGACATCTTCTGTTTTTATGACACATTTTATGATTGGCCATGTATTTAAGTATCTAGAGGTGCATCCATCCCCAGGTCATTAGTGATCAAAAGCTGTTGCCATCTGACAGCTGTTTGGTGTCAGTCCAGCTCCCATTGGAAGTGTCCACATCATAAAAAACAGCGGCTCTGTGAACATCAATTGTAAAGCTCGGTGTCAGTCTCCAGAGAGAGGCCATGGCACAAAGAGACCCTTGAGAATGAACCACCCTCCAAATTTAGAGGTGATTGCTCCAGATCAGGCACTTTGGCGGGGGCTAGGATGACCAGATGTCCCGATTTTATAGGGACAGTTCTGATTTTTGGAACTTTTTCTTATATAGGCTCCTATTACTCCCCCACCCCGTCCCGATTTTTCACACTTGCTGTCTGGTCACCCTAGCGGGGGCAGGAGACAAAGGATGTCTACAGGAAGGCCGTATTGCTGTCGCACATGCTGTAGCTGTTCTGAAGATAAACAGAAAACTAGTTTCCTGGGCCCTCAGCCCACCACCACCGCCTGTCTGTCTCTTGACCCATTACAACAGGATTAAAGCTGTGATGTATTTGGAATCTAACTGTATGCCCACAACAGGGTCAACATCCTGTAGGGTGACCAGATATCCTGATTTTATAGGGACAGTCCCAATTTTGGGGTCTTTTTCTTATATTGGCGCCTATTACACCCCCACTCCCTGTCCCGATTTTTCACATTTGCTGTCTGGTCACCCCAGCATACTGGAAGTCTGCAGGGACACAGTTAGGCCCCACCCAAAGTTTAACTGGATCTCCTGACTTCGCTGTAGTTGTATTTTAGATAGGGCCTTAAGAGAAGATGCTTTCAGTTGCTGTATTCATTAGGTTTGTGCCTTAGCAGAAAGGCCTGTTACAGTTTCCAGAGGGCTCAGCTCTTTTATTTAGCATCATGTGGAGACCATGCTTCTCCTGCGGCCCACAGAACAGGATTTTGGCAGCAACTGCATTCTGAAGCCCATGATCCGATTAGAATGAGACATCACTTGAGATGTCAAGCAGTCACCTGTGTTCAGTTGTATTACGTGAACCATTAGTAAATGAAATCAAGCCATAACAGAGGCATCTCTGTTACTGTGGCAACAGTGTTGCCAGCTGGAATGAATGGGGCTAACCTATGTGTGTGAAACAGAGACGCACAGATACAGCAAGCATGAGCATGTGTGTTTGTGAAGTCATATTTAGATAGACTTGAGACATGCCGGAGGAACGGTGCGGGGTGGCTGTTAAAGTTGTCTGAGGGTGTAAGAGGTGTAAAAGGTCGCCCTCCAGAGAAGACTGCAGGGCTCAGTGAACACTGATCAGAACAGAGAATTGCTTACTGCTGCTGAGAGAAACTCTGGGTTCAGCAGTGTTCAGCAGCCAGAATGAAAATAATACTGATGTACCCAAGCTCACCTTGTGTCGCCGCCACCACCAGGGCAGAGTCGGAATGGTTGCTTTAGCTCTGCCCATGCCATACTTGGCCAGTGGCGATAGCAAAACATTTTCCAGAACTGACATGGTTTCCCAGCACTAAATTTACACAGAAAAATTGTGCTGTGGGGGAGGGAGAGGGCTGAAAAGGTTAAATAAATAAAAAGATAACTCCACCGTATTTCTCTGTGTTCCAGAAAAGGGTAAGGAAAGAAAACTTTTGGTTTACAGTCGTTTTTAATTGTCTTATGAACCTGACAGAGCTCTTCAGGCATGCATGGTACCACCCTTCACCAGACTTGGAGTCTAGGGAGCGCAGTTTCATAACCTAATGACTACATTTGAGCCATCACTTTTGTTCTTTGTTCTCGAGTCTTTGTTTGCCTGGATACTGCAGCATGCGCCTTTGTTTCTCCCCAAAAGGTCTTGTCTTGTCAGGGCGGGGGGAGGAGCAGCAGAGTAAAAATAGACAAAAACAGGACCATAGATTCAACTGGGGAAACAAATAAATATGTCACTAGGCCTGGAAGCTTGTCAGATAATCACTGTTAACTCCTCAAGTGGGAGCCTAAACTACCGGATGCCTGTGTGTTTATCAATATTGTGGCAAGGAACAATAAAAAGGAGAAATCTCCTCCAAAGCACAGATGGCTGGCGAGTTTCACAGGCGTGTCCCCATATCCGCAACTGCCCCTCACATTCCCCTTCTGCCATATCCAAGAAGATACTCCTCCATTCTGTTGGCTGGAAACGCCAGATATGGGCTATTCCATCTCTGCTGCCACTTATGAACCTATCACCTCTGTTCAAAAACTGAATGCTGTCGACTTTGTCAGCATGGCTTTCCAGTTCAGCTATTTTTTCAGGTGTTTCAGAGCCAAAAAAAAAAACATCCTGATAACATGATCTGTACTGCCTGTTGCTAGAAATGTACCACCAACACTAAAAGAAGAATGAAGCATCTGAACTCCAGGCCTGTATTTCTCTGTAAACTTCACTGGCCAATTACTGAATTTCATGGAATCTGCATCCCATTGCCAAAAGCAAACTGTTCCATCTGCACCAGTAGAGACCATGTGGCATATGGAGCCTTTGTCCACTGGGCTACACTGTAAAGATGTAATGGATCCTGTGTGTCCCTGGAGCCCAGCAACTGGTGCACAAATTCTCAGACACCATACCCTGATCATTTTATCACAGCTTCCAGCTGCAATCATAGTGTTTTCATAATTCACAGCCATATCAGAAATCTCAGCTGAATGACCTCGTAGTGTGGCGAGCAACCAGACATTGTGAGTAGATCAAATTTTCACCAAGCAATCATCTGAACCAGGAAATATTCTGTGTCCAGTCCTATCAAATGCAACATAGACTGCAGAGAGATGGCCAAGAATCTGCCTATGCATCCTTATGTGCAGATACATACTTCCTGGAAATGATGTTCTATATGTTGCATACCCAGTTAATTGTTTTGCATGATTTACTTCCACAAGGTTTGGTGGAGGGCCACCCTCAATTCCCACTTTGGAGGCAGTACACAATCATAGCTCGTCTTTCTCTTCTCTAGCAAACATAGAGTTTACCATGACAAGAGCTTGTTAATCCACATGCTTCAGGGCACAAGCAGATCACCAAAAACTGCCAGGGAAACTAGATTCTCCTCATTTTCCTATTACACCTATAAGAGCCATCTTCTGTATTTGGTATAGTATCAGGACAGGATAGCTATTCCAATGGACCAGAGGTTGTAACTGCAATGCATGTGGGAGACCCACTAATGACAAATGGAGCCATGTAGAGGAGTTCCGGTCACAGCTTGCTGCAGCAGGCCCTTCCCCCCCCCCCCCCAAAAGGGTCCAGTTCTTACTATTCTACAGATACGAATATCCCGTGGCAGCCTATGGGAAGTACTTTGCATTGGGAGAGGTGCAGATTTGGTTCCCATGGGCCCCTGGGACAGCAGCAGCCTGCTTCAGTTCTTTGGCACCTCTAGTGACCTCTTTGGATGAGCAAGGAATAATGCTGAACTCCAGAGATTGTCCTATGGACCCATTTCAGCCGGTGGACATTGGCTGGGCAGGAAAGGGAAGAAGTGAGAAGACTCTTCTATATAGGACCCTTCTATGAACAGTCAGGCTACACACTCAGTATATCATGGAGGTATTTGATATGCAGGAATTTTAAGTTATTTTTAAAGGGACATTGTCAGATTTAAAATCATGTTGGGTCACAGCGTGTTACCTTTTCTCAGGCAAATGTCCCACTGGCTCCAGTGGGACTATCCATATGAGCTAGAGGTGCTCATCTGAGCAAGGTCTGCAGACTCCGGCCCACAGGTTTCAGGGTTTTTTTCTTTTAAGCAAATGCGCCTACCTGTAACTAAGAGCATCTTCAGATTGTTAAAACGGAGGGAATTTTAAACAGCTAGTCTATGTTTCACCAGTTATACTGATTGCTTCCTTTGTGGCGTTTTCTCAGCTACAAACATGAAAATAAGCTCCTCAGTTTCACTTTTTTTTGTAGTTTAGTTTCCAGTCCAACCTCAGCTTCCCATGCACTAACATGTTAGCTGTTTGGGATGCAAAACTGCCTATGAATGTTTATTTTAAAACTTCTTTCCAAGTGGATTTTATTATTGGGTTTTACAGAAACATTTTTATGGGTCTAGTGTTTTATAAAAGCTTATTTTTGCAAAGCCTAAATTTTAGACCTAATTTGACATAACAGTGTCTCTTTTGTTTTATTAATTAAATAGCCAGACTAGAACAGTCCCATAGTCCATTTAGTCCAGTGTCCTGCCTCTGACAGTGGCTAATGCTTTAACTGTCAGAGGAAGATATGTGTCTCATATTGAACAATCGGAAGCACCCCCCCATTTTTAGTTTGTATGTACAAACTTGATTATTCTAACTCCTGCTAAGCAAAGTAAAATTTCTCCAAAGAGTCAGAGGAATCATAGAACTGGAAGGGACCTTGAGAGGTCATCTAGCCCAGTCCCCTGTACTCAAGGCAGGACTGAGTATTATCTAGAGCATCCCTGGCAGGTATTTGCCCAACCTGCTCTTAAAAATCCCCAATGATGGAGATTCCACAACCTCCCTGGGCAATTTATTCCAGAGCTGGACAGTTAGGAAGTTTTTCCCTAATGTCCAACCTAAGCCGCCCTTGCTGCAATTTAAGCCCATTCCTTCTTGTCCTATCCTCAGAGGTTAACAAGAACAATTTTTCTCCCTCCTCCTTGTAACCACCTTTTATGTACTTGAAAACTGTTATGTCCCCTCTCAGTCTTTTCTTCTCCAGACTAAACAAACCCAATTTTTTTCCAATCTTCCCTCACAGGTCATGTTTTCTAGACCTTTAAATCATTTTTGTTGCTCTTCTCTGGACTTTCACCCATTTGTCCACATCTTTTCTGAAATGTGGCACTCAGAACTAGACACAATACTCCAGTTGAGGCCTAATCAGCGCAGAGTAGAGCGGAAGAATTATTTATCATGTCTTACTTACAGGACTCCTGCTAATACATCCCAGAATGATATTTGCTTTTTTTGCAACAGCATTACACTGTTGACTCGTATTTAACTTGTGATCCACTATGACTCCCAGATCCCTTTCCACAGTACTCCTTCCTAGGCCATCATTTCCCATTTCGTATGTGTGCGCAACTGACTGTTCCTTCCTAAGTGGAGTACTTTGCATTTGTCCTTATTGAATTTCATCCTGTTTACTTCAGACCATTTCTCCAGTTTGTCTAGATCATTTTGAATTTTAATCCTATCCTCCAAAGCACTTGCAACCCCTACCAGCTTGGTATCATCCGCAAACTTTATAAGTGTACTCTCTGTGCCATTATCTAAATCACTGATGAAGATATTGAACAGAACCGGACTCAGAACCCTGTGGGACCCTACCCTTCCAGCATAACTGTGAACCACTGATAACTACTCTCTGGGGATGATTTTCCAACCAGTTATGCACCCACCTTATAGTAGCTTATCATACAGCTTTCACAGTGGCTTTCCAAAGCTGTTTTCTTTGGAACAACCAGCTCCTCTGCACAGCTTCATGGTATCCAGACTAATTAAATACAGGTGCAAGCTAAAACACTGGTTGCAACAATCTGTCATCTTACATTGTTGCCAGGCACATTTAGGCAACAGAAATACAGCAACTCATATGACTCCAATTTAGCCCATGTTCATACACTCAGATAATTAACCTGCTTAGTAATTGCATTAACAGGTTGCACAAATCATCTAATTATCAGTGTAAAATATTTCTGTACTGCCACAAGGCAAGTTTTTTCTGACCCTAGTTGTGATTAACTTATGTCCTGAGCCAGGAGGAAACGAGAGGCCTTGTAATTTTATCTTGTAACTACACATGCTATTCTTATGCACAGCTATGTCCTAAGCCTTTTTTATATCTCACTAGGCAAGTCACACATGACAGAACGTCTTAGGAGTTATTAAAAGCTTTGCCAAGTTCAGACCCTTCTATTCCTCTCACATTCCAGGCTCTGTTTTCTTTTCCTCTGACTTCCTTCTAATTGAAAGCAGCTTTAGCCCTTGGAAGACAGTTCTGAAAGGGCAGGAATAATTGTATGTGCCTGTACCAGAGAGGATCATTGGTGCCAGCTGGCAAAGGGTTCGCTGCTCTGTGTCAGCAACTCTTGTCAGGCCTGACAAACTCACTACACTTAACAAATAGTATTTATCTATAAAGTGCCACATGAGATCTTAAGTGAAAGCCAGGATCACGCTGATCACTAATGTCATTGTGAAATGTATGTCCTGATGGTATTTAAAAAGTTATGTCTGTGAACTGAAAATAGGGCCTTATAGTGTGTGTCAAGGTGTTACTCCACAGCAGAGGTGAGAAATTGGTCTCCTGCCAGACCAGAGATGTTTAGCCATGAAATGTCAGTTAGTGTCTCCTTCACAATCACTAGTCTGAGCTAAATGCAGATGAGCTTTAACGAAGAGAAGAACAGCAAGGGGCGGGGGAGCTTTGTCTTGAGGGTGCACTTCAAAGGTTGGTGGGATTATAATTGGGGGACAGGGACAGCAGCCTGTTATCCTGCACCTGAAGAAGCAATCAGTGATTACATCCATGAAAACGGGATCCCAACGTGTCCTGGTTGGAAATGCTGCAAGAAAGCTCTGGGTGAGATCAGACTGCTGCCAGACAGATGGTTAGCCTGCTGAAGTGAAATTTAGTCTACAAGAAGCCTGCTATACTTTTATTTTATATGCAACCATTTCTATTTCCACTTATTATCCTTACTCACAATCTCTTAAATCCTTGTCTTTGATAAACTTATGATGGTTTCACTGCATGTATGCCTCAGTGCTATATTGTGATAAATAACCTGATTCTGAGTTGTGCCAGTCAAGCTGTGTGTGCGCTGTTCCTCCAGGGACAGCAAACCTGGTGATTTCAGTGACTGTCCAGTAACAGGGGCTGGGTGCTACAGGGGGATGCTTTCAAAGGGGCTTGGAGACTGGGGTACCTATTGTTACCAGCCCTCTGGGCTGGGGCAGGGAGTTGGGGTGCAGGAGGGGTGAGGGCTCTGGCTGGGGGTGCAGGCTCTGGGGTGGAGCCGGGAATGAGGGGTTTTGGGTACAGGAGGTGGCTCCAGGTTTGGGGGGCTCAGGGCTAGGGCTGGGGCAGGGGGTTGGGGCTCAGGGTTGGGGCAGGGGCTTACCTCGGGCGGCTCCCAGTCAGCGGTGCAGCGGGGGGGGGGGGGCGCTAAGGCAGGCTGCCTACCTGTCCTGGCACCATGCTGCACGTGCCCCGGAAGCAGCCAGCAGGTCTGGGTCCTAGGCGAGGGGGCCAGGAGATTCCATGCGGCGCTCTCAAGCACAAGCACAAGCACCGACCCCACCAACTCCCACTGGAGTGCAGAGCTGGTGCATGGGGTGGGGGCAGAGCACAGAGCCCCGTAGCCCCCGTGCTTAGGAGCCGGACTTGCTGGCTGCTTCCAGGGCGCAATGCGGTGCCAGCCAGGACAGGTAGGGACTAACTTGCCTTAGCACCGCAGCACCACTGACCGGACTTTTAACGGCCCAGTCGGTGGTGCTGACTGGAGCCACCAGGGTCCATTTTCAACTGGGTGTTCCGATCGAAAACCTATGAGTGCTGCCCACTATGGACTATCCAACAGCAGCTCCATGGGGAGGTCAGCATGCATGTGCTCCCGACTGGGCTGTGGGCTGAAGTGAAGCAAAGCTTGGGCCGACAGATTGAGCCTGAGCCTTGTACCCATGAGGTGCTGCTGTTGGCCACAGTGCTAGGCGCTGTCACAGTGTAACACATCCCTGTGCTGCAGACAGACACAATTACTAGATAAATCTCACACCTGCAGACACCTGCAGAGGTAGGACAAGAAAACTGACCTTCAACTCCAAAAGCATAGGTCTGTACATTTAGTCCCCTAAGCAACCTACTAATGTTGTTAGTTATTTATGGGCCAGCCACTAGAAGACACCATGTCTCCCCCTCTCCCCGGTGTACATTGGAGCAGGAGCAAGGCCTGCCACTTAACCCACATGGTAGGGCATGTTCACAATGGGCATGGATTAAATCCAGTATCAGTCAGCTTTCCTCTGCCCTCACTGCTACTTTTCTGCCCTGTACCAACCCTGTCCCCCTATAAGTCCCACAGAGACATGCAGGCACAGCCTGACCCACATTCCGCTCTGCATCCAGCTCCTGGGGGTTCCTCTTGGCATCCAGCCTCTCTGCGGTTCTTGGCTAGCTGTGAGGCTGCTGCTTCCCAATGGAGTCTGGCCACCTCCTGGTTCAGAACCCTTCCCTTGACCTGGCTAAGGAAAGGGATATGCAATGGGGAGGGAGCGGATGGGAGTTGTAGTTCCTTGGTTAGCAGATCCATCACAGATCAATGGCCCAGGACTATAGGTGTGCACTGCAAAGCACATCTTTCATTCTGCTCACTAAAAGCAGAGGTTCCATGACATCCAGGTCACTCTGGCCCCAATCCCACTGAAGCCAATGGGAGGAGTTTTGCCATTGACTTTGACGGGACTGAGATTTGGCCCTATTAGTTGGCTCCACTGTAAAATCATTGAACCCCAAATTCACTCAGCTCCATTGGCCTGCACTTAACTCCCCCACAGCATTCACTGTCTATTCCACCAAGCTTTCCCCTTGGGGCAGAGGCCTGCATACAGCAAAACCATCCTCCAGAAGCCACCACTAAGCCAGCATCAACATTGCACATCCGCCCCCTTTAAAATGATGCCCGGACCCAACCCCCAGATGTTGTTAGCAAGTGGAGAGCATGCCAATTCCAGCCCTAACTGCAGCTCTCTTTGATGGCTCTGTTTTCATTTCAGAGGAGGTTGGTTTAACTCTCACATACATCACTGACAAGACTTTTAAACAAGAAATATTTGTATGTATTTTGAGGGAAAAAATGCATGAGAAGAAAGGGCCTCCAGGCTTTCTGAATTCCCACAGACCATCCAAAGTGAAGCACAGGGCAGTTGCCTTTGGAGGGATCATTTCCCTTAGAATCAGAACCTGAAAAAATCACTCCTAACCTCAACACAACCTATTTATTGGCAGTACCTGGGGGAAATGCTGTCTGAGAGAAAGACAAGGGGCTTTGGCTTTAGGGCGTGTGCTTCTAAAGAAGCCAAAAGCTGCACCTGGAATGCATGGGAAGGGTGGAGTGGGGAGTGGGGAGGAGAGGACATTCAGATGTTCAATGGCTGTTCATTTTCTACCCCCTCATCTGTGTGTGGGAGCTTTACTCCTCCCTGCAGCAAATACCTTGGGCAGGTAGCGTAAGCCTCAGCAGACTGCAGTTCCAAGAGCATCTACAGCTCTTATTTCTTTCCATATCTTCCTCCGTTTGATTCACTTCTGAAACATCTTATTTTAAAGTCAAGATTACAAATAGAACATATCAGTCGTTCTCATAATTAAAGCTATTGTAGGCCGCCCACAAGGAGTTACCTCCCTTCAGGAGATCTGCTAGAGTGGGAACAATCACGCCAGCACCATGCAGAGCCAATCACAGGAGTACTTTCTTTCCCACTCCCTTTTTATAATGCACAGATATAATGCTGGTGACAGGTGCTGCACTGACAGTGCCGGAGAGTAATGTCCTTTTGTTAGCCCTAGAGTTGCTCTTTACTAAGGAGAGACACACACCGCGTTCTTTCACTCTCTCTCCTTCAGACCTTAATTTTGTTCCTTCTTATTTTCTTTTGAAAAGGAAGGAGCTTGTTGCTTTCTGTGTATAACAGAATATTATATAGAACTCTATAATAATATATATAGAAATACAGTATCATTCCAGTTATCCAAATTCCCTTTATCCAAAAGTAATCCTAGTTACCCAAATCCGTGGTGTGTTGCCCACATTGGTTAAGGAACACTTCCATTTATCTACATGCCCAGTTATCCAAAAGTTTTGGATCGCCCCCAGGCTCGTCAGATAAACAGGCATGTACTGTATATAACAAGAGGGGAATTCAGAGATTCCAAGTCTGCCATTCAAATCAACATTCAAAGCAAGTTAGTGAGGCAGTGTGATCTATTCTAATGGATCTAATGGATAAGACAAATTAAACTGTGAATCGGGAGACCTAGTTTTTTCCCCAGCTTTACCACTGGCCTGCTGTGTGACCTGGGGCAAGTCATTTAACCTCGCTGAACCTCTGTGTCACCTTCCACTCTTTGTCTGAGATTGTAAGCGCTTAGGGGCAAACTCTGTGTGTGTGTTTGTACAGCTCCTAGCACAATGGGATTCTGATCTCAGTTAGGGCCTCTAGGCATTACTGGAATAAACTACAGGAGACAGGACAAAGCACTAGAAAATTAAAAGCATCAATTGTGTCCTGGCAAAGGTGGCAGGGTTATGGAATAGATCAGTGGTGCCCACACAGGAGGGCCACATAAACCTAAGCGCAACCTTGAGTGGACTAAACAGATTCTACCTATTTTAGTAAGATTTAAAGTCACCTGTATTGATTTATATTTCTATTTAACTGAAGCCTGAGCCCTGGTGGCTGGGACTGACAGCCAGAGCCCCATGAAATACTCTGGTGGGCCGTGTACAGCCCGTGGGCCATAGGCTGGGCACCCCTGGACGAGATGATGCAAGAGGCTGATAGGTACCTCCTCAGATGTTTTCTCCAATCCTTCCCATGATGGAATTTCAGCACATGCCTCTTAAGAAACTGCTCCATAATGAGCACAACTTCGAAAATGTTTCTTCTGGGTCCAACCTGACCTTCCACATTTCCCCATCCCTAATGGAGTCGGGGCGGGGCTGGGGGAAGAGGAGGGGTCGAGTACCCACCAGCGCCAGTAGAAGTCAGTGCCTATGGGCTGACCGCCGGAGAGGAAGGACGCTCCTTGATGGCTCCTGCCCAGGAACCACTGGAGCCCCGGGACCAGGGACACCAGAGGCACCAAGATCCACACAGACGCCCAGCTACCTGTGGACACCTCAGGGAGGTCTGAGCTACAGGGAGTTGCACCGGCCGAAGAACCCAGAGACCCTGAAGACGCACAGATCACAGACTGGAGTGACAAGGTAGGAAGTAGTCCGGGGGGGACAAGCCATTGTCCTGAGGCCGGTCAGCTTGTTGTGGATGGATCCCCGCTGACCCAGTGGTGGGCTCACTCGCTACTGCAAGGTTCCTGGGTTGGGACCCGGTGGAACAAGGAGGGCCTGGGTCCCCCTACCTGGCCGCCACTCCCTCCCTACTGGGTGGTGGCCCACACCTTCCCCCCCCAAGCGACCGCTTGACCATACAGCTCCACTTGGAGGGCAACTTTATTGACTCTGGTTTCTAGGCTCTACAGCCCCACCCAGAGGGCTACCCTAATTGACTCTGGCAGGTAGGCCATACAGCCATGCCCAGAAGGTGACCCTATTGGCTCCAGCTGCTAGGCCATACAGCCCCGCCTGGAGGGCAACTTTATGGACTCTGGCCACTAGGCCATACAGCCATGCCTTGAGGGGTATCTCCGTCGACTCGGGCCACTAGACCTGGCTGCCAGAACCCAGTGGATCATTAATGAGTCTGGCCACTAGCCCTTACTGCCCTGTAGCCCCCTCAGGGTATCTCTATTGACTTTGGCCATTGGGCCTTACTGCCTTGCAAACCCCGGGGTACCCTTATGGACTCAGGCTGCTAGACCTTGCTGCCTGGCAGAGAAGGGATATCCCCACCCCACCCCCGCAGGTGGGTCATGTGACCCTATTGCCCTGTGGAGCAAGGCGATTCCATAGACTCCAGCCAGTGGGCCTTAAAGCCCTGCGGATCAGGGCATTTCTATGGAGTCCTGTCCTTAGGTCTCATGGCCTGGAGACCGAGGGCCGCTTGAAGGACAGGATGAACTCAAGACAGTTGCTTCTTTTGATGCAGTGAAGTACGTTCTCAAAACCTGTGATGCAAAAATAGTCCCCCTGAGGGTGGAGGGAGAAGTGTAAGTCTGAAGACAAAAACCTGCCTGTAGAAAATAGACACACCCACACACATCAGCGGGTTGCTCAGAACAATAAAGAAGACTAAAATAACCCCACCTTGTAACTCTGTGGAGCCTGGTGTTCAGAGAGCTATGCACTGGTGGGATCGCTCAGCCCTGCAGCGTCTTGGCTGCAAGCATAGTCCCTCAGTGCATCTTGAGCTAGGAAAAGGCGAGAGCGCAGCTGCGGCAGCCACTTGGCCTACGGGAAGGTCTCATATTTTCCTGCACCAGGTGTTGCCAAAGTGCAGCTCACAAGCAAAATGCACCCTCTGTTCTACATGTGGCCGCCACAGCTTTGTCATGGAACATGGCCTGTGGGAGACGACAGGTCCTGACATGCAGTACTGCCAACTCCAGGGGTTTAAACAAAAATTTGGAGTTTGGCTTAAAAATCCCAACATTAGAAAAACTTTTGGGGCTCGATTTGATTTCTTGTTTGAGCCCTTAGGTGTCCCATTACAAGCTTTTTCTAGCTTTCATGACTGTAGAGAACTTTTTTTTTAAAGAAAATGAAACATGAGAGTCTCACATAATCACATGACTCCAGGACCTGGGGCTTTAAGAAATGCACCAAATAAATAGAGTGTGCTTTACACTGCAATGGTGAGGGCTGGCAACACTGACACCACAATGCTTCAGCAGGACTAGAACAGATGAGGCTGTGTGTAGCTCCATATGACGTAGCCAGCAGGCTTCCAGGAAGCTGCCAGAATCACCATTAGTTGGGCAAAACTGCCTAGCTGCAGGGGAAGGACACCACTCTCCAGCCTACTCAGAAGTAACATTGACAGGCCCCATGTAAGAGCCAGATCCCTCCCATTACAGCCTGGGGGATGAGTTTGCACAAGTAGCATCCACTCATCATTTTGATCTACCCTTATTTTGCTACTGATCGGCTAGAAAGATCCACACATCACACAAACAGCATTCCAGAGACTAGAGAAAGTCAGGCATCCGATTTGAGGCTAGACTAGAGTGCAGAGTCACATAAGAAGGGAATAAAATTTATGAGAGAAAGATGATCACTCCGACCCCCATGTCTCAGAGGGCTCTGGTAACTCTACCACGCTAGGTATTGCACACTAGACAGCAAGCTCCAGATAGAGGGGACGTTCTTGCTCTCTCTATTGCATCCAACCGGTACAGCATAGCAAAATAGCATCACTTCCCAAAGCGCAGCACATGTGTGCTGGTCACAGCTCTAGCAGGAAGCCAGGCAGGACGGGTGGGGGTTGGTTTTGTACTAGGCAGAAGCTCTCTAGTGAAGCAGGGAGGTGCTCTCGGGATAATATCTCTTCTAGTACAGTGTCTTGTTCAGAAGCAACTGTGTGAGTCCTTGTCATTGTCACATGACACCTTCCATTGTGGCCTCTGAGGACAACTAATGTGCTCAAGTGAGTGGGAGGGAGCACCTCTATGGGCAGGAGGACAGCTTAGTATTGTTAGGTTTCAGAGTAGCAGCCGTGTTAGTCTGTATCCGCAAAAAGAAGAACAGGAGTACTTGTGGCACCTTAGAGACTAACAAATTTATTAGTATTGTTAGTCACTCAGATCCAAATCCTCAGAGGTATTCAGGCTCCTAACGCCCATTGAAATCATGGGAGTTAAGTATCTAATGACCCTGGAGGATCTGGGCCTCGGCCCTTGGCCTCTCACAGAGCAATTAGCAGCTATAATCACCTTTAGCCATTACTAACCTAGTCAGGATATGAGCTGGGGCCTTGGCGGTGCCACACTCCAATGCCATCCCCTAAACCATCCATCCCCAACCCTTTCTTTTATAGGGACTTAAAATACCAAACTCATGTGCTCTCTCTTTGGAGGGTCACTCCTCTTAGCTGGCCACTCCAAAGCTGCTCACTGGGCAATCCTAGGCCATTAGAGGGTGCACTCAAAACTGATATGGGGGGATTTGATGCGGGGGGGGGGGGAGAAGAGAATGGAGGTTGATGAGCAGCTGACTAGATAGAGAATAGGAAAGGGGTAAGAGAAGGTGGGAGAAAGGCAATACACTGTTAGAATGAGCAATTCAGTCTCTCCCTTCCCCGAACTGGCAAGGGTCCTCTGCCACTTTCCAGACATCTGGGAGCTTGTGTAAAGCAGGTGTGGTTCATGCATTCCCAAGGAGACTAAGACTCCTTTTAGTCCAGAACTATGAGTTAATCTCAGCCAGGTGAATTCCATCATCATTTCTTTCAGCCCAGGCCCAGAGTAAGGGATGAATGTTTCAGATCACAATGCCTTGGTAGATATTTTTCATAGATTAATATAAATGAAGCATTGCCATCTTTTGGCTTTACTGTGCAACAGCAGACATCTGGGAGGAGGTGTGCTTTAAGCCAGCAGGGATTACGGATCACTGAAAACACATCATGGGTCAAAAATGCCACAGGCTGGCGGACATTTGATTCTATTGCAGATGGGTCAAAATGCCCAAGCTTCTCCTACTCAGCTGGAAAAGCGATTATTTTTAACATGTGCTTTTCTAGGGTTTTTTTCGGGGGGGGGGGGGGCTGGGGGAGGGAGAAAATGGTGAAGGATGTGACCAAGTTTCTTTCACCCTGGGCCAGGCCCCTGCACGCCCCCAAGCCTGTGGTCTGCAATAAGTTCCATCTCATCAGCCCAGTCATAAGAGGCTCAGCCCCAGACAGTCTGCCCTTTCCAGGATTGTCGACAAACCCAAACAAGCTGCCGCACAGGTGGCTTAAGGTTCTGTTCCTTTGGCAGGCTTCTGTTAAGCTGTAGCCCCAACTAGGCTTACAGGCTAATGTGGAGAAATAGTCCCACCAAAGGTGAATCAGCAGCATCAGGCCCACCCTTCAGGCAGGGTCCAGCAGGCAGCAGTCACCCAAGGACCTCTTTCCTTTAGCCAGTCATCTCACCAGAAGCAGAAAACTAGTGGTCTAGTCCCGCATCAACTTTGCTATTTCCCCCACTTTTTCAGCTCCTCCCTCCAGCTCTGTGTGGCAGGGTGGGGCCACCTGTGCCCTCATTAACCCTGTGTTACCCACTGTGGGGTTTATATACGCCAGCACAGTGAGGGAGTTGTGAAATGTGTCATGGGAGCTCGGCACATTATTAGACGGCCAGGGGCAGGGCCACCAGGAGGATTTAACGGACATAAAAAAAGGCGCCACCCGCTGCGGCGCTTGTACTCATTGGGCGACGTGCCGAGTCTGCGGCGGGTCCTTGACTTGCTCCGCGTCTTCGGCCGCACTGAAGGACCCGCCGCCGAAATGCCGCCGAAGACCTGGAGCGACTGAGGGACCCGCCGCCGAAGTGCCGCCGAAGACCCAGACCGCCGCCGGGTGAGTAGCCAGGGAAGGGATTCTCAGCCAGGGCTCGCAGGGCCCCCTGTGGGGCCCCGCGCCTGGGGCAAATTGCCCCACTTGCCCTCCCTCCCCCCCCCGGGCGGCCCTGGCCAGGGGAAGGAATACCACACTTCAAGCCAGGGGAAGGAATACCACACTTCAAAACCAAAGAGCATAACTGTAGTGTTACCCCAGCACTGGTCACACATACCAGGAACCAAAAGGTTAAATTATAAGGCTTTGCCAAGCTTACTAAAGTCCTCATATGGAAGGCGCCTTAGCAGCCCTAACCCCTCCACCAAACAGTTAAGTGTCCTCCCTACTTTACAGATCACAAAACTGAGACACAAAGGTTAAGGCCTTGTCCCATGTCGCCAAGTGGCAGAGTCAGGAATAGCGCTCAGATCTCCAAACGCCTATGCTGACGCTGTCCACGTGGTTTTAAACACCCTAACAGCACCTTAATTAAAAGGTCTGAATGTTAAAATAATTGGAAACCCCCTACACTCACACCACATTTCTAAGGGTGTTTTCTTCCTTGCTGTGGCTGAAGGCTTTTGGGTGGGGCCACTACCCAAATCTGCTCAGACCCGCACCTTACCCCCATCCCTTTCTCTGTGCACGTGTGTGCCTAGAAGCTGCCAGCACTCAGCCCTTCTGAAAAGCAAAGTCAAGGCCCAGCGCTTTCCGATGGCAGTGTGATGCCTGCGTTCATGGCACTACTGACAAGCCATCAGAGTGCCCATCTCCCCACTCCAGCCACACGCCAAAGGGAGAGGGGTTTCCAGGATAAGAGTGGTTACAGGCTGCACAATGCCAGTCCTTGCCAGGTATAGCAGTTGTGCCGGAGACACAAGTGACTGATGACATTTCATCTAACAGTGGCTTGAGTGAAAGCATTAAAGGCACTGTAGCTCACGCCTCAACCAAGGCATGGGGTGCCTCTATGCCACAATGCTTCGACAGTCATGGCTACACACCAGCCCCTGAGGAATCTGCACTTGGGAGTCAGTGTGAGCAGAGACGCTGGAGCAGCTGGTTGCTCCATGGGTAATTACAAGTGACACGCTAAACATCACCTTGACAGCTTCCATTTCCAAATAAGATGCTGTTGACCAAGAGAGTCAGGGCTCTCTAGGCCATGCTACACTCTCAGCTTTCAGAGTTAGCCTGACTCGAGGCTCAGACAAAGGCAGCCCAATACAAATAAACGATGCATTTCCACCGGGGGGCGGGGAAGAGTTATATCACTTAGCGCAGCACTCATATTCTCACAAGATTTTAACATATATCACAGGCTAACCTTCTATCTTCTCCCCCTTCTCTCTTACACTCTGAATGAGTGCCTGGTGCCAACCTCAGGACTGTTCAAAAGCTGGGAGGAGGGGTTTAAAAACCATTTGTTTCAGCTTTCTAACTAGGGAGGGGGGTTAAGAGCAACTATAAATTTACCTGTTAGAGGAAATGTAGAGCAATACCCTCAGTTTGCAGGAACTTACTCTATAAGTCTTCCAGTATACACGACCAGAATTTAACAAGGTGCATGAGGTGTTCAGCCAGGTTGGAGATTTGAGACTCAGAGGGCTGGAGAATGCAGAAGATGGAAGCAGACTACAGGTAGGCATGTTTTCTGCCCTCCAGCTGCCGCCTGCTCAATACTGCAGCGTGGGCATCAGATTTGTACGTAGCACTTTGCATGTTCAACTTCCAGCATTGCCAATCCAACCTGAGTCAACCCCTCCCCTCCTTCAAAACAATCATGATGGAAAAATCTATCATGATGTAGTAAAATATAGATTTAAGGTTTTTTATTTGCCATCTGGTTTGAGCCTTCAGGGTGCACTTCCATCCATTTCCAAGCTCCTCTCTACAACTATGAGGTCTAGAAACTTTTTTTAAAATGAAAGCCGAGATTCTCACCTGTCTCCAGGAGCTATGGTTATAAATAGAGCATTAAATATCCCCAGACTTGTGCTAAAGAGTTGGCAATACTGATATATTAGTAATTCTCAGGGCCTGCATGATGTAGTTAAGTATTATTATTCCAGAGTTCACTATATGGTGTGTTACACAGTCTTACAAGTTTCTTCTTAGCATGCAAACAAGTTTGCAGTTGTTGAAATAAATGCTGTGTTAATTTTCTGATACAATTTCTTTTGGGGACCTTGGCAAGCAGCAAGGGAGTTTGAGCTCTCCGTGTTTCGAACTAGAGTCAGTCTTTGAGGCAGAATTGCTCTCAGGGAACTGAGTATTGGTGTTTTGGCCAAGAGCCCTAAAAGGCAACTGCCTGCATACTGTTTATGATCACCTCTGTTCAAGGACTGGTGTATATCAAACAAGTTGTACTAAGGATACTCAGATTCTACATCACTGATTTCTCCTCCAGTGGGAGCACTTGGCAGAGCAACAGTATTTTTACCACCATTGCATAGATGGGGAAAGAGAAGGGCTAAGGGGTTTGTGTAAGGGCATGGTGATCTAATGGATTGACGTTGGAGCTAGGAGTCAGGAGACTGGGCAATCATCCTACTCCCAATGCTGACTGCCTGGGAGACCCTGATCACTGGTGCCTCGTCAACACAGTGAGGCTAGTTCTGCTTACCTACTGCAAATGGGTTGTGTGCGTATGTACAGAGGGGAAGTGAGAGGACAGACAGATGTGAACATGTTAGAGTATGTGGTCTACAAATTATTGAGTCAGGCTAACTCTGAAAGCTTGGTTATCCATGGTTTCTCCTTGTCCAAAGCAGAGATCAGAGACAAGGGTATAAAGAGGGGCTTGACAGGAGCCGCAACACATTGGGAAACAGCTCGAGTGGCAGTTCCTTTGATTAGGATTTTTCCAGACAAACAGTGCTGGGAGGTTGTGAGTGCAGTAGCCATTATCCCTGACCGCGGGCGAATGAAAGCTCTAATCCCCACAACCATAGACATCTGGCAGCCAAGAACCCTACAGGTTTGGCTTTGGTTTGCCTCCCAGATGGAGTCTGATTTCCCTTTAATGTAAGCTCTTCCCCACCCTGCAGTTTAGGGTCCAGTTCGCCTCTTACTTACACCCAGTGTTACTCCCGATACAGGTGTATCCGGGAACAGAATCAGGCCCTTAATGAGCGGGTGCTCACCGCAGGACAGGTCCCGACCCTTGAGTTACTCCAAGGTTTGATGACCTGGAATGAACACTCCCTTTGCAAACAAACATGACTGGTTTTCATATGCCTTTATTTGGAAGTTATAGGCTCTTTACAGGCACTGTGCGTTGGTGTTTCAGTACAGTTCAGATTTACTCTGCATCACCCAGTGACCAAGGGGAGGGGGGGAGGAATACCTCACAGCAACAGTTCCAGCCTCCAGGAAGGCATAAGACATCCGGGGAAACAATCCGCTTCTTTCGAAGCCACAAAACAAGGAATCGGGTTTACAAAACAGACTTTAAAATAATATACATATACAGGAGCAATGCAAAGCTAAACTACAGCTAAAACTGGTACATATCTAGTCTGCTGCTCAAAGCCCTTTCCCCAAAGCTGGAAAAGGACATTTTAAAAACTAAAAATACAGGGTTATTTTTTTAAAAAAAGATTCCATGCATTAAGTCGTAGTGTTTTGTGCAATTAAAAAGGAATGAAAATAAATATAACTTAAAAACCTTTTCCATGACACTAATGGAATAGGGGCAAGTTCGTAAGGCACTTCCACAGGGGCTACTCTAAGCAGCATAGGAAACCTGGGCAAAAAGCTGAACAGTGCAACCATTTACAACTGTCTGCTCAGAACTACAGACCTGTGCCTGGTGAGATATGAACTGAGAAAGTCTGATGAGATTTTAATCTCCACGAGAGAGACTTGTGCATGGCTGGGGAACAACGGATGGCCGAGTCGCACCCCCCCGGCACACACACACACACACATCTAGTGCCGCAGTGAGGGTATCTTCCTGACGCAGGAAAGTTGCACCCATCTAACTATTGCAGAGCGGGCTGATAGCATCGCCACCGGGGAAAGAGATGAGACAATGGTCTTTCAGAGTTGGGGGGGGGGGGGGGAGAAAGGTTCATAACTTCTGCCAGACTCCTAGCTAGCTTGTATTATTCATGGAGAAAAAGCTGCAGGATTGTTCATGACCCAAGCTCAATACTGTCCTTATGACCTAAGTTCTGGAGAACTCCAAGCTCTCCAGGAAGAGCAAGAGGCACCAACGGCCTTCCCCTCCCACGTCAATAGCTGACCTTTAGCAAGCTAGCTCTGCTGCAAGCATGCTGCTTAATTCAAATGTTCCAGGAAGTTAAAAATTAGCCTCCACCCTAAATAGAGAACTGGTTGTTTTCACAAGCCTTGAAGCAGAAAGACCATGTCTACATCCAATTTAGGCAGAGCAGATTAGGGAACTATTTGTGAAAACCAGAGCTGGATTTAGTGAGCTACATGGTAATAAGGAAGGTGTGTGTGTGTGTGTGTGTGTGTGTGTGTGCGGGGGGGGGGGGGTGTGTGCCTTAAATCCCTGTGTCTTACCCAGTAAAACTGAGACGATAACCTTGAGAGCTGCCTCCCGCCCTAACCCCCTCCATATACCCCTGTGGATATGAGAGCTCTCAAGCGCACACCACTGGGGGTAGGTTGTTTGCACATATGACAGAACCCTTTTAGATCAGTTAATGCAATTCTGTTTGAGATGTAGGCAGGACTGGTTCTACAAGAACCCATAAGTATGCCTGGCATTTGCCAATCGTAAGGGCTTGTAACAAGGATACTACAAAAGACGCTCAAAGGCATTGAAAAATAATGGAGACCGCTCCTCTTGTGAACTCCCTTCTGATCCAGATTTACCAGGGGTTCCCATCCCCTTTTGCACACTTGGCAATATTAGCCTTACACAGCGCAGAGGACAGCTTACTTGATTATTGCTAGGAGATACCCACCAACACTGAAGCCTTTTTAAAGTTTCACAATGATCCCTATAGCCACTTTCACTCTCCTTCAGCCTCATCTTAGGCTTCAAGCCACATGGTAGGCCACCATCCCAGTTCAGGAGGGCTGGAAGTTGCTCCTATAATGGGAGCAGGATCGCTGGAGACAGAAGAGAAATCTCTTCCTTGTTGTCTTGGTTCAGACTATTGGTTCCATAGTATTCCCAGTCAGTGCTGGCCTAGGAGGTCTGAGCATCAGCCTCAGATCTTCACGTGCCAGCACACTGCCCTACTGCTAAATTGCTCAAAGGCGATTTCAATTTGAAGACAGGCCCATAGTAAACATCTACAGCTGACAACGCCAGCCCACCTCAGTGGTTAGAGGGAAGCTCATCATCCAGCACCAAATAGGTTAGTAAGAGCCATAGTCACACCACACTTGGTTATTGACAAGAACAGACTTCGCAATTCCAATGGCCACTCGAAAATAACGGAACAATCACAAGTGGATAACAAGGTTGCTCGAAGAGAGAGAAACCTAGATCTCCTAAGGATTCCAAACCTCTAGCTTCCTAGGACGAAGGATGTTATTAAATGTAACTAAACCACTCCCAATCTGGTATCCCTGCCTTCACCTTCTCCAGAATCTGTGTCTTTCTTATTCCATAAACCCTAAAACACTTAAAATGGCAATCTAAAAGCTATGAAGCCTTGACTGCTTTGAGGATGGTGTGTTACCAACACCAGCCACTAGAGGACAGATGATCCTTACAGCTGAATAAATTCTGTCATTCACTTAGCTGGAAGGGCTTTAATTACACAGTTCAGGAGCAACAGAACTCAGGGTTCGGACACCATCTTCGTTCAACTGGAGGGCACGTCAGCTGCACAACTGCTCACTACGTAAATTCTTGTTCAAAAGAGATTGACTAAGAGCCAGAAATGCTATGGAAAGAGCATGCGTTCGCCTTGCCATCCAGACCACAGCTGCTCGCTGCTCAGGCGCCTGCGACGAGTGACACGATCTGCTCCCATCTACTGAGCAAAGCCAAGGCTTCAAGTTCAGCGTTTGTTCTGGCAGGTGATCTACATATGTACAAAAACTAAAAACCACCTTAAATAGGGAAGTTATAGCTTTAACATGGGCGGGGGACAGGGTTTGGAAAGTGTCTTGTAGTGCAGTTCAGAAGAGTCAGTTTGAGGGGCAGGATGCAGGGTAGTGGTGGAGTTGGACGTATGGCTTTAATGCAGTTCCTCGCTCTGTGACAATTCCATTAGGATCTCAATGAGGTTGTCCAGCCCCCAGAGGTAGCCGTCCTCTCTGTTCCCTTCCACCCACGGCACGTTGTGCTGGAGGAATTGTCCCTCTGGCAGTGGTGTGGTTTTCCCAAAGTCAATCATCCAGACTTTGGCCTGTTCCTTTTGGTCATGAATGAAGAGGAGGGAGCTCCCAATTACCTGCAGAGAGAAAAGACACTAGTATTCATGCTTCCAGTTTTAAACAGACATATATGCCAGTCAGGATATAGCTGTTTTTGCGGTCGTCACACTCCCATTATCTAAAACCACACCTGCAATATTTTACGCTCGAGTTTTTGCATGTGCAAAAACTTGGATTTGTGCACACCAGCTGCATTTGCACATGCAAATCAGAAATTTAAACTACCGGATTTACTCACAAGTCACAGATTTTGGGCATGCAAGAAGCTTTGCTGAAGAGAGGAGCATGAAACTTTGGGCATATAAAATTGCAGCTGCAAACTTCAGAAGCCAAGTGGAGGTTCCTGGCAGGGGGAAGACATAGGGCTTATCTTCATGGGGACACTCAGGAAAGTTAAGACTAAAGGTATGAGGTTAATGCACATCAGTTAAAGCACACAAAACCACTGCGCGAACGCTGCCATTCAGAATAAAGTGGCCTTACTGGACCTTAATCCTCCTATTTCTAGAGTCTTCAAAGGAAGATAAAGCTACAGCAAATGTAGGCCATTTTAATGAGCGCATCCATTCAGGAATTCATGTGCCTTCACTTACGCCCATTAACGTCATACTTGCATTTGATTTGTCTTAATTTTGGGGAGTCCCTGCATAGCCAAGCCCTTTGCATCAGCATTTAGAATAAAGCTCTCCACAGCCCAAGTTCTTTATGGATGATCAGTGCCTGGAATTAAGCTACACTCGCTGGGTCTGTATCCTATGATATACAAACACCGCCTCAGCAATTGTGCTTAAGTTCTTGAATATACGTTATACATGGACAAAATGTCCCCTCCCTGACTGATGCTTCATCCAGTAACACTTAGAAAAGAGCCTGGGGTAGGTTTCACCAAGGCTCGTGGCCTCTGTAAGTCTATCAGGATAAGTTACAGGACAGTAGGGTAACAGACATCCCTTCCATGAGCTGCTGCCACTACTACAACGGGCTGCTTCACATTCTGATGAGCCTTTGGACAATTAAATCCTGTCTGTCCTCAGTGTGTGTGCATGCACCTCTCCCACTGAATCCAACAGGAGTTTGGGAGGGCATCCGTGTGTAGAATTTGGGTGTGTGTTACTTTAAGAAAGCCTGCCTGAAGAAGGTAATCCTTCTGCTGCAGCTTCCCCTCCTGGGGGAATCCCTACCAGGCCAGCCAAGGAGGAGGTGGAACAGAGCTCACACAAACTGATGCACAGGAAGGGCTCCCTCTGCACTTCTCCTTCCTTTACTACCTGGCCTTATTTCCAGTTTGGCCAGGTGCTGAATATTCACAGAGCTCACTGACTCCAGTGGGAGCTGTGAGTGCTCAGCACCTCTGAAGAGCCTGTGATATCTGCTTCCCCTACTGGGCCAAGCCCCCAGCCCAGGCATGCGGATTTTCAGACCCCACTGCCTGGCCTGCCTAAGGTATTCCCCAAGGTTCTTACCCAGTGCTGGGTTTGAGTCAGTTTTTGCATCAATACTGTGTTTCAGCTGTGCACATGGACACCAGGATCACTTTTCATAATGCTCACTGCATAGTTTTGCCTCACATAGCTTCTGCTTCCCCAGTTAAAAAAGAATTCAGTGGGTGCATAGGCCTCAATTCAGGAAAACACTCAAGTAAGCTTCTCAAACAGAAACGCTTTACAGAGTCAGGGCCATAATAATGTGTCTCCCAGGTGCAGTAGTTTGATGGACTCTATACTGACTTGCACTATTGCTATTCTTGGTAGCAACGGCTAGCGCAACCCCTACAGGAGCAGCGAAAGTGGGCACCTTCAGCTAGCCCCTCGAATAAGGGACAGGGAATGCAGATGAAACTTGGAAGCTAGCAGAGAAAGACTCAGCCAATTGTAGGAAGCCGTTCTTGAACCACGAAAGGGTCTGAAGAGCAATTTGTTAGCTGGAATGGATCCTAACAGGAAAAATTAAACTAACAAGACCAGTCTGGTGACTGGTCAGAAGATGTTCCCTATTAATCAACAGTTCAAGACAGCGTGGGGAGGGGGGGGGAAGGGGGGAGTGCTGGAGCCTAGCACGTCCCCTGAAGCAGTCCCCAGGAAAGAACAGTGATGCAGCTCTAGAAGAATTCAACCAATGTCAGCATTTCAAACAGAAGTGCTACCACGTTTGAACCATCACCCATTTTAGGTCTGCCTATAGAAAAAAAGTTTTTAAATGGAAGCACGTAGAGTTTGCATAAGTAATTATGAATTTACATTTGTGAGGAGGCTTTCTTCCCTCAGTGCATTGGAGCTTTCCCAGAGACAGACGGGTCTGGGAATGAAGGCACATCAGACGCACTCCTTTCCACTCTCAGAGCCTCCCTTTGCCCCAAAGGACCAGTTTCGCTTTAAAGAAACTATTCCTGCATAAGTGCTTCATTCTCATCTCTTTGGTAACTGAGTTCTGAAAAAGCCCATGGAAAATGCTGACTTTTCAATATTGATTTTAGTCCCAAACCAGACTGAAAAGTTGTTATTTTGAAGTTTCCTGTGAAATGGAAATTCCAAAAGATTTCCATTAGGAAATGTCAAAGGTTTTGTTTCAACATTAGCTCAAAAAACAAACAAACAAACAAACCTGACATTGCTGCAATCGAAATGTTTAATTTTGGTTCGTTGAACTAACCCAAAACTCTTTGTTTCAAGTAATTTAAACATTTCAATTGCCCTGAGACTTGTGATTCAGGTGCAAAAACATGTAGGGAAAAATATGGAAACTATTTTCTCACAGAAAATCATTCTGACAGAAGACCCCTGACCAGCTCTTGCCAGCAAGCTCTATAAGTGCTGTTTTGAGATACTCTCCCAGCATCCTTTCAGGTATCTGGAATCGTGTTTAAATATCAGAGGGGTAGCCATGTTAGTCTGGATCTGTAAAAAGCGACAAAGAGTCCTGTGGCACCTTATAGACTAACAGACCTATTGGAGCATAAGCTTTCGTGGGTGAATACCCACCCACGAAAGCTTATGCTCCAATAGGTCTGTTAGTCTATAAGGTGCCACAGGACTCTTTGTCATGTTTAAATAGCTTATGATGCTGGAAGCCAACCATTATCTGGAACTTACACTCATGTAGACTTTAGCACAGAGATATCATATTATATTTTCTATGACAGAATAGCCAGGAATATTCCTGAAGTCACATATAAGCATAAAGATTCTGAACAAACATTTAAATATGAGCTCCTGGATTAATAACCACGATGGTCATACATTGAAAAGGTAGCTTTCACTTAGTGTCAGATGTGACAAGGTTACATCAAAGTTGTAGGTCATATGATCTCCCTGCAGGTACTAAGCAGACAAACCTATGAAAATACACATTTGAGAATAAACTCAAGTTTTAGAAATGTATGAGTTCTAACACTGACGATATCCCTTTCTTGGACAGAAGCTACACAGTACACATAGAGACAGATCTAGCTAAGCATCGTCTCAAAAGAGAAAGGCAAGTTCTACCTCGTGGCATTTAAAGAACGATGATGTTTCCAGGGTGTCACGGATCCCCTTCAACCGATTAAGGTAACCATTCTGGAATGATAAAGAAAATAAGCTATCAGTACTACTACAAGTTTAAGTCTTTTCAAGCAAGACTTTTCAGTGGTAAGACCTAGAGAGGGGCGTGTTAGGCTAGTAACATGGTGAATTTCTGGAATTCTTCAAAGTCCCCTTGCTAATCACACCAATGTTCCTGGTCTAATCCAAAAAGCAGGCTAAATTATAAATATTCTAATACATACAGTACTGGCTAACCGTGCTGCCAGCCCCTCTTCCAAGAGGAGTCAAATCAACTGCTCAAACTCTGGCGCTGGTGGGAGGTTGCAAAGGGGTGGACTTCAGGAGGTTAGCAGTTTGACTGATTAGATTCACCTCTCTTTAGCCCTAGCCTTAAACAGTGTCAAAGTGGTTTGAAAGAACTCCAAGTCCGCCTGCGTACATAGAAGCAATTTGGCCAAACCAGAGCTGGGCAGCGTCATTTACAGAACCAAGAATAAACCCCAGTTAGCTAATGTCAAAGTAAACAGGCAGGTTTGAAGTCGGCAGTGCTAAGAGCCAGGCCATTTAGAGTCATTCGCTAATAGGCTTTATATGGTAGGGCCTAAAATGGAGCTAGTTTATCAAATTGTATATTTCACCCAGTCTATGGAAAACATTTACAGCTAAACAGCTAGTTCACCTAGCAACACGCAGCAGCACCATTTGGCATATGCAGGATACATGGGTTTGCAGCATTCAGGCCCAAGAGAGGGATGGCTACAGACAATGGTCCCATCCTCCCCCCACCCCTCCCAACGCCCCTGGATGGCAGGGACACTGGGCACCCTTACACCCTTATGAGGCAGCCCACAGTATAGGAAGGAAATCTTCTCCAGCCAAGCAGCCAGAGATCAGATCACCAGCCCCAGCCACTACTGATGGGAGCTTGTTCCTCACATCCCATGCCTGCAGCCTCTTCTCCATCTCTACAGCAGATTTCCTCTCCCCGAGTTTAGCCGACCACGCCTATCCTTCCGCGTCTGTCCTCTGGCAGTGGATGGTTTCGTAATCCTACTAGCTGCCTGATATAATCAGGTTGCCTAGCGCAAAGTCTGAGTGTTGCCATTACAGCTAACAGCATGTTCTCTCCTAGCCTCTGCCTACCCCTGCACCTTCTCCAGGCTAGGAAGTGGTCTCTACTTTGCCCTTCTGGTGTTATTTCACAATGGGCTCGGCATAGCAACGGCAAGGTTAATTCTGTGGTCCTTGGCATTAGGCAATGCATCACCAAGGCAAGAGCCCAGAGGAGGAAGGAGCCCACTCTCGCATCTGGCAGGCATTTGGGCAATGTCGTCCTAATGCAACTGCCGACTCACCAAAATGTTACGGTTTCCTTTAGTGAATTCTCTGAAGGCCTCTGTGACCTGTTCCTTTGTTCTTGTCTTCTTGAAATCCCGGTTCACTGTGCCATCTTCTTTCTTAAAAAGGGAGAGAAACCCAGACACATTGTCATGAGAGCAGGTAGTTAGAGGAGGTGACTTGTGTTTGAAACACTGCTGGGCATGTCATGAACCAGAGTGCTGACTGGCCTCCTTGAGGGCAAGGGGACAGGTAGTCAAGATTCAAGAAAGTGCCATGAAATAATAATAAATAATACCTACTCTTCCATAGCGCTTTTCATCTCAAAGTGCTTTACAGAAGGAGGTAAATATCATTATCCCTATTTTACAGATGGGAAAATAGAGGCACTGAGAAGTCACCCAGCAGGGCCAAAGCCAAGATTTGAACCCAGATCTCCCAAGTCCCTGTCTAGTTCTCTATTCTCTAGGTCCTCCACTTATGGAGAGTCAGATGTAGCGACTGTATGCCTTACTGAAGAGGTCAGCAGACATACTGACCTGCTGGTCAGCTCTTGCAGCCAGACCATTACTTAATAAGGAATCTTATCAGCAGCTCTCCAGTGTCACAGAGACTTACCAAGGCCACTAATGACATGGGCGAGTTACTGTCCAGGGACCACAGCACTGACTAACCCCAAGTGCAGGTCCTAGAAGTAAGTACCACTCATTTTTTGCCATGTAGCTCCCGAATTCCTTCTCCCTGCTTTCTCTGGCCAGAATGTCTAATAGCCAGCAGCTGCCTCCTATTGTATTCTTGCTTCAAGAAGAAGCAAGCATAAAAGTCATGCTAGAAAACATCTGAGGATGGAGGGAAGGGAAAGGTAGACATTTCCCAGAAGGGGACACAAAAATCCCTGGGTAGCCAGTCTGATTTGAAACACTAGGGCAGTTTTTGGGTGGGAAGGCATAATGCAGACTGCAGCAGCTCACCCATAGGCCCTGGGCAATACCTGCTTTACTCCCTACTGAAAACTGCAAAAAAACGGTGGGTCTGCAGGAGATCTGTGTCCCAAGCCCATTGATTATGGCCAAGAGTCGTAAAAGACACCTGCCTGTCGGCTGGTTATGATCACCTCTGTGTTCAAGGACTGAGACGTACAGTGTAAAAACTCAGCAAGCTGTGTACACTCTTCCCTCCCGCTCCAGTTGAGCAGCATGGCTACCTGAACATCTCACCTGCTCAGGCTGCACCCAGTCTAGCCCTAGAAGGGACCCAGCACACCCTCCCAGCTGAACTGACCCGCTTTCATCTGCTCCTGCTCAGCAGAGGAAACAGCGAAATGGCTCAAGGTTTCCCAGATTCCCATCACTTGGCAGCGAGCTCCAGGAAGGGTCCAGCTACTCCGCACGAGCAAGGATGTTAGAATCTGCCCTGGAAGGATTTCTTTAAACATCATTGTCAGACAAAGGTCCACACTGGAGGCTTTGTGATCTATGTAGGTTGACCATGGGTTGAAGAGTCAGGTCAGGTCTATCATTAAATACCTTCTCTCCTCCCAAAAGCCACAGATCAAGCAATAAAAGAAGTTGCAAGAAAAAAAAAGACACAGTGGTCATGAATATGCATCTCTAGTTTTTACCCTTGACCTAAACAAAGTCTGATGTAGTGAAGAGGTAAGTGTTTTTCCTTAAATTTCTCACCATTGCTATGAATGGTGCAGCTCCACAGTGGTAGGAGGTAGACAGATTGCCAGCATGTTTCTCATTCGGTCATCTAGGCCTGTTCTGAGTGTGGTGGCTGTGGGGCACCCAGGAATCCTCATCACTGGAGGCTTTTAAGAACAGGTTGGACAAACACCTGTGAGGGATGGTCTCAGTATACTAGGTTCTGCCTCCGTGCAGGGGGCTGACTAGATGGCCTCTCGAGGTCCCTTCCAGCCCTACATTTCTGTTACTCTATCAATAGCAATGGTGGGAAATTTTAAGAGAAAAGGTTTATGCAGACACAGCCCAAGAGCAACATGAATACATCCCAGGATTAGAGTTAGCCATAGTTAAGTGCTCCATTTAATGAAGCTCTGTGCACAGCACGACAGAAATAGCAAGAAGCCTCTGCTCCAAGGAACTTACAGGCTACCAGGCAGCACAGATACATGCAATGCCAGACTGACAGCAAGGCAATTGTCAGATGTCAGGCACCAATAGTGAATCAGCACAATACCCTTGCATGTCTGCGTCAGATGTGGGATTACAGCACACTTCGCGGTAGAACTTTGTCCCCAAAAGGCTCTCTTCTCCTACTATTCTGTTCCCAAAGGTCTTAGGGAAGGAAGTATGCAAACAACTGGAAGTCAAAAGATTGGGGTGCCATTCCTGCTCTTCTACAGACTTCCTATGGGATCTTTGCCAAGTCTCTTAACCGCTCTTTGCTTCCATCCCTTAGCTACAAAATCGGGATGATGAAGAGTCTCACAAACAAATTAAGAAAGCTACTGTGATGCTAAGTCACTCTGAGAGCCTCAGACGCTGTAGAAATGGAGAGCATAGATCAGGTTCTTTCATTGTTTGTCCAGATTCTATAAACCACTGAGTAATCAGAATTCCCTTTGGGAGCTGCACTTCCTGGCTGTAAAGGCTAGTTTTAAAGTGTGTCCTATACACACAGCTTTGTTTCCATAGTCTAGTGCTCCTTGAAGGATGACTTGTTTGCCCACAACACTCTGAAAGGATGGGAGCCGGAAAGACATCCTGTTATGCTGGGGAAGATGAAGTAAGAATGAAGAACTGGATCAGAGGATGAGGGAAGGAACAGAGTACAATGAATATCCTGTCCTGTAGCTTTAGATGTCCTTATAAAGCCTTCCCGGGGCGTTCCGAGTATTCAACTGAGCACCATTCCCAAAGAAATGGAAGGTGAAATATGTGTGTGTACAATGCATGAATTGTGGGGGCGAGTAGACTGATCATGTAAATCAGTGTGCCAAATTTAGTCAGTAAATGATATGCAAATGTAACCCAAGATTATGCACATTATGTACACTGACTTAAGCAATAGTAAAACCTACAACTAAAGATGCTGAACAATCTTGCTTGCTAAAGTATGCTCAGTGGAGTGGATCTGTGCGACGTTACACCTGTTTAGGAAAACTGCTGTTTGTGTGAGTGCAATTGGGAGCCATTTATAATGCATAAAGTCCTAAGTGCTTTGGGACATGACAGCCTGAGATCATCTCAGGGCCTGTGCACCGTTGCAGGTGACCAAGATCAGAGAAGCCGTGCTGACAGAATGTGTGCTCTCCGAGAGTGGGGAAGTACCTTCAGAGGAGGTTTGTTTGCTCAGGAACTTGATCCCTCTTGTTGTCCAGAGGGAGAGTTCCCTGGTTACTATGCATCAGTCATCAGTCATATGGAAACCTCCCCCGACCCTGCCCCTTGGAGATGACAGATACCAACCTGGAGAAGGGCTATCACATTAGTTTCACATGTAAACTGCAGTACAGCCTTGCACAAAGCATTCAAGAAGGGAGGTGTATGGTTATGAGTGGAGTCTTACGTGCGGCTATAAATAAATGAAACAGTGGATGGGCTTTGAGATAAGGCATTAGCTCCGTTTCAGGAAAGCCAGCTAGAATATTTATAATGCTGCTCCTATAATTATTCCCCACTTGAAGTTTTCCCTGAGCTGCCAGGCAGTGCTGTGGTGTTTTCCATAGGCTTGACATTTACAGGTGTTCTAGCCCCAGGGAGTTAATCTTTACAAAGAAGAAATGTAGGGCTGGTTGATGGGCCATAGCAACTGGGCTTTCCCTGCCACCACCCCAACATTAGCACCAGTTTTAGCCTATGGTAACTTTAGCGTCAAGGCTAACTTGTTTCTTCTGTGGAATCCTAGAACTTGCAGTCAGCAAGATCAGGTCGCCAGGTTCTTTCTTGAAGGGTGTTTGGGTGGGATTTTCAGGAGCCTAAGGAAGTTAAGGCAATGGAGTTTGTGTGACTATATAAATGTGTATACATCAGTACAGCAGTACACTATGCAGGGCATATACTTCTGAGAGTGACTGATGCCTCAGGGTAGTTTTAACTACCAGTAGAAATGGGATCCATCTTGAGTTTTACCCTGGTTATTTTGATAAAATCTGGCGTTCCCAGCCTTTTCAATGCAGGAAAGCACCACTGTCCCCATTGTACAGACAGAGAGATGCAGAGTGGGTAAGTGACTTACTCATGGTCACCCAGCAAGCTGGGAACGGAGCTAGGAATGGGACAGGAACTAAGTTCCCAAGTCCCAGTCTTGCGGTTTGCCTACTAGATTCCATTGCCCTCCTCTTGAAACTTGATACATTCACTAAGGCTCTCTTCATGCAAGTCTCTTGCTCCACCCCACAACACTCTGCCTATTGATACTTGCACACAACTCTCAGTTACTTTAGTGGGAGCTGCTCCTGCCGATCTGAAAACAAGATTTAGCACAAGATCCTCTCTATCAATATCTCCACTACAGACAACTTACAGGGTAGATTACTCCAGACAATACCGTTTTTCCAGGAAGATGTCCATAATGAGAAAGTAGGGAAGGAAAAAACAAGAACCGTCTCTCAATAAAACTTTCCTACGTTTCCCCATGAGGCTTCAATAGCAGCTTCAAGATACTGAATGCCTGTTCTCAGCAGGGAATGCTTATCCAGCTATGAAGCCAGGGCCGGCTCTGGCTTTTTTGCTGCCCCAGGCAAAAAGCCTCCCACCTCCCGCCGCCCCCGGCGGGGAGCGCGGCAGGCGAGGGCGCCGAGCCTGGCCGCAGGCCCGCTCTCCCCGACCGGCCGGAGTGCCGCAGGGAGGGCGGCGAGCCCGCCGCGGCTCCGCTCTCCCTGGCGGCCAGAGTGCCAGGAGGGGGGCGGAGAGCCCGGCCAGGGCTCCGCTCTCCCCGGCAGCCAGAGCGCAAGGGGGAGGGCGGCGAGTCCACTGCAGCTCCGCTCTCCCCGACTGGCCAGAGCGCAAGGGGGAGGGCAGAGAGCCTAGCCGGGGCTCCGCTCTCCCCGGCGGCCGGAGCGCCGGGGGGAGGGCAGAGAGCCCAGCCGGGGCTCCACTCTCCCCGGTGGCTAGAGCGCCGGGGAGAGGGCGGAGAGCCTAGCCGGGGCTCCGCTCTCCCCGGCGGCCGGAGCGCCGGGGGGAGGGCAGAGAGCCCAGCCGGGGCTCCACTCTCCCCGGTGGCTAGAGCGCCGGGGAGAGGGCGGAGAGCCCGGCTGGGGCTCTGCTCTCCCCAGCGGCCAGAGCGCCGGGGGGAGGGCGGCGAGCCTGCCGCGGCTCTGCTCTCCCCGGCGGCCAGAGTGCCGGGGGGAGGGCGGCGAGCCCGGCGGCCGGAGCGCCGCAGAGAGGGCGGCGAGCCCAGTCGCGGCCCCGCTCTCAGGCCGGAGCACTGCGCCGCCCCCCTCCAGGTGCCGCCCCAAGCATATGCTTGGTGGGCTGGTGCCTGGAGCCAGCCCTGTATGAAGCAAGCAAAGTAATACAATTCAGCAACATTTGCGGTGTGTAAATCTTCAACTTATAGATAGGGGGAAAGATCTATGCCAGTAACCAAAGTGAAATGTCAGTGCTATAGATTGGAGGGGGGCGGAAATCTAGGAACTGAGGGATTTAAGGAGAATTACAGTAATTAGAGGCAAAAGACTCAATTAGATGAGTCCATCCCCTTGCGGTATTCCTATATATAATCCTTTAGACCAAGCATGCAGCCCAGAGAACTATGAACAGATAAATACACTTAATCTTAGCAAGAGGACAGAGAGAAGCAACAGACGAATCACCATGTGCAAGATTTAGTCCTAACTGATCCAGCTACCTTTTAGTTTTAGTTTCATAAAGTGCACCAGCCAAACAGTGACAGTTACAGCAATGGAAATGGGTGAAGGGTTGTTCAGATTAAGGGCTGATATAGGGAACTGTCTGACTGGGTGGAGGGAGCAAAGAGGAGGAGATTTAGTGGTGTTTTGAAGAGGGCTGGGAAAGTCAGTGAAATGGGACAGTTCTCAGTAAGGTGTCAGTTAAGAATCAACCTCCAATAGAACTGGAGGGGAAGGGGGAAACTGAGCAGTGGTCAGAACTGGTGGAACAGATGAGGGAATGTGTATTACGGCAAGACGACAAAGGTTTTTTAAGGGGAAGGTAGCCAATGGTGGAGGCCTCTCAGGAAGGCAGCTATGCTGCAGCACACCAACCATGCTGAAAAAATGATTATTCTTACTTTAGCCCCTTTCAGCAAGTCCCTGAGTGACACAGAGAGATACAAATGCAATACCACCCGCTGGTCATGAATCTTGTTGCATCAATTCAACCTCAGAAAGGCCTCCTCTTCTCACAGTGGGATCACCTTCATTGCTCAGCGTTTGTCCAAGGAAAAACATTTGCTAGGAGCATGGGTTGAAGTGGTCCAGTCACAGCAGTTCAGTAAGAAGGTGCTTTTCAATGGGGCACCGTCTTTGCACCAGAATGTACGCTTGCATTTAGCCCCGCACTTTCCAAGTCTCTCAACTAGGGTGACCAGATGTCCTGATTTTATAGGGACAGTCCCGATATTCGGGGCTTTTTCTTATATAGGCTCCTATTACCCCTCACCCCCGTCCCGATTTTTCATACTTGCTGTCTGGTCACCCTACTCTCAACCCTGTGGTTGCGAAGCCCTCCCTAATGTAAAAGGATGCAGTGACGCCTGCCCAGTTATGCAGACAGCCTGAAACAGCAGCTGTGAGAATGTTGACTGAGTTTTAAATCCAATGACTAATGACAATACAAATAATGCATCCGACGAAGTGGGCATTCACCCACGAAAGCTTATGCTCCAATACATCTGTTAGTCTTAAAGGTGCCACAGGACTCTCTGTTGCTTAATACAAATAATCTCTATGTCAGCCATTTCCCTGCTGTTCAAAGAGTGTTAAGAAAATGGGGCTGTTATTAGGAGGATCTCCACAGAGTACTGAAGGAGCAGCTGGGGTTGTGGATGTCAGTTGCAGCGAGTGCCACTACTCATTTTAACCACCACTTACCACTTGTTTTAACCCCAGCTTGTTTTAATCAATCTGACCACTGGTTAGTGGAGTTCAACTCTTAATCCCTTCTGCCCTTCTCCCCAATTCAAAGCAGGGTTTCCTTCATTTTAATTCAGTTCTACAGCGATTGGATGTTTATCTCTAGTAAAGGGTTTGAAAGCGCCTAAGGCCCATTAACTTGCAATGAGACTTAGGCTTCTAAGGCCTGATCCACACCTAAAAATGTGATCAATCTAGCTACATCGCTAAAGGCTGTGAAAAATGTTGTGCCCTGTGCCACGTAGTTAGGGTGACATAACTCCCACTGTAGAATTCTTCCATTAGCCTAGCCACCACCTTTTTGGAGAGGTGGATTACCTACATTGATTACCTACCCCTTCTGTTGAGGTAGGACTCATCTACACTACGGTGCTACAGTGGCACAGCTGCAGTGCTGTAGCTGTGTCGCTGTAGTGTGGACATACCCTCAGTCACTTAGGGCTTGTCTTCACTGCAAAGTTGTAACTTGTTCCCCATTCACACATACAAACCCTTCACTCGAGTGTGGTGCTTGTAAATCAAGTTGGCTGGCCCATAACGGGGCTCAGGCTGCAGCTCGAGTCAGCAGAACTCATTAGTTGCTAACATGACCATCCTGTAGTGTGAATGAAGGCTAGTTCCACTCATGTGCCGCTAGTCCTCCAATGCCTTCCCATAATTCCTCTCCTCTAACCACCAATCCTCATGAAAGGACAGACAAGTTCCTCCACAATTCACTGGGAGATAATTCATAGAGTGGCTCTGCTTACTGCAGTGCCAAGGACCGTGAGACAGTCCCCAGAATTCTTAGACCCACACACGAGTGAGTGCAGCACCTGGGTGGACAAAGCAGCTTGCACGCTATTTTGCGGTGTGGCTGCTCTCACTCAAGCTAGGCTAAAATTGAGAGAAGTAACTCAAGCGTAGATAACTTAAATTAATTCTGCAGTGAAGACATGTCCTTTAGCACTTTTGCAAGAGTTACCCATCATGTTTAAATGAGAGACAGAGCATCTCGTTACATGGGAGAGGAATCTCCATAGCCCCTGATCATGATCATGCCTCGATACCGCAATCTGAGATGGGCACAAACTAAAACCCACATTCTGGTTTGGATCAAGGTTTCAGCTCAGAACTTTAGCATGACAATTCCAGACACCAAAATAGACACCCTGAGCTTTGGTAAAGTTAGGGTTACCATATCGCATAAATAAAAAAAGAGGACCCTCCACGGGCCCTGCCCCCGCCCATTTCCCCACCCGTAGCCCCGCCCCAACCCCGCCCCTTCCCCACCCTAACTCCGCCCCCTCCTCCCTTCCACTCCCAGCCAGGGGGAAAGGGCTGCCCCAGTGCTACCGGCTTCAGGGTTTGCCGGGCAGCCCCCAGACCCTGCACCCCCAGCCGGCGCTTCCCCAGCGCAGCTGGAGCCCGGGAGGGGAAGTGCCCAGCCGGGGGCGCAGGGTCTGGAGGCTGCCCGGCAAACCCTGAAGCCGGTAGCACTGGGGCTTTGGGCAACCCCTATGCCTCCAGACCCTGCGCCCCCAGCCGGGCACTTCCCCTCCCGGGCTCCGGCAGCGCAGGGTCCGGAGGCAGGGGGGCTGCCCGAAGCCGGTAGCGCTCGGGCAGCCCGGCTCTTAAACAGAGCCGAAGAGAAGCAGAGCCTCCAGCCGCGGCGGCTCTGCGTAACTTACACTGTGTCAGTTACACAGAGCCGAAGAGGAGCACGGGGAGGAGCAGAGCCGCCATTTTCCCGGACATGTTCGGCTTTTTGGCAATTCCCCCCGGACGGGGGTTTGACTGCCGAAAAGCCGGACATGTCCGGGAAAAAGAGGACGTATGGTAACCCTAGTAAAGTTCAGATCCATATAGGCTTTTGCTTCTCTTCATTACAGAGACTGGCTCATGTACTAAAAGGACAGGATCATGTTTTTGGACAAGCTGCCTCTAGAGGGCAGCTTTAAACTGCTAGGATGTTACACAGCAATTATTAGTCTAGGCCAGGGCAGAGGTGGGCAAACTACGGCGGCCTGCGGGACCCTCCTGCCAGGCCCCTGAGCTCCTGCCCCGGGAGGCTAGCCCCCGGCCCCTCCCCCACTGTTCCTCCTTCCCCGCAGCCTCAGCTCGTCCTGCCACCGGTGCAATGCTCTGGGAGGCAGGACTGCGAGCTTCTGGGGCAGCGCCACTGCAGAGCCTGGCCTGACCCGGTGCTCTATGCTGCACGGTGCATGGCTGTAGCGCCACCAGCCACCGGTGCTCCAAGCAGTGTGGTAAGGGGGCAGGGAGCGTGGGGGTGGGGGAATTGGATAGAGGGCAGGGGAGTTCGGGGTGGTGGTCAGGGGGCGGAGGTGTGGATGGGGGCAGGGCGGTCAGAGGGCAGGGGGGTTGAATGGGGGCAGGAGTCCAGGGGGGCAGTCAGGAAGGAGGGGGGGTTGGATGGGGCGGAGGGGGGCAGTCAGGGGCGGGGGTTCCAGGGGCGGTCAGGGGACAAGGAGCGGGGGAGGGGTGGATGGGGCAGGGTCCTGGGGGTGGGCTGTCAGGGGGCGAGAAGCAGGGGGGAGAGTGGAAATGGGGGAAGGCGGGCCACGCCCCCCTTCCCTAACCCGCCCCCCATACAATTTCCAAAACCCGATGTGGCCCTCAGGCCAAAAAGTTTGCCCGCCCCTGGTCTAGGGCCTGGTCTACACTTACAAGTTGGGTCCACATAACTACGGCACTCAGGGGCGTGAAAAATCCACACTCCTGAATGCCGTAGCTAAGCCGAACTAAGCCCCAGCATAGACATGGCAATGGCGATGGAAGAATTCTCCTGTCAATCTAGCTACTGCTATTCGGGGAGGTGGATTATTGACGGAAAAAATCTCTTCGATAACTATAGGAAGGGTCTACGCTACGGCGCTACCGTGGCAAAGCTACATGGCCTAGCTTTTCAGTAGTTAGAGTTGCTAGCCCTCGAGTGCCATCCAGGACGGCGGCAGTCAGTGAAACATGAGTAAAATGTGCAGAGCTTTTACAGAGGACTTATTTGTCAGGCAGACTTTTCCCAGTTTTCTTGTGCCTTTATCACATTTCACTCCCCTCTTACACAGCCAGATCTTGAGAGATGGGAAGGGGAAGGAGCAGAAACAAATTCTGCTTTAAATGTTCAGGTCACAGAGCTGGATCCTGATTTTTTTGGAAATCTCTCTGAAGTTTGGAAGGGGCTCAGTTCTCTGCTATTGAGGCAAGTTAAGACCCAAAAGCAAAAGTTTAGTCAAAGCTTTGCCTGCTGTTTTGGGGGGAAAGAGCAGTTTTCCAAGGCTCTCCCTCAGAAGCCATAACGTGGCACAGGACATCTTGAAATGCCATGAGCCTGGCTCAGAGAGATCGTTCTGTGTGCACCTTTCACCAAGTTTGGCTACAGAAACTTCATGCTACTACTAGTGGTTGCAGGAAATTAATACTTCTCCCAGGCAGGTTTTCCCATGAACCCTGCCAGTGACCAGTGTTATGACACGGAGATGGGTCAAGCAGCCTCACCTTTATCCCCTCGATTCTGAATCCCAGGGTTGCTGTAGAACTAATGGTCTCCCTCCACTGCATGTATCGGGGCTTGGTTACTGCATGCAGGTCATTCTCCTCCTCGGTTGGGGCACTGGGATCTACTTCAATCATCTTCTGATACATGTCCTTCCGCAGGCTTGGCTTCTTTCTGGCCTTTGTTAGCTCTTCCTCCAAATACGTTCTGCAAAGGAGGCGGAAAGATTATTAGCAGTTGATGAGTGCGGTACGGTTCCAATGTATTGTGGTCACTGTCTGAACATGTTAATAGCACTGAGGAAGGATGGCACTCCTTACTAAGGGACTGATCCCCCAATATAGTCCGCAACAGGAAGTCCAAGTGCCTTCAATTCCCATTGACTTCACTTGGAAGTGAGGGCACTCAAAGTCCTCACAGGACTGAGACCTAAAGAGGCAGTGTCATATGGGCAATTTCCAAAGAACAAGAACCACCAGCACCTGGGGTTGCAATAAATATGTATACGGGCCTCAGGCCACATAACCCATGAACAGGTGTTACAAATAAAAACTCAACATTAGCGACCTGAGACGAGGTACAGGAAAAGTCCATCAGCTCCCTTCAGTTACACCAAGAAAGGAGATACAGAAGGCAAATGCAGCATGCACAGAAAATCTCTTTTATTTCCAGCCCACCTGCCATCATTCAGAGCTCAGACCACAGACAGACATTACAATTCAGGCGCAACCCCAAAATGGTCCCATTTATAACATGTTCCAAGGGCTGGCTCAGTAGGAGCCGCTCTGCCATTTGCGGAGTGGGCCAAGAGAAACACAAGACACTTGTACTGCAGTAGTGCCTGGAGGCTACAGTCAGAATCAGAGCCCTGCTGTGTCAGGCACTGCATAGTTAGCAAAGGTCCTTACCCCAGAAAGCATGTACCTGGGATAACAGAAGATATCCAGGGAGTAACTGCCTATAGAGAAATGTGAAGACATTAACCTACATAAAGACTTGTTTAACTGATCCTGCACAGTTTAGTACCCCAAGTTTCCACCCTGGTGCAAATACTTCAGACAGTCTAAAGTTACTCAGGATTCAAAATTAATATGGCTAAAATCAGGTTAGTTCCCCCGCTCTGCCTATCCTTGGGGTCCCACAGTTCCCTCCTGACAGGTGTGAGTGGGCTCTGAAGACCCAGGCAGGCCGGTAACACCTCTGTCAGATCTGTTCCAACACAGCTACCCTCCTCTTACTGCTAAATATCTAACAGGACTCTGGGACATTAGATGGTGTCATCTTCTGATCAATTGGTAGAGTTGACATAATGAGAGGTGACTCTATGGGGATTTGCTGAAGCAAGTCAAAGATATCAGCGAAACAGATGACCAAGTTCGGTCCTGGACAAATACTGGATAAACTTAGGATGCCGCTGATGTGGTATTTAAGAGTTGCAGTTTTTCTCCACCAACGGACCTGTTCTGCGAGATAGTAAGCACCTCTCCTGCACAGTGCAATGTCCAAGTCCTGCCACGTCTTCCTCTCCCTCATTCCAAAGATCAGCCTTCAGCTAAAACTGTCTGGGCCCTCACCACTCCAGTTACTGTAACCTCTTCTGTGGCCCCTCATAACATCCCCTCCAGCCCATACAGAAACACAGTCAGTGGGATCATTTTCCACGACCACTGATCTGGCCACTGCACAACTGCAGCAGGTTTTTGCAATCTCCTTCAAGGCCCTACCTAACTTCCACTCGAGCCTCAGATCCTTAACGTGCACCAAATCAGTGTCATCAACAAGAGGGGGGAGATTTTCTCTCTCACTCAACCCTTCTCCTCTGGAATAAGTTAGGAGCATATTACTCAACGTTTGTCTTGGATAACTAGTTTGGAATGCTGAGCAAACCTAAACAAGTAGTTATTCTCCCAAGCTAAATGAAGCTTTCAAAATGTGCTCTGTCAACTGACCATGTACCATGGAAACTGGCACAATTCAAAAAGAGCGAGAGAGAAGTTGCTACATCCCAACACTTGACTGTTAACAGCATCTGATGTTCCCTTTGATAATCAGCTGACATGCTCTGACTTTTGTTGAAGTCTGTCTTGTGCTTTTTGGTACATGACCCTGCCCCCTCACCGCATACCACGGTGTGCTGCAGCAAACAGGGTATTAAACAGGATGTTTTCACACAAAGCTGTTTTGAGATAGCTTAGTTCGTCTGGCGTTAGTCTGTTTCAGTTGGACTATCAAGGAGGCAAAACCTTGTTCCCACTCCTGTAAAATACAGAGCAGAGTGAAGAGGTGTAACTTTGAACAGGTCTGTACGATTCATGATGGAAAACAATGAGACAACTGGGAGGGGCTGGAGTGCGTGTTCCTCCATTGGACATATATGTCCTTTTCCATAGATTTTGTTGTTCTGGGTCCCATTTATCTGAAATCCTGTTCTCTGAACAGACATACAGAGTGTTTAGTACCCTTGCTGTGGATTTGGGCCAGTCATCTCACAGTGATAACTGTGATAAATCAGGGGGATTGGCAATGAAGTCTTACAGTTGTTTTCAGTCAGCCTCCAGACAGATGTAAACTGCCACTTCCTAGAGAAACCCGCGGGTGGGGAAAGGGCAGGCTCCTCTAGGACAGGGTGGAAATGCTGAGATAGCATCTGCTCACTCACAAGCAACAGCTATGGAATGCCTTCGGATAAGTCCCTCTCAGAACAAACACTGTTGCCACCATCTGTTGAACTAACAAGATCTGCTAAGAAATAAACTCTGTGCAGGGTTTGGTGTCTCCACTGCTCTTTACCACGGCCCTGTTGTCACAGTTCACAGCACTGATTTGTGCTCTATAGGTAGGCTCGGAAGGATTTGATTTTTATCGGCAAACGTCAATTTCACTGTGTGCGCGCGCACACGCACGCACACACACACACACAAACTGACAAAAAAAACCTTTCCATCGATGATCATCAAAATTTACAGCTCGGCCAAGTAAGAAAAATGCCGCTTGAGAACTTACTAAAGTTTGATTTAAGGATATTTACTTTACATATTTTGCCGTGTGATGTTGACAATTTGTGTTTTAATGGTTATGAAGGTTGAACTTTCTGTATCTCAATGTCTATTACCATTAAATAATTATTTCTGAAACCTCCATTGTTGCCCTCCCATTGTACCCCCGGCCCCAGAATTTCACACCTCTGTGAAAATGTAAATAGCTAACAATAGAAAAAATGCTTACCACTACACATTGGTGATATTATCCATCAAAATTATAAATACATAAAAATCAAATTCTATCCCTTCCTCCGGTAGCAGACATTCAATAACCTTCACCATTTGCTGCTTCCCAAACAGAGGACTTGTTCATGATATCAGGCCTTAATCTTCCAACTCATGGATCCCCCATCCTTCCCCACAGGACTTGCCCCCAGTGGTAAGTTTCACTCTAGAAATACATATGAATCAGTATTTCACAAGCTATAATCCTCAAAGCCCACTTGAAGTAGTAAAGATTCTAAAAGAATCATTTAACCTACCTGTGAAAATGCATCTAGCTCTGGGGCAGCCATTGAACAGTTTAGGAGAGCAGGTGGAAAGCCACCCAGTTGAAATGCAGTGGGAATTCAGGAAGGCAGAATGTAATTACCACAATGTGAATCTGGCCAGGACACAGAGGTTATTCATAAAGTCGCACCACATCTTTAATAGCTACAAGGGATCAAAACCTTGATTTTACATCTTCAGAATAGCAGAACAGGGCCACCTAACACAACGGTAGGAAATTGCTTTGACACTGACTGAGAAAAAGTATCACCTACTGAAATTCCACTCCCTATAGCAGGGGTGGGCAAACTTTTTGGCCCATGGGCCACATCTGGGCATAGAAATTGTATGGTGGGCCATGAATGCTCACATAATTGGGGTTGGGGTGCGGAATGGGGTGAGGGCTCTGGCTGGGGGTGCAGGCTCCAGGGTGGGGCCAGAAATGAGGAGTGTAGGGTGCGGGAGGGGGCTCTGGGCTGGGGTGGGGGGAGGACTCCAACTGGGGGTGCAGGCTCTGGGGTGAGGCTGGGGATGACAGGTTTGGAGTGCAGGAGGGTGCTCCGGGCTGGGACCGAGGGGTTCGGAGGGCAGGAGGGGTATCAGGGCTGGGGCAGGGGGCTGGATGGCTCAGAGGTGCAGGCTCCGGCCAGTGCTTACCGAAAGCAGCTCCCGAAAGCAGTGGCATGTCCCCGCTCTGGCTCCTACACGGAGGTGCAGCCAGGCAGCTCTGCTGCGTGCTGCCCCATCCGCAGGTGCTGCCCCTGCAGCTCCCATTGGCCGCAGTTCACAGCCAATGGGAGCTGCGGAGGCAGTGCGTGGGGCAGGGGCAGCATGTGGAGCAGATCCCCCTGGCTGCCCCTATGTGTAGGAGTCAGAGGGGGGTCATCCTGCTGCTTCCAGGAGCTGCGTGGAGTGGCCCCCGACCCTGCTCCCTGGCTGGAGCTCCGGAGCTAGGCAAGCCCCAGCTCCAGCAGGAGCTCAAGGGCCGGATTAAAACAGCTGGCGGGCCAGATGCGGCCCATGGGCCGTAGTTTGCCCACCTCTGCCCTATAGCATAGTTTTTGGAAGTCTCTCTGCCAGCTACTGTCTCAGTTCAATCCTGTTTTGTACTGGGATCCTGTCAGAGTCCAAGTACTTTGGTATGGCAGATTGGATACCCCAGCAAGACACAATGCAGCAAATAACCCTGCTGTATCCCTTCACTCTTTAACACTTCACATCCAGAGACCAGTTACAACAAAGCTATTCTCTTAGGTAGCTAAGGACTAGCTCTCTGCAGATGGGCCATGCTTTCTTTCTGTTTTGCCTATGCCCAGGCAGTGGTGCTCAACGGCGCTTTACTTCCACATCTCAAGTAGAACGCAAGGGGGCATGTGCTAGAGAGAATATGTGGGTTATGCATATTTCTCATGGAATCTTGCTAGGCCAGCTTATATCTGTTTCAGAAACCAAGGCATCTGATCACATGGCAGGACATTACCAGAGCCTACTCTCTTTTAAAACCTCACCTGAAACAAAGTGGCGAAGGGCTGTGGCTTCAGTTAGCACAGGGGTAGGCAACCTATGGCACGCATGCCGAAGGCGGCACATGAGCTGATTTTCAGTGGCACTCACCCTGCCCGGGCCCTGGCCACCGGTCCGGGGGGCTCTGCATTTTAATTTACTTTTAAATGAAGCTTCTTAAACATTTTAAAAACCTTATTTACTTTACACACAACAATAATTTAGTTATATATTATGGACTTATAGAAAGAGACCTTCTAAAAATGTTAAAATGTATTACTGGCACGCAAAACCTTAAATTAGAGTGAATAAATGAAGACTCGACAACACTTCTGAAAGGTTGCCGACCCCTGAGTTAGCATGTAACTTTTGGGTGGGGGGAGGGAGTGGGCAGTGTGGTCTGACTGAAATACTCACCCTCTGAGCATAGTGAGGAGTCCAGAGTCTCTTCATTTGTGGATACCCTTCCCTCTCCCTCTCAGACTCCCCTAAGCTTTATCCATCACCTGTGCCCCTGCGAATCTGATTTTAGGCTGAAGGTAACTGGAGGAGGCCGCTGCCTTCCAAAGCAAGGCAGTATTGCTTTCCGCTTGGAAAGAAGAAGGGTGGCAAGGCATAAACAAGCACTCTCTGCCTGTACCCACAACACTGTATGGAGTACACTATCTTCACAGCATTGCCAGAATGGGAAAACCCACAGCTCCTGCTTGGCTGGGAATAGCCAACAAGTCAGCTTAGAGGAACACTTTAACCTTCTGGGGTGTAACATATTTGAGGAGATAAGCCTGAATCAAAATCCCATTTCTGACAAGCCAGAGTATACTTCTCAATCCTTTGGCTTGGACCCTTGCTCTCTAGATTCCTAAATCCTCTGCTAGTCACTGAACATTATAAACTTCATGTAGCTGCAATTATGGGTATAAGCCTCGTTTTGTACTGTGGTAACACCTAGGGACCCTGAGCAGTTATGTGTTAGGAGCTGTACACAGCTGGAAGTAGACAGTTCTTTCTTTATTATGCTAGCATGTGGAGGCCACAGTCAGCAAGCCAGGTCTGGTGTAACAAACAGCAGTCACAGCACCCCAGCTGCCTAGCCACTGTCGAGATCCTGCCCTGGAGGCATTAGGAGTTGAAAATGCAATTTGCTTTCCTCATTGAGTCTCCATTGGTAAGCTTTAGTGTGCACCTTTTTGCACCATTATGTCTATTTTAACACAAACGCTGTTTTGACTCCACTGCATTGCAGATCTCCCCTGAAAGTCAAGCTCTAGCTACCTGCTCGGCAATCACATGCAGATGATTTTGCCTAATTCCACCCACCGATAACAGTGTGGCAAAGGGATATACAGCCCCTTTCACAACTTCCTGCACTGCTGTAGCCTCCCGGCTTGTCAATGACACCAACACAGACCGGGCCTACAGGTCACTGCCGGTGCAAGCAAATTTTAAGGAAAAGATCTTCCGTAACCTCCTTGACGAGGATGTGCTCTTTTGGGCAAAGCATTGGTTAACCCTGCTCAGAATATTTTTCTACTTGTTCATGCAGTAACTTGAACTTCATTCCCCTTCTGTGAAGCAGAGGCCAACCAAAACAGTGCAGCAGAACAGCCTGCCTCCTTTCAGAGATACAAAGAAAAGCACAGGAGCAAATTTACTAGGACAGTGGGTTTTCTTGTGGGGGCTTGTGAACAAGATGTAATTGTCACCCCAGGGGACAGACCCAGTCCCCATTTCCTCCAAGTTACACTTCAACCCGTGCCCAAGGGGAGCGGGGGGAGGGATGCTGCTAGTTTGAAGACTGCCAGCATTCCATTACCTGCATTCCTACCCCTCCGGAGCGGGAGTATGGGTTTTGTGTCTGACAGTCTAACATGCCAGTTCATGTTTCACATCAGGAGTTCAAAAGGGGAAGAAGAAGGAAGAAAAAAAAATTCCTCTCTTCCCACAAGAGCTGTCAGCTTTTCCAGAAAGCATAAGCATCTCTACCACATCTAAGCTTTAAGTCTGTCCTTTACAGGGATCTAAAACCCAAGCTGGCTAGTGGTTTATATCTGGCCTGAATCTGCATACTGGCTTTGGTTTCGACATAAAAACTTAAGAACCTGATCCTGCAATGCTTGCCTATGTGTAATCCTTACTTGCTCAAATAATCCCATTGAAGTCAACAGGACTAGTTCCATGGTTAATGTCTGCATAGCTAAGCGTTTGCAGGATTGAATTTTAATAGTTCGTAGATGGGTTCCAAGGAAGACTAGGATACATATGCTCACCCTTTGTGAAAGGCTTCAGGATTCACTGATGAAGGACAGAGTAGAATATTATACACTGTATCACAAAGAGCATGCAAGAGCTAGTAAGAAGTAAGGGGAAGGATAAAAAGCTGTTTGAACTCAGCTCTGAAGTGGAGCGTGTGAGGCAGAGATACAAGAAGGCTGACAGCTAGCACCAAGGCCTTCGCTGCAGCTTGAATGGGCTAGAGCCCCACAGAGAATACACATATGCCCTGATGATTTCCTTGGGGCATCTCCCAGAACATTAGCGGTCCGGATAGACCTTGTCCCAGCATGCTAGAATGTACTTTGATAGTGTAAAACATTAGGTGGTAAATGCTGTTCTTCCTTCAGATAGGGGTGCAACTCCCTGGTGCTCTTCACCACAGTGCCAGAGATGGGTGTGCGACAGCACTGTTTGTGTTTTAGTCTAGGTGTGTGATGTCTAAGAAATGCTACCCCTGCCTGGACGTAAGGCAAACTTGTGGTGGGAGCTCCCAAGCAGGGCTCTCTCTCGGTGTCTCACCTCTTTTTAAAGCTGCTTCATTCGAGGATCTCTATTCTGATCCCTATACAACTCCTGAAATGCACATCCCCCCACATAGATCAGTGCCCCTTGTGGTTGAGAGAGCAGGGCAAGGTACTGTCTGAAAAGCTGCCATCCCCAGGCCCCTGGAACAGCAATGGGCTACTAGTGCAGACTGATGCAACACCAAGCAATCCACTTTCACAGTACACCACAGAGTCACCACCATGTGACTGCAGGAGTCTGTTCCACCATTTCCCAGCCCAGGTTTCCTCTTGTGTCTCCCACCCCCACCCACTTGGCTTCTCTCTCTAAAGCCCTGGGCAATAGTCATCCATGGCCAGGTGAGCCTGTCAGAGTAGCTAGTTTGCTCTGGATATTGTTTACTCGGGTATTATGTTGCTTTAAGCACTGGATTTGGATTCTTGAATTCAGGCTGCTCCTTTCTGCTCAGTTACAAGCCAATGCACCTAGCAGCACTAACCTGACTCCCATCTTGCAGTCCATAACGCAGGGGGAGTCAAATTCAGCCAGCAGGTCTTCCATCTGATTGTACCGCTCCCCATCCTTCACCACATCCCCATGGTAGGCAGGAACAAAGGGCTTAAGGACGTCGTTCATCAAGCGGTCCAAGCAGCGCTGCTCAGATTCACAGTGCTTCTTGAGTATCCTGCCATTGGCTGCAGCCTTGAAGCTACCTGAGAGACAAAAGGCAACACAGTGCTTACGGGTGCAGACCCTTCGCAGAGGAGAGCAGGCAGATAGACATGAAGCCTCCTGCCCCTGCTGACATCCCCACCCAGAACAATCAAGGTATACTGAACTGCTATTGAGTGTTACATAGTGTCAAAGGTTAACAGGATCTGACATGACAGACCTTAAGTCAGAGTCAAAGCTATATGTACTACTCATTTGGGGGGGATCTCTGTCACTCTTTCCCTGCCCCCCGAACCACTGCCTATAAGCATGGTAGCTTTCAGGGACTGATGAAGGAGAGTAACACCCCCGCACATTGCTAAGTGGCAGGGTTTGAACTTGGAACCTTCATCAGCCGAGCACAGACCTCTACTGCTTGAGTGACAGGAGTAACTACAGCATCTGGCAGCAGTGACAGCACTACACTTTACAAGCATGCCACACTGGGATCTCCTTAATCTCCACACTATGCAATCTAGCATTTAGATCAGACCCTCCCTCAAGCCCCTGCTTCCCCAGAGACAGATTCAAGGTGAGCACTTAATGAGCGTCACAGAGACAATTGAGGCCAACACAGCTGATTAACTGAACAATCAGGAGACTTCCCAACATTTCATTAGTCTCACACCCTGGAGGGTTCCCTTGATGACATGGCACAGCTCAACCTTCCACAGCTCAACCTACCTGCATGCCCTGCTAGTTGAATCCAAGGATACTTTTTCTTGAAGGACATAACAAAGGGAGACCACTGCACCATATTTTTGATCTTCCGCCATGACTTGCTCTAAGGAAACAGAGAAAGGCATATAGTGGGTCAATTTTTTGCTGTTCATAAAGCTGGCTTAGAGAGCAAGTTTGTGGATTTTGGGGATCGGGGAAAAGAAGGCCAACACTGAAGGGTGAAAGAGAAAGGAGCACAGGGAACACTGCTTCTCCCCTTTCTCTTCTGCCCCTGTGCCAGGCTGGGCTAGGAGCAAATAAGTCATTGGATCTCAATTATCAATTCACATTGGCATAAATCAAGAGTGACTCCATTGAAGTGAATGGAATTTCAGTTTTACACTGGTGAAAGCAAGATCAGAATCAGGCCCATTGGCTCAGGAGAGCACCCAGCTGCATTATATACAGCAGAGTCACCTGCTATCCGAGGACAGGCTGTCAGCTCATTTCTGGGGTCCACCCTGGACAGCTCGTGAGTTAGAATTCTAGAAGTTGTAGTAAGATTTTACAGGTATGCCAGGATTTGTCAGGATGGCAAAACTCCACTTCAGATCCACAAGCAAGAAGCCTATTTTTGTTCCCACTGGAAGACAGCTGCTTTGGTCATTAAGTATTGAGTCCGTGAGTGTATGATTGACGAACCAAACCCAGAGAGTCAGCACATTTGAGAGAACAGTTCGCTTCTGACATATGGTATTTGTTGTTAGATAGATTTATTAGTATAAATACTTGTGTGTACCAAGCGGGGTTGTACTCAAACATAGGAAAGCCTCTTTCAAAGACGCAGTCTTTCCTGAAGAAAGTTGTTTTCCCTAGATTGTTCTGATGGAACACACAGCTAGTAAGAGGCAGAGATATTTCTTATCTCAACACCAGAAGGCTGTGCAAACAATCCGTGCAGGCTATATACAACAACAACAACGGAAAAATGCCTAATTGCACAAGATGAGACAACCAGTGCTTTTGTCCTGGCGACTCGAGAGCAATTGAGTTCAGCTTGGAAGTGCACATTAAAGTTACCTTCATTTGCTCAACCTTAAAAATGCACGTAGGAGAGCAGCTACCTCATTCCATACAGTCTGGAGAACCAAGCTTCATTCCCTTCATTCCCTATGAGTGATCCAACATTCCCAGTCCTTAGGGCATTTACTTGGGGTGAAGTCACAGGCCAGAGTCAGGCAGCTAATATTGTAGTCAATGCATTTAGGAAGAGGGAATTGATCTGGGTGCAGAAAACAGATCAAAGTTTTTAATTTCCTAAGCCATCCCGCTGAAAGTCACCATTGTATGAGTTTGGGGCCACTGCACTCATCAAGGTTGCTAAGAGAAGCTGTATGAAGTCTTAGCAACAGAGAAACACAGATGTGGGGTGGCCACTTATCTGAAGCTCTGAACTCAGTTTTCAGACAGCAGGTTCTCCTACTATCTTGGTGTGATTTTATAGAGTGCAGGGCCATGTGGCATTAGAAGTTTTAACATTAAACCGCAAGAAGCATGCACTAGATTATGCCATTTAAGCATGGACCCAAGTAAGGGGAAGTGTGAAGCTGCTTTGCCTCCTGGGGTAGCCATATGCAAGAGAGAACAGGCTGCACCAGATTTCAGACTGACCTTCCAAAGGGAGTAAGGGTGAGGTAGGGCTAGGTATCTTTGTGGGACACAGTGAGAGAGCAGTCCCTGCACTCCACGGGGTGTCAGGCTCTTGCATGGGATGCACAATGGAGGGAGGGGACAGGGAGGATCTGGACATACGATCTCTCCCACCAGAGTGCATGGATTGGCCACTCACCCTTCCAGGTAGTTATTGGGGAATCAGGGGTGTCAGTCTGGTCCTGGGCTTGTTTATAGACCAAATGTTTGTCAAGAAAGCTCCCAAAACGTTAAGATCACCCGGGGCCTCTGTCTCTCTTGCACTTTGCTGTTCAGGATTTATTTATTCAAGCTGCAACTTTGCCAGGTTGGATCAAGAATGCAGAAGGCAGCTCCCTACCTGACATGTGGATGAACGCTTTCTTTCCAAGTAAAATGCCAGAAGTTGTGTGCTTTGGCTGTTCTTTGTTCTCTCTTGGCAGAGTGCACAGGGGCTTTCCCCCTCCTTTTGTTTTCAAAATAGTAACATTGAGTTCTGACTGTCACTGATTAATTGATTTATTTATTTATTTTAAAAAGGACTCCAGTCCGCAAGGGAGTTAGGCTTCAGATCAATGCGACCCAACTTGTCTAAAATAAAAGGGGGAATCCTCCCACCAACGCAGACGCATAAGTCACTCAGTCCCAGGATACAAGCCAAGGCAACAACTGTTCTTGAGCCAAGATTTTGTTTTTCGGTGGTTAGAGGTTTATAGCAAAAGCCTTGATGTATTTCAAAGCATGAGCTAAATGATGCCAAGTGACTCCCGGAGTAGTGGTGGCCATCTCAATGCCTTCCCCAGCAGAGGCTTTGAGAGATATCCAGATAAGTCCTGGTCTGTCAGTTCTGTCTTTCTTCTCCTACACCAGACCCAAAAGCCTTATTGGCAAAGAAAATAGAGTTCTCACAACTCTGGGATGGGCTAATCCCCTGCCCCTGGCAACTCTTTAACCTGGTGTGCTAACTAGCGGGCACTGAACCGACAGAGTGCACTTTCTAGTCAGTTAAGCAAGATAGGGATCTAATGACCAGCTGAATCAGGGTCCAGTGTTGCCTGTCCTCAGCATGTCCACAAGCACAGCACATTCCCACTACTTTACACCCCCAGGAAATGGTTCTGATCCAGATCTAGGACAGGTGTTTGCAAGCCACACTTAAATGCACAACCCCGTTTTCAGAGTTACTGCTTTTCCAGCAGGCTTGCACATACTAAACAGTACCTCAAGCCCTGCCAAGCAGTCAGACCTTCATCCAACCAAGGAGGTGCGACGATAGGGGAAGAACCTGAAGTGTTACTGAGTGGCCTTGTATTTCAGGGGAGGAGATGTTTACTTGGAGCAGCTGTGCAGAGGATTTTGAGTAGAGCGGCAGTGTTTGTCTCAAACTGCAGAAGTCAGCTCCAGTTGAATTCAAATGACCTTGGTGAACAGGAGAATACTTGTGTGCCTATGACTTGCTAGAGTTTTCTATGGGGATATTTGGGAAATTTCAGGCCATGATTTGCAGCATTTCAAGTTGGCTCTGGTGTGTGGGAATAAGCAGCCTATTATAGGCTCAGCCTATCAAATACCATGTGACCTACCCAATGTCACAGTCCACCCCACTCCTCAGTAGCCATTTCTATCGGTTTCTCAGAGGCATAAATTCACTTGAGCTCTCCCAGTACAGAAGACAGGGTGTGCTTAGTCTCTGCCCTTGCAATTCCTTTGGGAGCCATCTTTATTTTACATTTGGCCTGAAATAAGCACTTCCCAGCTTTACAAGGAAAAGTTTGCTTCACCAATAGAGATCTCTTGTGCCATCAGCCCAAGGCCTACAGTGTATTATTCCCAGCCCAGAATGCCAGAGCAGCTTGTTTTGCTGGCTAGAATTTTATTGGTTGGGTGAAAAACAAGTGTTTGGCTTCTCTATTACTGTAGTGATTAACAAGCAAGAATTTTTGCCAGGGACAATTGCCCTACTGAACTGGGGAGCTGCCTGACACTTCTGTCCACTGTAAAATGAGATCTAACATCTCCTGGAGGAGACCAGGGATTATTTTATTCTGTCAAGTTTCATCGTGACCACAAACCTTTCTGTGGCCCCAGAATCCACAAACCTTCCCCCTCACGGGAGTCACTCTCCCAGCCCACTCTTCACCCCACAGCTTTCCCCTTCCCTATTCACATCTCCCACATGGCTCCAGGCTTGTCTGCCTAGGTACACAGCGCCCTCATCCAAAACACTTCCTGACGCAAGGGGGGCTCCAGGCCCTTGGGGTGCCCAAGCATTCCCCCCCACACACACACATACACACTCCTGCTGGCACCTGCGAATAGGAACACAGCAGTCCAGGCAACAACGTTTTTTAAACAGGCCCTTTGGTGAGGTGTTCCATGGAGAGCATCCCCTCCAAGCTTTAACGTAACTGTTTGTTTGTACTTCAAGAAGCTATTCCGAGCTAGGTATAAGATCAAGCCTACAGTTACCTGTGTAGGTCAGACTGCATACGTAGTTACTAGGAGAGTGTTACTTGCAGGTGGTTGACAGATATTCAGAGTAAATTATTCTTTAGAACACCGGGAACCAGCCTATTTGGAAGAGTCATGTGGTGTTATAGAGCAGTGAAGTGTCAGTTGGTACACAAGATGGTGGTTTTGATGAAGTTATGCATGTGCCTGACCATTTCAGGAAGGCTTGTATGCACTGAAGTCAATGGCACTACGCGTGGTTAAAATGAAGCACATGTTTAAGTTCTTTGCATGATCAGGGTCTATGACATGCACAGCCATGCTGCATGTATGCTGTCCTTAGGTGAGGTTCGGAAGAGCCAGTTCTCCAGTTAATGGTGCAAGGGTTAATTTAATATAACTTTGCAGCACCACTAGAGAGTGCATAAGTGGTGCAGCTAGGGAAGGTGTTATAAATGTAGTTTGTTCTCGCTGCATCTAATCTGTTTTAACAGCAGCAGCAAATGCAGAGTGATTAGCTATTTTGTGCTAAACTATTCAGTAGTGATGAAAAAATATTCAGTGAAGAGCCCCATGGGGCAGGCTAAGACACTTATGTGGCAGTGAGGCTAAATATTACAGCTATAGAAGTAGACTCTCTAGACTTACTTGTGCAAGAACTCTTAGTACCTGCAGGTTCACTACATCTCCCTCGGTCCCAATAAGGCAGTAGCTACTGACTAGCTTTCATCTGTGCATCTTTGGATGCTAGTTTGGGGCCAGTCCGGCTAAGTGCCCTAGATGGGGAGGAGGGGTAGCTCAATGCCTTTCAGGGTCAGACATTTAATTCTAGTGCTCCCTTTTGGCATATGGGGGAGGAGGGTAGAGAAAACACCGTTTTATCTACTGTGTTTACCTTACTTATCGGGAGGCTAAGACAGGCTGTAGGCTTCCCCTATCTGTCGACAGAGCTTGTATGGAAAAACCAGACAAGAACTCAGTGCCAGCCCAGAAGTTCAGAGGAAATATTTTGTTTCATTAGATTAAACAAAATGTGACTGATGAGATTGAGGTTTGCTGTATATTTGCCCTATGGCAGATGGCTCTTTCAAGCAGGTGAAGCATGACTGGTCAAAGGAGTTGCACCTGCTGAGACCCTCCTTCCCTCTCCCTTTCCTGGTATAGATTTTGAAGGGGTTTGATTGATATTATTTCCCTTATAGATTGCTTTGTGAGTGAATTCCCCTTACTCCATATTGAGCCAGAGATGTGTGGCAACCAGGTTAATTAGCTGCAATTATGGCATCCAACAGTTTTATAGGGCCAATTGTTCCTGCAAATTGCTTGAGTCAGGCTTGTACTGAATTATTTCCTTATTGTTATTTAATATGAGCACATTATGTTAGCCAAGACTGAAGTCGACCTCAGGCTTGGAAGAGGATGAGAGTCCAGGGGCACTTTCAGTCAGTGATTATTCCATATCCTAAAAACAACGTCACTCCAGTTAGAACGTGAAAGAGTCTGGAGTCAGAACAGACCGAGGGAGATGTTAAGAAGAGCTGAGGCAGTCTTTACAGGAGGCTGTGATCCACAGTCCAGTGCAGTAGTGCTGAGTCGCCACTGTTTCCACTCACTTCATGGGAGCTGCGATGCTCAGCTGTTCTGAAAAGTCAGGCCCTAATTATATTGTATCCATACTGGAAAGAGTGAATGGATAAAGGGAGTCAAGGACAGAGGCAGGGATAGAACCCAGGTTCCTAACTCCACTTACAGACACTCCCTCCCCCTTTAGGATTTGACAGTTTACCCTCTAGGTTTCCATTTTCACAAGTAGACATGGCAGGAGGGAGTGAACTTGAGTAACTTCTAAAATTCATGCAAGAAACTGGTACTGAGATTTACGTTTGCTGGGCAAGCAAGCTAACTAGCTCCTAGACAGAGCTTGGCAAACGTATGATTACATACAGTGGGATGGACGGCCAGAGCAGAGGCCTGGACTCAGTAACCCAGGAGGCCCCTTCCAGTCCTACGTCCCTGTGTGCAGCACGTTAACAGTCAACAATCCCCAGCATTTATTGAAAAACTGTCCATGACCACCCATGCATTTAATGATGTCCTTAAAATGACCACTGCAAGCCATTCACTTCTCGTGCAATGCTTGAAAGACTGCAGTGTCTGGAAAACCTGCCGAGAACTTTGTCCCCCACACACCCCTCACGCGCAATCCCCCCACACACACACTTAGGCTTGCTAGGAGTCACAGTGTGCAATGTTCAAAATACCCTCAAGGGATCAGTGCACACCTGCAGTGCAGCAATTCTCTCTGCCCCTTAGATTTAAAGTGAAACCATCAGCCCCACCAAAAAGGGAACTCCAGCCACAGGGGTTGCTTGGTTGCATTGTGACAAGTCACACAAAGTTCAGTGACTGTCAGCAGAACTTGGGAGTGCTTTTGGGGCATGTGGGGAGCGGGGAGAGGAGGGTTCAGTGAAGCACATTTCAGGATTAAAGGTTAGTGATTTGCTTCCAGAACCTTCTGCCTTGTCTCACAATAGAGAAGGGCAGATTTTGCACAACATTCATCAGAGTACTAAAAAAAGCAGAGAGTGTTTGCCCACAGAGTTCACTGTATGTCAGCCTGTTCTGAGGCCATGGTACACGCAGCCAAGGGAAAAAAGGCCATTTAGTTTTCCATGTTTAAAAGAATGAATGTGTTTTCTTTCAGTCTTTAAAAAGTAGTTAAGGTTTCCCTAGTGATGATTGTTTCCCTACATGAGGAAAAACCTTGTACCTCCTGAAGCGATAAGAAGGACAGCTTTATTCATTGTATAAGCTGCTGATGTGCAGATTGCAACAGCACAACCTGTATGCAAGCCCTGGCAGGCAGATGCTTCCGGCTGAATAGCTCATTTCTGCAACCAAGTTTGTAAACCTGTCTTCAGAGCACTGGAATGTTCTGGCACACAAGGGAGCAAAACAGTGCTGACCTAAAGAAACTTTAAATAGAAGACACTAGGGTGGCATTCCCGAAGGAATCTATAACAGTGCTCAATTGTGCTCCTTCCTTTTAGAGTGGAGAATTTGCTATTTCTTCTTCCCAATCGTGGGGAAAGAAGAGAGACCGTGATCTTATGACTTCTCCAGTTCCATCATCAGACCATTCCTACTCTCCATCGGCTTCCGTATTGGACATCCAGTTGGTCCAATCAGCAACTTTGCTGTCCCCTGCCATTGTGAGAGCCACAAAAAGGGCCCACGCCCTCACCTCACTGGAAAACAGAAGGCAATGAACTGCCCTTGAGATCTTCAGCAGTTGATACTCCATATTATACCCATTGTCCCTCACCTAGGAACCCCCCCTTTCCCATGTCTCTTGCTGGTATGGACGCACTGGCTAGAGATGGGTTTAGTTGTTAGAGCACTAGCTCAAAAGGGAAAGGCTTTGGATCTGGGTTTTTTTTTTTTTTTGGTCTAGTCAAATAGGCATTTAATTCATGCATATGCGGGATTCAACCTCAGCAGTTCATTCAAAATCTGGTCCTAAGCAAATGCCCATCCGGTTCTTACACTGCACGCATCACTATGGTATATGCAAAGCAAAGATACTCTTATGACTAATGCCCGATTTTGCACAAAGGATCGTCAGTGGTTAGGGCATTAGCCTGGGACTCTGAAAACCCAGGTTCAAGCCCCTGCTCCACCATGGACTCCCTGTATGACCTTGGGTAAGTCACTCTACGCCTCTGTAACATGGAGATGATAGCTGTGCCCTACCTTAGAGGGGTGACGTGGGGACAAATACATTAAAGATTGCAAAGTGATCAGATACTATGGTGTAGTACCGAGGATAGATCTGCTCTCACCACATCTCCTGGAGAGTCCATCATCACACACAGAGACTTGGTACTGCATGGATATGGTAGTGTGTGTATTATTTCTGTGAAGTTAGACGCTATGCTTTTTCAGAATCAGTATAATTCTACATAACAAGGGCTTGTTCACCCTGTCAAGCTGTCCTACAGGGCCAATGAGCTTGAGTACCAACCTCAGGGCAGCCTGTTAAGAGCCAGGACACAAACCCCAAATTGGTTATGAGTTCTACACTTAGATTTTTCCAACCAATCATCAAGTGTAAACTCCTCAGGCACTATAACAGCCTGAAAATGGAGTCACAGACAGTCTCCTTGGGTACTATGATCTGTCTCGCCACCCAGGTGAGTCTGCTTTTGTGATAAATGGTCACTTACACCCCTAATCACAGCAATATTTAGGTTACTTCCAGTCCCAAAAGACCAGTCACTTACCCTAGGTCAATTGCACCTTAGATCTCACACCAAAGACACTTGTAGCCAACCTACTGAACTATATACAGATTTATTAATAGGAAAGGGAAAGAAGAGAGTTATTTACAAGGATAAAGCAGGTAAACATACATACACAAATGAGTTACAATCTTAAATATCCAATGTAATAGAAATGTCTATGCTAAGCAAGCTCTAGGTGTCCTTTAGAGCTAACCCAGGCTAAACACTGGGGATCTTCTGCTTATGCCTAGTAATCCTGGCCTCCCAGAGTCCAAGCAGCATAAAGATACAGCTCCTCCTTGTTATGTGTTTTTATTCCCTTCCCCCTTTCTGCGTTGAACTGCAAACTAAGCAGATGGGAGGAATTCACTTGCAAGACTCAGCTTCATGGAGGTGGGGACGGTGGCAGTAGAGTAAACAACAAATCTTTTGTCATCTAAATATTCCACTCTAATCAGTCTGATGTCGATAGGCCTTCCGCGTCAGGCAGGACATCACACCACCTGTTGGAGACCAGCTTTCCACATTAACTAATGTCTCCCTCCTGTCTGGTGATTTACACCGTTACACAGGCTTACAATGCAAATGCTCAGCTATTACCTTACAATCTGGGATACAGATTGTCTAAGTGAGATTAATGCAGCAACTCACAAGTATTCAATGAAGTCCAAACATAGTCTGATAATTCTAATATCTGTTTGAACAATGCTAACACACAGGTGAGCCAGACTGATTTCATCTATGGATTTGTCAGTGTTCAACTGAGGCATGGAGATCTTGACATGATCTGGCACCTGGTCTCCCAGCATCACAACCCCAACACAAAAATGACATAGGAAGGGGTGTCACCGATGCTCCTGAATACACCTCAGGGTCCCCCTATCCTTGACAAAGCAGCAGCCACTACATTTTCCTTTCCCTTGATATGGATGATCTCCCTGTCAAACTTCTGTAGAACTAGACTCGAGCATAATAGTCTCAAATTGGTCCCTTTGGCTCAGTGCAACCATATTAGCCGTGAGTGGCCCGTTAGAACCTTACATTTTCTATTATACAGAGAAGGCTTAAGTTGCGTAATAGCCCAAACTATGGCATAGCACCCCACTCGATGACAGCACAGTTCTGTTCAGTGGGGGAGGGGGTCAGTTTTTTACTCAAGGCAATGAGATGCCTCTTCCCCCCACCCCATCCTGCATTAGCACTGCACCTAATCCAATCTTAGAAGCATCAGTGCACAGCACAAAGGGTTTGCTGAAATCAGGGCTGACCAAAACTGGCTCTTTAAGGACATAAAAGAGGCTTTGTCTAAAGCCCTTTTCACAGGCCCGGCTTCCCCTTTTTTGTAAGGTCTGTTATGGGGGCCACAACATCACTAAACCCCTTTACAAACCTTTGGCAACAGTTGGCCAGATTGATAAAGGATTAGACCTGCTTCTTGGTTTGTGGGACAGGCCAATTCCAAATGGCTTCTGATTTAAAGGGTCAGGGCAAACAAACCCACTGCCCTAAATAAAGATAGCCCCCATCTTGCATGACCTTGGCTTTTTGCATTATCTTGGACACCCTGACAGTGAGGTTGGCTTCTCTAAGCCTCTATAATTTAATTCCTGCATGGTTCTGATGGTCTTGCCAAGAGTCATTTGTCTACACAGGCCCTGGCAAAGGTCTTTAAACCCTGCAGCTCCTCACTGACAAACCTCTGAAAGGTAGCCCCTGTATAAATTAACCCAAAAGGCATAATCTTAAACTCATATAAACCAGATTCCTCTATGAAAGCTGATTTTTCCGGTGCATCAGCATATAAGGTAATTTGCCTATGTAAATTAGTCAAATCCAGAGGACTTATACATTTTTTTATAAATCTCATGGTTTTATCCTTTTTAGGCACCATCATAATAGGAGATGCCCAGGGGCTTTCTGATTTAGAGATCACTCATGTCTAGCATGCTCTCCACTTCCTCCTGAATTTGTCTTTGCATTTCACCTTTAGCATGGTATGCTCTGCTAGGAGCAGGGTGGGGCCCATTAGTTTTAATGGAATGCACTATTTTGTTAGTTAAACCTGGTCAGTTGGAAAATATCTGCCTGTGCTATTTTAGGAGGGCCAACATTTCCTCCTTTTGGGTTGGGTTCAAACCCTTCCAAATCTCGATGCGCTAAGGAAGAGATTGCCCTGGACTCTCCCTGACCAAATCAATTAGAGGGGCAGTAAATGTTTCCTCATCAGCACAACAAATCATATTCACCACCATCTCTCTCTTATATGGTAAGCTTTCAGCCATTTGACATGTACTATCTGCACAGCTCCCACCCACGCCAGGGTGTTTCATTACCTCCTAAGTGATCTCATTCACTCTATCACCTCAAAAGATCCATCCCAACAATCGTGCATCTTGTTTTTCATCACTGAAATCAACACTAGCACCAAGTCACACATATTGAAAGACCTTCCTCCAGCATGCCTGGCAGACCAAGCTTTCCGAGACACCTGACTCAACTCAAGGTGCTGATGCACTAAGTCCATCGTAGCCCTTACATTCTCTTCAAAACAAGTGACATGCTCCCCTACAGGCTGTCCTGACTCTTCCGTACTATGCTGCCTAGACCCTTAATTAAAATCAAGGTGTCCCCACACTTGTCTCCCATAAAGGAGGTCAAAGGGGGTAAACCCTGTAGACTCTTGGGGTATACTCCTGTATGCAAATAATAAATAAGGGAGTGACATGTTCCACTCACTCTCTTCCCAGGTAACATACATCCTCAGCATAGACTTCAATGTCCCATTGACTCTTTCTACCAGACTGTTAGTCTCTGGATGATAGGTGGTGGCCTTTATATGCCTCGCTCCACACAACTCCCATAACTTTTTGAAAACTACAGACATGAAATTTACTCCATGGTCGGATGAGGTTTCCCTGCTAAAAATGGGGATTAGGTTCAGTAGCCATAGCTTCAGCTTCTATATTAGCTAGTGCTGTGGATTCAGGTTAGCTGGTGTCCACCACAACCAGTATATACTTCTTTCCACTCCTAGAAGGATTAGGTAGTGGTCCCATGATACCTAGAGACACTCAGGCTAACACCTCCTTAAGGATGGACAATGGTGGCAAAGGTGCCTTGCAGGGTCCCTTTAACCTCTTATGCTTCTGACATAAGAAGATTCTAACACTTTTTTACTGTCTCAAACACATGAGGCCAACAGAAATTCTGTTGGAGCCTATCACAGGTTCTCTCCACCCCTAAGTGTCAGGCAAAGGGCAATCACTTGCAAGACTCGCCTTCATGTGGGGGAGGAAGGGAGAGGGGAAGAGAGCTAAAGAACAAAGTCTTTTGTCCTCTTCAATGTTCAACTCTACTCAGTCTGGTGTCCTTCCTGGCCAGGCAGGACATAACACGGCCTGTTGGAGACCAGCGTTTCACACTAATTCATGTCTCTCTCTCCTGTCTGGGGATATACATCGTTACAAAGGTTTACAGTGCAAATGCTCAAATAGTACCTTACAATATGGGATACTGGTGTTATAAGTGAGATTAATGCAGCAACTCAGAGCTACTCAGCAGAGTCTACACACACAATCTTATGATTGAAATATCTATTTTAACAGGGGTACGGTGAACCAGACTATTTTCAGCTATGTAATTGTCAGTATTCATCAACATGGGGACCTTGGCATGAGCTGGCACCCGGTCTGCCAGCGTCACACAAGATACAAGCCGCTCCCTTTAACCTCAGTGGGAGTGATCTCCAGCTGGAGGAGAAGGAACAGCCTCTCCACGAGCCCACCCTCCCAGAACTTTACCCCTAACACGGCACAGTGCTCTGCCTTCTTAGCTATTCCTGCTGACCTATGAAGGCTGCTGCAGTAGCCCTGATGCTATTTGTGGAATCTAGTAACATCTGTTTGGATCACTGAAAAATATTCCAGCATATTGGGGGATGGCAGCATGCAAGGCAGCTAGACTCCTTCTTCATGCCACCCATGCAGGAGAGAAGAAAACAGGCTGAAAAAAAATGCAGACATGAGAGAATGAGTTCTCTGGTCTACTATAGATTAGAAAGAGATATAGCAGTTGAGGGAGCAGGCAGAGTATATACGTTATCCTCCACATTTCTGTAAATTACTGTGTGTTTACAGTCCAAGCCTCAGCTTCCTAGCTGTAAAATGGGGACAATGATACTTACCTCATTTACAAAGCACTTTGAGTACGTTGACATAGCATTTTGGAGCCCCTCGGAGGGGCCTTCCAGGCCGACCCGGGTTGACAGACTTGGACTAGCAGAGCTTGTGCTAGCGCTCTAAAAATAGCTGTGCAGCCAGCACTTTGAAGCTGGGGCTCGGGCTCGGGTGGCCTCCCCGCTCTGCTGGCTTCAGCGCCTGCACCACAGCCAAGCCGCAACTTCGCCGTGCTGTCTACACAGCTATTATTAGAGTGGTAGCAAGGTGGTCAGCCCGGGGTTGACAGGCTGACTCCCGCGGGCTCCAAATGCCGTGCAGACGTGCCCTTTGACATCCGTGGATGGAGAGCATCATGGAAGAGCTAGATATGATTGAATTTTACAGACAATAAGTCTCAATGATAGGTTTTTCAGACTGCTGGCTATCACTGTAGTGATAAAGCCTCAATACTTCCCCATTTCATAGTAGGAGAAACAGAAGCAGAGAAGTTATTTACCTAGGGCTTTACAGAAAGTTGAGGGTAAAACTGGGATTAGAACTCAGAATTTACTGAGCTCCAGATACATGAGTACGTCTCTATTATATATTTCCTCCCATGAGTACATCTCTATTATATATTTCCTCCCAAGAGAGCCCTTACTTTAAGTAACAGCTGAAAACTTCCTAATATGGATTAGTCATAACTGGCCTTCCAGTAAAGCTGGTTGAATTATTAATTGCAAAAGAGTTAGATAAGTTTAGCCTATTTCTGTTTGGGAACCAATCCAGATTTCAGTGAATGTATTTGTCATTCATTAAGTATACACTAATTCCTTTGGCTAGGCAGTTCTCAGCCCAAGAGTCAGAGTAGTTCATGAACAGCCACTCGTTATTTTAGGCGGCCATCCACATACTGAAGTCACATGGTTTTCCTGCTCCCTCAGCGGATGGCAAGCTTTAAACTATTTTAACTCTATCAATCATAAATACCCTTGCTGGCAGTCAGAACTGCACACTCCAAGCATCTATCCCCCCCAAAATCCAGGAGACCTGCAGCCCATTGGTGTGAAGTGCTCGTGAATAGTAAGCAAAGCATAGAGCAGCTATTCACTTCAGACAGCTCCGTTTTGCACACTCGACAAATGCAACACATTCTCCTGGGGCCTGACCCAACACCACTCATGCCAATGGAATCTATGCCATGGACTTTGATGAAGCAGCATTAGGGCTCTAGAGACTTGTTTGATTTCTTTACAACAGCAGCATTGTGCACTACATCCCCTGTTTCTCCATCTCCAAGCTTGACTTCAGCTCAGCAATTGCCTCTGCTGTAGTCTTTCTAGCTTGACATTAAAAAGCATGAGCCAGAGACTAGTGCTGGTCCACAGAACTGCCTGAAAGTGCTGAAGCAATATTGATTTCACCATTTTCCATTGTCATTTTATCTGCCCTGCAAGAACACTTCTTACCCCCCCCCCCCGCCCGACACACACACCCACATCCAGCCTCACCCAAATCAACCAGTAACTCAACCCCTGGCCACTCAGCTAGTATAGACTCTGAACTGGAATTACAGTGGGTTACCATCCGAGTTTTGAGAACAGAACTCATCCCTTCTTGCTGGGAAATGCTTATTTCAGCTCCAGTCATATTTGTGACTAGAACAGCTGAACTAAAACACCAAGCTGCTATGCAATTTCAATAGTCCCAAAAAAGTCTAGGGCTTCAGTTTGAAAGCCACATGATATTCAGCTCTTAAAAAGCCACCCAGAAAGTTTCTAGGTGGATGGCAACTCTAACAGAGAACAGGTTCACGGTAAGAAGCCTACCTGGAATACGAGAGACAGCTATGCATTTGGAGGGGAGATAGCTAGCAAAGTGGTCAACTCTGTGGGGAAATGCTCAATGTTGCTGCTTTGTATTGTACATTTGTACACTGCTGCCATGACCAGGAGAAAGCATACAGTGCTCATAAAGTGTCCAAGTGCTCACAGTAAATGCAATGATAAGAGAGTCAGAAGTACCTCTTAGATATTTTGTATGTCTCTCTCATTTTGTAGTGGGTGGGTTTGAATGGGCTAGTTTGTTTAACCCAAAACACTGTTATTACTTTACAGATTCCTTAGAGATATTTGGTCAGTACCATGGAAGATGAGATAGCCAGTTGGCAGACGAGTCCAATATGAACTACTAATACTTGGACTTGGAGTTCTGTGCTGGCTTCATATTCACTTCTGGATGCAGTTCAAAGTGTTGCCTACTAGCTATAAAGGCATAAGTGGCTGGGAATTTAGGTAGTAGGAGACTCTTCCCATGTGTATCACTATAGCAGTCATCCCTGGAACTGAAGTCCCCAAGGTAGGGCATTCTTGGTGGATTGCCGTCATCTTTGGAGTTTACTCCTAGTCCCAGGCCTACCTTGGGCAACTTTTAAGGCATGATGATACAAGATGTGTCTGTTTAGTCTGGCGCTGTAAAAGGCAGAGATGACGTTGGCCAATGGAGGAGCTGACTGATTTGTAGCATGTTGATTAGCATGATAAAATAGTGAATAGTATTCAAGAAGTCTGTAAATACTGGTGTATTGTTTTGCCTATGCTTGGTGGTAGTTTTAACAATGTTATTAAATTACTTAACTTTGCTTTAAAGCTACTTACACGCTATTGAGCGCAAAAGCTCCAAATCCTACTGAATTAGCCCCAAAGTAAAAGCCTTCTAGAACCCCTATTCGGAAGGCATACTCAACAAGAGAACTCCTGTCGTTACAGTGCACTCAGGAACCCCACAACAACTCAAAATGGAAGTACAATATTTTGATTTAAAAATATATTTCCATTCAAGATATTTTGTGCAGTTCATCCCCATTTAACCAGGCAAGTCCATTACACTATTTGCCTTTAGCTAAATTTCATTCTATAAAATAAATATAAATCCCCAACAGAATGAGAAATACTGAATGAGCGTTTTCAATGATTCACGCTTTTTTGGAAAAAAGAGAATTTTTACAGCATTTGCTCTGTGAATCACAAGTTTACCTTAATCACATTTGCTTGGAACAAGCAATTCAGTCACAAGGCCATGTGTTCGCCCACATGCATTGAGCACATGGAGTGTAAGAAATGCATTTTTAAGAGTCGCGGATTATGAATTTCACAGACATGACTGAACCGTATGAATAAGTAATGCTGAATAGCCCTGACCTCTCAATTCCCTTCAAGTCAGCTTAGCTCTTTGGTTTATATTTGGAGTTATGAGTTCATGTTTGGATAGCACTTTGAAGATTTAAAGTGCTATTTAAAGTTTGATTGTTTCTCCCACATTGGAATGGCAACAGCAAATGCTTTGATAAGTGGAGTGAAAACTCTCCACTTCCATGGTAGCTTCTGTAAATCAGAGCCTCTGCTTAACAGCTATTTTGTAACTCATAATAGTAGTCTTATAAGAACAGGGCACAGGGGAGAGATGAGTATGGCCATGGAACGGGGACAAAGGCCAAGGCGACAAATGGTCATCCTGGCTGGAGGCCATCAATAGGATATGTACATTGTGCCAAGCTCAGAGTCTATTTTTTTTAATAAGCAGAAGCCTCCCCTCTCTGAATACTGAACACCAATATAGGTGAATAACTTGTCACTTTCCAGATGTATTCGCAGATAGATGTTTAATCCTGCCCTGACATATCCACGTAAGTGGAGCTGAGTAGAAGAGCAGGATTAGCCCTTCATTTGGAAACAGAACCATCTAGCTGGTGCAGGGCAGACTTACAAACGGTCAAGCATACTCTGCTCTGGAAAAGAGTAGCATGCATGTCTGGAGCCTTGCCATGGGTGCCTTCTTGTCTCATGACAGGGCAGGAGCCAGTCTTCCCCCTAGTTTTCTTGAACATTCGGTTGCGTTCTTGCCCTGCTCTGCACAGTGCGGGGGTTGGGGGAAGAGAGAGAGAGAAACATTCCCTGTACACTCTTCCCACAGTAAGGCCACTGCGCAATACAGAGGACAATTTGGTCCCAGACTTGCTGGACTCCTGCAGGAATGAGCAGCCTACTTTGTGTAAGCCTGGCTTGCTCCTTGGATTCCTCTTCTATTCTCAGAAAGGAAAGTATCTCAGTGACATCTAAATTGATTGGCAGATTGCAGAAATGGGCAGCGTTTCACTGAGACATTTAAAGGAAACCTGGACAACTGACAAAAATCAATGCTTCTTCACGACTGCCAGAGACTAAGACTCAAACGGGCACCATGTTCAGGTTTGGCCCAGTGTCTGCTATGTTGTATTGATTCGCAGAAAGCATCCATTTGACAGGTCAGGCAGACCCTTCTAGAAATCCTTTAGAGACAATAATGGTCAGATATAGGTGTGACACTGCACCGCATAACCTATCATAAAGATATTATGATATGATTATGACATAACTATGATGTATTTTATGCAAGATAGGTCATGTAAGATATCATTGAAAAGGTTATGATTTACTGAATATGATTACCCTACTTGTATGCATGTATCAGTTCTGTATCTGAAGTTAGGAATATTGTCTATGTATCTATTAGAAATGTGCTTACACATGGGGAACATCTACTAGGCAGAATGCACTCAGTCTAAAGGGGTGGCTGGGAAGGGCCCATTCAGGTTAAAGGGCCATTAGGAGAAAACAATAGGCCTTAGAAGACGCTTATCTCCCTCCCCGGGAGGGGGGGGAGAGGGGAGAGGAGGAGGGGAGGGAGGCAGGGCTCCTGAGGATGCTACAAACAGCCTCTGACTCATGGCTGCTATGACACTACAGGCACATGTGACCAGGTCACCTGGTATTGGACACCACCTTGGGATACCAGTATTTTTCCAGGTTTCAGAGTGGTAGCCATGTTAGTCTGTATCAGCAAAAACAACGAGGAGTCCTTGTGGCACCTTAAGCCCACGAAAGCTTATGCCCAAATAAAGTTGTTAGTCTCTAAGGTGCCACAAGGACTCCTCAGTATTTTTCCACTGACTCGCGTGGGAACCAAGCTTTGAAACAAAGGGTTCCTGCCATATGCAAAAGCTATATAAGGCAGGGGAGTGACATCATCATGGTTCTTCACTGACTCCCCACCCAAAGAGACTCCTCGAAACACCTGAGGAACAAAGACTGAACTGAGGGGAAGTGCTGGACTCAGGCTAATGGGATTTTTAGCCAGTGAACGAAACACCTGGGGATTCCACACTGTAAGTTAGTGCAGCTTGTCCCTTAAGAGCCTGCAACCCGCTGGCATCATCATTTAGGGTGAGAATTTGCTATTCATATCTGATCTATGTAGTATATTAAGCTTAGTTTGCATGTTTTATTTATTTGCTAGGTAATCTGCTTTGAGTTGTTTGCTATCCCTTATAATCACTTAAAATCTATCTTTTCTAGTTAATAAACTTGCTTTTGCTTTGTCTAAAACCAGTATGTGTGGAAATCATAACTCAGGGCAGAAATCTGTTTATATTTCCTCTCCACGTAAAGGGAGGGGGCAAATTTCATGAGCTTACGCTGTACAGTTCTCTGTGCAGCGCAAGATGGTATAATTTTGGGTTCACACTCCAGAGAGGAGGTGCATGCCTGAGGAACTGGGAGGTGCCCTACCTGTGCCTCCCCATGCAGAGCTGATCACAGCATCTGTATGTAACTGCAGCTGAGTGTGTCCCTACCTGTTTGTGTGCTGGTAAAGGGCAGGCTGGAGCTTGGCAGCCCAGTCACAGCGGTACATTGTAAAGGGAGCCCAGGCTGGTGGATCTGGGGGGCTCAGCGGTACCCCAGTTCCAGGTGGCACCCTGGGGGCAACCCATCAAAATAGGGGCCAAGCCAAGAAAATATATCTGAAGCTCTGTTCCTAAGTAAGTGGCCTGATTTTCAAAGCGTGCAGAACACCCAGAAGTTCCCATTGACTTCAACAAGTCTCTGGAAGCTCAGCACTCTCTGGAAATCTACATAATTTATCTAAGTACCTAAAGATAAGCATTGCTTCTAGAGCCTAGGTATCCATTTATTTTTGAAGTGACTGATCAGGAGTTTTCACCTCGGCAAAAACTGAAGCCATGATACCTTACTTTGGTAGGGGCCCCAATTCCCAGATTGCAGCTGGATTTAGACTAGGTGAACCTGTGACTTTTTGTACCGGTTGTCACATCAGCTGTATATATGCACAACCATCAATGGTGAATGTAGAAGTTCTACATGCACAACTGATGGACTATTGAGCACCTCGATCTAAGCCTAATTTTTCCCGTGCTACATACCATCTGAATCAAAGACGTGCAAGTGAGAAAAACACTAGTAACACACAGCAGTCACATTCCCACCCTAACTGTAGATTGTATCTGAATTTTATCAGGAGCCAAGTAAATACGTCTATGGGTAACAAGCAATTTTTCTGGACCCATGTTCCATCTCAGAAGACACAGATCCTTTGATTCTCCTCCACCTTTTCAGGTGGCGTGCACAGCAACAGGGGCCTCAGAAGTAGAGAAAATTGGTTGAGGAAGCCTATTTCACATGAGTTTATTTTTGTCCAGACAAAATGTACAGTTCACTCAAGTGAGTGAAGAGATGCTTAGTGCCAAGAATGGTATATCTGCAGACCTCCCCACTGCCCTACCAAATGGGAGCAGGGTTGAAAGATTAAGTGCTCGTGGAAGGCGTATAATTGGATAGAGGATGTCAGTTTCCAGCAGTGTTCAAGTAGCACAGTATGTATGGTGGAAGTACAAGCTTCTCCATACTGGCTTGGTAACGCAGCTCATCCCAGACCTGGAGGGATCACCTCTTGAGCAGGGTTTGAGCAGATCAGTCTCTGGCACCTCTGGTGGCAGTCTTGGGGCAGGCAGTTAGAACCAATTGTAATATTGGTTGCAACGTGGACATCTGTCCACTAGAAAGAACTCCTCATTTTAGACCCGTTTCCATAAGAGTTGCCTTTCACATTCACTCCTAACCAGGGCTGGATTTGACCCCAAGAGGCCAGGTGAAGGATTCTTTCGCACTGCCTATCCCCCAGCCTTCCAGCTGTATTTTGTGCTGAACAGAAAAAATGCACCAAGCACATCAGACATTCCCTTTTATGAACAGCCATTTACACAGACTCTTCTTTTCAGTACATATTAATCAGAAACTGCATTGTAGGCATGTGGTATCAAAGTCCTAGCATGTCAGAATTTGTATTTTTTCCATAAGCCATTTAATTACAGGGTTTGAAGGACTGACATCTCACATGGTCTGCCAGTAACTACCATAGCGCCCCCAATTTACATGTACAGCAACTTCAAATTACTGGGGCTAGATCCTCAGCTAGTGTAAGCTACCATATCTTCACTGAGTTCATTTGAGCAACCTCCGTTTACACCAGCTGAGGATCTGGATCTCATGGTCATTTTTATATAAACCTATTTGCTCCCAAAGCCTTTTATACCAGCACATTCTTGGAAGTGGGTTTAGTTAACTCAATGGAGAGAGTTGTTAGAGGAACTTAGTGGAAGAGTCAGAAGGACGGATCCTCCATCAGCTCAGAATGTTGTGTGGACACCAAGGACCTTTGGGACTAGGGCGGAGAGACATTTCCATGAGTGGCAGACACACCAGGTGCTCCTTGACCTACAAAAGCAGAAACACTTATGTGGAGTCATATCAGCAGTGGTCAGATCTCAGGGACAGCCTCGTATCAGTTCGTTTTTTATTTAACTAATCCTTTAGAGACTGAAGATGTCCCTCAAACACAAACACACAGGACATTTGTTTATTTGGGAGTCTTCAAAATGTCACGTCCAGGGTTAAGACTAGAATCCTTGATCCAGTTTACTGTATGCAACACCGACTGTTCAAACGGACATGTTGTTCAGCATACGCATTAGTATTATAGAAATCAATGGCAAAAAGCTACATTAACACGAGTTCAGGTTGCTTGGTGGTAGGTTGTCCCCTTACAGAATGCTGAGCTGAGCAAAACTCAAACTTCTGAAAACCTGGAAATGCCCAGTTAAGGTTGCCCTTGCAAGCTTAACTCTGCCCTCTTTCAGCAATGCTCCAATATGCCCTGCTAACACACATAGATTTACTCTGACAACTCCATACCTGATGAAGTGTACAAGATCTTCACCTCCTTTTAGAACCCATTTTCTCTCACCCACAGGACTCCATCTAACACTGGCAAAGGACCAAAAAAAGTGGGGGGAGGGGAAAGTTATCCACATCACCTTCCCTCTCCTCCCCTGCAGCTGGCAGAATGGGAATTATCTGAATACACTCCAGTGCAGTCAGTGTGTTAGGTGTACCTATTCTAAATGGTGGAGACAATAGTTGGGCCTCCTTGGTAAAGGTGTACTTGGGATATGAGGACAGGTGTGGATTACCTTGAGGTGTGTGACGGAGCTGTCATCGTAATAGGCAGAGATCTGTGTTTGGCACCCTCTGAGGTGCATGAGCAAAGGGAACAGCTGTATGTGTCCCTTCAGGGGGACATCATTTCAATACAGAATTCCGTATGTTATAGAATTAGCAGGGCTGATGGGTGCCCCTGCCCCTATTCTCCCCCAGTTCCCTGGCCACTTACCCCCATGTCCCTCTTCCTAGTGTTCCACCCTTCCACCCCCAATAACCCAATGGTCCCCAAACTGTGGGGTGCGCTCCCTGGGGAGGAACATTTGGGGGGCACGCAGCAGGGCCCGGACCAGCCCCCATCGGGGGCAGGGAGGGAGCACCACACTTCCAGCCCCACTCTGCCCAGGCAAGCTCTGCCCCAACCCCATTCAGTCCCTAGCCCAGATCCACCCCCAGGCCCAGCTCTGCCCTCATGCTCTCTCCACCCCCAGAGACCAGCTCTGCCTCTAGTCCCAGATCGTCCTGCATCCCCAGTTCCACCCCCGCTCCATCTTCAGCCCCAGCTCCACTGCTGAGGAAGCCTGGGCTGTGCAGTAATGGAGGGGCGGGGGCACAGACAGATTCTGTTAATGGTAAGGGAGGTATGACTGGAAAAGTTTGCGCACCCCTGTACTAACCCCCAGGGCTCCCTCACCTGAGCTCCCAACCTCTCTACCCTCCCCTACCATCTATTCTCATTTATCCCTCCCGAATGCTGCAGCCCCAAACCCTTCTCTTCCTATTCCCCTACTTCTCAGCCTCCAGTACCACTCCTAGAAAGCATTCATCTAATTTCCCCCCCAAAGTTACTTGGGTTACATTCCCCACAAAATAAAATTGCCACCCTCGACTCACATTGTAGCAACCTCCAGCCACTCACTCCAGGACTCCTTTTGTCTTAGTTGGGGGGTTGGGATGAATATGCCCTTAGTTATGTTAATTGAAGGGTGAATTCACGGCCATCAATCTCAAGGAGGTCGGTGATTCATCCAGTCCTTAGTACCTCTCAGTTAAACAGTACAAGGTAGCAGAAGGAAACCTTTTTTTGGGGGGAGAGGGCGTGTCTGTAACTCAGGAACCACTCAGTCACTTGACCCCAAATTTAGATCACTAATGCTACTACTCTGTGCTTCCATGAGGCACACCAAACTTCAAAGCAGTTTGAGTAACCGTTCAAACTTTAAAGCACTTACACGAGTTGAGCTTTAAAGCAGTGATTCTCAAACTTTTGTCCTGGTGACCCCTTTCACATAGCAAGCTTCTGAGTGTGACCCCCCCCTTATAAATTAAAAACACTTTTTAATATATTTAACACCATTATAAATGCTGGATGCCAATCGGGGTCTGGGGTGGGGGCTGACTGCTCATGATTCCCCATGTAATAAGCTCACGACCCCCTGAGGGGTCCCGACCCTCAGTTTGAGAACCCTTGCTTTAAAGCATATAAAATGGCAGGAATGGAAATTCTCTAGCCCTATTTCTGTCTGGGCACATGCACCCTGTAAAACATGTACATTTTCTTAAATAGTGTTCTCAGTTTGGGTGCCCGAGATTTAATGGGGACCATGCACTACCTTGGCTAAAACTCGACAGATTGACTATTTTGATCCACGTCACAACAATAGTTTGATCTCTAGCTCTGCGCAAAACACCCATCTAGAAACTTTCTGGAAAATGGGTATTTTTTCAGGGCTTCTATTACTGCAATCCCTAGCTCAAATGACCCCACGTTTGGGTCTCTAGTCCTACCCTGCACCCTCCTGAGACACACCAGATTTAAAGGAATCTGACTAAGCATGTCAATTTTAGAGGACTTAGAAAGGTCAACCTTTAAACAGAGGTCATGCGGCAACCCTACCTCTAGTGGAGAAGTGTCATGACCACAAGGGAAGACATCTACACAAATAGGCAAGTAAAACAGTTATCCTTGCTGAACAAGGGGAGGGCAGTAATGATATTCAGATGTGGTCAGAGAGCTGTGGTTTCCCTTTAAATTGACAAATATGGCAGATGAGTAGGCAGCACATAGTGTGGGGAAGGCAGGAGGGGCAGGGCTGGGAGAGGAAATTGAGACAAGCCAAGATGATTCTCGAGTTGCTGGCAAATTGGCAAGAGGGTTTCCTATACTTCTCTTACTTTGCCTTTCAAGGCAACCTGTCTGCTTTGGGTTGTCAATTCCAACTACTCAGCTAGGCTTCAATGCATTTTAAATATAGTGACGAGCCCAGAGATTCTGGTCTCCACGGAGCAAAAAGGAACACTGTCAAAACTGACCAACCCAAAACATAACTAAAATTGTTCTGAACACCGACGGCTAGTTTCAGCTGAACCCACACTGACGCACAGAGATATAGCCAAAAAGACAATCAGAGGACTTTAACCCTAAACACGTAAGGAACTTGAAAGAAAATCACTCTGTATGCAGCTCCTACGTAAGAGTAGAATCTAAAGGGCAGATGCCCAGAAACACCCCCCAAAAACTTTTCCCCAAAAAGCCACTGATTCCTGTATGCAGTATCCTAGCAAGGCCAGGTGAAGGGGACAATGATAAGTACTTCAGCACAATCGGGTTAAAAAAAAAAAATAAAGACCCTGAAAAGACTCAGAAAGGAATGTACTGCTTTAACTCATGTTTACAGTGTTCCACTGGGTGCTAAGGAGGAAGTGGTTTCTGTAACCCAAAGGGGAAATGCTCATCTGAAACAGGAAAATGGAACTTTCTTTTGAGCATTAATAATGGAAAACTGTCTGCAGGGCTGCTTACACAACTGCTGGCCAGTGTGAAGAGAAAATTCCAGGAAAATGTTACCATTGTGGAGTAAGCCCATTATGGATCACCTATAATAAAGATTCTGCTGGGGCCAGATTCTGTCCTTAGCGACACCTGTGCAGCCTCACTGAAGTAGGAGTATGTGAAGCTAAGATGTAGCACTGCAATTGGAATTTGGATCAAGTGCTGCTACTTCCATGGTGTAGATCTGGAGTAACTCCACTGGCTTCAAATTTACATAAGTGTAAGAGAACGGTATGGATATTGACAGAACTAAGGGCCAAGTTCCAGACTAGAATCCAGCCCACTCTCCCACAGTTGCATTGATTCTGCTGGAAGAAAGAAATTTGTGGCTCTTGGATGCGGCCTACAGGTATAGCAGGAGAGTGATGCAGATGCAGAAAGCTATGTTTGATCTATTAGGAATGAGGTGGGAAACATTTAATCATCTTCTCTCCTTATCCACTCTTATTTTTTTCATGTGTCTCAGCAACAAATGTTGGATGAAACTTTAGGGCTGACCAGGTATTTTAAAGGAGATTCCATCTAGCATAAGCAGCTGATCAATATGTACTGAGGAGGGTGTGAGTGAAAGGGGCTAGCAGTCATCGCTGGTATGCTCTGCCAAACAGAGAGCTACCTCGTAGATCAGTCAGTGAGAGAGCAGCATGTTGACCCTGGAGAGGGCTGAACACATAGCAGCTGCTCCGCAGTGGGGATGGTGAGACTTCTCTTTCGTTAAAGGGAACAGAACACAGCAAGCTTCGGACACTAAAAGGTAAATATACTGCTGACTATTCACTTAAGTTTGGCCAAAACTGGAGCGCTAGTTTCAGCAAATGAAGTGACAAGTTATTTTCACCATTTCTAAAGGTGAAATATGATTTACACACCCTCAAACCTTTCTGCTTGTTCCGAGGAGCTACAAGAACATTCGGGGGAACGATGTGCAACTTAACAAATATGGTTCAGGGGTTCTCTTACAAAATAACAAAGGGTATTTTGGCCAGTTAAAACACAAGACATGACTGACCTTAGACTACTTAAAAATGGGGATGTCTCCCATCTCCAACAGAAATTCTTATGTCTAGCTCTCAAAGCAGCCATTACTTCGGGGACTAAGGTACACCAGCCAAGAAGCCAGAGTTCTTGGAGTGAAGGAATCATTAAAGTTAGGAGAAGCTTCTGCCAATACTGGAATTCATCCATTTATTATATGAAACCTCATAGTGAGTTGTCCCATCTCTGTTCACCCCTGAAGAGGTGCTAGAATGGAGACCTCTCCCTCTGCAAAGGCAGCTGCCGCCTGGCACACTTTCCAGTTCGATATCATTGTATGGACAGGTGGGAAGGAAAACAGGGACTGGATGACTTTATACTCTCTGTGCTCACAGCCAGTAATGATGACTGTCTCTAACCAGTACGAACAGCATCCTTAGCTTTCTGTGGTTTCAGACATGAAGTGATACAAGGTTGCTTTTAGGGGTGTATGTGAAGGAATAGTTAGCCCCAATAAAAATGTTAATTTCAATGTTTTGCAACAAGAGAGAGAGGATTAGACTAAAGTATATTAAGCTCTTTGGGGAAGGACCCTGTCTTTTGTACAGCACCTGGCACAATGAAGGTCTGATCCTTATTGGAAGCACCTAAAGGCCACAACCATTATTGGATCTGCATTCTGCCTGGGACACACTGCCTACATGGAGACAATGTGAAAGAGCCCAAAAATTAGTAAGAGGCAAACAAAACTTACAATGCATGGCCAAACCAGAACTGGACTTTGGGTTTCTTTACTCCAAACTGAAACAAGAGATTCGATGCTGTCAGAAAGCCCATACTTGATGGGCAAAGTTCCCCTTTCAGAGGGCAACCCTGCTTATGTCTCTATACAGCCCAGGCATTTTACAACTGTGGTTGGAGCATTTTTTGGAGGCTCATAATAGCTTCTAAAAGGCACCCTCACTGTTTCCCGCTTCCTGTTGCTTAAACTTTACTACAAAACAATACAAATAGGTCTTCAATATTTGTTTATGTTTGATGCTGTACAGCAGGACCTGTGTTGTTAACCTAAAAATAGGAAGTGCTGTCGTAGCTTTGAAGAAGCAGAGTGTTTTTCCTATATTGATATTAGCACAGTGGCCAAGTGCCAGCCCTTCTGTTCTGCTTGAAGGCTGGTGAAATTCTTTGTGAAGCTCATAAATTACTGCTTTGTTAGCACACAGCAGGCTACAGTGATACCAGAAAGCCCTGGTATTTCCCTGTTCTCAGCCACCACACTGGGAGGGGGCGGGGGGAGGGATGCTCAATGTTGCACTTGATCACTGTACTGAAACTGACAGGCGAGCCTGCCTATTAAAGAGTAGTGTGGTGGTTGGTTGCTAAGATACCATATGACGTGCAGCCAGGCTTCACTTCTACATTTTTCCATTACACTGTGTTGGTTGGAGCTTGCAGAACAGGAGGAGTCTCTCTCAAGGGAGCTAACTAGAGATCAGCAAGAGATTGTGAGAGCCCGCAGAGCATACCACGTGCGATTTACATTACATTTAAATTAGACGGTATAACAGAGCCAGAAACCGTTCCAGTTCATACTAGATGATAATGGGGGCTCCAGTTATTGTCTGCACAAACACCCCTCACTACACATTGACTACCAGTAAACACTAAACACTAAATTGACCAGTGTCAAGATAAGGTGCAAACATAACGTAACTCACACTCCCAACTTGGCTTTTTACAGTGTCCAGAAGGGCAAGTTATGACTAATATGGGGATGAAGTGGAACGGGAGGGTGGCAAAAGTACAAGTAGTGGAGTTAGACACCGTGACACTGTAGGCAGCTAGCCAGGGTGCATCAGCTGACCTCAAAGGTCGTGAAAAGGAGGAGGGTGGTGTTTTTTGGGGGGGAGGGATAGCTTAGTGGTTTGAGCATTGGCCTGCTAAACCCAGGGTTGTGAGTTCAATCGTTGAGGGGGCCACTTAGGGATCTGGGGCAAAATCAGTACTTGGTCCTGCTAGTGAAGGCAGGGGGCTGGACTCAATGACCTTTCAAGGTCTCTTTCAGTTCTAGGAGATGGGATATCTCCATTAATTTAATTTTAATTTTTAAAAAAATGACTAAGGAGAGTGATTATCTGAAGCGAAGTCGACCCTAGCCATACAGAACTTCAGAAACATAGATGGCCAGATTCTGTGCTGTGCCTCTCATGGTACAGACCACAGGACTCTGAATCCAAGGGGATTCGGCTTCAAGCCACTTTTGCACTTCCTGAGGTAATGGGCTGCTCCAGAACTGGTGCAGTTCCTGACACAATCAGATCAACCCCAAGGGCTACATTAGCTTGCAGGGAGAGCTGGGCAGAAAACCATCCTGAGAAAACGTTTGTGATTTTGATTTCCCCCCCCCCCCCCCTGTTTTGCATCAGGATGAAACCAAGACCTTTCTAAGTTTAGCCCCCAAAAAAGCAGACCCGACCCCCACCCCAGAGTTAGGGTACTCACCTGGGAAGTGGGGTCTCCCACATCCCAAGCGAGCGCTCTAACCAATCGGCTGCTCTGGAAGAGAGATGGATGGACAAACACGCGTACACCCTTCCATCCTAGACCTGAGACCTTTCCCAACTAAAGTTTTATCCAAGTGTTGACCAGCTCTACTTACAGATGCCCACATGAATGCCCGTGCTCCCCACACTCATCTGCTTCCTCCAACCCTAGTCAGGCCCCCATGCCAGGATTCATGCAAAAGGATGCCATAAAGCTGGTTAAGTCAGCCCTGTATTGAGGAATTCCCCAGAAGGCCAGAGCAGGGGCTGCAGTGGGGGACAGAATCTGTTCCTAATTGCCTTAGATTGTGCCCCGAAACAAGCTGTCCTTTATCAGTTCATTGTCTGATTGTCAACTCTTCAAGGCAAGGACACTTTCTTCCGGTGTTTGCTCTACCAGGATAGAAGTAAGACAGGGAGTCAGAGAGGAGTCTCTGGTTCACTATTGCGCTATGCTCTGTACAGCTAAGCAACAGCTGCAGCCGGCACCCACTGTAGCTTCTAAGATAATAATGGAGATATCCCATCTCCTAGAACTGGAAGGGACCTTGAAAGGTCATCGAGTCCAGCCCCCTGCCTTCACTAGCAGGACCAAGTACTGATTTTGCCCCAGATTCCCAAGTGGCCCCCTCAAGGATTGAACTCACAACCCTGGGTTTAGCAGGCCAATGCTCAAACCACTGAGCTATCCCTCCCCCCCAGATATCTGATTGTGTCCTACATAACGTGTAGGAAAAACAAGACTGTTTATCCAGGCTAGGGTTGCTATGGCAGGACCCCCTGGCTTGAAGTAATAATAACAAACCATGCATTTGATTGCTTTGTTCAATGGTCTTTTGCACCCCCACTATAAAAACTGTTCCAGCGCCTGATAGCAAGAGAATGTTACCTGCTAAAGCTAGCTTCCTTTCCCTCCTCTGATCTTCCCCAGCAAATCCTTGTCTGAAAGGAGGGCAGCCCTTTTCCAGAGCTGGTTTAAAGAAAGCAGCAGTTCTGCACATTTAAAGTTTGGAAGTGTTTGGCCCTCTACACTTTTCTAAAGGGAGAGGCAAAACTACAGCCCCACCACACATCCTGAGAGGAGAGTATATGGCTTATTGGATCTCGGTGCTCATGAAACAAAGAGCCAGAGCCAATTTTAATACATGCAGAGACAGTCCAGGCTTCCCCAGAACACAACCAGTGCAATTCAGACGTTATTTCTGAACTGCTACCAAACAGAGATTGCCAGTTTTAGTGAACAAGTGTTTACTAGGAACTAGGCTGAAACCATCACTCATTTGTGGCCCAAGCCAGCTCTGAATCCAAGGGCCAAGCTCATCCGTTGTGTAAAGCAACTGGCTGCAGTAAATTACACAAGATATTAGTTTGCTCCAAGCCTCTAGAATGGGCAGCTTGCTATGCTACCGAGGCAGCATTCTGATGAACATGGGCAAGTCAAGATTATTCTTCATTTACAAAGAACAGTCACTCACCTGCTCCAAGTGCAACTGAAAATCCAAGAGGCTGGAGAATGCCCCCTAAAAGTCATAGTCTTGCACTGCTCCCTTTGGTATAGTTTCATCAGATTTGGCCTAGAGTTATTCCTTCCTCTCTACCCCAGGAGAGCTGCTATACCGCCATTAATAACGCTACCTGCACCTCCAGACTGCCCACAGCCTGGAAGCGGTAAATGCCGTCATTGCTGCAGCAGATTTTCTGCTCCGCAGGTTTAATTCTCCCTGTTACTTTTAGGTCCGTGACTCCAGAAAAGCTGGGGAAGAAGTTGTAATAAAGCCGCTTAACCTGATAGACATTTGGGCCAAGATTTTCAGGAGTAACCAGTAATTTGGGGTGTCCAATTTGACACCTTAAACACCCACCCTCTTTAAATTGAGGCTGATTAGCTCTTTCTGAAGATCTGGCCCTTTAAGATCTCACACTGGGTACCCAAAAATTCAGACAGCTACAAAGTCACGAGTTATTTTTGAACACTTGTCCCAAAAGGGTTTATTGTTTTCACTGTGAACAACATGGTTGTACAGTCACATTACAGCCTCGGCCATGATTGTAGCAATCATATATGGGATGTTAGAACCTGGTGACATAGCTAACAACAGAGGGTTAGATACAACACATCCTTTAATCAGGATCAGGTTTTTACAGGAAAGAAGTTCCACCACTCTTGTCACATGTAAAGTAGTAGATTTTAAAAGCTACAAATGGAAAGCTGCATTTGCATTTTTTGCATGACACTGATTTGAATCCTCTGTATAAACATCAAGACTCCTTGCATAAAAAAACAGGAAGCTAATGGCAAAAAAGCCCTTTCCTCCCCACCATTATACCTGCAAGAATTATGTTCCCTTGAGAAATTCTGCTTTCTTCCTCCCAGATCAGGCAAGGATAGTCAAACAGCAGCAGGCCAATGGAGCCCAAATAATGTCACTATCTGCTAGCATGAATAAGATGCATTGTCAATTAATGATAGCAGCCTAGGCAACTGTCCACAGATACCGCAGGCCAAGAAAAAGCCAAGTATCTTAACCCTCTGCTCAAAGTTGAGCAATAGTAGGACCAAGTCAAGAACATTCTCTTGGATGAATTGGAATGATAGAGCCAGACAGATATATTGCTCTAAGTATTAGACCAGAACAATACTTGTTTTAGAGGTAAGCATTCTGACCATCTCCTAGGCCAGAGACACTGGAGTTGACCAGGTATTCTCAATTATTGATAGCTGACTTGGTATGGCAAAGAAGAACTGCCACATGCATTGCCCAAGTAATTGCCCAACAGTAATTTCTATTCAGAGGAAAATAGACACATATGCAAATATCATGGCTACATACATTTGTGATTAAAAGTGGTATGTAAATCCATATGCAAGTTAGGTGCAGCTCTCAAACACCTGGCTAGTGACTAGCATGTCCCACAGAGTTGCAAAGTTTGGACACCCCTAGTGTGGAGTTACCGAGAAGTATGGAATGCAAAGACCTGTCCCTCTGAAAACCTTAGGGAAATGTAGTGATCCCCCATCCTCGCAAAGTGGCACCAATGGCGTTAAATAGAGCCATGAGCAATGGGACCAGAGTTAAAACCCAAGGAGTCATGAGCTAAAGTTGGAATATTTTTAAACTTGAATATTGGTGCCTAGGTGATGGATGCCCTAGAAAGGCATAAAACAGGGTCTTTAACATGAGTAAATGTTTGCTTAACATGGTCCAGACATCTTATAGGCACTTTATATACTATTGTGGAAGGACTAGACCAGATCCCTTCCTGTTGCACACAATGGCATAAGGGATAGGGTGTCAGCAGATGCCAGAACTCCCGTCCAATTCAGTCTATAAGCGGCTGTATGACTTCCATGTAGTTAAGTTCAATCACACTGAAAGGTAGATGTGTATGTGCCAGAAATGGTGTCTTGCTAATGAACTGAGGTATCCAAAATAGCCAGGGTGTTGGAAGTACTAATGAAAAAGGTGCTGGATTTAGAGTTGTGTTTGAGGTGTTAATTTGTGCTGTACACCCTGTACATCACAGAGACTGTTAGCAAGACTGTTTAATAGGAACTGGTTGACTTCAGAGAGACTGCTAACTAAGAAAGGGTCATCTGTAACATCTGGAAAAGAAGGAGCACTTCAGCAAACAGTTAACAGAATTAGAAATAAACTGCTCATATAGAAGGGATGGAGGTGTTCAAGTACAGTTCAAACTGCTTCCAAGGATAGGAACAGAAGTGTTAACAGAATCAAGACTGGCCAAAATCACCAGGGAAACTGCTGCAGTATTTTTGCTACACGGTAATAAGAGCTGGGATTTGGGATTAACACTAGAATTCACTCAGGAGAAAGTGCTCTCTTTTGCAAATAGAAAATTTTGGAGAGAGCGACACAGGTAATGCTATAGGGTGGAACAAACATTGGCTTTTCCTTCACAACTCTGCTGTTTCCCTAGACAGGAAGGGGTACAATATACAAAAAGGTTACCCAGTTGAAGTAACTGATATTGAGACCTGGGTTTAATGAGTCAGTTCTAGGCCTGTTTGATTCTGCTTCCTATGCCTTCCAACTGGAGTAAATTAAAAATATGTATTCAGACGGGTCTGCCCTTTACATGTAGGCCCTGCTCTGCGATCCAGTTGATTCCCAGCATTGCACTGGGAGTCATGAGACCTGGGCTGTATTCCCAGACTGGCATGGAGCCCTGAGCTATTCACTTAACTGTTCTGCCTCAGTTATCCCATTGCAAAGTAAGAATAGTGCTTATTTACCTCTGTGTGCTGCTTTGAGCTCTAGGAGTAAAGAAGGCTGTATACGTGCAAAACATTATATATAGCAAGATTCTCAACTGTACCAGAGAGCACTGCTTCCCAATACCCATTCAAACAGTTAACACATTATTGTCACTGAAATAGCCACCTCTAAGGTTGACAGATCAACAGGGCAGCCTTACTTTTTGAAATCCTTCAGGGACAGACCCCCACATATGACTGCAGCCTTTATTTTTTGGGAGTAAAGTTCAAAATCCATCCAGTCTCGTATCCCATTCCAAAAGTGATTAGTATCAGCTGTTTAAGAGGAAGGTGCAAAACACTTTGCAGTAGGTAGGTATATAAGAGGGTGTCCATGAGGAGAATTTTATCCTGACACCCATTAGATAGTGATTGGCTTAGTCCCTGAAACAGGAGTTTATATTCTTTCCAGAACTCTGTTGTTGTTGTTTTTCCTGGGAGTTTACTTAGTCGTTGCTGTAACTAACCCAAAGTTGTGGTCTTGACACAGGAAACACTTGCTGAAGTTTTCTGGCTTGTGCTGTGCAGGAGGTCAGACTAGATGATCACAATGGCCCCTCTCTGGCCTTAAACTCTAGCTTCTCTTTGGAGTGACCCGTCATAGTGTACTGTCTGTGGGACATCAGTGTTTGTTTGTAGACACTACTGTTGTTTGTTACTTGAATTACAGTAGCACCTACAGGCTCCAACCAAGACTGGGGCACCACTGTACATCGCACCAGATGCCAGTTCCTGCCCCAACCAGCTCATTAAAATAGACAGAACAGTAAGTACTATCCTCACTTTATGCTGGAAACTCATAAACAGATTAAGTGACTTGCCCAGGGTCATTCTGGCAGTCTGCGTCTTGGTTCTGCTACAGACCCAGATCTCCCTACTCCATCTTACAATTGCCTGTAACTGTAACACACGTGCAATTCAGGCAGGCTGATGTCTGAACAACTCCCAACTTCCCACTCTGTCCCATATTTGTATGCAGACAGTGTGTGCTGCATTATCACTTTGGCACACTCATTCCTTCCTTGGCGAGACAGCCCAAAGCTAAACTTTTCCATTGAGATGGATAAACAGAAAGACTTTGCCTATTCCCCTGTAGGGAAGTTTAGCCCAGGAAGTCACATGAACACAGCTGCATGCAGGATGAAGTTACTAACATGCCTTCATCTACTGGACATGTATGAAAGCTCTCTGTAAGAGATCAGCCAATAAGCCACTATATTTCGGGCCAAGTTCTGCCCTATGGGTGTGACTCCATCAATAGGAGTTCTGCCCTTTTGTATTAAGACCTAGTCTGAGCCCTTCTCAAATTGTATGGTGAATATGGTGAATATTTTGTCAGTAATGCCTCCATTTTATACCTCATCCCTCCAACCTAGTTTCCATCACTCCAAAAGTCTCCTCCTGAAGCGCTACATTGCTTTCATATATTGACCCATACAGATTGTGCCCAAGAGCCCTGGGATTGGTACATAAATTCCAGGGATGCTGGAACAATTTTTATAGTGGGGGTGCTGAGAGCCATTGAACCAAACAGTAAACCCTGGATATAATGGAAACCACTTCAACCCAGGGGGTGCGGCAGCACCCCCAGCACCTATAATAAATTCTATTTATAGGATAGACCACCCCCCTCACCAAGCCTTCTGGAACTAATGCTAGATATCCTCCAAACACAGCTATTTCGATATTTCACAGGCTGTACGAACACAAAGTGAGAGGTTTGTCTTAAAGGGAGAACTCCCTAGGCTCCAGGGATTTACTGACAGTCATTTTTGGCTCTTTTTGCAATAAATCCATTCACCAGTCTGCCAAAATACCAGGAGAGAGAACGCTGAGCCAAGCCTGCCCAGGAAAAAAAAAGAGTGCATCCTCTGACCAGATTTTAGTTTTCCAATTCTGTTTAGAGGCACTAAAGGTGGTAGCACAGACCAATGAGAGCACTGGTTAGTCATACATTAGTCTTTGACCTCATGTAATTCAAAGCCCTGCACAGTTTCTCTGCCTCCCCCAAAGTAAGCACTGGTCTATTCTGCTAAAAGCTTCCAGAAATAAGAGTAAATCTACACGCAGCCCCCTTCAGACTTCAAAGAACTTGGTAAATGTTAACTAGTTAGTCCTCATCAACCTTAGACAAGTACAGAGCGTATCACCCGTTTTATGGATGGGGAAATGGAAACAGACGGTACGTCTCCACAGCAAGTAGCAGTGAGTCTTAGAGACAGGCTTGCGGGGTTCCGGCTACCAGCTGAAAAGAGCTGTGTAGAGGTTGCGGCTTAGGCTAGAGCTCTGGAGCTCCAACCGCCTCCCTAGGTTTCAGAGCCTAGGTGACAATATCTGGAGCAGGGAGCCAGATCCAGCTCTGTGGAACAGGAGTTGTCATTGCGGGGTGAGCATGGGGCAGGTTTGCTCTCCAGCCCTTCCCCACCTCCACCCTCAGAGCCTCCCCTCCACACTACTATGGTGCCAGGGCAGAGCGTGCTGCTGGTAGTGGCTGGTACCCCGGGCACTTCAATATTGTGCACCCATTGAATCAGGAGGCTCCCTCTTCCCCCTACGATAAGCTGTTGTCAGCTATGATCAGAGCTGGCTCCAGGCACCAGCGAAGGAAGCAGGTGCCTGGGGCGGTCAATAGAAAGGGGTGGCACTCCATCCGTTATTGGTGCGGCACGTTTGGGTCTTCGGCGGGTCCTTCAGTCCCTGTCTTCCTCTTCGGTGGCACTTCGGCGGCAGCTCAATTGCTCCGCTTCAGTCTTCGGTGGCAGCTCAATCGGGGTTTGTTGTTTTGTTTTTTTCCTTCGCTGCTTTGGGCGGCAAAAAAGCTGGAGCCGGCCCTGGTTATGGTGGATCGTGTAATCTATCCCAGTGAGAGAGACTCATCTTGAGCAGCAGCACGAGCAGCCCCTGGCAACATACATGAGGATCCAGACTAGATAGAGCACGTACCTTTGTAAGAAGATTCTACAGAGCATTTGTGAATGCAATCGAGATTTAAGCAGGCTACTGCTGGTTCATGGGTGCAGTCTGATTTCCGAACAAGGCTAAGCGTGAATATTTGTGTGCGTCGAGTCAGAAAGGTTGGACAATTACTCTGCAGTACATTGGTGACTGATACATTTTTGAAATTTCAACAGGAAGGATTCCCCTTTTGTGTCCTCTTCATCTCCTCCTCAGTTATTTCAGTTCAATAGTTATTGTGGAGACACTGTTTATATGACGTAACTGGTGCCACCCTGACTCATCAGTGGGGATAAAACCCCTCGAGAGACCAGACTGAATAACAGGTTTCTGATTAAAGAACATAATAAACAATAGCAGCATCTCTGTGAAAGACACAGGGAGCTTTTCTGCTAACAGGCTGCAGAAAGAGACATCATGGCTGCTGTTTCGTCACAAAGAGAGTTCTTGGATGTTAGGAAAGTATAGTACACAAGACAAAGCTCTCAGTTTCAGCAGCCTGTGGCAACTCTTTTAGCTGGGAGTAAGTATCAGGCTCTCACCTCAATGCAGGCCACAAACAGAGGGAGACATGAGCATATGCACTTAGCCAATAGCCAACAGATTCTATTTGCATGAAGAAACAAAGCTGTGCAGAATTCTATACCCACACCACGTGTATCGTGTTACAGATTAGCTAGTGTTAGAGAAGCACTGACAAGGATCCTGAAGCCAGGATTTAACCTAGGGTGACCAGATGTCCCGATTTTATAGGGACAGTTCTGATTTTTGGGTCTTTTTCTTATATAGGCTCCTATTACCCCCCCACCTGCTGTCCCAATTTTTCACACTTGCTGTCTGGTCACCCTAATTTGACCTCACTGTTCTGATGTGGGTTTGCCTCTGGATTTTAAGCCTTATTTTCTACTGCTGAGATTTAACATCTGCTATTTCTGTGGGACCCCCCCAGAAACTTCTCAGTGGCAGTTTAACAGACAGCTATTTAGCACAGTGACGGTTTTAAACTACAAGACAGCCACATTAATTTTAGCTCCATTCCGCAGACTAGTGGGAGAAGTGGGAAAGGGAGAATTGGCCACCAGGTAAGGAGTATTTTAAAGAACACTAGAGTAAGAAATGGAGAAGTGTTTAGAATTTTAATTAAACAGCATTATATCAATCCACAAACAGTGAGTGAAGTCCTGGTCCCATTGAAGTCAATGAGAATTTTGCCACTGACTAAAATAGAGTCAGGTTTCAGCCAGCAGTTTTAGATTTAAACTTAGATCTAGATTTGTTTCTTTCAAATTAACCTTCACTTTCCCATACACGCCACCGGCACAGAAAGACATTGGCTGGTGTGGAAAGGCCCCTTTGTTCATTTGTCAGAACCACACTTCATTTACAGCTTTTATCTATATAGAAGGAATATTCAAGGCTCAAGCAATTCAGCCAACAGCTGAGCAAGCAGCAGACTAAATCCATGGCAAACAAAGCTATAGCTTCTTTGGGAGGGGGAGAAGCGTTTTCTTAAATCATTCCTGATGGCCAAGAGTCTTCTTTATTGTTTCTCTAGCTTGAAGTTTGCTTTAGCATCCTTAATAACTGATTACAATAAACACTATTATGAGTGTATTTAATTATCAGCGGCAAAAACAGCAGCCACACTAGCACTAAGACTCTTGTATCCAACTTTCAAGACAAGTACAATCTCCACCCCCAGAAGTTTGGACAGTTCTGGAAACAATTGACCATATAAACAATACCTTTATGTTATCACTTTTGGCCATCAGGAAATAGTCCACTGGTTTACCCCTTTGGACTGTATGATATTAGCATCCGTCCCACCGCCCAGTACCAAGAATTTATAACCTAAACTTTGGTGCATTGTGAGGCATATGTCTGCACAGAGCCAGCTGTGAGCTTTGTTCTTATAGTCCAGCTGAAAGAAGATCTTGATTAGCAAGCAACTTGCAAGTTAGTATCTCCTCCTCTACCCCTTAACAGCAACACACCTGTAGAAATCATTAGATTGTCTGAGCTATTTAGTGTAACAAAAATTCTTATTGTAGACAATAAAAAATGTGCAACCGGACTACACATAAAAACACCTCCCCTAGAAAGACAATATATTAGATTAGATTAGATTAGATACGATACTAGTACTGCCAAGTACTTTAGAGCTGGGATAAACTGGCAATCAGTATTTTGATTCTCTCATACTGAGGCTGTATTTTCCATTGTGGATATTCTCCTTCTTCCATCTTTTCAAGTGGGGTAAGGGCTTGTCTACACTGGAAAATTAATTTGGATTAAGGGGGTAAATTTGAAGTGCAAGAGCTATTCCTGCATAACGCCATGTGTGGACACTCTTTTTCTGCAATAAGAATAGTTATTCCTGAATATTCTGAATTATTCCTGAATCACTATTGCAGAACAAATTCATGCACAGAGCAGCACTAAGAGGTGTTCGGCTACCACAGCGATGAGTAAAGTATCAGTGCCAGGATTGCTAGACAGTGGCCCTGGAGACACCTTTTCTGCCACAGCAGGTTCATCCTACCCTCACAAAGCCACACAGTCATCCTCTGGCTTCAGCTTGTTTCTTGCCCCCTACACAGTAAGGTTCTTCTAGGCCTGGTAGAGATGCAGGGCCCAGAAAACAGAACGTTCAAAGATTTAGCCCCTTAGATTGATGACAAGCTGTATTTTTCCATTCTATGTCGTTCCTCCCCAGGCCTACCCGTCACACCTGAAGTTGACTCCCGCTGCACAGGACACAGCACTAGATCTAGATGTGCTTGTGTTGCGCAGGAAGTCAGACCTAGAGGATCACAATTGTCCCTTCTGGCCTTATGAATCTCCAGCAAGAATGTCACTGGTTTCACCCCTTCTGGAAGAGCCCGGGACTATCCCAAGCTCTGATCTCAGACAAAGGAGAATATTGCTGTCTTCACAGTAAGCTGCATCTGCCTCCTTAATCACTGTGGCAAAGTGATAATTTTTCTGCCCTCCTCCTCCTCGAGTAATCAACTCCTATCAGCCCTTGACTTTCCCTTTGACTTTGGGTTTCCCTTGCTCTTTGCCCTTGCTGCCAGTGGGACAGTCACACGCTATCACTGTCAAGACGGGCTTCATTTCCCTGGTGGCTTTTTTCACTGTTAGCTGCTAAGGATGGGCAAATGGAACCCCGAATTTCCCAGGCAGCAGACCTACCAGCTACGTAAATATAGCTGAATGTTTCTGATCGATTTCCATGCAGTGGTTGACAGTGGCCGTCAGGAGTGAGGAGAACTGATTAGGATAGAAGGCAAGTCTCTCTCTCCACTGCCCAGCTGCCAGAGCCTCTTTGGAGCTCAAAGCAGGGGATTAGTCCTGCTTTGAGCAGGGGGTTGGACTAGATGACCTCTGAGGTCCCTTCCAACCCTGATATTCTATGACTATGACTACCCTGGCCTGGTCTGGCGGGCAATGTGTCATTGGGCCTACCAGCCAGCTCTCCAAAACACAGGGGAAAAGAGATGGGGAGTAAAAGGCTATTAGGCTCCTGCAGAAGATGACTACAGCTGGAATGAGGAGGGAAGCTTGTGGCCTGCTAGAGAAGGGGAGCATTAGGGAAGGGCTGCAGGTCTGGGACCGGGGGTGGCTGATATTTGGATCAGATAATATTCATACTGTGGGGATGGAAAGCTAGGACATTCCTTTGCTATATGGCCACCCGAATGCACTGCAGAATGCACGCCCTGCTCAGCTGAATCCATGCACGTGGCCATTTATTTTCTACTGAGCTACTGTCTACCTGGCTGCCCCCAAAAGGCCCTCAATCAGTTCAAAGGCTTTTACAAAGTTTGGTTCAGCTAATCTCAGCCACTACTGAGAAAAAAAAAATCTCTGGTTCTCATGCCAGTAAAACCCCAAATGAGGTCGACGTGGAGGAGGAGGTGAAAGGACTGTGCAAGATCTGTGCACCAAGCGAACAGTGCTAATTGTGCCAATGCTAATCTGTAACAGGAGCAAGCAAAGTAGCTGCAGGGTTGTTGCTCAGAGTGTGCGACAAAGATTTTTTTTTTTTTTTTTTTTAGAAAGTCTTTTTATCATGAGTGATTAAATCCTATCAGGGGAAACAGCTTTGCCTCCTTATTAATGAGTATGTCATGAATCTGTATACAGAAACTAGCCCGAAGCAGTCACACAGCCCTGCGGATGGGATTACAGTACAATATACTAAGGGACTGATTTTCAAAGGTACTGAGCATCCTCTCCGTCTATTGATTTCAGTGGGAACAGTGGGTGCGCAGCACTTCTGATGGTCAGACCCTTATCTTCCTTTGGAATGCTGCCCTTCAGCATTCGGACCCATATTTCTTTTGTTTACATGAATCTCATTCTTCTCCCCTATCTACCTAATACAGAGAGCACCATCCACCACAGTATCTAGATCAGGCGTAGGCAACCTATGGCACGCGGGCCGAAGGCGGCACACGAGCTGATTTTCAGTGGCACTCACACTGCCCGGGTCCTGGCCACTGGTCCGGGGGGGGGGGGCTCTGCATTTTAATTTAATTTTAAATGAAGCTTCTTAAACATTTTAAAAACCTTATTTACTTTCCATACAACAATAGTTTAGTTATATATTATAGATTTATAGAAAGAGACCTTCTAAAAACGTTAAAATGTATTACTGGCACGCGAAACCTTAAATGAGAGTGAATAAATGAAGACTCGGCAACCACTTCTGAAAGGTTGCCGACCCCTGATCTAGATGCTGTTGAGCACCTGCCACTCCCAATAACTTGTCCTGATGACTCCCTACCTTAGACCAAAAGCCCCGTGCCAGTTGCTCCGCTCCATTGCTGCTGTCTCTCCCTTGAGCCCCTTGCACTGGTATCCAGCCTTCCATGGCACTTCGTCTACCCAGCGGCAGCCCAGAATGTGGAGTCCCATGGGGGGAAAGCACCACCAGCTGTGTGTCCCTCCTTTTCTCACACCCGGTCCGTAGTGCTCCGAAATCTGGTCCAGACTGTGTGCTGAAAGGTTCATGCTTCTCAGGGGGCAATTCATTAAGCTATAGGACGGTTTTCAAGGAGGTTTCCTGGATCTACTGTAAATGGCTACTGCTATTAATCAATTTTACCGCTTAGTCACCTCTATCCTTCCAACCTGTGCCAAGTTAGAACTGTTATTTCACAGCACGTACTGTACTGAGTAGCCAGTTCCTGTAAACTGTCTGCTCCACTGCAAACTGAATCACACATTGTTTTCTGAATTCTCTCGTTCTCTGTTTGACTGAAAGGAACAGGCTAACAGTCACTTACAAATGAGAAATCAGAAAAAAAGAGTTAAATGTCATTTTAAGGGCTGGTCTATGAGACGGAATGGGGGCATGTGCTCCTGGGAAACTGGGGAGTTAGCCGAGGGGGTGAGCACAGGACTGTGCTCCAGGACTCTAATCCCAGCACTGAAACTGTCTGTAGCTCACACAGGCCAACATTTTCCAAAATGGCCACTAATTTGGAGTAGCTCAAATTCCAAATGTTCAATCGGTTGTGCACACTCACAATTCCAGCTGAAATCAATAGCAGTTGCACATCACCTCCAACAAATCAGGCCCTGTGTCTCTCTAGTTAGGTACAAAAAACAGAGGTACCCAAAATCAGTGGACACTTTAGAAAATATTGACCTGAACTTCTGTGCCTTGATTTTCCCAGCTGTGAAATGGGAGAAATTGATGCTTGCTTAAATTGTCCAACAAGGATGACGTAAGGTAGTTAACATTTAGTTAGTGCTGTTAACATTGGGAACAGAATCATGTTAGCTATAACCGTGTGTTTGGTACTGGCACAATTTTTCTACCACTTGGTAATGTGCTGCCAGTATTTTAATACAGGGTTTCAATCAAAATGTCCCCACCTTGGCCTGTGATAATCCTCATGTACCGGGGTTTACATGTTCATGGAGAGGAGGGACAAGAGATTGAAGGGGTCTGCTCATTTGTTTTCTCATGTAAACAAAAGTCTTTACTCATAACTGTAATTAAGGAGAGAGGCAGCACCACAGAGCAAACAAACTTACATTAAGCTACATGTCACCCGAAAATCTTATACTTTGTTCCTTAAAAAAAATATATCTACCAAGCATATCAATAGTATAATGGAGTGTTTGACTTGTGTGATTTGTAAGTGGGGATGGGGGAAAACTGAAGATCTTATTAGAGGACCCTGGGGGATCCTTCCCTGGGAATTAAAAAATCTAAGTTTTCTGCGTATTAGTATTGTGGTAGGGCTAAGTGTAAACAGGAATCAGGGCCCCATTGTGCTAGGCCCTGTACGATAATATAATGCCCCAGAGAGTTTACAATCTAAATACCTAACACCTGGTGAAATTTGGTGCATTTTGCTCTTCAAAAGCATTTTTATGAAGCTCCAGAGAAAAAAATCTCTGGTAGATCCAGTGGGGGGTGATTGTCAGTGGCTGGGAAATCACTTCAATTTAGGGATGGAATTTTAACCAGGAGTACCTGGGAGCCCCCAAGAACCTCCGCCAACAAATCACTGGTGCCACTGATTTGTTGTCTATATCTGAGGCATCGACTCACTAGGGGAAGCAATTCTCAGAAAAAATCCAAATCCAGGAACGCTGTGCTAGATTCCTGCTAGCAACAACCATCTTTAACACAATGGTGGTTAGCAAACACCTGACTTCCATGTGTACAAGGACTAGAAGTGCTATGTAGCAGTGCTGTTTTTTATTGCTTCTTTCTTTGACCCTGTGGGTGAGGAATGGTGTGATGTCAGTTCTCCTGACAGTTACACAGTTCTGACAGTTCCCATCCACTCCCCAGCTATCGAAGGTGAAGTTAGGCTGAAGGAACAGCTTAGTTGAATTTCTGTGCCAGATGCAAATGCTCAGTCTGAGATACACATTGCTATAATCATGGGGTTAGTAGCAAATCCTATCACATTTCTGCTCCAAAGTTTGGGTCCAGGTGAGAACTGGACTGTTGTCTTAGCCCATTATAGAAACAGGGGCCAGTTACCAAATGTGGATCAAGTCTCAAAGTTTGGGGATGTTTGGATCCAGGTGTTTAGTTCAGCCCACTGTAGAGATACGAGCCAGCTGCCAAATGTGGATTTGGAACTGAATTTCCCCCAAAGAACAAGAGTGTTTGGAAACTGCAGCTCCTCCTGCTTTTGGCATGTTTGCTCAGATGCACTGTCGGCTCTTTGGCAAATAGTCCATCTTTTCCTTAAACACTTTCCCCACTATGCCCGTTGGCCCAGCTAGCCGACATCTTCCAAAACTTGCTGAGACAAAAGGCCTTGGGCTGGGTGTCTGGTTTGTAATGAAACATGGAGGCAGGACATTCTGCCTGGCTGTGGGTTCTTTAATGAAAGCTTCATACATTGTTGCTAACCACTGGGCTGACCCAAGACTGGCCATTTTAATGTGGAGGCTTTCTTGTTTTGTTGGTGTAAGCTAATAGATCTGGACTGTCAGTTTAAACATTCACCAGCTCTTCCCAGCACCCACAAGGAACAGCTGTTTTTTCCTTTGGCCTCAGTTATTACAGAATCCTGGGATGCTTGTCATTTTAATTAAAAAAAAAAAAAGCAAAAGCAAAGTTCACAGTGGTCCAAATCCTGGAGTCCTCATTCATTTACTGCTTAGTCCCTACTCAGACAAAACTCCCAGGGACTTCAATGGGAGTCTTGCCTGAGTAAGGACTGAGGGGGAAAATTATGAGGACTTCAGGATTTGGTCCACTGGGTACTAACAGTGCCCACATTGCACTTAGGAACTGGTCAGAACATTCTACTCAATGGGCCAGCAGCTGGTGTGTGTGTGAGAAAGAGACACACACCTCTCTGTGCCTGAGCCACAAGGAATATGGGTTTGTTATAGACACCCTCCTATTCTATGCTACTTTCTAGCCTGACCTATTAGCTAAAGCTAGAAAGACTCGTGCTTTTAGCGCTGGAGGTTGCTAGTTCAATTCCCTGTGTTGGCCAAAATGGTGACAATCAAATGTGCGTGTATGTGTCTGTCTCTGTTAGTATGTGGTGGTATATGCATTCTACAGCGTGTATACCATATGTGTCTGTACATGTACACGCCATTCATGTGTGTTTGCTAGTCAGTCTCCTATCTCTTGCTCTTGCAGCATACGAGCCAGCTGTGTGAGGAAAGAGAGGCCGTTCCGTGAAAGAATGTTGATCTCATGTAACAGAAAGCAATGTTCTGTTTCATTTTTTTCATACCCTCTCATTCCACCTCAGGTTGTTTACAATTAACCACACTCATAAGAGGCTCTTCCGCCAGTATGTTACTGCACTTCAGGTCAGTTCAAAAAGGCTGCAAGAGAAATGCAAATCCGAAGAGGAAACCCGTACACCCCAGTTTCTGGGTTGCATAGAGATGTTTTTATCAGTTCTAACGTGCTTGCCTTGGCAAGCTGCCCTCAGAAGGAAACATTGTAGAGCCCTGTCTTCTCTCACATTAGAGAGTAGGGGTATACTACCCTCCCCTTGCATGCCAGACAATAGATGCATTTTCTTTCATACACTGTTGTAATGTGCACACTTATTTCTAGTGATGCAGAAAGCTAATGCATTCCTGCCAGTAGTAGATCCCTGGAAAGAAAAGGGACATAACCCACTGGCCTCTGCTTCAGTTATTTTTGGAAGTGGCTCCTGAAAAGAAGGGAGGCATATAGTCAGAGCTGGCCAGAGCACAAGCAGATGGAGATAATAATTGTGACCAGTTGTACAGACTCCTAGCCCCAGCTAGGCACAGAAGGGGTTAAACCCTGGCCGTGGAGTGAGTACCTGCCTCACCTTGGAGAAAGTGCAGGGCTGCCTATCATGGTGGGACTGTAGTGTTGCCAACCCTCCAGGATTGGCCTGGAGTCTCCAGGAATTAAAGATTAATCTTTAATTAAAGATTATGTCATGTGATTAAATTTCCAGGAATACATCTAACCCAAATTGGCAACCCTAGGTGGGAGGGCTAGGGCACAGTAGAGAGCAGGAAATAAAGAGGAGGCAATCAGAGACTAGCTCTGTGATACAGGCAAAATGGGTGAATACGCATGAGTAGCAAAAGGTTTGGTAAGTGCTTGTGTGAGCGAGTCTGATTGCAGGTTAGTAGGGGGGGCAAGTTGCTGGGGTTGCCCAGGTAGCAGAGCTCTAAGTTCTGACTTTGCTGGCTGTCTTCCTGATGGGAAGAAATAGAACCTCTCTCCAATCACAGAGGAGAATTTAGGTAGGAAGCCCTGGAACGCAGGGGTGAAACAGAAGCCTTCTGGCCTGTTTTGGAGGCTACTACTGGTGAGAGGGGGAGAGACTGCTTGGCAGGAATGGGTTTTGCTGGACCCTGGAAGCATAAGTCTCGTGTTTGCCTGAACCCTGTTAAAGAGGGAGGCCATGGAACTCTGATAGCCATAGTGCCATACTGCAGGCACTATTTTATATCCACTGTTCCAAGGTGCTGGGCAGATTACCCCAAGCCAGGAGAAAGGCAGTGAGGTAAGGTAGCGAACACAGGGAACTCCTGTGCCCTGAGAGCAGAAGGCGCTTTGCTGTAACCCTTCTTTGTCTAACTGTCCAATATAATCTATGCTGCCCTCTGTGACTCCTTATTGCCCGGCTCATCACTGGCAGGCTCTGAGGGGCCTGACCCATTCTGCCACTTGATTACCCTGGCACACAATCAGGGTCGGCTCCAGGCACCAGCGCAGCACGCGCGTGCCTGGGGCGGCAAGCTGCGCGGGGCGGCATGCTGGTCGCTGTGAGGGTGGCAGTCAGGCGGCCTTCGGCGGCGTGCCTGCGGGAGGTCCACCGGTCCCGCGGTTTCGGCAGAGGGTACGCCGAAGCTGCGGGACCAGCAGATCACCCGCTGACAGCTGTGCTCGGGGTGGCAAAAAATATAGAGCCGCCCCTGCACACAATACCAACGCACTCACAGACGTGTGCAATAAATGAGTTAATGTTTGAAAAGCACTGAGTGTTATTACTGAGCTGCAAAGTCCAGCTCATGTCCCCCAGTCTGGCCCACAACATGCAGTTTTTCCAATCCGGGCGTCTCCTGACGGCCAGCTTCAACTGTGTGGAGACGTGAATGAAGAAATAAAGCCATTGGGCCCCTTGGTTGAGACTCACCAAACTCATTTTCTCTTGTTCCCTGCAGCTGGATTTGAACCCAAGGAGTTGGGAGGGTAACGTTGTACAGACTAGCTCAGACCCCAACCCAGCAAAGCTTGCACTTTGTAGTATATGGGGAGCCCCACTCAGGGCCAGCTCCAGGGTTTTTGCCGCCCCAAGCAGCCCCCCCACCCCACCCAAAAAGCCGCGATCGGGATCTGCAGCACTTCGGCGGCAATTCGGCAGGAGGCCCTTCACTCCGAGCCGGAGTGAGGGACCCTCCACCGAATTGCCACCGAATAGCTGGACGTGCTGCCCCCTCCGGAGTGGCCGCCCCAAGCACCTGTTTGCTAAGCTGGTGCCTGGAGCTGGCCCTAGCCCCACTGAAGTCACACATGCTTAAGTGCTTGCTTGGACCAGGGCTTTACTGTAGAAGTTAAGCAGTTGTAGTAGCATGATTGTCAGGACTGGGTAACTATAAAAAAAAATTCAAATATGACCAATACTAATGGACAAATAGCCAATCTCACTTGACCTTCCCTAGGGAACAGTCAAGCAGTCATAACTCAGTACAGCTTTTGAAAAGGGCCCTGAAATATCTTGGCATGAAGAGGCACTATACACATTGACACTACAGTTGTTGTGACCGACCCACACTTTACTCACATGATCACTGAACACAGCACTTATTCTCTCTGAACTTTGTTGACCAAGCCATCCTACCCTTCCCACAGCCTCCCCAGCCCTGTCAGCTTCCTTCTTTGGAAGTTGAAGTACTCAATTAAACCAGTGGGGCTTTAAATAACACACCAGGACTCAAGTGTGTATGAAAACCAGCTTTGCTGAAATGTCAGGCTACTGATTAGTCAAAGTCAACAGACACACACATACGAAGTTAATTGGATTTGAATATGCTATAGTAGTATGACTGCTTGGACAGTGCACAAATAACCATTTTCATTTAAGCCACTCCGTAGACCTAACCACAATTAACCCCATACAAGTACATTTCAGGTCTGATTCATTCCTTCTTGCTTAATAAAATTAATTAAAAATACCTCCCATACATCAGATGTCTTCCCCCTGCCCTCCAACAGAGGCAAACTGTGCAGTTTATACCAAATGTCAGATCACCTTGTTTTTTCCATGTTTCTCTTATTTTCTGTTGTGATAAAGCACCGTGGCACAGCCTCTCTACTCACAACGGCAGGAAAAGGGTGGGGTTTTGTAACTGAACTGAGCCGTTACTTATTTATGTAAGTTGGAGACTATGGGTCAGATCCTCAGCTGGTGGAAACTAGGGGAGCTCCATGGGAGTTAATGAAACGATGGCCATTTACACCAGCAGAAGATCTGTCCTCCAAAGCATATCAATGCAGACCCATTCAAGCCACCTCTTCTACGCTGATGTCCACAAAATAATCATTCCCATAATGCTGTAAACCCCACAGGATGCCTCCACGGACACACAGTTTTCTATGCTGGATCAGACCATTGGTTTGTCAAGCCCAGAATTCTGCTTTCTGCCGTATCTAACACCTACCAGCCTGGCCTGCTTAATTGGTAGTCCATGATACTCTTACTCTCAGGGAGTCCTGCTTTTTATCAGTTTAGCAGTACAAAGGTCCCTTAAAGTGGGCATAAATTACAGTTACTTTAAGGCCCCTTTACACTGCCAGAGTGAAGTAAAGGCACCTTAATGAAAATGAGAATCAGACTCAATCTTTGTCAGCAGTTGTGCCACGCTATCCATGCAGTGTGGAAATTCTGAACTGAAACATGACATGATTACAAATCGTCGCCCGCATAACTACAAATGTAAAGTTCATAGATGTTGCTACTCTTTTTTTAAAATCCAGCCAGTTTTTGACTCTATGACAGCCTGCAGCAGTGAGTTCCACAGGCTGGCTATACACAGAATGAAGAAGTGTTTTCTTTCAAAGGTCTAAACTTACTCACTTTCAATTTCATTGAGCGCGCCTTTTTCTTGTACTACGAGGCAGGGTAAGTAGGAAGGAAGAACTGATTAGCTTTCACAATAACCTTGAATATTTCATTCAAGCCCCATTTCAATCTTCTTTCCAGCTAAATTGTAATCCTACGTCTTGTAATCTCTCCCATGTAAATTCTACCATCTTCATTATCTGGACCTTTTCAATTTCAGCCCAGGGGTTGCAATGTTCGGGTGGACTTAGAAAGCCAGGTTTCAACCAAAATAATCTTGAAATACCATTGCATTAATCACACAGGTGTCTTGTGGTTTGGTGATCTCTGAGATGACTTATTTAAACATTATTTAAACTTATTTAAATATGGTGACTGTGGAAAGAGAGAGAGGGCAGCCTTTGCATTTTTCCCTGTGGGTATTGCAAGTAGATGGCAAAGGGACTTTACAGTCTCAGAGGACACCACTTGCCCCTGGGATACCCACTGCCTGCCTTCATGTCTGCCAGAATGTAAGCATATGGAAGAGAACTAAAGTGTAGCTAAGGTCTATTTAGAATAAGTTACTATATACAAATAATGTCTTCTTAGCTTATCAGCTCCCTGGGCCTGATTCTCCATTGCTCTGCACCTTGTGTTTGCACTGGTGTAGAGTGTGAAACACTACCAAATCAGAATGGAAATGATTGACACTCATTGTGCAATACTGTCAATGACTATATCAAGTGCAGGGCAATGGAGAATCAAACCCTCTGTGTCTAAGTCATTTACTGACACACATGGCTTTATACAGTTAGCCATGCATTGCCCAACTCAGCAAGCTGGACTCTATACAGACTAGTGCATCATAGCCACAAAATTGTCAGCTGAGGACGGTCTGTATGATGCCCCTGTATTACAGGGATTGACGTAAGAGGCAAAAGAACACAACTAGTATCTAGAGTTTGCAAAGTTTAGCAATTAGAAGTCCTCTCTTGACTTCTAAACTGATCGTCTCTCTTCTGGAATTCTTGAGAAGGAATAAATAGGGAGAACACACGACTTCATGTTATTAATTTTTCTGTCTAACTGCTCTTCAAACCAGGGGATATGAACAGTGTGAGAACGAGGAACATTGGAAAAAGGACTAAGCAAGGATGCTATCATTTATCTGAACCCAAGCATTACATCTGTTTAGCAATGTCAGTCACTAGATTTGAAAGCAATCAACTTTCACTTAAATAATAAGTGATGCATGTTCAACAAAGCTCCAGTAGTGTGGGAAGCTTTCAAAAACTACAACCACAGTGAAAAATTTGCTGCTTACTTGTATGTATTTTCATTTTTCCTCAAGTTAATGGGGAAGATTGAATTAAGGTTTGAATCAGGTTCCTCATAATTCAGCCAGTTTCCCCTCTCACTGTGCTATGAACTTCCAATGACAAGAGGATATTCTCAGATTTTAATCCATGTGTATTGATGGTATCACATTTGCAGGGGCAGATTTAAGGATAAGTGCCCACTGGGCAAATGAACAGGGGATTTGGGCCTAATTGTAAAATCTGGGGTTGGGAGCTGGCCAGGGAGGGGGCGTGTGGAGAACAGAGCTGCAGAGAGACAGACTGGCCAGAGCAAGTGGGAAGCTGCAGTCCCCTATCCCAAGCCTGGACTGTGATTGGGCCACAAAGTCTAGGGTTACTATATTTTGAGCCTCCAAAAGGAGGACACTCCACGGGGCCCCGCCCCCGCCCACGCCCCAACTCCGCCCCTCCCCTGCTTCCCGCGAACATTTGATTCGCGGGAAGCCTGAAGCAGGAAAGGGGGGTGTGTGGGGAGGAGGCACGGCCCAGTCTGGCCCCCCGGCCTCTCCAGCTTGGGTCAGCTCGGGCCCTGGGGTGCCGGCCCTGGGCCCGAGCACCCCCGGCCCGCCCAGCACTGCCGGTCCCCGGCCCCCCGGCCGAGCACCCCCGGCCCGCTCGGCACTCCCTGGCCCCCGGACCCCCCGGGCCCCCGGCCGAGCACCCCCGGCCCGCTCGGCACCCCCAGGCCCCGCCGGCCCCCGGCACGCCCGGCCCCCGGCGCACCCGGCCCCAGGCACCATCGGCCCCCGGCGCTCGGCCCCTCCGGCCCCCGGTGCTCGGCACCCCCGGCACCACCGGCGCTCGGCGCCCCCGGCGCCCGGCACCGCCGGCCCCCGGCGCTCAGCACCACCGGCGCTCGGCGCCCCCGGCGCTCGGCACCGCCGGCCCCCGGCCCAGCTCCCGGCCCAGCACCGCCGGCTCCCAGCCCAGCACCGCCGGTCCCGATTTTCCCGGACATGTCCGGCTTTTTGGGATTTCCCCCCGGACGGGGATTTGGAGCCCAAAAAGCCGGACATGTCCGGGAAAATCCAGACGTATGGTAACCCTAACAAAGTCCCCTCCTCTCTCTCCTGCAGTAGGACTCATTAATGACCCTCCAGCTCACAGGATTCTCCCACAAGCCCAGGGCTGGGCTACTAGCTCAGACATTATCAGCAGCCCTCAAAAGTGTAGCGCACCTCCCCTCCCTTTACCAGAACCTTTTATGAAGAATTGAGTATATTAAACACGTGTACTATTAAACCAAGGGCAGTTCAGGTGCAATAGTATGACCTGCTCAAATGATATGGGCCAGTTTTTTCAGAGTTAGAGGTGTACAGATATTTGCATGTGCTTAGCTTGTGCATCCAAATCTCAGACGTGTGCATGCTGAAGCAGGTATTCACATGTCTAGGCGCCAGTTACACAGTTCACTGTCGTGCATGCACAAGCACCGGATTAGGAGGCATACCTCTGCTGCATGCATGCATGCATGCATGGATCACCTTGTGCACAGAAAACCCAATGCCATTTGTGTACATTAATTTATTGTAACCTTTCGATTCCAGCTGTCATTAAATAATTTTAAAATCCAACTGTCTTGGCCCGGTCCGCTGTTGCTGCTGTTCTCCCCGAGTAACTTTCTCTGGGTATAATCTTGTGCAGTAGTTCTGCCCTACTCTCCTCATTTTTTCCAGTGCGTATTTCCCTTCGGCTGAATTTCTTATACCCCTTCCTCCCTTTCCATCCATGAAATCCCCTCCTTCTTCCCTGGTTCGCTCTTCTAGGCAATCATCTCCTCAGTAGCTCCCTCTTTGTCTACATTCCCCTCTCTCCCCTCCCCCTCCACAGCCTACTCACACTTGTCACTCATGTACTGACATAAACACACATACACACCCCCACACGCTGACTGGGCCCAATCACACATATGCCTTGACTGAACTTGCCTGCCCGCTAAAACATGCAAACCCAAAGCACCCACTCACTTCCCCTCCCTTCCCCCAACTACACACCCATGCACCCACTCACTCTCTGCCCCCTCCCCGCAGCTCCACACCCACTCATTCATTGCCCTCCACAGTCCTACACCGCTCACTCACTGTTCCCATACAGTCCTACACCCGCTCATTCACTGCCCCCCCCCGCAGCCCCACACCTCCTCACTCACTGCCCTCCACAGCCCTACACACTCACTCACTGTTCCCCTACAGTCCTACACCCGCTCACTCACTGCCCCCCTTACAGTCCTACAGCCGCTCACTCATTGCCCCCCTTACAGCCGTACACCCGCTCTCTCTGCTGTGCTCCCTAACAGCCATATACACAGTCTCACTGCCCCTCCACAGCACTACACCTGCTTACTTACTGCCCCCCCACAGTGATACCCCTCCCTTCTCTGTGCTCCTCCCCATGCACATTGCTATCCCTGGAGCCTCCGAGAGGCTGAGTAAAGGAATTGCTACAGAACATCTGCAAAAATAGCGTATTGGTCTATGAAGGGGAGAGCTGCAGCCAGGGTTTATGGGACCCACAATTGGTAGCAGCAGGTTCCCAAATGGCTTAATGGTTCCCTGCCTTTTCACTTCCCTTCTTCACCTGCCCTTCCCCTCAGCTCCCCTCTTGCTGCACACCTCGCTCCCTTGGCTCTCTCTGCTGATCTCCTTCTTTCCCATCCCACATTGCTCTCTCTCTCTTCCCAGAGCTGCCCCAGCTCTCTTGTTGCAGGTTTCCCCATTCTATCCCCTGTGTTGACCCATTTTCCCTGGGTTCCCTACTTAGCATTGCAATCCTTTGCTGCAACTTAACAGGCAGGGGCCCAGTTAACATTTGTCTCCTTACTACATCACTGTTGCCCAATCTGTAGATTATGTATTAATTATTTATACATTAAAATTAATTAATTATATTGATTACTTAAGAATTCTGTGCCAAAGTTCACAGACCCAAAGCCTTATCCTAACTGCTGAAGCTAATGTCTTACTTCTCCCATTAAACCCTCCCTTGCACTTCTGCCATATACAGTTCTGCCATATACAGTCTCAATCTGCTTTCAGGACTATGTTTTGGGGTCCATGGAAAGTAGCATGGGTCCCAGAATAATGTAGCCTGATGAATTCAAAGGTTGTGGATCTAGACCATTCTCTCCGGCTAACCTGAACTAAATGGTACAAGGAAGTCTAACATGTAACCTGAGAAGTGTCTCAGCGTCCTTTTCTTAAACATTGGCTGCCCACTAATGTTTAATTTTGGGGGCTCATTCCATGTCCGTCTATTCCTGCAGGACCATTCACATGCCATGTAAATGATTTGGTGCCAATGCAGAACCATCTTGTCAAGGAACACATCACAGCTCTTTGGCCTTCTATTGAAGTTAATATTGATCCTGCTTTCACTGAAGTACATGGGGAATTTTGACAGTCATTTAAAGGGAAGCAGCACTGGGTCCTTTTTCATGCCAACATTATCACATCGGGTCATTACATTATGAGACAACAAGAAAGTGCTCTGGGACAAACAAAAAAAGGTGGCAACTACAGCAGGTCAAAACATTTCCATTGAAACTGTTTTTTGACAGAAAATTGGGTTATTAGCTAAAATATTTGTGTGCTGTGTCTGCTTTCCACAGAAAATTTTGATTTTTTTATTGAAAAAACTAACACCTGAAAACTGAAATATTTCAGTCTGGAAATACTGCTGTGGTGCCTTATGGGAGTTGTAGTTCCCATTCTGCTCTACCCTCCTCCTAGTACAGTGGCTCTCAAACTTTTTTTACTGGTGACCCCTTTCACATAGCAAACCTCTGAGTGCAACCCCCCTTATAAATTAAAACCACTTTTTTATATATTTAACACCATTATAAATGCTGGAGGCAAAGCAGTGTTTGGGGTGGAGGCTGACAGCTCGCGACTCCCCATGTAATAACCTTGCGACCCCCTGAGGGGTCCTGACCCCCAGTTTGAGAACCCCGTCCTAGTACCAAGAGGAGAGACCATAGTGTATCATGGGAGATGTAGTCTGACCAAGGATCCCAGCTTATAGAGAAGAATGGGACCATGAGGCACCCAAACTACAACTTCCATGTGGCACTGTGCTCAGCACTTCCAAATCAAAATACTTCAATTTTCAGCTAAAATATTTTGGTTTTAGGCCAACATTCTTCAGGTTGGGATGAATATTGGGGGTATTCAAGTCTCCACTGAAAAAAAATCAAAATTTTCAGTGGAATTTTTTTTTTTCAACCCAACATTAGTGGAAACTCTTTCTGGAGTGCACAAAAGTGCCACAAAAAACAATGCAATGCCAAAGGCTCATTGACTCTAAGGACAAACATAAGGGACGAGCTGTGAAATAGGTTGATGAATTTTTAAAGCCAAAAATGATAAAACTTTGAAGAACACATTGTAAAGAAAAGTTCAGCCCCCAAGTGATGGGCAAGGTGGGATCTAAAAGGTTTCTAACATCTCTGATTTCTATAAGAAAGATGAAAGAGAAAGAGTCAGGGACAGGGAGGAATGGAAAGAGGGGGAAAAGAAAAAGGAGTGAGATAGACAAAGGAATGCGAAGGGGGAAGATGATCAGAGAAAAGACAGTAGATGTATTTTAAATACTTTTTTCAAAGTCCTATGCAATAAATAAATCAACCTGTGGTGGATGGGTACTTTCAACCTTTCTGGTTTCATTTAAAAGTTCAATTGAGGGGATGGGTCATTCTGTTCCCAACTGAGCTTGTAAAAGATGAAAGCAGCTGCAGGTGTCACTAGGATATATGGTCAGCCCCAGCTTCATTATTAAGAACAGGGGGAAAGAATTCAGTTATATTGCATCCCTCTGCTAGTAGCAAAATGGTACCTCTCTATTCTATCTCTCCCTCTCTTTCCCCCTGCCCCAGTGAACCTAGGTTCTCTAGAGCACTGCAATTGACAACAGACACCAGAGAATCCATCAAAAAGCTATGTTCCCACCTTTGTTATATTACATGGGGCCTTTGTCCTCTATAGTGACCAACTGCTCTGAGCCTGATTTAACCCCATGGATGGCAGTGGAAGTCTTTCCGGGAAATATTCAATGGCAAGACTCTCAGTGCCTTCAGTGGGCTTTGGATCAGCCCCAATGTACATCATGTAAACAATCAATAACCAATGCTCCATTTAACTATAGAGGCCCCCATGGCAGTAAAAAGCCTGCTCTGGTCTGGGAAGAGAAAGTACAGTAATTTCAAAATAGCCTGCTGCACTTTTACAAACCATCTCAAACCATTTTTTTTCCATTGATCTGATGATACTGGTTACTCAGACAGCTTCTCAAACTACTTCCTGTTCCACAGGAGAGCTCAGCAATTAGGTTGAGAGAGAGAAAAAAACCCGCTGAATTCTAACTTCATTTTGAGATGACCGGAAATAGCTAAGATGGACAGTTCTTATTTCTGTTCTACAAATGTGTCTGTTAATTTACTGGTGAAGAAAGATGCTGGATTGATAGCCCTGACGTCTAAGCTCCTCTAGTATATCACAGGCAACCTTCGCTTACACAGCCCTGCCAAGGTACCTCATCCCCAAACTAGAGACATTTATTCTAGGAATAAGAAGATAGTTCAGTTTTCACAGCTCACTCCATCCTTGGCCTTTCTCTGCTGAGACTGTCAAAGGGAGCTCAATCATGTCAGTTGTGATGGTGGATTTTGTGTTGTAGTCACCTGTACAGACTAGCATCTGGACTGGGACCATCAGCCTTCATCACATAAACCATCAATCCTCATTTAGTTTTTACAGACCAAACTGGGGAGTCTTTATTTAATCAAAAGTTCCACTGAGGTTAATGAGAGATTTGACTATGTAAGGATTTCAGTATCAGAAACTGTGACGGGGATGTCATGGCTAGTGGTCAGAGCCAGGAGCCCAGAGCAAGGTAGGGTCAAGGCAAGAGTAGGGCTGAGAACAAGGCCAGAGCAAGATGAAGGCTGGAGCAGGACTAGGAACTGAGCTGGAGCAGGCTAAGGCTTGTGGAATCTGTTACCACTATCAGACAGAGGAGAGTTCCACATCATGAAGTGACGCTGAGCAGACTGAAGTGCTGTTTGTCATGTGAGGCTTATATACCCGCCCTGGGTCACCAGCCCAGCTCCAGGCTTATGGATTGGCTGGAGCTTAGCACAAGAATGACTCATGACCTTACAAAGCAAAGTGGGTGGGGTAATATCTTTTATTGGACCAACTTCTGTTGGTGAGAAAAACAAGCTGGGAGCCTCCCCCTTCACAGGGTCCCGAAAGCTCAAGGCTCCACCTCGAGCCCAAATGTCTACACAGCCATTCTACAGCCCCTCAAGCCTGCAAGCCTGAGTCAGCTGATCATTGTTTCACTTGATCCAAGGCAACCGCAGGTGTTTAATTGCTGTGTAGACGTACCCCTGAGTCTGCTTTCTGTTTCTGGATCAATAGAGGGTCAAGATATTTTAATTTATTTTTATATATTTTTTTTGGTTATTGATGTTATCTTTTTCTTGTTATTAGTGGGCCTGTCTAACTATAATTAAACACCTGTACCTGGCCCATTTCAGCTGACTTGGGTTCAGGCTACAGGGCTGTAAAATTGCAATGTAGGTGTTGGGGCTCAGGCTACTCTGGGACCCCGTGATGAGGGAGGCTCCCAGAGACCAGGCTCCAGTCCAACTCCAAATGTCTACATGCAGTTTTACAACCCCACAGCCCGAGCACCGTGAACCCACATCAACTGACACAGGCAAGACATGAGTGTTAAATTGCAATGTTGACATACCCTTAATGTTCAGGTTGTTTCACAGGTGAACGTGTAGAGTTTTGGGCACGGGGCAACTCATAGACATTTCCTATTTCTCATTAACATGAACACCCTGAACCAACCCACCTAACCCTCCATTTTCATGCCTTTCATACACTGGGCCATATTCATCCCTGGTATAAGCCCTCTGGACTCAGTGCACCTATACCAGAGAAATTTGGCCCGATGTCATTACGGTGCTTCAAAATTAAGTGAAACAATGTTCTATAATCCCAGTTACCCAAGCATGATAGTCAGAGGTTCATATAACTCAGGGGAGCCAGTCAGTAGACTTTGCAGTCTGTGCTCTTCTGAGTCAACTTCTCTCAGTGGCAGAAGACCGACTGCTAAGTAAAGAGCATGGGCCAAATTTGGCAGTCAGAGGTGTGGGCTTGTTCTATCGAGGTCAACAGGAACTGTGCATGCATCTGAAGGCAGATTCAGATTCAGCCCTACAGTCTACAGGGAGCCACACACACTATATATGAGCCAATATATTTCTAGATTGAGTGTGAAATTTGAGGCTGTTAATTATCCAGTATGAAATTTAGTATATTTTGAGGGTTGAAAGGGATTAGCAGGTATTTTCAGAAGTATGGTATTTTCAGGGGTATTATACCTAACATGTAAGGCTTGTGCAGCCATGTTTTGAAGATGTTAAGTGTTATCACAATGTTAGTATTTGCTTGGGCCAATGTTCACTTCTGACATCCCCATTCTGCTCAATAAATGTAGTCACTTAGTAATAGCAATCATTATTTGTTTTGTAACGTGTGTTTTGTTACAGCTGGCAAAGCTGTTTAAACTGGTTTGCCATTTAATTCCCAAATAAGTTATTTCATTGCATAGCGTAGATGGAAAATGTTATGCAATCATATGTTTTTGGATAATATCCAGTAAACTTATTTCCCAAGTTAATTTTATATCCTGGAAATGTTCTAATTGTGTTTATTAGGCAGTGCTAATCTACCCATGTGCGGCTGACCTCCAAAAGAACATATGCATGTAATATACAATGGGTAGATTTTTCTTCATAGTTCTACTAGTGCAAATCCATCAAAGTCAGCATAACAGATGGTGTACCTGAGAACATAATTTGGTCCATTGACTTTAAAGGTGCTACACCTAATGTTGATGACTTTGATTTGTGGATTATTACAACTAAACATTTCAAGAAGCTTGAAGAAGATACTGAAAAGGAAAGGAGAAAGTCCTTATCTTAGAATGTAGCAAAGATGTATGCCCATCCATTATTAATGAAAGAGGCAAACAATACAGTTTTTCAATTCAAGTGGGAAAATATTTCAATCCATTTAACCATCCAAAGTCCTTTAGTACAGTTAGAGAATAGAGCCATTGGAATCTGTCCAATGCCTTTGTAGCATTCAATTGTATGGCAGTTGTAGGATGTTTAGATAACCCTGCTTGATATTTTCTGAATATTGTCAGCACCTAATCTTGCCTGTAAATAAAACTATGCTTGATCTTCATAGATCATTGTGCAGGTGCAATTGTTTAGTTTGAAAGTCAAGATTTTTGCTAAAATCTTGCAATCTGCATCGAGGACAGATATTGGCCAACAACCTCTGTGCTGGTTTCCTGTTTAGGATTAATATAATCAGAGTTGCTTTCCTATCTCCTGGTAGCTGCTAGCATCAAAGAGCTCTGAATGCACCTTTATCGGTATCTGGCCCACCTATGAGGTTTTATGCACAGATGCTCTGTCTCTCTCTGTGAATACGGTGCTATCCTATCAGGATATTAAACATATTCAGAGCAGAGTTAATGTAGTGTAGTGAATGCAATGTAAAAATACCTGCATTCTGTCTACTCTATACCTTGCACCCCTTGGTAGCACCGTTAAAATTGCACTGGTGCATAAAAATGCTTACAAACTTTCCTAGTGTAGACAGTTAATTAGGCAGACCAAAAAAGAATGTGAAGAACAACTAGGAAAAGACACAAAAACTATCAGCAAAAAATGTTTTAAGTACATCAGAAGCGGGAAGCCTGCCAAACAATGAGTAGGGGGTCACTGGATGATTGAGATGCTAAAGGAGCACTCAGGGAAAACAAGGCTATTGCACAGAAGCTAAATTAATTCTTTGCATCACAGAGGACGTGAAGGAGATTCCCAAACCCGAGCCATTCTTTTTAGGTGACAAATCTGAGGAACTGTCCCAGACTGAGGTTAATAGAGGAGGTTTTAGAACAAACTGATAAATTAAACAATAATAAATCCCCAGGACCACATGGTATTCACCCAAGAGTTCTAATGGTACTCAGATATGATATTGCAGAACTATTAACCTGATATTAACCTATCACTTAAATCAGCTTCTGTACCAGATGACTGGAGGATAGCTAATGTGACGCCAATTTCTTAAAAAGGCTCCAGAGACGATCCTGGCAATTACAGGTCAGTAAACCTAACTTCAGTACCAGGCGAACTAGTTGAAACTATAATAAACAGAATTACCAGACACATAAATTGACATAATTTGTTGGAGAAGAGTCAACACAGCTTTTGTAAAAGGAAATCATGCCTCACCAGTCTATTAGAATCTTTGAGGGTGTTAAAAAACATGTGGACAAGGGTGATACAGTGGATATAGTGTACACTTGGATTTTCAAAGAGTCTTTGACAAGGTCACAACCCAAAGGCTCTTAAGCAAAGTAAGCAGTCATGGGATAGGAGGGAAGGTCCTCTCATGGATCAGTAACTGGTTAAAAGACAGGAAAATAAGGTTAGAAATAAATTGTCAGTTTCCACAATGGAGAGAGATAAATAGCGGTGTCCCCCAAGGATCTGTAACGAGATGAGTGCTGTTCAACATATTCATAAATGATCTGGAAAAAGGGGTAAGCAGTGAGGTGGCAACATTTGCAGATGATACAAAATTACTCAAGATATTTAAGTCCAAAGCAGATTATGAAGAGTTACAAAGAGATTTCACAACACTAGGTGACTGGGCAACAAAATGGCAGATGAAACTCATTGTTAATAAATGCAAAGTAATGCACATTGGAAAACATAATCAAACTATACATACAGAATGATGGAGTCCAAGTCTGTTACCATTTAACGAAGAGATTTTGAAGTCATTGTGGATAGTTCTCTGAAAACATCCACTCAATTCACAGCAGCAGTCAAAAAAGCTAACAGGATGTTAGAAACCATTAAGAAAGGGTTAGATAATAAGACAGAAAAATATCATAATGCCACTATATAAATCAATGGTATGCCCACACCTGGAATTCTGCATGCAGTTCTAGTCACCCCATCTCAAAAAAGATATACTAGAATTGGAAAAGGGCAACAAAAATTAGTAGGGGTATGGAAAAGCTTCCATATGAGAAGAGATTAAAAAGTGATGACTATGGGGAGGGAAGATATGATAGAGGTCTATGAAATCATGAACGGTATGGAGAAAGTGAATAAGGAAATGTTATTTATCCCTTCACATAACACAAAAACCAGAGGTCACCCAATGAAATTAATAGACAGCCACTTTAAAGCAAACAAAAGGAAATAATACTTCACACAACACACAGTCAACCTGTGGAACTCATTGCCAGGGGATGTTGTGAAGGCCAAAAGTATGACTGTCTTCAAAACAGAATTAGATAAGTTCATGGTGTATAGGTCCATAAGTGGCTAATAGCCAGAATGGTCAGGAAATGCAACCCCTTGCCCTGGGTGTCCCCAAGCCTCTGACTGTCAGAAGCTAGGACTAGATGACAGGGGGAGTGATCACTCAATAATTTCCCTGTTCTGTTCATTCCCTCTGGGGCACCTGGCATTGGCCACTGTCGGAAGACAGGATATTGGGCTAGGTGGACCATTGGTCTGACCCAGTATGGCCATTTTTATGTTCTTAAGGGATGATTTCTATTTTAAAGGTTTTATGCGAAAATCAACTGGAAATCCATCTAGTCCTTGGTCTACAATTTGTTTGGTGATAGGTGGACAAATACAGATAACAGAAGAACTATCTCCACATTTTGTCCAAGAGATAATATTGTGTAAGTTCCACATAGTTATCAGAGTCAGGCTGATTCCACTATCTCTGCCCCCAGGCCCATGTACCAACAGGAAGGCAGGCTGTTTTATTGAGCATTGGGGCATGCGGCTGGGGGTTTCTTTATCTTGTTTGTTTTTATTATAGTCAGCAAAACCTGCTTAGTAGGTAGGTGTGGCTTGCTTTACAGCCTTTCACCCCAGTCAGTGGAATTCTTGGCAGACAGAAGAAGCCATTTCAACAGTAGTGTTGCCAACTCTTGCGATTTTATCAGGAGTCTCGTGATATTTGGTGTTTTCCATAAAGCCCCAGGTGATTAGTTGAGAATCTCAGATTTTTTATTTATTTATTTATTTTTTAAAGGGAAGTTTCTAGCCCTCATGGCTGTGAATAAAAAGCCTGAAAATGTGACCCCATGTCCAACCTAAAGGCTCAAAAAACCCAAACAAATAAAATGAACCCCGTAATTATTATTTCTTTTAAAATCTCATGAGTTTTTAGGCCTGACTTGTGATTTTTGGAAGACTGCAATCGTAATGCTGCTGTCTAGAGATCTACAGAGCTGTTACTGGGCTGAGTCACGAAGCTTGGCAAAACACTGGCCTTGATTGTGGTGCAGCCTTTTAATGCAGAATCCATCCCTATAAAGGGGCCAGTCCTGCGTGCCCCCCTCCTCCCACTTAATGGGCTCCCTGAGATAGCATAGAGCTAGCAGAATTTTCTAGCCCATCATTGCCTCCCACTACCAACATGGAGGCATGTCAGCACTAGGGTCATTGCCAGAATGCTACTGGACTCTGCTATTCTCGGTTGCTGCATTGGTTCCTTTGTATGGTGCTCCGATCCACTTATGAGATTTATGCACAGATGCACACGGAATACTGCTCTAGTCTATCAGGATACTTAACATGTTCAGAGCAGGGTTAGTGTAGCGTAGTGGGTGCAGTGTAAAAATGCCTACAACCTGGCTACACTATGCCTTGCACCCACCATTAAAACTGCACTGGTTCACAAAAACGCTTACAAACTTTCCTAGTGGAGACAGTCCCAAGTACATTACTGCAGAGAGAGTTCTTTTACTGACTTATGTCAAGTAAAGCCAGGGCCGCCCAGAGGATTAAGGGGGTCTGGGGCAGAGCGGGCAGCGCTCCAAGTCGTCTTCGGCGGGTGGCGGGTCCTTCAGTCGCTCCGCGTCTTCAGCAGCACTGAAGGACCCGCCGCCAAAATGCCACTGAAGACCCAGACTGCGGCCGGGTGAGTAAAAATTAAAAAGGGATTCTCGGCCAGGGCTCGCGGGGCCCCTGTGGGGCCCAGGGCCTGGGGAAAATTGCCCCACTTGCCCCCCCTCTGGGCAGCCCTGGTAAAGGCTGCTACTAAAACCTTAACATTACCACACAATAGCCTCCTGTTTCTCTATTTGCCCAAATCCTCCGAAGAGATGAGTCTAGGGGGCCAGATCTTAGCTGACGTAAATCCCTTTCGCTGCATTGATATCACCGAGTGATTTACACCAGGTGAGGGAACAGCCCAACCCATACAAGCAATGCAGAAAGGGCAGCAGTGACAAGAGAGCTCTGTAACGCTTCTTCATACAGCACATGCGTGTGCTCGTGTCTCTCTCTCTTTCTCTGTAGCTGGAACCTATGCAGTTTATACAAGCCATGGTGAAGTTCCAGCTAGATGCCTGCTGCTGAGTTTCCCCTTTTCTGAGTCTGTTGAATGAGCCTAGTGTGAAGGTTTGGAGGAGTGAAAGTCTGCCACTCAGCCCTACAAATTCAGGCTTTTCTGAAGATTTTCAGATCAGATTTCAGGGCCCCCGTGAGTTTAGGTTATTTTTCTAAATGAGCCACGGCAGTGCACCTTCCAGAGAAGCTGCCAGTTACGTAAAGCCCTTGCTGCTCCTATTCATTTGATACCACAGGTTTCAGTTTGAATCACAGCAAAGTGTGGTTGACCTCAGATTAAAGTAAACTATAGTCCTTGTTCATGCCATTAGAGCTAAGGGTTTGTCAGCACAGCACTGCCATGAGGCGCCTCTGTCTTGCTGAGGGTTTGTCACTAACTCTGGGCCAGAGACAAGGGGACAGATTCTGTGCTGCCCCTCTTAAGAAGCACAGCACAGAAGATACAGCCCAGGAGACTGGGGATAGGGGTGCAAACGTGGCTCTGCTACATCACCTTTAATTCTTGGCAACTCCAGGCTCTGCAGCCCAAAATAACCAGAGCACTTTGTGCTTGGCCATTTCCCCGACACATAGACACCACCCTTCCGCCCAGTTACACCTCCAGCTTCTTCCTCTGCAGGGGGCTGCACAGGAGGGCAGCCCAGAGCTGCCTATATCAGCCCTACAACAACCCACACTGGGGAAATTCCCCAAGAAGCTATTCTAGCCCTTGATGCCTCCAGAGCATATACAGATTGTGGCCCCACAAATACATCTTCAATTTAAAAGCAGTCCCCTCAGGGGAATTGGGTGGCAGGAAGGGGGCCTGGGCCTGCTCCCACAGAAGTAATTGGAAATGTTGTCATTGACTTCAATGGAAACTTAATTGGGCCCCAGGTTTGTAATGAGATCCAGAGGCTTGATTCTCCACAGCCAGGCACCTTGTGAAGTAATTTACATCAGTGCAACATGTGTGTAAATGCTACCATTCTGATTTGATAGGGTTTTATCTACCATGCCAGGATTGCCAATTTTGGCTGGACGTATTCCTGGAGGTTTCATCACATGACATAATCTTTAATTAAAGATTAATCTTAATTCCTGGAGGGTTGGCAACCCTATTGCCTGTACTCACTTTTTAGCAGGTAAAGAATCAGGCTGAACCATCTCCAAGAGGCTGACCTGCAAGATCTCAGCACCTGATGTGATCAGGGCCTAGAGGCAAACTGGATCACACACTTTGGATCTGGATCCAGATTTAAACTGCTTAAAGATCTGGGGGCCAGTTATCAGTTCTGCCCAAGATATGCTCAGTGCCAAAATTGAGAGGGAAGGCAAGGGTGGCTTTCTGCTTCTCATTTATTCTTGGCTCAGGCTTTGGCATAAATCAGAGAAGCTTTGGGGCTACTCTGACTTACTCTCTAAGCTGCCTCTGACTCCATCACCTGAGAGTAATAGAAGCACAGCAGGGATTGGCCATGCCCTCTCTCCCAAAGGCACATGACTGAGGGACAGGGCCGGCTCCAGGCACCAGCCCACCAACCATGTGCTTGGGGCGGCACCTGGAGGGGAGTGGCGCGGTGCGGCGCTCCGGCCCAAGAGCGGGGCTGCGACTGGGCTCGCCGCCCTCCCTGCGGCGCTCTGGCCGGTCGGGGAGAGCGGAGCCGCGGCAGGCTCGCCGCGCTCCCCCTTGCACTCTGGCCGGTCGGGGAGAGCGGGGCCCCGGCCGGGCTCACCGCCCTACCCCTTGCGCTCTGGCCGGTTGGGGAGAGCGGAGCCGCGGCGGGCTCTCCGCCCTCCTCCCAGCGCTCTGGCCGCTCAGGGAGAGCGGAGCCGCGGCGGGCTCGCCGCCCTCCCCCCGGCGCCCCGGCCGCTGGGGAGAGTGGAGCCTCGGCGGAGTCGCCGCCCTCCCCCCGGCACTCTGGCCGGTCGGGGAGAGCAGGGCCCCGGATGGGCTCGCCGCCCTCCCCCTTGCACTCTGGCCGGTCGGGGAGAGCGGAGCCGCGGCGGACTCACCACCCTCCCCTCGGCACTCTGGCCGCTCGGGGAGAGCGGAGCCGCGGTAGGCTCGCCGCCCTCCCCCCGGCGCTCCGGCCGCTGGGGAGAGTGGAGCCTTGGTGGACTTGCCGCCCTCCCCCCGGCGCTCTGGCCGGTTGGGGGGAGCGGGGCCCCAGCTGGGCTCACCGCCCTCCCCCTTGCGCTCTGGCCGGTCGGGAAGAGCGGGGCCACAGACGGGCTCGCCGCCCTCCCCCTTGCACTCTGGCTGGTCGGGAAGAGCGGGGCCCCAGCTGGGCTCGCCGCCCTCCCCCTGGCGCTCCGGCCGCCGGGGAGAGTGGAGCCGCAGTGGGCTCTCCGCCCTCCTCCCGGCGCTCTGGCCGCCAGGGAGAGTGGAGCCCCGGCCGGGCTCTCCGCCCTTCCCCCGGCGCTCTGGCCTCCGGGGAGAGCGGAGCCCCGGCCGGGCTCGCCACCCTCCCCACGGCGCTCCGGCCGGTGAGGGAGAGTGGGCCTGCGGCCGGGTTCGGCGCCCTCCCCTGCCGTGCTCCCCGCCGGGGGCGGCGGGAAGCTTTTTTGCCTGGGGCGGCAAAAAAGCCAGAGCCGGCCCTGCTGAGGGATGACAGAGGGGGTTAGCATAAAACTGTTATTCTGGCTCTATGCCACCTGGTGAAATCCCCCTGCTAGCTCCAGTAACCAGTTCCACATTGGCTACTCCTCGTTCTGAGAGTAGGTCTACTTTGGTTTAAATCTGGCTTTCAGCAGTTTAGCTTGTGTGGAGTGTCTACACACAAAGTTGCATCTGTTTAGCTAAATCAATTTAACTTCACACTTGCTGTTAAACTGGTGCAACTTCTGCATGCAGACCAGACCTTTGAGATCCTTGCATTAAAAGCTTTATATAGGGAATGACAAAGATAAATTCTCTAGGGTGAGTTTTCAAATTGGTATGTGCAGATTTAGTAGCATCCTTTGTCAAAGGGCACAAGAGCATTCCAGCAAAGATCCAAAAGGTTTTAGTAAACATACTGTGAGTGTGCTGTTTAGTGCCATTTCCACAAAATATTGCTGTAATCTTGAATAATGAGACTGGCTCACATGGAGAGAACTGCGCCAGTGGGAGGGACTTAAAGGAGAGTGAACTGTAAAAAGTCATTCATTTCTAAGTTTGGACAGAGTTGAGAGGAGACATGTGCTGAAATGAAGGGAAGGTTTGGGCAATGAACAGTCCTTAAACCATCCACGTACTGAGCATTTTGCTTCAAGGAGCACTGTGCTTGCATGCATGAAGACCTGAGTTCAGATGGCGAGTTAGGCAAAAATTTTCAGCCAAAACTTTTTTTTGCCAAATAATGCAGAGTTGGGTGAACCAAAACTCATGTTGAATTTGCCAAAATGTTTCAGTCAAAAAAAGAAACAAACAAAAAAATCCAAAACAATCCAAATGACTTTTCATTTCAAAATTTATTTCAATTTTATTTTTAAATATTTAGTTTCTCCCAAAAGGATTTTTTTCCCAACTTTTTGGTTTTCTAAACATTTTCTTAAAAAATTGTGTCGTGTTGACGAAACAATTTTGTTTTCATTTTTTGGCATGGCCAGCAAACCAAAAAGTCAGCTATTTGCACAGCTCCTTTCAAATGCTCATACACCCCTCAACTGAAAATAAGTCTAATGGGCCTTTTAGTCCTAGTCCCGTTTTGTGCACCTCCCCAAACTCATGGCAGATGAGCCATGCTCTGCTCCAGAGAAGCCCAGGGTTCAGGTAGCTGCGACACTGCTGTCAGTATACCTGCAACTCCAGATTGATGTATGGGAGAAGGCTGCACAGTGGCCGCCTGGCTCAAGGCTAAGTTGTTAAACCCCTTCAGCCTGGTCTTGACTGGCAAAGAGGGTGTGTTTTTCAATCATATTAGCTCAGTCAAGTTAGTTTAACCCTTTTTGGGTATGGCTACACAACAATGGGGGGGGTGACTGCAGCTGGGGTAGGCATACCTGCATTAGCTTGACTCTAGCAAGCTCAAATAACAATAGCAGTGAAGAAGCGGTGGCACAGACTTTGATACAGTATGTACCCACGGTTGCACTGAAGCCTCTGCCGCCATGTTTTCGCTTCTATTGATAGCTGTGCTAGCTAGATGAAAGCTAGGGTGGGTATGCCTACCTGAGCTGCAATCATACATCCAATTGCAATGTAGATATACCCTCAGTTCTGGTCTATACTCCAGAGTTAGGTCAACACAAGGCAGCTTACGTCGACCTAACCATGTAAGGGTCTACACTTACATTTCGCTCCCGCCGACATAACTGCCCCACTACACCAACATCAAACTCCACCTCCACGGGCGGCGTAGAGACAAGGTTGATGTAATTAGGTCGAAGCAGTGTCAGTGTAGACACTGTGTTGCTTACATGGACCCATCCCATAATGCCCCACACGGACAGTACAATCAGTACAAGCGTCCCAGGTGAGGACGTGCATCACTGACACAAGGAGCAAAGTATAGACAGGCACAAGTGATGTAATTACTGCGGCAACTGTATGCCGATGTAAATTAGCTCGACTTGATTTTGTAGTGTAGACATGGCTTTAGATTAGGCCTTGGGAAGATGCACCATATAGTGTAAGGAGTTGATATAAATTGATACTGTTAAGCCAGTGCCAATCCCTGTGTGGGCTCTCTGACTGCAGTTTAAAAGTGACTTTTTTTCTGGTTTACTTTGTGGGCAGTTTACACTTAAAATACTGCATCAGCACAGCTGCACCGATGCAGCTGCACCACTGTAGCACTTAAGTGAAGACACTCCTACGCTGATGGGAGAGAGCTCTCCTGTCGGCGTAGTAAATCCACCTCCCCAAGAGGTGGTAGCTATGTTCAGAGGAGAAGCTCTCCCGCCGACATAGCACTGTCTACACTGGGGGTGGGGGGGCGTTAGGTCGGTATAACTACGTCACTCCAGGTATGGATTTCTCACACCCCTGAGCGATGTAGTTATACCGACATAGGTCTGTCATGTAGACCTGACCTAAGTCAACTGAGAGCAGGTTTAAGCTAGACTGAAATAAGTCATTCTGAAATCCAAATAGGCGTGTCCACACAGGTGCTTGGACCTGTGTCACTATATTGACTTAAAAATGGACATAAATAAGCCAGCGCAATTTTCCCATGTAGACAAGGCACAAAACAAGACCAGCCAGCAGAGCTTCAAACATTTTAGCCAGCTTCTTATTGCATGTTAAGGATACTTTTCAATGGTGTTTAGCTCAAAAACAGAAAAGCACATCCTTTTTGCTGTCAAGACTGGCAGTGTCATGAGCACGGGGTTCACTTTGTTAGTTTTGCAAATTAATGAAGTTCATCTCAGCTCTGTTAAAAACACAGGCAAAACAAACCTAAGGTTTGCCAAGTAGAAAGAGGGCAAAATTTATTAGGAATGAAGTTGTATTTACAAGTTCCTGGGAGAAAATTACAAACAATGGAGCTGGGAAGAAAGTACTTGACAGTGTTCCATCAAATCACAGGTTTGACATATATTGTGCAGCCTTTTAAAATGTTACTAGAATTTAAGCAGGTACAAGTCAATCTCTGAAATCTCTTTTCTCTATTTGTTCTCTTCCCCTTTATCTGGAGCTTCCACCCCGCCCTCTGACAGCAAAGGTGTCCCTGCAGCTCAAGCCTAGCATGAGGGGCCTTTAGCGCTATGGCGATATATCACTGAAGTTAGAAATTAGAGGATTGGGCCAAAAGAAATCTGATGAGGTTCAACAAGGACAAGTGCAGAGTCCTGCACTTAGGACGGAAGAATCCCATGCGCTGCTACAGACTAGAGACCGAATGGCTAGGCTAGGGGTTACAGTGGACGAGAAGCTGGATATGAGTCAACAGTGTGCCCTTGTTGCCAAGAAGGCTAACAGCATTCTGGGCTGTACAAGTAGGGGCATTGCCAGCAGATCGAGGGACGTGATCATTCCCCTCTATTCAACATTGGTGAGGCCTCATCTGGAGTACTGTGTCCAGTTTTGGGCTCCACACTACAAGAAGGATGTGGAAAAATTGGAAAGAGTCCAGCGGAGGGCAACAAAAATAATTAGGGGGCTGGAGCACATGACTTATGAGGAGAGGCTGAGGGAACTGGGATTGTTTAGTCTGCAGAAGAGAAGAATGAGGGGGGATTTGATAGTTGCTTTCAACTACCTGAAAGAGGGTTCCAAAGAGGATGGATCTAGACAGTTCTCAGTGGTACCAGATGACAGAACAAGGAGCAATGGTCTCAAGTTGCAGTGGGTGAGGTTTAGGTTGGATATTAGCAAAAACTTTTTCACTAGGAGAGTGGTGCAGCACTGGAATGGGTTACCTGGGGAGGTGGTGGAATCTCCATCCTTAGAGGTTTTTAAGGTCAGGGTTGACAAAGCCCTGGCTGGGATGATTTAGTTGGGGATTGGTCCTGCTTTGAGCAGGGGGTTGGACTAGATGACCTCCTGAGGTCCCTTCCAACCCTGATATTCTATGATTCTATGAAGCAATAATAATTAACAATTTTTCTGTAGCTGCTTAAACACACTAGCAATTGCATTCCCTAGTACCTCCTCATACTGTGACCACAAGCCTTGCTTTTAATGCATAACCAACCAGTGCATGACAACCAGTGATTGTCCCAAGCTGCAATATGAGGTATGTATTTTGAACATCCACTCAAAGGTGAGGGGCACTTGGAGCTGGATTTTTGGCTTGGTCCATTATAAAAATAGGGGTTGCCTCTGAAATTCAGCACCAGATCATGTTCAGGTTCCAAATCAGGGCCTGATTTTACTCTCACTTCCATTGTTGTAAATCAGATGTAACTCTATGGATGTCTATGGGCCGGATTCAGCACTGACATGCACCTTGGGCAATCATTTGCACCAGTGCAGAATTGGTGCACAGTAGGTGTAAAATATTACTATTTGCATTTGGGAGAATTTAACACTCCCCTTGCATTCACTGTGCACTGGTATCAATGACTACAGAAGGGGCATAGCATGGCACGGCCTGATACAGTTAAACTGATATAAAACTGGTGTGAGAGAAAAATCAGGCCCACTATTTCAAAGTTCAGAGAGTCGTGCGAATCCGGGGAGCTTATTTGGGCTTGTCTCTAATTACATCCCTTCCTTTGCTCAACATACTTGAACTTGTCCCCAATAAGGATTTAGCTGTAGTTTCTTATTTAACTTCTATGCCAACCTGCCATTGGATTTTTCACTTGATATTATTAAAAGATTAAGTTGTTTGTCTCATTATCATTTATCCATCCTGTTAGGTTTCCCACAAATAGATTCTGGTCAGACTCAAGAAGATTAAAAAAATAAATAAAGATACAATCACAATTCAGGGTCTGTCTCTATTAGTGTTTAAAATTATGACTTGGGATATGTAAACTTTGCTGACTCTTAGAATCTGGAATTTATTAAAGAAAGCATTAGGCATTGCAACATGTCATTGGATTAGACAGTCCTGATTCAGCTACAGCTGTGGAAGAAATATATAACAGGAGATCCTGCAGAATTATACATATTCAGACTTAGGTCATCAATTGCCATAGAGAAGATAAAAACAAATGTAGCTGAGCCTGGAAAGAATGCTGCTAAAATTGGAAGAACATTTAGTGTGAGTGGCATAGGATGCAATAGCTTTGATTCTAATTTAACAAAATCCACCAGCATAAACCATACCAACAGAGATTGCAGATTTATCTTTCTGGTCTGGAGATCACTGGGAAAGTCAACCTGTCTTGCCCCCCACCCCTCCCCTCCTACAGCTGCAGGTCTGAACACTCTCTGCAATGTGTTAAATATAAACTACTAGTAATAGAAACTACATTATAGTTTCCTTATAGAGTTCCAAATGGACACCCCAGTAAAACCCATCCCACTCACAATATGCCCCCCATGCCAGAGCTTGTGGGATGGACCTTGTAAGACAATTATGATTGTCCTACACTCTGCTTGCAATGGGGGAATTCTCCTTTGGCCACCTAAGGGGTTTTTATGGCCACCATGTACAGCCAAGCCATGTACAAGGACTGTAGAAGGAGGGAGACTCCTCCCACAATGCCTTGATCTTGTCTCTGTTTTGGCATGGGGATCGACCCCTTTGCCATGGTATCCGAGCGCCTCTTTAACAGTTCAGTGGGGGGAAGAGTGTTGCTTGATTCTGTTTTGTCTTCCTGCACATGCATTGTCCAAGCAAGGACAAACAGTTCAGGTTTTTGTAATCTGAGTTCTCAGGAAGGCAGCCGAGTGAGGGGGCAGATGGGGCAAGCTCTTGCTTACTAAAGCAGGTGAACATGCTGGGCCAAATCCTGTGTTGACTTCCACTCTGTGCAACTCCATTAATAAAACCTGCCCCATTACTGACACCATGCAAAGGCGAAAGAGTCAAAGCTGCCACACATGGCCTTTGCAGTCCTGACAACAAGCTGTTCTGTTATCGTTGGGTCTGATACGCCAGTCTCTATGCAGGCCGAGCACACCCACTCAGACTGATGGGAGTTTTCCCTCAATAAGGACTGCAGGATAAGGCCGCCTGTGTTTGGTAACATCTAAGGGCCTGGTTTCAAGGGTTGCAGAGCACCCACTAGTTCAAAGGAAGTTGAGGAGTGAAATCCTGGGCAAAACTTTTATTAGCTTCAGGGGACCAGGTGGTCTTCACCCAATGGCAATGGTAGGTGCTCAACACTTCAGAAAATCAGACCACAAGGTCAGGGAGCAGCTAACAGTGTACTTCAAATCCAACTCATTCAGACGTGAGCATCTGACTCCAGAGACTGTGTTTGTCTTTTCTGGGGGATAAGGGATGCTTTCCCATTGCTTAAAGATCCCAATAGCACTGGTTGTTAATGCCGTTCCCATTTTGTAGTGCTCCTCAGATACTACCATACTATTTACAAGAAAAAAGTTTCAAGCAGCAAGTAACATACTACTTCTTCCAAAATCATCCCTGTGTTTTGATCAGCAACAAATCTTAGATCTGAAAGAAAAGACTGAATGTTTCTTTAGTAGACTGTCTCCTTTTCCCTGTGTAATAATAAAAAATATTTTTACTATAAAATCTTCTTTTTTTCATAACAGAAATGCATGATAGCATCGAAAATAACCTTGTAGCAGGAGGAAGAATGATAACATGAGTCTTAACAACATTCAGATGTTTCAGATTTTAATTTTGCACATCTACGAAAAACTACACGAAGGCAGAAAGCACTGGTGCTCACCAGTAATAGTAACTTGCACTTCTCTAGAGCCATTTGTCTAAGGATCTCCAAGAGCTTTGTGAATATCCATTAAAGTCACACTGCAGCCCTGTGTGCTAAGTAAATAGTATCACACCCATATTGTAGAAGGGAAAACTGAGGTACACAGAAGTTGGGATCTACATATTCAAAACCTCCATTTATGGTTCCCAACTTGACACTGGCAGCCTAATTTTCAGAGTTTCTGAATACCCGCAGGACAGTTGAAGCCAATAATATTGAAAATTAGGCTACTTATTTAGTTTCCTAAATAGAGATTTAAGACCCTAATTGTAGGCACCCACTTTTGAAGCTCATGGACATAATATTTAAATAGCTTCTTGAATTACTCGTAGCCACTGTGCATGCAGTGGAGCGAAAAGTCTATTTGTGCTTTTACATAATTTGGCTGGCATAGGGTACAATTTTCAAAAGCACCTAGTGCTATTTTCAAAAGTGACTTGGGCACTTATGAGCCTAAGTCTCACTAAAAATCAATAGGGCTTAGTTTCCTAAGTGTTTAGGTCACTTTTGAAAATGGGAATTAGGCTCCTAAGTCACAGAGGCACTTCTGAACATTTCACCCACATTTTATTTTTGCAGTGTTTATTAAATATTAAACATATTTCTTAGGAAGCTTTAGCTGAGTTCCATCTAATTAAAACAGATCAGAATAAGTGCACCAATTCACTCACTGGTATGGATAAAAAGTGAGCTCTAATAATTGTACAGGACTAATCTAAGCTGAAATGAGGTTTAATACCAGAAATAGGTGCCGACATACTCAAGAAGTGCCACACAATGATTGAAAGTGAGTGCTGAGCTCATGTTATCTCTTCATGTAAATCTGTTCTAACTTGTTATAGAAATAACATGGAAAACATGACACAGGTCCTGGCTGCCGTTTGGTTGTTTTTTATCACTTTATGGTTCTGTAAAGATGTAGACAAAAATGTGAAAAGTCTCCACTAATTTAGTGAGCTTAAATTTTGGTGTATCCAATCTGAGACACTTCACAGGTGCTAGGTACCTACAACTCCAGCAGGCATCAGTGGGATCTGTGAGTGGCTGGCCTGCAGTGTGTCAAGCTGGGCACCCAAAATGAGCGGACTATTTTGAAAAGCTGGTTCCTAATTATCCTTCGGGCACCAGGGATCACAAAACTGTGCAACACAGAATTAGAATCCCAAATAAAGAGTTCTCAGAAACCTCCCCAGCTTTCTTTTATGAATGTTTTCAGCCTGGAATTGCTCAAAACCACCAGAGTGAATGAATGTGCTGGTAAACACGTGCCTATAATAAAAGGGTGTAATATGTGCCATATAATCCCCATGCTATAGGACATGGAGGGGGTGAATGCAGTAGAAATCCTCCTCCATTGGCTCAAAAACTGCTGAAGAGAGGGGAGCCAAAATGGTATCATCCATCTTCTTATGTAAGCACCTCCACTACGTCACAATACATTTGGGGGCATGCAGGGTTAGAGAACAAGGCCAGATGGGAAGGGTATGGCAGGGGGCTCTGCACAACATCATCCCCAGCAACCCCTGTGGGGAAATACTTGCTATTACACAGCTACTTCCTGATTAAAATGACATATCGGATGGGAATGAAAACATATTGAATTTGATTGATTTCTTTTATGGGAGCAAATCAGGAGTGCTGCTGTCAGACAATGCTTTGGAACACCCTAGAGAGAAGGCAAGGGGTCTGCCTGGTGCCTGGCTGGAGCTTGGCACAGCTACATTGCCTCATAGAAATATTTTACAGTCACTGCCAGTCAAATAAATACATTCCCCTTTCTGCAGTAATCACATATGCACTTTCCAAAAGCTCTCACTATTTAGCTCACGTTAATGGAAACTCCATACTCTAGGCCAGTGGCGATTACACGATGCTTGTTGAGAGAGACAGAGTTCTGGAACGTGCTGCAAGTTTTGTGATTGCAACACTTCAGGGTTCAGAGTCCTTCAGTTTCTGCACTAGTGCCGGGGAAGGCTAAGACGAAGAATGCTTAAGGGCATCTCATGCTACTTTTTCCAGGGGAAGGGGGGGTTTAAAGCCTTCGTTTTCATAAAGGGAATAGTTAAAGGATGTTCTGACAAACTGAGCGTTGCTTCTCTCTGGCTGCTGAGTTATTGAGGAATCAAGGATTTTGCTTGGCTAGCAGCGACTCACCATAGTGATCAGCACATGGTGATAGTGAGCAATAACAAGTGCAGCAGTCTTTTACTTAAGAGTCAGAGTGGAGAATTAACCAGCTGCAGGGGGGCAGGTCACCTGCTGCAAGACATGAGTAATTCCACTGACTTCAGCAGCAGGAGTTACTCAGATCCTGTGGCAGGAGAATAGGGCCCCTCTAGGAACGAAACACATGCAGGGCCATATACTCCAGTGAAGGCAATGGGAGTTACACCTACCCTGCAACAGGAGGATCAGGTCCCTAATGAGGGTGAAATCCTCTGATCATCCCCTCTGCTGTACCTGTGCAGCTGCATTGTCTCCAATGGGAGTTGAATGGGCACAGCTGCTGGGACAGTAAGCCCCTCTCCCCACCTCCTAAGCAAAGAGCCTGTGTGACAAACGAAAGGAATCCTTCCCAATATGCAAAGCACTGACACGTCTATGGGGTGGCTGCTAGACAACCCCCAGACTGGAGTAGCAGCTGAGTTGCAGGACATGTGGACCCACTGGGCACACTCCCTCTCCTTCCCCAGCCAGCCCACAATCACACTGCGGGCCCAGAGGCTCTGCGGCACACTGGGTTGCAGATTCCCCTGGACAGGCTCTTCCTCCTACATTGCTTAAGAAGTGCAATACCTCTGCGCCTTTTGAGCCTTGCAAGCTTGCACAAATGGGGGTGGGGTTTCCCCCAAGCAACTATCTGCAGCCTAGTAAAAACCACGGCACCAGAAACTTGCGCACAGTTTATGCTTTATTTAAACCTTGGGAGGAGTTACTATAAAAACGGTCTAATTTGCTTATTGTCATTTCACTGAGAATCACTAACACACTCCTTAATAATATCTTCTATGTCAATCTTCTCTAACACCATTCATCCTGCAGGGCCTCAATGCATTTTACAGACAGGCAGTTTACTGAGTAGACAGGAACAGGAGCGGTAGGTCTCTCCTCATCAGTCGAGGGGGGGGCAGGAGGGGGCAGAGAGATCTGTGGAGGTACCTAGCTATAGAGTTATACAGAAAACCTCATTTCTAAATATATCTTGTCTCAAAAGGAGGTGACTAACCCATCCACATTCTTCATGCTAAACAACTTAATGTTCCCGATCGTTTGCGGGATTATTGTCTGATTAGCCAGCCTGAGAGCGGGAATTGCAAAATACACATAGACAGCAACATATCTGCAACATTAACGCAGGACGAGTTCTGAAGTCCAGCTGAAGGAAGTTGCCTGCCCTACCATACAAAGAACACAAAGAGGAACTACAATAGACAGCCGGACATCCCAGATAGCTTTTCTAGCCAGATAGCCTCCAGAAAGGAAGGGCAGCAGTGAGCCTGTTGTTTACTGAATCTGTAAACACCCAGCATGAAGCTTACAACCCCAAACATACCTCCAGTGAGAACCACTTTCCTGTTGCTCATTGTTACCTCCTTTTCAGGTGCCGTAACCTTTCCTACCCACACAAATATCACTAATTGCAGATGCACATACTCAGGCCCAGCTGGTATAATTCAGCACAACACCACTGACCTCAACTGATTTACATCAACTGAGGATTTGGCCACCAGGGTTTATCTTGTCAGAAAATGTTAGTATGATCTGTAGTCGGAATTCCTCATGCATGTTCCTTCACAGTATATTTCATTTCCAGACAGTTACGCTTTGTCAAATGGAAATTGGTAAACCCATGAAAACAAATATGTGTACAACTGGAGACCATTCAAGTAGCCCCTTTCTGTGGTCATTATGGATTCCCAAATGTTCGCAGTGAGAACATGGAGTTAGGGTTTGGGCATGTTTTGTTATTTAAGTAAATCAAGGATCTGCAGAAAACAACACTGGATTACCAGGCATTTGCTCACAATCCTGGTGAGATGTTCACTATAAACTGCAAAGCAGGGGATCAAGCCCACAGTGGAACTTCATTTCATAGTAGGGAATCCCCACAGAGGCTGCAACCCAGCAAGTATTATGGGGATTATCCAAGCAAAAAGAAATGCTGGCTAACCTCCCTCAGATTTCTGGGAGACACTTTGGGCCAGATTCTGGTCTCACTTAGACTGGAGTAATCCCACTGAAGTCAATGGTGTTACTCTGGTATTCCACCAGATTTAGATCAGAATCTGGCCCTTTAATAATACAAATTAAGCTTACCTATGCTAGCAAACTCACTGCTAGACCACTGGGCCTGACCGAAGTCCACTGAAGTTAATAGGGGGTCTTTCCACTGACTTCAAAGAGCTTTAAATCAGGCCCATTGTCAGCAGTGGGTCCTGCTGAAACAGTTTAGGAAACCACTTGTCCACAATAAGGATGAAACATAGCTTTTTTTGCCACTTTTGCACAGAAATCAGTTTTGAGACTCATGGAAGCTGGTTTTGTCCCGTCCACACTAGCACTCAACTGTCTGCAGCACAGGTTCAGCAGGACTTATTGCTGATACCAGTTGTCAGTGACGGACAATGATTACTAAAATAATATACACAGAACAAAAATTTGTCAGCTAGAGAAATATCACAAAACAAAGAGCCCAGAGAGTGACTCAAAGGAACTAAATATGTCAAACTGTTTGAAAACATTAAGAGCTACAGCATTCATTACTTTGCCAATAGTGTTTCTGCCCAGCTGCTTCTCTGTCCTCCACAGAATTGGGCCTGGATCCTTGCTATGAGAAGAAAAAGGCAGCCCAAAAAAGGTGGTTTTCATTTATGTCTCAGCCTGATAGTTGTTCACAAACCTCAAAGCATCCTTTCTTCAGGGGCTTGATCCTTCTATTCAGTTTATGTTCTACTGTACTCATACCACTGCCGTCAACAGGAGTTTCACTGCCATGTGCCTAAGGCTGTTTAAACATAATGGACCGAATCATGAGGGATGCTCCAGATCTCCCATTAGAGTTAATGAGAGTTGTGGGTGCTTTCAGGATTTGACAGTTTAAAGGCTTCGGTCCTAAATGTTAAAGCAATTAGTAGATCAAGCCCCAGCTACAATAAAGACCGAATTTCAATCTCTGAAACACTGTGACATTGCTCCTCTGGGACAATTCACCTCACAAAGCTCAGGACGAAGCACGTGAGAGCGAAGGAAAAAGCGTGCTTTGTCCAGAGGATCCAGCCATGGAACAATCTTTCAGAGGAGATCAGGTGAATCCAGAATCTGACCATCTTTAGGAAATGCTGCAAAACCTTCCTCTTTGAAAAGGTCTTTCCACCATCGCAAGAATAACACTCACAACACTGGCCCAAAAAACCCCAAGCAACCAACCAACTAAACCCCAAAGTAAACCAACCTTAAATAAATATATAAATAAAAATAAATTAATAGCAAATGTTAAATGCTACTCTGAGCAAAGTTTTTACTCCAAAAATGGAGAAGTGCCAGAGTCTATGAAATGTACTAGAGATTTCATTATTGCGATTCACTTTATGTGAAAGGTGTGCAAATGCCACAGCGGGATAGAAAGAAAGAAAGAAAGAAAGAAAGAAAGAAAGAAAGAAAGAAAGAAAGAAAGAAAGAAAGAAAGAAAGAAGAGGAAATGTGCAAGTGAATCAGGGGAAACTCCTCAGAAGTCACTGAAGTTATACTAGTGTAAAACTGGTGTCAGTGAGAAGAAAAAGAACCACACCATAGTCTGAAGTTAAAAGAATAATAAATAGTTCTAGGTAAATTCTCTGCAACCAGGCTTGCAGTCCTTGGTTAGGAGTTTTGCCTAAGTACTACAAGATTGGGCGTTCCATTTGGTTGTGCAAGATCTCTCCTAAAAGCAGGTGATGACCATCAACATACTGTTACCAGTGATGGGTTTTGTGTGTGTGTGAGAGAGAGAGAGAGGGAAAGAGAAAGAGAAAGTTTCTCTTAAATGACTGCAAGCATCTTCTAAACACCTACCAATCAATATGATCTCAGGCAGGTCAGAAAGAGTTTGCCTCTGGCTTTGTCTTTCATCAGAGTTTAATAAGCACACAGGCTTTGTGGTTAATGATGATGGCTAATGAGGTAGCACCCCAGTTGAGATAAAGAAGGGCAACTAGCAGGTCTTTTACTATAATTGCCAGGGTGATGATGCATCAGAAGAGTGGTTCCCAAAGGATCTGGCAACACTATCCGTTTAGCAGACCTCAGCTACCCCAGTCAGTGGATCCTGCCTGTCATTTACCTGTCCGCAGTCTAACGCAGACTGGCATGGTGAGCAACCAAGTTCCAGGATGGGGGAGGTAGGACGCAGGAAAAGCTACTGGGTGGGTTACAGTTAGGGATGCTGGTCCCAGGCCCAGCATTAATGGAAGAAGCCATGGTGGAGTCTGGGGTACCAGTACTAGAGCCAACACTGGGGGCCACAACCCCTGGGGAAGCTGCTTTGGGCAGGACTTACCACTCTGGGTTTGTGCTGGTCCAGGGTCTGCAGGAAGGGCTGGGCTTGATCCAAGGTGCGCTCGGGGTCGCTGGAGATGTCCTCCTCAGACTCTTCCCAGGATGAGGAGAAGCCAGTGGAAGAAGCCGAAGAGGAAGACAGCTTCCTGATGGGCATGTTCACTCGGGGGCTCTCCCCGGCCTCCTCCTCCTGACCCCCTAGGTCAGTAATGATGACAGCGGGGATACTGCTCCCGCAGCAGCCCTCCCCCGGGGGTTTCCCCTTTTGTTCTGTGGGTGCTGCTGTCACCAGCAGCTGACCGTCTCCAAGGTGGTCCTGCTGCAGCGGGGCACAGGCTTGATCCACTGCTCCCAAGGAGCTCCCAGGCACTGAGCACAGCTCCTCCACAGAGACAGCCCAGTCCAGCGGACTTCCGAGCTCCCCCCAGCAGCCAGTCCGGGTGGGGCAATGCTGCTCTTCACCCCTCCCTTGCTCCGGGGCGGCTGAAGAGTCCGAGCCCCGCGATCCGCAGTTCTCGCCCCCCTCCTCTGTTGAGGCGGAACACTGAGTTTCTAGGGATACCCTGCCCCGCTCCATGATCCCTGAGCCCTGCGCGCTGTGGGTGCCCTCTCCTCGCTCCATCAACCCAGAGCCCTGTGCGCTGTGGGTACTCTCTCCTCGCTCCAACACCTCTGAGCCTCGCGCTCCACTGGACTCGCTCCTCCTCTCCATCACTTCCGAGCCCTGCGCTATGTGAACCCTCTCCCTGCTCTCCATCACTTCCGAGCCCTGCGCTATGTGAACCCTCTCCCTGCTCTCCATCACTTCTGAGTTCTGCGCCCTGGGGGACCCGCTCCACTTCTCAGTCTCCTCCGGTCCCTCCTGTTCGCAGGACCCGCTCCTCTTTTCCGTCTCCTCCGCTCCCAGCCCTCTCGGCATCCCACCGCCCCTCTTCATCTCCTCTGTACAACGCGCTCCGAGAGTGCTGCTCCCCCTTTCCATCTCCCCGGCAATCTGCGCTCCACAGTGCCCACCCTCCCTCTCCGTCTCCCCGGAAGCCTGCGCCCTGGGGGGCTCACGCCCCCTCTCCGTCTCTCCTGGATCCTGTGCTACGCGGCCCCATATCCCCCTCTCCGCCTCAGGCCAGGGAAAGGGGCTTGTCGGGACCTTGTCCTCCTCCTTCCTGGGCGCTTCCCGTGGGTCTCCGCCGGGGGGCCGGCTGCGGCGGGGTGGGATGGGGGACGGTGATCTCCTGCCCAGCCGCGGGCTCTTGAGGTGCAGGGTGGCTGAGCTGCTCGCCTGGATGTGCGCCTCGAAGAGCCCCACTTTCTGGTTCACCTGCACGTTCTGCAGCTCCCGCTGGCGGGGCCGCGACGGCTCTTCCCTTCCCAGCCAGCTCGGGCTGCTGGGCCGCCTGCTGCCCCCGGGGGTCCCGGCGCTCCCCGGGTCCTCTGGCGGCGGCTGCTCCCTGGGGGGAAAGAGGAAGGCCGAGCTCCTCCGGGGGCAGCTGGGGCTCCCGGCGCCCGGACTGAGCGTGGCCAGCGGGCAGCAGGGGCCGTGCAGCTCCGAGACCTGCAGCACCTGCCCCCGGGGAGGAGGCGTCTGGCTCCGGCTACCGCCGCTCTTCACCTCGTTGCTGCTATTCATCATCACCAGGCTATTGAGCGCATAGCAGTACACAGCCATAGTACTGAGCCCGGGCGCTCGCGGGGCAAGCCTCCTCCTCCTCCTCCTGGGTCAGCCTCTGCGGGGCAGCCGGGGTCCTCCCTGGGCCGGGGGCAGCACCATCGCCTGGGAAGCCGCAGGGGGGCGGAGGAGCTGGCCTGGCCCTTGCCCAAAGCTCCATAAACAAATCAGCTGGAGAGGAGAGAGAGAGAGAGAGAGATGAGCCAGGAGCAACAGCGCTATGGGCATGGGGCAAGGCACAGAGGCTGCAGACTCGGGCCATGAGCAAAGGTGAGTGACTATGGTTTGCTTTGTTGTGGCCCTCCGTGTGCTAGGAGTCGCTTATATCCATGTATATCTACTGCTTCTGTGTGTGTGCGCGCGCCTCAGGGCCTGAATCCACTTACTGTGTATGTGTCGTCTCACTGTATATCTCCACGTGTATGTCTATTTACTCCGTCTGTGTGCAGATCTGTAGCTTTGTGTATGTTAGGTGTGTCTCTGCAAGGCATGGAATATGCCAAATATATTTATGTCCACTACTTCAGGTGTGTATTTGTATGTCTCTTCATCTGATTACATCTGTTCATGTCTACTTCATTGTTTGGAGGGGTTTCTGGCTGGCTCTGTATAACTTCTGCCTGTGTATTTCTACTGCCTTGTGCATGTGTTATTTGCATTTGTGTGTGTGTGTGCTACATCTATTCGCATTAGCTGATCAAAATTCTTCTGTCAAAACTGATTTTCAATGGAAAACTGGGACTTTAGCTAAACAAAATCTTTCACAAAAGTGTCTTCTTTCTGTGGAAAAATTCAACTTTTTGTTAAAAACACACACTTCTTGTAGTTCACCTGCCTCCGGCTCCTATCTTCTCTATAGGCCCGCTCTCCAGCTACACTACATCTCTCAGGATGGACTCTCAGCAAGTGGGCAAACTATTGTGTCTCATGAGAGGTGTAGCCTTGCCAAGGAGCCCAGCCTATAGAAAAGAATGAGGGCGTGAAACACTCAAACTACAACTCCCATAGAGCACCACAACAGAATTTCTAAATAATAATTTTCAAGTTTTGACTAAAAGATTTTGTCTGAAATATGCATAAGTACTGGTGTGGCTTTGTCTATGCTGTGGGTATGTGTGTATATGTCTGTCCTCCTATGACATGAAGATCAAATTAGGTTCTGCTTGGAGAATGTGTTTCTTTTCAGTGTAAGCGTGGATAGGTCTACGCCTTTGTGTGGCTTTGTTTATTATGGATCCATGTGTTTGCTGTTCGCTCTGTGTTTGTGTGCCTCTGTATGGCTTTGTGCAGCTCCATGTATGTTAGCTCTAGATGTGTTTACCCTATGTCTGTCCCCGAGGTGTGGTATAAGATTGTGTATGCATCTCTTGAATTAGTCTTACATATATTCTTGGGCATGTCTAGCTTGTGTTCCCTGTATAGACATCTGTATGAGAGTGTGCTGCAGCTCTGTGTGCTTTTGTGAGTATGTGATTCTTCCTGTGTGGGTAACCCTCAGTCCATGTGTCTTCATCTGTTTATATTAGCTCGGTGTGTCTCTATGTACATGTATGTTTGTATGTATAGCTAGAATTACAGCCTTCTTTTCACATTGGAGCATTTGAATTCTATGTATGAAAAATATGCATGAGTGTGTTGTGTGCATGTGTAAATGTTTATTTATATGCACGTGTGCATACACTAGCTGTAGATGTGTCTTTGAATGGACCTGTGTACAACTGTATGTCCATGTGTATTTCTGTGTGTCCTGGTGAGTCTATATGCTAAATGCCTTTGTATTGTGTATTAATATTCATTAAAAGGCATCAATTCGCTCCGGGGTATAATTTGCAGCGATGTGCATGTACAACGGGGTGTCCTGGATATTAGCTCGGTGCCTATGCATCTCTAGAATTACAGCCTGCTGTTCGCACTGGGTCATGTTGTGACGGTGTGCAAACGGGTGAGTGTCTGGGTGTGTGCCGATGTCGCGCGTGTGTGTGTGTGTGTGTGTGTACGTGCCCATCTCTATCGGAGCGTTCAGGAGAAATACATCTGAACGCGCCTGTCCTGCTATACAGTGGGAGAGCCAACTGAGAGCCTTTCATACTCCACTCCTGTCCAGAGATGCACTATAAGGCGGACGGCTGAGCAGTTTTGCTGACAGCTTGCTTTCCCCTCCCTGCAGCGAGCTCCTGAGCGCACATAAGCCTGTTCGTATTTTCCTTGTAAATTATTTTCAGAACGCTCAGTTCACACGTTTCACAGAAAATGATCTAACTGCATTTTGCCACCACAATAATCTTTTCAAACAAGCATTTGCTGCTACCGCTCAGCTTGCCCGAAAGGGCAGCTACCGTATTTTGTTCCTGCCTGCAGCATAACGCACTAGGTAATGCCGGGGGATGAAAACACGACAGTTACTCATTAAAGAGTGAAGAAGGCGGCTTGACATGATATGTACAGGGAGGCACGTTTGAGAAACATTGTGAAACTTGTGCGATTTTCCCCCCTATGATCCAACCCTCCTGCCCTGCTGTTCTTCCCAGATAAAGAGAGATCCGCTTAATCGAGAGAAAGCCAAGGGGGGGGAAATCGAATGAAACAGTCCACCCTTACCTGGTATATCAGGGACTCATGCAGACTTCACAGTCCTGTTAGTTCACCTCCCCTTGAAACACTCGCAGGAACTGAGACACACACAAAATGCTCCAGAAATCATTTCCTCATCCAGATCAGGATTTAAAAATGTAGCCGTCTATATTATATACCAGAGGTTTTTTTAAATGGGCTGGTTTCTTTTTGTGTTGAATCGTGGGGCTTGCCTTCACCGATTGGTTGTGTTGCTAACTGATTCTCCTTTCCCCGCCAACCGCGCGAGCAGCCTTGTCACTTTCAGCTTTGCAGTTTCTTGAATGTTTGTTCAATGTGCGATTAAAAGCGAGCGAGCGAGGAGAGCGGGGAGGGGCGGAGGGTAGGAAGGCAGGAAGGAAGTTGTGAGCCTGTCTGGGGTTGAACTCAGCGGAACAAGTTTCATTTTTTTTCTTCTTCTTTTTTTTTTTTCTTTCCTTTCTATTGCTTGGCAGGACCGCTGGAGGGAAACACTAAAAAAAAGTTTCCATTGTTAACTAGCAAAAAAAAAAAAAAAAGTTTCTTCTTCTGTGGGTTAAAGATACACGATCCATTTTCCAACCTCAGCTTGATCTTACTATGTATATCACTTGCTGCACTATTTTAAACCCTCAACTTCAGTTCCTTTTCACAAAGAAGATCCTAGGTCATTGCCTAACCCACACATGGGCTGTTGTTTGCATCTAGTGCACAGGCTGCTGAGCTTCCAAGGCTCATGAGGCAGTCCTAGGATAAGCACCAGAAATAGTCATATTGTAAGAAGCTTCAAACCAAGGTGGGTTCAAATTAATTCTCTAACCTAAGTATCATATTTTATAACCTTAGCTTTCAGTACAGTACTTGGGGGGGGGGGGGGTTAAATGCACCTCTGGCATGGCCAGTGTGTTTAAGGCTATTTTAGTCCCACTTACATCCTGTTTTGAAGCCTTAAGTGGTGCCTAGGCTTGTCTTGTAGTGTCCTTCTGCACAGGGGTGCATTTCTCCCAAAGTGAGGACATGACTTGGACTGGATTCTCCTCTGCCCTGCCCCTTTTTGGTCATTTGCATCCGTTCAAAGAGGGTGCAAACGGCTACCTTTCCGACGGGGTAGTGTTTTACTACCTACTTTGCCCTCAGGGCCGGCTTTAGGCCAATTCCACCAATTCCCCCGAATCGGGCCCCGCGCCTAAGAGGGCCCCGCACCCAGTGGCAGGGCTGCCGGGGTGGGGGCAAGTGGCCGAGAATCCCTTACCTGGCTAGAGGCTCCTTTTTTAATTTTTACTCAGCCGGCGGCACTCCAAGTCTTCGGCGGCACTTCAGCGGCGGGTCCTTCACTCGCTCCGGGTCTTCGGCAGTACTTCGGCAGCAGGTCCTTCAGTGCCGTCGAAGACCCGGAGCGAGTGAAGGACCCACCGCCGAAGACTAGGAGCGCCGCCCGGTGAGTACAAGCCCCACGTGTTTTTTTTTTTATGTGTTTTTTTTTTTTTTAGTCATCCCTGCCGGGGCCCCGTCGAAACTGTTCGAATCGGGCCCCGCACTTCCTAAAGCCGGCCCTGTTTGCCCTGGTGGAAATGACTAAAGATGCAGGGCAATGGAGAATCGGGATCCTTAGGGTAGATCCTCAGCTGATGTAAACTGTCATAGCTCTGTAGTAACTTCACTTAGCTTAGGATCTGCCCCCTGTATTTCTGTAGGATAGCATCCAAAATGTGGGTCTAGAAGGAAGGCTGTCCTTCCTGATGGGAGCTATGTGATACAGCTATCCCATACTCAGCTCCTGCAGGGCTTATGCACAACTCCCATTTGGCAGCAAGAATGGGCTCTTGGCTATGAAAAGGGATGATATTTAAAATCAAGATAGCTAAGTTGAGATGGCTATCTCAATATAAAATCCATAGTGGAGGCAAGGCACTGCAGTTTTTACCCTTGTGTAGCTCAGATAATGCTGGCTGGTGGTTATAGGGTTGACCTCAACTAGCTACACTGAGGTAAAAACAACCCATGACTTGTCTCTGCTAGGATTTTATACTGAGATAGCTATCTCGATGTAAAACCATACCTCTTTTTTGCAATAAAGACATAGCCTCTGGAGTGAACAGGGGCAGAAAGTTCTCTGAACCTGCAGAAGGAGATGTGAATTGCCAGTCTCACAGACACACAGATAGACAGAGCGAGCACATTTTTGTTTTTCTATTCCAAGAAATTTTAATTAGCTCTGTGCAGGAAAAGAGAGTATTAGAATCGTTCCACAAAAAGAGCAACTTTTTCTGCAGTGTCTGAGCTCAGAGGGACCTAGTCTTTCAAGGACTTAAGCATGTGGGTAATATTACTCACATAAGCAGATACATTGAGTTCAATGTGAGTAAAGTTACTCCGGCGTAAGAGTTTGCAGGATCTGACTGTGTGTGTGTGTGTGTGTGTGTGTGTGTGTGTGTGTGTGTGTGTGTGTGTGTGTAAAATTTGATCTTAATCATAAATTCAGAAATGCATGAAGATTTATAAGTGTTCCCCTTTAAAAATTCTGAAGTATTGTGCAATGGCATGTTCACATGTGTGTTGCTATGTATCCATATAGCTGTGTGTGCATATTTTAGACTACTACTTAGGGCTTATTTAGACTAAGGATTTTGCCCGAGTGTAACCATATTAGTGTACCTATACTAGTAGAAAGCTCTAATGCAGACCCACTCCTCTGGTGCAAAATGCGGCTTGTTTCTGTGTGACCTACCCCAGGATAAGTGACCAGGTAAGTCACATGAGTGCAAGCCCCATCTTACACCCATGCAGCACATCTACACTGCGAGTTTGCATTAGTGCAGCTACATTTATACAAAAATCCCCAATGTAGACAGCCTAAGAGTACTGTAATATTATTTTAAAGAGTCAGAAAATCTGACTTCCAGATCTAAATTTCTTCTGCATACATTACATACATCACTCTTTTAATCATACAGGGAGTGGTTAATAAAAATTGAAAGAAAAGAAAAAATCCTCTTAGATACAAATCACTTTTCATGATGTTTAGATAAGGCAAGGAAATTATAGTTTCCAGCCCTGGAACCACATAGTGGCCATCATTATATAATGAAGAGCAGGTAAAGTTCAGTGCACTAGTTTTCCCATCAAGTAATCTGTGGAAGATAGGCCTATTCTGTACATCGGTTAGACTATGTGGCAATCACAAATCTAACCAGTTCACAAAGGTAGACTATTTGGTCCTATGGAGTCATATTCTTGCTATGTAAAAACATGAAGGGGTGGGGAAATGATATTTCTTTCATAAGATGGATGATCAGTTCTATTATTATTATTTTATTTTATTTATTATTTTGTTACTGTAGTACATAAGAGCCCCAATCATGGACCAGAACCCCATTGTGTTTGGTGCTGCACAAACACAGACTAAAAAGACATTCTCTGTTCCAAAGAGCTTACAATCTAAATATAGTAAAAGTAAAATTCTTAAACAACCACAAAAGGCCTAAGTCAGTGGCAAACCTACCATTGACTTCAGTGGAAGTAGGACCGGGGTCTAAATCCTTCACATCTAAGTTTATACCCACTGCTTCCAAATAAAATCATTGTACCGCAGGGGAGACACTGAATAAACTGAGAGGATAATATAAAAGCACCTGAACCTACAAACCGTTACTCATGGAAATAGTCCTTACTCACATGAAACATTGCCATTGAAATTAACAGGACTACTCACCTGAAGAAAGGTTTGCAGACCCCAACCCTATATATTCGGGAAACAGAGTGGAGAAAAATAATGAAAGCAGGCCATAGAGTTGAAGGTGTGTAAAAGACTCCCACTGACAGAGGATGGGAATATTTTAGGAAGAGAAATTTCATGATTCTCAAAGGTAATGATATTGTAGTATTTTATGTACAGTGCAGTGATCAGTGAATTATACATACAGTATGTTCTAAAGAAGACTACACTGTAAAGGTCAGCAAAACTGATACAACCCTCCCCCCGTCTATTTATATATCATCCTGTCTAATAATAATAACAACAATCCCAAAGTACAGTATCCTCATTCCTAATGGAATTCTGTCCCACTTTTGTTACAAGATCTAGCTCAGTTAAATAACCAATCTCTGCAAGTCTCTTGAGTGATTACTTAAAGTTTTCACTGTGTGTTAAAAATGACTGTGCTGTCACTATTTATCTATCTCTGCAACCAGGAACGGTGTTTACAGCCGCCCAGTGGCAGATATTACTTTGTTGATTCTTCCCAGCAGAAAGTCCAGTTATACAACAATAGGAAATATGAGTATGTAAATAAATGTGGAGTAATTCCACAGAAATCAACAGACTTACTCCACATTTACCTCACTGTAACTGAGAATGAATTTAGCTAATATTTTATTATAAAAAAAAAAAAAACCCACACATGACCTAACAGGAAATACAAGCCAAAACTAACGTTGAGGGTTGGCAACTCTTCATGAAGCATGAGTGTTCCTGTCACAAGAATGATACACTTCTGATCATTCCAGGGAGGTAGAGTGGGTTGGTGGGTGACACTAAGAAATGGGAATAAGGATCTAGAATGTTATTCAATTGTACTCCAGTCTTTTGCATTGTTTCAGTGGCTCAAAGGGATCAGAAAGCAGACACCTCTGGCCAGCTGAGAATTTCTTTGGCATGGGACAGCTCTCAGCTGGGTCATAGCTGGCTTACCAGATGACCGGGCCAACATCTTCCCCCTCATACATGTATTTGGCTCCCAGCATGGGGAGAATATTGAGGTGGGAAGAGGGCGTGGCTGGAACATTGTGCTCCAGTTCAGCAGGCGTATCAGCCCAGATCGTCAAAGGTATTTCGGTACCTAACTCCCATTGGCTTCAGTACCTAAATAGCTGTTAGAATTTAGAGCTGCCTTTAGGCTCCACTAACCTACACTAGGATTCAGCTCAGTGTAGAATCATGGTGAGACTCAAGGAATCAGTTGTAGCTGTTTGAGAGCCCTCCCCCTCTCTACTGTGCCAAGTAGAAGCTCAGTGAAGCGGAGAATCTGATGCAAGGATTTCTAGGTTCTATTCTTGGCCCCACTGCTGACTTGCTGCATGATCTGGGGGATGTTATTTTTTTAAATATCTTTCTGCCTTAGTTTACCTGTCTGTGAAACAGGTATAATAATATCTACTTTGCCTCACAGGGGTGTTTATGGCTCTATATCACTTGACGTTTGTCACATACTGTGAGATTCTTGGATGAAACAAGCTATGTGCAAAGTAGTAGTAGTAGTAGTATTCTAAGAACATGGGGCTGGATGATGTGTTATAGCTCTTGTAGCAGGGGGTTGGCAGACTCTGAAAGAGCTCAAGTGCTTTGATATCTCTGGATGAAAGGTATTAGACAAGGGCTAAAGAATAGAAATTATGTATAGACACACATGCAGCAAGACAGGGAAAAAGAAATTTTGCGCTAGGCTTAGACACCCATCATAGATCTGAGACATTACTGTTCTGTTTGGCACAATACATTCATGCAGGGGGTACCTTCATTGTTCCATTAGGTAACATTCTAAAATGTGTGCGTATGTGTGTGGTTTTATGCTCATGTAATTCCGTTGAGTTCTGTAGAGTTGTTCCTTATTTAGCCTAATGTGAGAGAAGAATCAGGCCTAGATCTGTAGTATGTGTGTGTCATAAACACATTTTACTGTTCTGCAATAGATTAGCAAGTTGACCCATAGTTCCTACTTACTATTAATAATATGTGTACAGCTGTATATCTGTGGTGTGTCCTATGAGTCAGCATTAAGATTTCCTTTTTTGCACAGACCTTCCAAAGAGCATTACAAAAACACAATAAACCATGCATATTTTTTATTTTATTAAAAAAAGGATGCAAATGGAATATATCTCATTCATTATTTCTAAGGCTACTAAATGTTGCACAAAAGGGCCTGGAAGAGGGTTTAAAATGCCAACTGTTCAAATACTATTTCAGTGTCTGGAAAGGTTTTTCTTGGTCATTGGTCACAATTATTCCATTGGACTGTGACCACGTAACCATAATTGGACAGCTTTGCATTTGTTTTAGATAATTTTTATTATGGCAGGAAAAAGGCAAGCTGTTTTTTTTTAGAGTCTGCAACATGTCATGTGAGGTTTTTTTCACCGCTGCTTGGCTCTCTCTGCTTTTGTGAAATACGATGGATATATATTACATGACATGGCTGAGATAATCCACAGTACCTTTTTAGGGATGAGCTGAACAGGAAATCACAGGAAATGTTGTCAAAGTTTCCATTCTCTGTAATGAGTGGCCTCTGCTTTTGGAGGGAAAGAAAAAGGGGGAGGGGGAGGGGGGCGGAGGAACTTAGGAAGATTTGGTTTATAATTTTAGATCCCACAGTGGGAGATGAACATTTAATGCATTTAATTAAAAATAAAGCACCAAGAATCCATGTAGGAATCTATTGTTACATACATCTGAGGGCCTGTGGCATAATACATTTTAAGGATTTACCAAAATATTTGTAATAAAGCACACACACCAAAAAGAACAGATATTCCTCACACTCTCTTAGGTCTGTGAAAGGAAAAATGTCCAGATTTGACTCAGCACAACAGATTTTAATAAACTGGCAGCTCATGGGTGATTATTAATAATTTTGAAAACTAAGGTACTAAAGCTATGAAAATGTCCTTAAATGAGGTTGCTGAACAACAGTGTACTCTTTTCTGTATACAGTACTTCTCATTGCCAAGCAACAAATTGCAAAGGCCAACGGACCTCTGACCCTGAAAGACAGCTTGGACTACAGCACTCATTGAAAACCACCAGCCCTTAAATGTAAAAGCAAATGTAAAAGAACATCTTCCCCATCTTGAGTGAAATCCATTTTCTGGTTCAAGCAGGGAAAGTCACTGCTTTTCCCTGAAAAACCAGAGATGGAAATAACCAAAACCTCTATGGAAATAACAACACATACACCCTGTAGCGAGAGGGCATGGTCTCCCTCCCTGACAGACGGGGAGAGAACCGCAACCACCCCTTGGTGGGCAGAACCGGGACACCCACAGCCGCTCTGCCGGAAGCAGAGGAGCGGGGCAATAACTGGAAATATAAAAGGCCGGCCCTCCAGCTCAATTGGGACAGAGCTGCCAGAGGAGCAGGACGTCTCTCTCCCACTGCTGCAGCCCGGACCTGATGGAGGCTGCTACAGTGCCAGAGACCCAGAGGGACTGCCAGAGCTGCCAGACACCAAGGACACCGAGGCGTTGTTGGGGCTGCCACTAGCTGTTTACCTGAATGAGAATGACAACAACCTCAGAACCCAGGTATCCCCTGACTGGGAGTGTAGGAAGGAGCCCATGGAAGCTGAATAGGGTTCAGCCGTGTTACTGACTGCAGGCCAGCCAGTGTGTTGCGGCCAGATTTCCCCGCTGACCCAGTGGTGGACCACTCCGCCACTGTTAGGGCCTTGGGCTGGGATGCAGTGGAGCAGGTGGGCCTGCATCCGCCTCCCCCTGCTGCCCCACCCTTGGGGGTGGCAGCCTCCCCACCTTTAGGCCAGGAGGCCTGCATTGGTCTGACACCTGCCTGAGCTAGGACGCCAGATGGAGAGAGCTAATCCCCGCTAGACTGCTGTGTTGCTCTGCCTGACTGCAGGCCAGAGCCCTTAACTGATTACGGTCCCACTCTGATTGAGGGCTCCAGGCCTATCGACTTACTGCTATACTGCCCGACTGCGGGCCAGAACCATTAACTGTGTGCTGCCCCGCTCTGGCTGAGGGCCGGGGGCTCACAGACTCAATTGCTGCCCAGCCTGGACTGCAGGCTTGGGCCTATCAACAGTCGGGTAATTCCCCCCTGAACAGAGTCACTCTAGGAGCATTGCAGCAAGAGGGTGTAGTCTCCCTCCCTGACAGATGGGAAGAGAACCGTGACTGCCTTACACACTCACACACACTTATGCACATGTACACACGCAGTCAAATATGGGTTGGGAGTGCACACAAGCTCTCACCCTGAGCACACAATCACTCAGCATGTACATTCACACAGACATGCACATGTGCATACGCTCCTAGTCTGAGTAAACACACCATCACAGTATGAACACATTCATGTGTTCTACCCCTTGCTCCACTACCGGGGGGCGTGTTAGAGTGGGAACCTGTGCGTGCGTGCACACACCTGCACATGTTTCCTCCCTCCTCTAGAATTGGAAGGGCTGGCAATCTCAAGAGGGTGCTTCCTCTCACAAGATTTCCAACCCAATACTGCAGATTCACAAGGTTCGGCTCATTCTGAGAAGGTGGAGTGCTTGGTGTAGCATTTAGCATGGGACTGGGAGTTAGAGGGTCTATTCCCAGCTCGACCACTGACTAACTCTGTGCCTTTAGGCAAATCATTTAGGCCAACATTTTCAAATCCAATTCCCTAAAGGTAGGCACCTAAATCCAGATTTAGGTGCCTAAATAAGTAGCCAAATTTTCAGGGACGTGGCACACCCACAATTCTCACTGAAGTCAATGGCTTTTCACCAGGGATGAATCTGGCCCATGGTTCAATTCTGCTTCCATGCTTCAGCAAATGCTGCATGATTATTTATTTTTCCTTTAAAAAATGCAAAGATGTTTTTACGTTCTGTGCAGATCATAATAATAAGCAGCTTGAACTGAAATGTCTAGAGAGTAATTACAACCAGCAAAGGTGAAGCTGTGGCCCAGGAATAAACATTAGTTACCCATTTCCACAGCCTGCTGAATCAGACCTGAAGCAGTTGGTCAGATTAGACCTAGTGGGCTCTGGAACATTAAACCTGCCGGATGGGAATTACTTCTCTGGCACTTCTTGGAGAACTCCAGGGGGTATTGGAGAGGGGTTTGCCTTTAGAGAACAATACAAAAACCTGGATGGGGGGGGGGAAGGTTGGCTCCTGATCTAGGGTGACCAGATGTCCCGTTTTTAAAGGGACAGTCCTGTTTTTTGGGACTTTTTCTTATATAGGCACCTATTACTCCCAACCCCCGTCCCGTTTTTTCACAGTTGCTATTGGTAACCCTATCCTGATCCCACAGCAGAATTATTGTGCTTTCTTCACTCTTTGCTCTGCCTTTATCCTTTGCTCTCTTCCTGACACAGCCCTTCATCTGGACCAGATTCTCCTCCAGCACAGCAGTGTGATTCCCTTTAATCTCCATGGGAGTTGTGATAGTGAGCCGGGGAGAAGTTGGCCCTCAGGAGCCTATATGCTGCTTCGCTAGTATTGGACCAAATCCTGAGGCCAGTCAGCTGGCTCTCCTTTGTTGTCATGTAGGGGAATCTCTCCTGCTAACTCAGAGGACACTCAAACTGGTGCAGTGAAGGATGTGAAGCAGATGTTCAGCCACTCCATGGTGGCAAGTTCATGCAAATAAGCTCTTTGTGCCCCTTCTGATTGTGCCTTCATGGATCCGGGTCCCCACAATCTTGCATGCAGGAAACGTGGGGCTGTCTGGTGAGGGGGAAAGGGAGACTGGATGGATCCCAGATATAGTGCTTGTGGAGGGGGAGACTGGGTGAGCGGTAGGGGCTACGCTGCCCTCACTCTCATTGCCAAGGTGGACAGAATCCTCTGATTCCAAAAGGCCCCTTTGCCAGCTGACTGCTCCATTATTACAGCTGGCACAAATGCCGCCATTTCCATACCCCAATCTGCAGGTGCCGCCAGGAGGTGGCAGAGGGATTGATTTGCAAATGCTGAGACTTGCACCCACAGCCATAGAAACCAAGACCAGTTTTAAACTTCGGCCCTTTAATCTCCACCCACAGCCGAATGAGGCTCTGTTCTTAAGGTCAGGCTCCTCAGAAGCAGGAGAGGGAGAGCTGGACAGAGCGCCACAGATTAACTACACAAGAGTTTCATTTGAGAAAGGATTTGGGTTTTGCCAATTTCATGACATTTTCTCCTTTCACTAATAACACCTCCCACACTACTCCAGGGAAATGTTGGATCTGCTTACTGAGAGCAAGCAAGGAGAGATTATGCACAGATCACTAGTGAGCCTGAGGGCAGTTTGGTCCCGTACAGGCCAAGGGGGAGGACAGAACAACATATACCAGCCAACACTGACCCTTCCCCAGCCGAACCCCAAGCAGAGGGAGAGACTTAGCTAAAAGGAGCCACAGAAATGCCACGGAAAAGTCCATTTTGATAGCGGAGATCACCAATGTCGTGAGACACCAGTCTTTTGGGAGGGGGTTGTTGGCAGACATATTGAATCAGAACTGGGATCTGCATCCCTCTGCTGAGTAATTCTTGGAGTGGACGGAGAGTGCACTTTATGAAGAAACCTTGTTTCCTTCTGTTTTATGTATTTGACATTTCCCAAAAAGAACAAAATGTTGGAATAACTAATTACTTCCCCTCCCTGCCCCATCTGTCATTAGGAGAAAGTTTACTTTACAGCTCTTGGTACATGTTGCAAATGGGGTGGATGGTGCTGAACGAAGACTTACAGTAACCAGTAAAAGAGGTGGCATTGGAGTTATAATCGGGGATCGTCACCAGGGAATCACCCGCCATTTGTGTGGTTTGGAAAGGAGATCTGTTGAAAGAGCATAGCAGACTGTATATAAAACCCAGGTGGCTGCACTGGTGACTGATGGGGTGGCACTTTCTCTGTGAGCTACTGAGAAATCAGTGGATGGGACTAGTAGTGAGAATTGTCTTGTTGGAGGTGCAGAGCCTCATTCCCCTCTCACTCACACGAGTGTGAAGCGGGAGTAGCTCTGTTGAAGGTATAAGTGAGAGGAGAATCAGGCCTGCTGACTTTTGGATGGGACTTAAAAAAAGGTGTGAACTTCTAGTCCCACTGAAGTAAAGGGGAGTTAATGGGACCTGCATTTCATGAAAGTCTTGCCCATTTAAGACCACCAGCACTTTCCCCAAGAATAAGGGATTGACCCCAGCATCCTCACCTAATCCCAGCTGAGACATTTATATTTGCCTAATGACATCATCACTGGGGTTTCAAAATGACACATTATTCTTCACACTCCCCCACCTAAAAGGGCCTTGAGGTAGTTGAGTGTTGCTGTTGCATTCTTCCCCTTTCCCCCAAAGGATGAGAAGTGGTCACCATACACAGGGTTTGTAAAGGTCTTTGGGATCCTCTGGAATGAGGGGGGAGCTCTGGCCCAGAAAAACACGTGATTCATGAAGACGATGTCAGTGGGGCTGTGGAATGGCTCCAGGGGGCATTGGCCCCCTGCTTCTGATCTCTCACTGAAGCCCCTTCTTTGTAAAGGGTTTTACTTTGCTCCTGCGTCATCACACCCATCTCCTTATTCTCAAAGTGTTGCTTTGGTTTTGAGAATTATCCCGATAACCCGACTTGCCAGTGGTGTAAATCAGAAGTAACATCCCTGCAATCAAAGGAATTATACTGGGGTAAAATGGAGGCAAATGAGAGGAGAATCAGACCCCAAGCATTCAAAGTTAAACCAACAAGGATGTAGAGGGATGGCTGGCTATCCTAACAGAAGGAATTGCACTCAGCCAAACACTTGTTAAGCTCTTCCCTCCTATCCCTTTGCAAGTGCAGTTAGTCCTCCCACTAGCTGAATACACACTCTTCCATGTCCCAAGTTAATTTCTGGTACAGGATTAGTTTGCAGCTATGTGTAAAATACCTTATTTTAGCTGAACAAGGGTATTGACGGCCTTGCTGGCCTCTGGCCAGGCTGACTCTTCAAACAAAGATGCAATGCCCACTGCTCTCTGGTTCCCACATTAGTTTCCTTTTTTGAAAAATTAAATCTTCATTGGCAGGCATCAGGGCAGGAATTTTAGGACCTACATTTGGAAACTCCACATTCCTGGCAAAGAAAAAAAAACACATTGGTGCTAACATTAGAGCTGCTGACCTATTTGTCACCAAGAGGTTAATGACCCAAAAAAGAAGACAGTGCTGTGGGAACTTTAAGAACCACGGGGTTCAGAACCTACGTTTAAGTCAAAAAATGGGATGCGTACAGGTTAGAAATGGTGCCCTTTGAAAGCAACCAACCATTAAAAGGGCAGTCCATACTCAGTAATTAGTAATGGCCTGGGACAATTATAAAAGTAGCCAGGGTAAGGGTGCTTTTTCCACACCATGTTATCCTGGCTTATGGTACCCAGAAGTTTCTTTAAGGCACAATAACAATTGGAAACAAGCACTAACTTTGCATTTTCACTAGAGGCATGTATTTGCAGAGAATGAGAATCTAAAATGATGGGAGTTGTAAATAAAAATAATGACTGAGACTTGAAGTGTCTCATTGATACAAACACTTCAGAAGCCTTCCTCAGACTTTAAAAACAGCCTTAATTTTATTGCAAATGAAGGAGTCTCCCTCCAAATGAGCAAATGTTGCACACAAGTTTGCCACTGTATCACGCAGAGAGACCAGATCTTCAGTTACGTCATGGGAAATTTGGAGACAATGGAATTCTTCTGCTCTGAGAGCAGTATCACTGATATCAGAATCTGTCCCAGAAACTGTTGCTCGTGCAGTGGACTGGAGTTGCTGCTAAAGATTATTGACTATTTAGAAGCCAAAAAGAATAAAAGATCAATGGAGACTGATTATTTTAAAGGCAGCATTTCCATCTATATGGAAGCAGGACTGTGTTTCAGTGGATCACATTTTAGCCATGTTAGGAAGACAATTATGATGCCCTTTGTACTCATGATAGGGAAGAGGCACTAACAGATATACATTTGTTGGCTGCATTTGCCTGGCAATTGTACACAAGCTGGGTCTCTCCTGATACCACAAGATGGGAGATGTCTAGGGCCAATGGTACAACTAGCTTTCCATTTTAAACTTGACGTTTAACCCCTATGCTAACTTCACCAAAACTAAGCCAAATTTTTCATCCCTGATCTCATGACAGAAAGGCTTTTTTTCAAAGCAGGGGGCAGTCAGACCAGGCATTTGTCAGAAAGGATATCTTGGAAAAGGTAGGATGAGATTAGCACTTTGTGAGGAGTTTCTTAATTTTTCCCCCAAACTCTGTCTGAACAGTGGATGAGCTAGAAACCCTCCATCTGGTTTATTCCTCAATGAGGAATAGTGCCTTTGATATTTTTTTAAGAAGTCTGATGGGATAATTTTGGAAACATTCATCTGGTTTTATTTTTCTTAACTAACTTTCAAACATTTTAAATTTAGGTACAAAATACCAACAAAATAAACCTAACGGGATCTTTTGGGATAAAACGTCACTTGGTTACATGCAAACCAAAATAGATTAACTATCACAGTACTCACTTTTCCAAAGGGTTACACAGGAATGGGATTACAGTAAAATATTTTACCCTAATAAGCTTAAACATTAACAAGTCTCAGGGGGTAGCCGTGTTAGTCTATATCCACAAAAACAACGAGGAGTCCAATGGCACTAGAAGTGGGTGTTTTACCCATGAAAGCTTATGCCCAAATAACTCCATTAGTCTTTAAGGTGCCACCGGACTCCTCATTGTTGTTTTTAAACATTAACAGTTATTGAAACTTTTTCAATGAGTAAATGTAATTAAGCTATTATAGCAATTGGGATGAGGCTGTAGTAGCCCCATACAGATCTCATGAACCCATTTCATACTGGGGTCAACAGGAAAAATCTATTCCACTAGAAGGAACCCAGGAGATCTAGTCCCTAAAATTTAAACAAATGCCATTCTCTTCATCAGCCAGAGATCTTTTATCCTGTCCATTAAACCAGAGCTGTTGTTGAATGCTAGACACACTCACTTTGGTTGATTCTCAATTCCGTGTAGTAACTGTCTGGTCAGCAAAGAAATCCCACAGTACAGTATTTGTCTGACGTCTGAGGAGAGCAAAGCCAAATACCACTCTTCAGTGAGGCACCAGCATTGAGCAACACATTGACCTGAAACTCGTACAGATATACACTGACCTGAGTTATGATGGTGTACGAAATGAGTGTGCTAGACCTCTAATTCATTTGGATGGCACTTGACATAAACAAAACAATTTGAAATTAATGGCTCAAATCAGTCCCTGGTGTAATTCCACTGAAATGAATAATGCCATAGCACGGATGACTTTGGCAAGCTATGTGGCATTTATATTGAAACTGTGGATCCCAAAGTGCTTCACAAATGTCAAATTAAACAAATCCTGGGCCCCATCCACAGCCCGTTTAAGTCGAAGGAAAGACTCCCACGGATTGCAATGGGCTTTGGATCAGGTCCTATATATTGTATAGGGACCACTTCCCTGATCTCTGAAATGCAGCCACCTCTGGGTTAAACACTGTTACAAAATCTTTCTTTGTGACTGATCTCAGAATTAAATTCAGACTCAACTCTCACACTGTTCTCCAATACTAGCCAGGAAGCATTTTTTTCCACACTTTCCTTTTTTCATCTGTGCTATTCAAAAAGCAGAGTGAGGATTTACATACAAGCCACTAGGTAGTCTGTCCAATTCAAATTAGTTTCCATTGGTTAGACAGTTTTTCCATTTCACAGTTCAGGTAATGATTGCAGACAGCCTTCCCTGTTAAGGGACAACTGTGTCTCCAAGAAGATGAACGGGTTACTAATAATACTCTGAACTTACAGTCACTGGCATATTTCATCCAAGGAACTCAAAGCATTTTACAACGGTGAGTCTATTAGTCTCATTATACAGATAAGGACACTTAAGGCAAAGAGAGTTGAAGTACTTTGCCCAAGGTTACACACAGAATGATGGCAGGTCTACATTGAAAACTTACAATCGGCATACCTACAACTCTCCGGGGTGTGAAAAATCCACTGGGCAGGAAAGTCCCAAAGTGAAACTGACTAAACAGAAAGTGGGACTGGCCAGCCCATTTTCCCTGCCTAAGGGGAAGAGTGAAAAAAAGACCAAAAAAAAAGTAAACAGCAGAGCTGATGAAGTGTGAAAGAGATTTTAAAATTTGTCATCCAGTTTTCTTAAAAGCAAAACAAACTCTGGCCCCAGCCCCAGCCCTACACTCTGATCTGTGCAGGGGACCTTTAGGGTGTGCTTACACTGCAGCAAAAGCCCCGCAGCATCACACGGGCTGACCTGGGTCAGCTGACTTGAGTTTGTGAGGCTTAGGCTGCGGGGTTAGAAAATTGCAGTGACATTTAGGCTCGGGCTGGAGCAAACCCGAATGACTACACTGCAATTTAATAACCTGCAGCCTGAGCCTCGGGAGTCAGTGTCAGCACCCTGACTTTGATCCAGCAGAGCACTTAAGCATGTGCTTAACTTTAAGCACGTGGGCAGCCCTATTGGCTTCAGGGGGATTACTGTGTGGTTAAAAGTAAGCACATGCGTAAGTGCACAAGTTGCTGGATCAGGACCAGAGTGCTCAACATCTTGCAGGCTCAACCCCATAATTTTCTTTAAAATTCCATAGGTTTTTGCAGTAATTTCTACAGAACCCTATTGGTTTAATTCCAGGATTTTTCTAGCTCAGAACATCCTTCTTTGCATGTGCGTATGTTAGCGGCCACATCTCTGTGATGCCATTTCAGAATGTGATGTCAAATAAATTTACCCTGGAATGTGAGAGACAAACTACTTAGGGGAAGAAAATGGCAAGACAAAAGAAAGCAGCAAAGGCCTTAATGACAGTGCTGAGGAATTTACCTCACTCAAGGTATTGTCACTGTGATGTATCAGTTTTGCTGTCTAGGACCACATAGATCATCCCACAGCATAAGTGCCACCATCACTCAGTGTAGACAACGAAGCGTAATTTACAAATGTCATGGTGTCTGACGTGGCTCACAACTCAGTGTGCCGATCTTAGGTCAGACTGTCAGAAAACAGGGCAGACACCCCAAACTGATGGTATATTCTATAATTAGATTCCACCAAGCCAGTAACAAATGTGCACTCCTGGATTACATATTAGTCTCACCATGGAGCCGCTCACAATCCCCTTAGGCTCTCCAGTGCACCTTGCCACTCAGACAAGCTGGACTTCTGTGATGAAAGGTTATTAAAACCAAATCGCCACACATTAGATTACTCTCAGCCCCAAAGGCCCAATCACTTACCCCAAGTCAATGGATGCTCTGGATCTCACACCAAAAACACTGATAGCCAATCCTTTAGTAAACTAATTAAAGATTTATTAGCGAAGAAAAAGAAATGGGAGTTATTGAGAGGTTAAAGCAGGTGAAATACATAACAGGTGAGTCAGAGTTTGTAAGTTCAAATGATAGCAGTGATGTGGTATCTACTAGTTTCCCATAAGTCTCTCAGGGATACCAAAATGGCTCGTGGGACCTCTGTCTTGTATCTGGAACGCCCCCTTACAGCATCCAAATAGATCAGAGCTGCAGAATCACTCCCAGGATTCCTTCTTATAGTTGAAAACAGTCTGGCAAGCATTTCCATCACAGCTCAGGTCCATAGATTTATCATTCTTGAACACACAAAGATCAACGCTTTGAAGTCAACATGTTTCTTCATTTACATTTCAAAGGCTCCAGTCTCCAATGGCTATACATAATGTAAACACATTAGCCAGAAACATTTCTTCATTAGTTTTCATGCAGCTTTACATATCAAGTCAATTCACATTTAAACACTAACACACACTTCAATCTAAGACTAATTAAGTATAGGATACAGACAAATGAAAACAATACAAATGAAAATAATAGAAATCAAGAGAGAGGTTGATTGTATCAGCACAAGTGAATTGATCTGAATACATATTGATACACTTACCCTTCTTTGGTATTCATACTCAAGTGAATTGCTCTATTGCCATGATCTGAGCTGGTCTGTCTGCGTTACACATCTGGTAACCTGTTTAGACAGCATGAGAACAAAATAAGGGCATTAACCTTCCTTCAAAATACCATGACAGTACTTTGCTTGTCCATTAGTCCGTGTTATAGCAAACCCCATTCAACTATTGTGAGTCAAATCCTTGGTCCACAGGCAGCTTGAGTGGCTAGGATGGGTATGGGGGCTCTCTGTGGGACACATGTTGGGGGGGGGGGCAGGAATCTTTCCCCCAGCCTGCTCTGCAGCCACTACTTCAGCATCAGAGCTCCATTACCTGGGGCCAGTGCATTTCCCTTCCACAAGGAGGAAAATGACCAGTCTAATAGTGGATCTGTATGGGGAGATTTTGACAAACCAGTAAAGTGCCTGAAACCACTATTGCTTACCTTCCTGCTAAGAATGTTGAAATTGCTGATGTATGTACTTTAGAAAAACAGAAAGCGTGTCTATAATGTACCCTGAGGAATATGTCTGTCAGGGTCCCAAGGCATGGACACTCTGAAAAAAAAAAAACCATAGCTGGTTAACCGACGATCATAAGGAAACCTCTTGCTTGACCTTTAAAAATTGCTTGCTTAGCAAGTTTTCTTTAAGGGATATGTCATTGTATTACTCATGTATAAATAAGGGGGAAAAGTTTGAGGTAGCAGGACTTCTCAGAAGGGGCTCTTCAGGGACTCTCCCTCTGGATGCATCTTGTGTTCCCCACCAGCAGACTGGCTGCCGCTGTGCCACTTGAGAGCCACACTGAGCTTCGGTAATTATCGAGGGTTGGGGGTGTTTTACTAACCTGTTGTGGACATATGTAAAGGCTTGAGACCAAGTAAAATTTAGCTTTAAGTGAAAGCACTCTTGTGTTGTCCTGTTTGTGCCAGCCATTTCTCAGTCGAACGGCTGTGTCTCCCCTGATTTATTTCCTGACACCACCTCGCACAGAGTAAAAGTCACCAAGAGCTTTGGGTTGAAAGAACCCGGGTAACAGATCCACTGGCCCTGTTCTCACTCTCCCCCAACAATCCCTTTCTACTGGGATGCAGGATTCTCCTGCAGAGCAAACTTCATGTATGATTGCTAGTGTATTACAATAGCACCTAGAGGCTAGGTGAGGTCCCTTTGAGCTAGGCACTATGCACTCACATATCTAGTAAGAGCCAGTCCCTCCCGCAAAGACCTTACAGTTTAAATAGACCAGACAGACAAAGGAAGAATTCTTATCCCCATCTTATCAAATCACACAGGCAGTCTGTGACAGAGCTTGGAAATCATCACCTAGGCTCTTATTCAGTGCCTTATCCACAAAAAGCCAGCCTTCCTCAATTCTTCTGAATCCTCCTATTTCCTTCCTGCAGTGGGTCTGGTGGTTAAGGGCTCTCCATGCCCTCAGAGGAGTAGGCTTGACTGGACCTTGGCTATGTAGGGGGTATCCATTCAAGGAATGGGGATAATCAGAATAGCTAGATTAGCTCGACATTGAGGTTAGAAGTCAAACTCAGACCTATTGAAAATATAGGGACATAACCATTCCAGTGGGAGAAACTTCAACACTTAGGCTATGTCTATACTACACCTTATGTCGGCAGAACTTACGTTGCTCAGGTGTGTGAATACCCCCCCCCCCCAGTGACATAAGTTACACCGACAGAAGGGCCAGTGTGGACAGCGCTATGTCAGCAGGAGAGCTTCTCCCAGCGACATAGCTTCTGCTGCTCATGTCGGTGATTTTATTATGCCAATGGGAGAGCTCTCCTGTTGGCATAGAGCACCAGACACGCTGCAGCAGCGCCATTCCAGTGCTGTATGTGTAGACATGACCTTAGTCTACAAGGACTTCACACCCCATCATTCAGAACTGCTGAATGCCTCCACTGTAGAGGCTGGCTGTTTTGACTACAGGCTATATTCACTGTAGAACTGGTTGTTTTGACTACAGGCCAAATCTTGCAGTCCGGAGTTCACCAGGAGTTTTACCTGAGTCAGGATGGCAGGATTTGACCTTATAAAAATATTTTCATGCTCTGCTTCTGAGCCATGAAAATATTTGAACAGGGGAAATCATTTAACTGACATTTAAGATGGTTGCTTTGGATGAAACCGTGAAATGAATCAGAGGCAGTTAGGGAGCCCTCAGCAAGAGGCCTGAAATAAACAAACATGAGATTAAACAGCACTGCACTAGACTACAGAAGGAATTTTGGAAGGAAAGCAGAGGTGGGGTGAGAAGGTATTTAACAGCTGGCAGTGAGCACGAAGAAGTGGTGATCATTCATCTTCATTAAGGATAATAGTCACTTAGCACTTCAATACCACTTTTCATCCATGGATCTCAAGGCACTTTACAAAGGACAGTGATGCCAAGTCTACACTACAGACCTATATCGGCATTCCTACGTCTTTCAGGATAGGAAAAATCTATACCCCTGAGCAACGCAGTTATACCGACCTAACCCCCATATAGACAGTGCTATGTCGATGGGAGAGCTGCTTCCGTCGACATAGCTACTGCCTCTCGGGGAGGTGGATTACCTGCCGACGGGGGATCTCTTTCCCACTGGCAGAGGAACATCTTCCCTTAAGCACTACAGCAGAGTAGCTGCATGAATGCAGCTATGCCGACGCAGCGTTTTAAGTGTAGACCTGCCCTTTGTATCATCACACCCATTTTACAGATGGGAAAATGGAGGCAAGGAGAGATGAAGGCCAACAGTTTCAGAACTGCCCACTGCTTTTTGGTGCCTCTGTTTTTGGGTGCCCAGCTTGTGATACCAGATTTTCAGAAGTGCTCAGCCCCCAAAGCTTCCACTGACTTCATGCAGAGTTGTGCCAGCTCAGCACATATGAAAATTAGAGTCAAGGTGTCTCAAGTTGGGCACCCAAAATGAGTGGCCATTTGTGAAATGCTGGCCTACATGACTTGCCCAGGGTCCACAGGAAGTCAGTGAGTCAGACCCAGAGCTGGGAATAGAGTCCGAGGCTCAGTCACCAACACTTGTTGTCTTTTTCTGAACATAGTGAAGATATAAACCCGCTTTTTTGACACTCAGCTTGGAATCTGTTTGTAACTTCGGAATGTCTCCAACTGTCCCACAACTGCCCCAATCCTTTTCTCACTTGCATATTAGTATTGCCTCTTTGTTTGCTCCCTCATTGCTGCTTTTCTAACATTTCCCACCAGCCCATTCTGGGGCGAAAGACTTCATTATATTTGCATTGTCTAGGGCTCATCTCCTGTCTCCATCCTTATTTACTGAAGGCAATTATTACTATTTGCATTGCAACAGTGCCTGGAGACCAAGGCTCCATCATGCTAGGCATTGAACAAACATATTAAAGACAGTCTTAAAAGAGCTTCTGACCGGACAGGAGCCAGGTGAGTTATCTGCTCAGTCACCAGACTATCCCACCTTTGCTATGCAGAAGGCCACCCTCATGTAAAGAGATTCTGACTGCAGTGGTGAGTACTGAGACAATGTGAGCGTCACAGTTTGCTCCAACCTGCTTGCAGTACATTGTCTTTTCTACTGTATTAGTTGTCTCAGGACCCAACATTCTCTGAGACTGTGCAAACAACACTTTGCGCATCGGATGTGGGGAAAAAGCAAATACAAAGGTTCAACAAATACTTTGGATGCAGACTTGCAGGTTGTATTCAAATGAATGTTTGTGATTTACTCATTTGCAATATTCATTCATATCTAGTCCTGACTCAGTCCTATTCCAGGTCACTAACTTTACATACTGCCTCCTTAAATGCCCCCAGCAGTTTCAGTTCAGCATGGTACTCTTCTTCATTCCCTGGCCTTAACAGCTGTGAGTTGTTAAGCAGCTCCTATGTTCTACCCCAGCACTGGAGGAAGTTATTTTAATATAACTTGCCACACAGGAGTGGCCTGACGCTGAACTGTTAGGCTGAAATTCACCCCGAGGCAGAGGGCCAGCCCAAGACCTATGCACTAATTAAGTCCCTCTTTATCCCCATCTCAGAGGCTTAAGTGGTGCATAGGTCTTGGGCTGGTCCTCTGCACAGGGGTGAATTTCAGCCTGAATGTGTGTACAGTTTAATCCCTATAGAAGTGCAAATTATTACATATTGGCCTGAGTATGAAGGCTGCAGTCATATCATTGTGACAACACATCAATACTAAGGAGATTTAGGTGAAATATATAGCCCAGCTTTTTGGGAATGGAAATAGTCCAGCCTTACTGCACTTATGAAAAATAATAAATGGGGACCATGAAAGGAGGTATGCAACTCATTAGTAAAGTGTCAGACTTTCAAGTATCCAGGACAACCACAGATGTTAAGATTAATTAGCTAGTTTGCCCTTCTTGAAGTGATCATGTCCATCACATGGGAAAACAATAAGTAAAGTGTCTTATGGTGAAAATGCTAGAAGAGTCTCCAGTTTCTGTTTTAAGTTTGTATTGTGGTAGCAGGTAGGAACTTCTGTTAAGGTTGCATTGACTTTTGCACTTAAAGCATCCATTCAACCTCTGTTTTATAAAGACATATTCTTGGTTCTGTTTCTCCTACAGTTTCAAGGTACCGTAGGGGAAACTAACAGCATGACTCAAAACTGATTTAGTTAAATCAGTACAAGTACCTCTGTAGACACTCCTATTTCAGTTTAAATTAGGCGTAGCTGGTTTAGTTTACATTGACTAGGAACAGTTTTAAACTTAAGCAAAATAAGTCACTGTGAAATCAAAATAGCAGCTACTCAGGGGTTTGCACCAGCTTCATTAATTGGCTTAAAAAGCAATCTAGTTAGACTGGTGCGACTTCTGTGTTTAGACAGAGTCTAAGAAATAGTATGACATTTAATCCAAAGGAATTCCACTGATTAACGTGGAGAAGTAGGTGAACTTCAGAGAGGGGAAGCAAATATCATTAAAATCAAAGGCCAGATTGTTATTTTATAAAAGTCAAAATATCCCCCACAAAAACAAAATGATAGCTCAGATTTCCTACCATTCCTACCATCAGTTCAGCTTCACCACCAGTGGTACCAACAGGCCTGATTCAATAAGGTACTTTAGCACATGCATAACTTCAACCATTAAAGTCAATAGGGCAACTTTATGATTAAAGTTATGCACATGCTTAAGGACCTTGCTGAACTGGGTCAATGAGGGGAGCCCTAATGTGGACAGGACATGTCATTTGAACCTGCTGCTTTAAAAAGGTGAGACACAGAAAAATTGGATGCTACTATAAACACAGTTCTAATGCTTATTGGTGCATCTGAGAGAGAACCTTCAGATGAGGTTTATTTGGGAAATCTTGATGAGATCTAGTGCACCAGACAAAAGCAGCGAGGTTAGAAAAGAGATGGCGCGCTGAATTAGGCACGTCTGACTAGCATATCAGAATCTGGCAAACGGAATGCAATTTCAAAACAATAGCTTTAAATAGTGCCAGGAATTTTGCAAGAAACGTTTTACAGATAAACTCCCCATAAAGGAGAGCAGTCAATGAATTTCACATATGTTTGATAAAATACACCTCAGAGACAGTCATGAAAGGTAACAGACTGCAAAGCAGTAATGTGTATGACAATAGGTTCTGCCGCAGATGGAAATCCATACACAGAAGGCCTCTGCCCCCTAGTGTGCATTCTAAGGATCTCTTATAGGATACAAAGGGCCAGACGCAGAGACTACATCTACATAAAGAAGAACAGGAGGACTTGTGGCACCTTAGAGACTAACAAATTTATTAGAGCATAAGCTTTCGTGGACTACAGCCCACTTCTTCGGATGCATACCGTGCATAAGTGGGCTGTAGTCCACGAAAGCTTATGCTCTAATAAATTTGTTAGTCTCTAAGGTGCCACAAGTCCTCCTGTTCTTCTTTTTGCGGATACAGACTAACACGGCTGCTACTCTGAAACCTTACATCTACATAGCAACTGGGAGGCTGCTTCCCAGTGCCAGTAGACAGACACACACTAACTTGAGCACAGCTAGTGTGCTAAAAATAGCAGGGTGGCCACAACAGTATGGGCTCGCTGCTTGAGTATGTACCCAGGGCGTTGGGCAGGATTGCGTGTGTGGGAAGCCCCGTTCCAGCTGCTATGTAGGCTTACCCAGAGATATGATGAATACTAACGGATAACTTGAATTCCTAGGTCCAGATCCTCCCCTCCATTTCTGTGCGCAGAGGGCACTGTGACCAGGCAGATCCCACCTGAGAAGGATGGATCTCATCCATATCATTCCTAAGAACTTTTTTTTGCATAGTGTATATTTTTAAAACTTGTCCTTTCTTTTATCCCAAGGCTGATGCTGCTCCCATTAAAGACAATGGGAGTTTTGCCATTGATTTCAGTTGGAGCAGGCTTGGGCCCAAAATCCTGCTTGCCCTACTCATGTGCATAATCCTGTCAGCTTCACTGGAACTAAGGTAAAGAGGATTCGTCCTTAAATTGGCAAAGCCAAGAGGAATCCCAAAGCTTCAGAGGGACAATACTGATTTTCCAGTCTATGACATTCACCTCTGAAGGAGTCATTTGATTTCTGTCCAAATTTCAGACACGCCGCTATCTGGTTAATGTCCTACTAATGAACAAAATATTCAAGAATTTGCAGAAAGTCTTGCTGTGGGCGTCACATTAAAAAACAAAAAAATCTCTCTCAGCCAGTAGTTCCCATGAGTGAGCCTCTTACAGTTCTTAGAATCAAAACAGTTGATGGGAATCAAAACAGTTCTGGGAAGGGCAAAAGTAACTTGACGACTTCATTTCGCATGCTGTGATTTAAAGGATAGAAATGATCTAGTAGAAGTATCCTTAGCTTTGTTACTAACACCTTACATTAGTAAAACTGAGGGCAAGACACTCTCCTGTGCCAAGATCAACTCAATGCAGAGAGCAGGGTGGGCAGCCAGGGTGTAGATGGTGTTGCCTTGATGGCTCGTATTTGAATGAGAACCACTGAAATGGGTACAGTGTCCCAAACAGATGCATTCCATTATGTGAAACTAGAGGGTCTAGCACAGGGTTTCTCAAACTTCTGTACTGGTGACCCCTTTCACATAGCAAGCCTCTGAGTGCGACCCCCCCTTATACTTTTTAATGTATTTAACACCATTATAAATGCTGGAGGAAAAGCAGGGTTTGGGGTGCTCACGACCTCCCCATGTAATAGCCTCATGACCCCCTGAGGAGCCCAACCCCCAGCTTGAGAACCCCTGGTCTAGCAGGGCTGACCTGTGAGGATCATTTAAAGGAACTTGGTATGTGAGCTGTAGCCAGGGCCAGCTCCAGGCATCAGCGACGGAAGCAGGTGCCTGGGGCGGCCAATAGAAAGGGGTGGCAGTCCACCCGTTGTTGGGGCAGCACATCCGGGTCTTCGGCGGCAATTTGGCAGTGGTCCTTCACTCCCTCTCTTCCTCTTCGGCGGCGGCTCAATCGGGTTTTTCTTTTCTTTTTTTTTTTTTTCTTTCACCACTTGGGGCGGCAAAAAAGCTGGAGCCAGCCCTGGCTGTAGCCTGGCTAAAGTAGAGACGTGAATGTTTATAAGTATCCAAAGGGTATAAAAACCAAGGAGAGGAGAGGAGCCTTGGGCCAGACTATACCTCCCTGTGCTAGCCTTGCCAGTTGCCTCAGATTCCATATCGGTAAGTGAGACTTGTTCACCTTTGCAAAACACTTTGATATCCTTTGGTGGAAGAAGCTCATGCGTGCTAAGTATTAATTAATGTGATATTGCATTATCAACTCCATGTTGTCTGATTTCCAGTCCACTCTTGCGGTCCTCATGTCTAAGAACCTTCTACAGCAATAGTTATTTATCTTAATCCTAAATACACTTGCCCTCAAACAAAAAGACACACACAAAGGACCTAACAAACTTCCCTGCACTCTGTTTAGTGGCCTCTATTCTCACCTCTGTAGGAATACCCAGCAGAGAGGAGTGGGAATTAGTGGGGAAGTAGGGTTTGCTCCCCAAGCCCCTTCAGAAGAGACATAGGACTCTGCCCCCAAACACTGAAATCTCAGGGGATTCACAGTAAGCAAGGGGTTTATATAGGGATAAGCTTTGCCTCCCTACTGTTGACTGGATTCTCCAGCTGTTCATGGTTCCAGGATTTCCTCAACCACCTGGTGCCTCAGGAAGTCTCTTGGGTGAGCAGGGTCCACAGCATGTAGGGAAAACAGCATTAATTACCACAGACCATCTGCAGCAGTTTGCATAGCTGTGGCCCTCATGTCTGGGCAGGGCGTGACAATCCAGTGAGAGCTGCAGGCCACCCCTTTCCCTTCCAACTTGGGGAGCCCAGAGTCCTCATGGAAGGGCTTTTCCTTTTGCACCGATGTGGCACTTGCCTTTCCTGCACACCTAGGAGTGGATCAGCAGGCACATTCTCCCACGTGCTTGGAAAGCAAAGCATGTGGGAAGGAACTCATCCTGTGTTCGTGCAGAACCCAGAGCAGGAATGGAGAGAGGGCAGCTTGCACATCCCAAATCCTGGAGCTACCAAGGGTTGGTTTGGCCACAAGCTCTAAGGATTGCCCTAGCCATGGTGTAGAGGTTCTTGCAGGGGAGAGCAGGAACAGAGGTGGTTCTGGGCTTCTGCAGGGATCGCCTGTGCCAGGGATACTGTTTGGGAAGAGGGGCTGGGGGGAAATAAGACAGATCAAGGAGCCTTAAGACAACAAAAACAACAAAGAGTCTTTGTGGCATCTTAGAGACTAACAAATTTATTTGGGCATAAGCTTTCGTGGGCTAGAACCCACTTCATCAGATGCATAGAGTGGAAAATACAGTAGCAGGTATAAATACAAAGCAAATGAAAAGATGGGGGTTGCCATACCAAGTGGGAGGTCAGTCTAACGAGACAATTCAATTAACAGTAGGATACCAAGGGAGGAAAAATCACTTTTGTAGCGGTGTGCAGTTGCTGGTGAGTATTTGCTTCAGGTTGGGGGGCTGTCTGTAAGCGAGGACTGGCCTGTCTCCCAAGGTCTGTGAGAGTGAGGGATTGTCCTTCAGGATAGGTTGTAGATCCTTGATGATGCGCTGGAGAGGTTTTAGTTGGGGCTGTAGGTGACGGCTAGCGGCATTCTGCTACTTTCTTTGTTGGGCCTGTCTTGTAGTAGGTGACTTCTGGGTACCCTTCTGGCTCTGTTAATCTGTTTCTTCACTTCACCAAATGGGTACTGTAGTTTTAAGAACGTTTGATAGAGATCCTGTAGGTGTTTGTCTCTGTCTGAGGGATTGGAGCAAATGCGGTTGTATCTTAGAGCTTGGCTGTAGACAATGGATCATGTGATGTGGTCTGGATGAAAGCTGGAGGCATGTAGATGATGTAGGTAAGTATAGCGGTCAGTAGGTTTCCGGTATAGGGTGGTGTTTATGTGACCATTGCTTATTAGCACTGTAGTGTCCAGGAAGTGGATCTCTTGTGTGGACTGGTCCAGGCTGAGGTTGATGGTGGGGTAGAAATTGTTGAAATCCTGGTGGAATTCCTCAAGGCCTCCCTCCCATGGGTCCAGATGATGAAGATGTCATCAATGTAGCGCAAGTAGAGATGGGGCGTTAGGGGACGAGAGCTGAGGAAGCGTTGTTCTAAGTCAGCCATAAAAATGTTGGCACACTGTGCGACCATGCGGGTACCCATAGCAGTCCCGCTGACTTGAAGATATAAATTGTCCAGACAGGCCATTCCTCACTTACAGACAGCCCCCCAACCTGAAGCAAATGCTCACCGGCAACTACACACCATACAACAAAAACACCAACCTAGGAACCAAATCCTGCAACAAACCCCGGTGCCATCTCTGTCCATATATCTATTCAAGGGACACCATCATAGGACCTAACCACATCAGCCACACCACCAGGGGCTCGTTCACCTGCACATCTACCAATATGATGTATGCCATCATGTGCCAGCGATGCCCCTCTGCCATGTACATTGGCCAAACCGGACAGTCTTTACGCGAAAGAATAAATGGACACAAATCTGACATCAGGAATGATAACATTCAAAAACCAGTAGGAGAACACTTCAATCTCCCTGGTCACTCAATACAGACCTACAAGTGGCAAAAAAACTTCAAAAACAGACTCCAAAGTGAAACTGCAGAACTGGAATTAATTTGCAAACTGGACACCATCAAATTAGGCCTGAATAAAGACTGCGAGTGGATGGGTCATTATTGTTAATTGAATTGTCTCGTTAAACTGACCTCCCACTTGGTATGGCAACTCCCATCTTTTCATGTGCTGTGTATTTATACCTGCTACTGTATTTTCCACTCCATGCATCTGATGAAGTGGGTTCTAGCCTATGAAAGCTTATGCCCAAATAAATTTGTGAGTCTCTAAGGTGCTGCAAGGATTCCTCGTTGTTTTTGCTGATACAGACTAACATGGCTACCACTCTGAAACCTTAAGACAACAGTGGATCAGGCTCAGACTTTCTAGGTTCAATGCTGTTGCAGAACACTAGGGGGAGCTCCAGCAAATACAGTTTGGGTTCTTTTCCTTTGCCTTCTGGTTTGAGTCTTTAGAGTGCACTCAGGTCATGTTTTCCAGCTTTTCTTCACAACCATGAGAGCTGATTTTTTTTTCCTCCCCAGTGAAAACAGATTCTCACAGTCATATGATTCCAGGAGCTGGGCCTTTAGAAGAAACACCAACTATCATGAGACTTGCAATAAAATTGCAAGAGTTGGCAACGCTGCATATTCTCTCAGCAAAACAGTGGCTTTTGTTGGTGTTTTTGGAGGGTGGGGAGCAGCTAGGAGAACGTGCCTTGAACACAAAAGCAGAGACTGATTCAAAACATTTAGAAACTAGAGAACACTGCACACCCAGTCATGCCTATTTTATGACAAATGAAATTTAGGAGCTAAACACTTTTACTGCTGGTCTGAGTACTTCCCTACCGCTGCACCAATTCCGAGCATTGGGCTTTAAGTGGGGTTTTCATATTTTGACAGGTTCTGGATAAGAGTAATGTTTATCAGTTCTAAAACATTTTAGATCTTTAGTGTCATCAGTTCAATGGGTTGGTCTGAATTACTGTTGGCCTCCCTGCTAGTTGGGCATCGTCATTTAGCTTGGATGGGATTACTGCTTTGATACGCACGTGCAGACCTCTGCCTAAGTAAGTCGCTGATCCTGTAATCTAATCTGTGCCAGCTGACCTTTATGCCTGTGCAGAGTCCCACTTAAATCAAACCTCAGCACTAGTGCCAATGTCTGAGTGTGTGGCTCTGGTTGCAAGATTATGGCCTAGGTGTGAGAAATTTTCTGTCCGACCCTCTACGCCACCCTACGACCTTGGGCCCATGCCACTTCAACTGGTTTAGGTCTCATATCTTGCTTGGCTTGCTGCTGTCTTATGACATCCATAACCACAGTATCTGCCATGTTATATGGAAGTCAGTGGAACATTAGGTCCTACTTGGTATATGCATCAGCACAGCGTGGATGATCAGGGAACATTCAGCCAACTGTCAATCAGCAAGTGCCACTTCAAAGTAGATATGGGCCTGAACAAAGTTCAGACTAAAACCCAAATGTCCCTAGAATTTTGGAGTGTTTGAATCCAGATTTTAGTTTTGTCCATTATAATAATAGGGACCAGCCATACTATTCAGAGCTGGATTCCAAATTCAGGATGAGGGGTTGGATTTGAAGCCACACAGCAGCATCTGGTATGCACACTAATTCAAGGAAACAGCAAAGGAATGGGTTTCCTGCTGTATGCCATTCCATGCCTGTCACCTGGTCAGCATCTCAGAGTTTGCAGTTCAAAAGGATGCAAAGTTCTGAAAGTCCAACAAATGTGCAGGCCCACCTCAGTGACCGCCAGTGTTTGTATGATGTTACACGACTCCCCATTCCTCTCACAGCAAGACCCGCTGCTGTAGTGCTCTGCCTCAGTTTCCCCACTACATTCTTCAGCCTACTACAGCTGTAGAGGTGACTTGCTGCAGTGATTTCACCCTCCAGCTAAGTCATTAACAAAAGTCCACCCCTTCTGGAATACTCCTAGTCCAAAAACCGAAAATAAAACAAAGTCTTTGTCCCAGTCTCCCACTGACCCAGGTCCTCCTTTCTGAGGGGCTATCTTCTAATTCCATCACTCTTCTGCCCAGAACTCTGGGTTCAGCTTTGGCCCTTCCCAGGCTCCTTTCCACCTTTCCTCTCAGCCCCTCCTGGGCTCCTTTCCCAAGCAGCCACTCCCAGGCCTTCCTACCTCAAGCCTTCCACAGGACTCTGCCTGCCTCATGCTTTCCTCCGGCCCCCCAGAGCATTATGCTCTCCCCTTCAGCCAGCTCTCTGCTGCTGGGCTGCCTTCCTCTTAAGTCCAACTTCCAGCACAGGTGTAGCAGAGAAAGGCTAGTTGATCAGGGCTGACCAACCCAAAGCCTCCTGGCCCTTAGATGGGCAGACCACCCTGTTACACTTCAGTAATTACTTTTCCCTGAGGGGTTGCAGGTTTCCAGGCTATGACAAACCTACTAAGGCTCTTGAGGAACACGGTCTGTGTATTTTAGAGTAAATGTTCCAGAAACTCACACCAGAGACTGATCCTCCTGCATGTCATCTACGTAATTGAAGAGGCCTTTAATGCTATTCTGATGGATAGTGTTGTGCCTATTGCCACTGGAGAGCCTACATAGCATCTCACTGTTTCACTTCTATCAGAAATCATGCTTCCAGCTGTTATTTATACCTCCTGACATTAAATAGCCATGACTCACTGCCTATACCTGGACAACTATAACAGTTTAGGACAGATCAGCGTGGTCCAACTTTTGCTCTCTCCCATGAGGGCAACCCCTATGAATGTCTCTCTGTGTTTAGAAAAACAGTCAGCCAGCTGACAATTTCTGGAAAGAGAATATGACCTTCTGCGCTGGAAAGCTGAGGTTTCGTTTGTCAGATTTTCATAAGAGCCACTTCTCCCTATATTATTTATGAAAAGTGCTTTAAGGAAATGACTGCACAAATTTGTTTGTTTAAAAAAAAATGCAGCAGAAAGCCTTTTTCCGCAGCACACACTAATATGGATTGGGCAGCTAGTAGAAAGGATTCTTTAGCTTCCTCTAAGGTCAGATGCTTCTCTGGGGATGTATTCAGAAATAGCATGTGAAGGGACTCCCAGGCTGAAAGCTCCTTAGCAGGCACTCTCAAGGAAAGGGTCTGACAGACCACATTGTCTTAGAATTATTCACTCACATACCACAGAGACACACAGCTAAAGCGGATTTTTTTTCCCGTGGAAACCAGATATAAACAGACAGAACATAAACTTGGAGGGAAGCAGGATGAGCCCTACATGACCACAATCCAGTAGTGTTGTTAGTTAGGGTTGCCACCCCGCCCAGGTTTTCCCAGGATTGTCCCTTTTTTGAAGTAGCTGTCCTGGAAAATCTGTAAGGTGCTCAGCACACACCGCCAGTTGTCCAGTTTTATGGGCTCAGGAAATCCCAGTTTTTTGTACTTCAGTGGTGGCATCCCTACTGCCATTTTGCAATTTTGTGAGTCTTGCAATATTTGGCATTTTTCTTAATGCCCCAACTCCTGGAGTCATATGAATACACAAGGATCTCAACTTTAATGTAAAAAACAAAGTACGTTTCTAGTTCTGATAGTTGCAGGGGGAAATAAGAAAATGTAGCCCAAATGCACCCTAGAGGCTTAAAGAAACAGAAGGCAAATAAAGAGCATCTCACATTATTATTTTAAATCTCATAATTTTAAACTTAATCTTGTGTTTTTAGGAGGCCTGTCTCATGATTTTTGAGCACTTATATTTGGCAACACTGCAGTAGTCTTTGTTCAATCTCCCTTCTCCTCCTGGGAGAGACGGACTACAGCTTTGGGAGCGCTGGTGTTGGGGAGAGGTAGACACCTAGTTTGATAATCCCAGGTGCTTTGTTTACTCTGGTGACTAGAACCGGACAGAAGAAAGGAAGTCAAAGGGTCAGTTAGTCCAGAAAGATAAGCCAAGAAGGCAAAGGAGTCAGCAAGGGGCACAGTTTTTAAACGGTCATACAGTACTGTGATCATTTAAGATATATAGCTAAAAATGGCCCAAGTCAGAAGAAACCAAGAGTGAGGCAAGCAAGGTGACAGGGCTCTAGGCAGATATACTATAGTGCCAATTACCATAATAGCTAGTAATCATTTCCTATGTAAGTTAAATCTGCACAGTGAGGTCCTTGGTGAACTTAATGGAGTTTTCTCCTCCAAGTTCTCATTTCCCAGGATAAGGAGACTGCTTGGGGAATAATCTTTTTTAAAACTCACTATCTTGCTATTTAGAGTCCAGGTAATTTGTCAAGGAGGAGAGTATTGCAGGATCTCCTGAAAGTGGTCAGACTTACTGTAGAGGGAATTCTTCCAGTTCTATGGAGAGTGAGCCCACCTGCTCTAATGGGAAGTGAATTACTCCATCAGTTACTTATGTACCTGCTAAAACAAAACAGCTTGGGTTGTTTTGTTTTGTTTTTTTAAGAGAAAAGCTAATGCTAGGTCACATGGCAGCCTGCAGTGCCAAGGAAGAGCTAACGTGCTGATATTGTTAATAGTATAGCAGATGTTCAGACTAACGACAACACTGAACCAAAAGTTTCGCACCACCCCCAAAATCCTCTGAACTGGCCGGTTCTTGCGCCGTCGTTTCAAAGCGAAGTATGGGTCAAACCGCAATAATTCCTTAGCTGGGCTAAACCATGGGGACCCAAACAGCCCGGGCTCCGGAGCTGCCCTAGACCGAGCAAGCTAATAGTCTCCTATACGGCCCCAGAGCGCAATCACTCGCACGCTTTATATGATCCAGCCACCAGCTGGGGAAATAAGGAACGCCGCCCACTCCGCACGACGCCTTCCCATTGGCTGGTCCTCAGCACTCCTCCTCTCCATTGGAGGAGAGGCTTCGGGGTGGGAGGAAGTAGGCAGTGGGCGACAGCCGACTCGGCTAATCAGAGGCCGTGCTAACCCTAAATCCGCGTTCGGAAAAGGAACGTGGCGGAGCCAATAGGAGCGGAGCGGGGTCGGGTTTTGCCAGGGCTGGGTAAATGGGCTCGCGGAGCTCGTAGTGGTGCGGAGCCGGGCGCTGCAGATGCGGCTGGGGGAGAGCGCTGTGCTGGGCTGGGTAAGGATACCGATACCCCGGGCTGCGGGAGCCTCTGCGGCCCGGGCCGCCCGACCTCCCCTTGCATCGGCTTCCTGGAGCCGGGCTCTCGGCTCCTGCTGGCATTGGTTCCCCCAGTGCGCTGCCGCCCGGGCCAGAGGCTCTGCTGGGGCGGGGCAGGGCCGCAGGCGGGTGGGTGCCTGGAGAACTCGGGTGCTGCCTTGAGGAGCCCAGCCCTGGGGTGGGGGTACCGTGTCTCTGCGCCCCGTACCCCGAGTGGGCCCTTCCTCGGGCCCGCGCTGTAGGGGCGCGAGAGGGACAAGGCAGGCGGGGCAGTCCTGCTGTTGCAGCTCGGGGCCGCTGTAGTAATGTCCCCCACAGCCCTTCTTGCTGAGGCGGCTTGCGGGTGACCCCGCCCCGCCCAGCGTGTTACGGCCCTGCAGGGGGCTCCCGGGTCCACCCCCTCGCTGACCGACCTGTCTCTTCTGCCTCGTAGTCGGGGTGGTTGAAGTTGGGTTATTGGGCTCAGTTCTCTAGGCACTTTCCTGGTGTCCGTCCCAGGCTGGGGTTGGCTCCTTGTCTCTGCGTACACACTGGCAACGTGAAACCGCTGCCTTGGTAGGAAGAATGTGGGGCTGGAGGTGTGGCAGCACCCCCTGAGTGGAAGTGGTTTCCATGATATACAGCGTTTACAGTTTTGTTCAATGGCTCTCAATACCCCCACTATAAAAATTGTTCCAGCACACATGCGCTTAACCCCTGTGCATATTTGCTGTTAAAAGCAGTATTGACAGGCCCTTACTTCTGTTTTCTAAAGATACCTTTGGTTAAGGCCATAACAACTTTAAAAATCTTACTCTTTATACTGTTAGTTCAGGTCTGAAACAACCAATGAACTAAACTAAACCAGTCAGTTTCACAGTGGTGTTAGTTTTATTTTCTGTTGCTGATGCCCTAATCTTGTGTTATGGTGTTTGGCTTGAGAAGACTGCAGGACAGCTATGGACAAATTGTTTTAGAGGAATTTTTTTGAAAACCCTGGAGCTAAATACTAGTTCTTTCAGAATGAACTGATGTTAACATTGCTCCTTTCTGAATAGTCCCTTTTTCATGAACTTTTTTTTTTTTTAAGCACTGTTTGTCTGAGGAGCTCCAAGCACTCCATGGATATCTAGCCTCACATCTCCCCGTAAGAAAGGTGAGCATTTGTCTATATTTTCTAAATAAGGAAAACAAGATATGAATATATTGAGTGGCTGGCTGCTAGGTCCCATGGCAGGGATCGGCAACCTTTGGCATGTGGGCCTGGTGGGCCAGGCTGGTTTGTTTACTTGCCGCGTCCGCAGGTTCGGCCGATCGCAGCTCCCACTGGCCACGGTTCGCTGTCCCAGGCCAATGGGAGTTATGGAAAGCGGCACGGGCCGAGGGATGAGCCAAAGGTTGCTGATCCCTGTCCTAGGGTAAGACTGAGGCGGAGCAATGAATTAAAACCCAGGTCCTGATCCTTAGTACTAAAACAATGAGGAGTCCGGTGGCACCTTAAAAACTAACAGATTTATTTGGGCATAAGCTTTCGTGGGTAAAAAAAAGAAACTGTAGAGCTACAATTCATTTGCAAATTTAACACCATTAATTTAGGTTTGAATAGGGACTGGAAGTGGCTGGCTCACTACAAAGCAATTTTTCCTCTCTTGGTATTGACACCTCGTAATCAATTATTGGGAGTGGACCACATCCCTCTTCCCCCCCCCCCCCCCCGATTGAATTGGCCCTGTCAACACTGGTTCTCCCATTGTAAGGTAACTCCCTTCTCTTCATGTGTCAGTATATTTATGCTTACATCTGTAACTTTTCACTCCAGGCATCTGAAGAAGTGGGTTTTTTACCCATGAAAGCTTATGCCCAAATAAATCTTAGTCTTTAAGGTGCCACCGGACTCCTCGTTTTTGTGGATACAGACTAACATGGCTACCCCTCTGATATTCTTAGTACTATGACTTAACCATAGGTAACTTGCCCGTAGTTGTAGAGATGAGCCCAAGATACATTCTTGTGGATAAGATACACGATTATTATTCCTCCTTCAAATATTTATCACTATTACCACTTGGTATTGTTTGGAATGAATGTTAGTGATCCTCAAATGAATGGCCTAGAAAAATTCTCTGGCACATGGTTCTCAGAATGTTTCATAGTGTAAATCAACACCCGATACGCTTACTAGCAGCCCGCCCATTTGCAATCCGGTAACATGATGTAGTGACAGTTTTGTGTGACAGACTCTGTTACTGGCTGTGGTGACCAAGCTGTATATGAATGTTGTATAAACTTCCGGCTTTGAAAATGTTGCTGTGGATCACACTAAGATGAAGACAAGTGAGACGTCCTTGGCATTAGAAATCCAGCAATCTTTGCAAAAAGAAAGCTAGCTCATAGCTATAGCTAAGGAGTTATTGCATGGCTGAGACATGTTTAATTGAGAGCCTGAACTTGGGTATACCTTCCAGAAGGGGAAGGCCTGAAGGTTTCCCATCATGCCTAGTGACAGTTTTACCTGGCAACATCCCCATTTTCTGTAAGTGGTAATTGCAGTAACTTTCAGGGAACTATTGTAGATATCCATATGCATCCCTACTTGAGGGTGGACTTTTTTCACTTACATGATCTCTACTCTTACATTCTGCTCTCACACTGGAATTTCCAGACATGTAGGGAGAGTGGACTGCCACAGCTGGCAGAGTTTGCTCTGTGGATCAGAGACAGGGATTTTGCCCTCTTAAAAATGTACAGAGGGAGGTAAGAGGAGGATGGGGAAAATCTGCTCTAACTCGTGCTTACATCATTCATCTTATCAATATTTGAATTCATATCCTATCTGTCGCAGCAAAACTGTCAGACTTTTCGCCTGAAGGGAAGCATGTTTGGTCAAAGCAACAAGACTGAAATGTTTAGATTCCTTGGAACCACAGAGCCAAATCCATGGATGGATGATGATGGCAAAATATTTTTATTACACCTTGGGACCCTAAAAGTTATTGGAGTCCATTGTACCACATCAGGGATAGTCTTACTGCATGGTTGGCTGGATGCCTGAAGAGTTTACAGTCTAAAGAGACAAGACAGAGGGTGAGAGAAATGAAGCATTGTTGTCCCAGTTTTACAAATAGGGAGCAGAGGCTTATAGACATGAAGTGTCTTACCTGAAATCATCTTGGAAGCTCTGTGGCAGAGCTTTGAACTGATCCCAGAATTTGAGTGCCACTCTAGTGCTTTCACCACAAGACCAACATTCCTCCCCTAGAGCTGACTTCTTAATTCCAAGGCAGATGAATTCTGTACTGTGTATGATTTAATGGGAAGGTTAGGGTGGGGCACCTTTGGCTGAGTCACTAAAATTAAGTGTGGTCTGCTCTGCTTGGATGTTTAAAAATCTTTACAGAATTTCCTAGTAGACCAATTTAGAACCAAGATTTCACCTCTCCTGGCTCTTTAGAAATATGCTGGTTGGTTGCCACCATTCATCTCAGAGATAGCTGACTGTTGCTGTTGGCATATGGTTTACATAGCAGTACACCTACAGTATTTATCATCTCTTATTAGGGCTCAGAAACAACTGTAACAGTGTAACTGAAGCAGGGATGTCTGTGCCAGTCCACTGTGCCTGTAACAATAACTCTGAGAGGTGTGAACTGCCCGAGGTGAACTCGGATGCCTAGTGGTGGTGATTTAAACATCAACATTAAGGCCATGTCTACATGAGAGCTTACAGCTCTACCGATGCAGCTGTGCCGCTGTAAGATCGCTCGTGTAGTTGCTCTATGCCGACGGGAGAGAGCTCTCCCATCAACATAATTAAACCACCCCCCAACAAGCGATGGTAGCATGTTGGCGGGAAAAGCTCTCAATTTACTATGATTGATATCTCATTTTAGTGCCATAAGTGGGTGGTGGTTGGGAGTCAGGACAAGTAGTAGTATCTCCTAATCAAGAAGGAACCAACCCCAGGGAGCCCAGCGGAGGACATGGATATAATCAGGCCCTGCTGAAGAGGGGCCCAGGCATCACTCAGTATCATGCTTTGAATATCTACACAATTTACTGTGAACCTCATGTCATTTTGGTGACTTGCATAGGTGAGGCTTATTTTTGTGCGTGGAGTTTGTAAGAGTAACATCACCTCTGTATTAGTTTTTAGAAAATAACCGGGAAAACAAACTCCTCCCTGTTTGGTGTATTTACCAACAGCAGTGACCCTTGTGACCTAAACTTTAAGGAAAATCTGTTTGTTGCTTCAGAGTGTGGTTTTTTTTTTTTTTTTTTTTTCCCCTTGAGCTAAGCATAGCTAGAAAAAATAGGCCTCCTCACCTAATTACCACCAAAGAGAACTGTATAAGTAGGTTTCAGAACTTTCAAGTCAATTAATAAATCTCCTGCCAGTGTAGACCAGCAATTCTGTGCTCTATCTATCTGATCTTGATCTTGTATTTCATTTCCAATGGATACAGTACTTACTCTTGTGCAATACAAGGGAGCTTTAACATGTGGTCTTGTGGAATAAGCCTACAAGGAAAACGGTACCTGTTGCAGTGGGATAATGACACAGTGGGTCAAATCCTCAGCTCTGTTGAAGTCAGTGGAGCGATACTCCGCTTGATCCACTGTGTGAAATAGATAGGAGAGTTAGAGCCAGGACTACTGGTTCAATCCCCATCTCTGTCACTTACTAATAGCAATTATTTAGTACTATAGGGTCATCATTCCATTTCACTTTTGTCATACATACAAGTCTGCAGGATCAGCCTCTTGACTCTGTTCTCAATTTTTTATATAAATTGAGAGAATTGTAACAACTCCTGGCTCCACAGAAGAAAAGTAGAAAACGATGTGATTTATTTATTTATTTTGGTAACTATTAGGATCATATTTAAAACTGGTGTTGCCCTTCCTTATTCACTTTATTCAGAGGCTCATATTCAAGAGTTGTTTGAACAATATGAAAATGCAGACTTAACCTGCATTTGTTTGTTACATTTTTTTTTTTGAAAGCTGCTATCACTAGCGCCATAAAGGAAGTGTGTTTGTTTGTCTCAACCTTTCCTGCTTTCTTTACTGATTTCCTTTCCTGAAGTGTCTTTCCTTCTCCCAGCCCCAGCCTAGGAAAACTCATTGTCTACACACAACTTCCATTTGGTAAAATGGACAAATATCTCTGACTCTATGGAAGAAACTTTCTTTGCTTCCTGTCGAGTGGAATTCCTTCGCCGTCCTTGGGAGCCAGGAATCCACTCTTGGTTCATATATACCTCCTTATAGTCCACTGCTTCCATGAGGCCTGTCAGCACTAATCCACCAGTCAAAGTGGCGTAGAAACAAACTGTACTAATTTGACATCCTTTTCCTGGTCAGCTGGTGCTTTGTGTCTCCATCGTGTTGTATTTCTGTTTGAAGTGTGAGCTCCTTGAGCCAGGGGCCTTGTCTTCCTCTGCTTTGCATAGACCTAAGCACGCTGACCATGCTCAACAAATATGAGAGAGAGAGAGAGAGAGAGATCAGGTTGGATCCTAAAGTCTTACTGCTCTGAAGGAGCGCTCACTTAAACAAATGAGATGTTTTGTAGCAGACTGTGCTTGAGTGGCTAGACCTGAAATTTGATGGTCCAGAGCACAGCTTTTTAGAATCTGTTAAAAGAAATAGCGGTGTTGGAGAAGCTGACTGCCAAAGTCTGTGGAAAAGGGGTGTGAATGTCCTTATTTGTCCCCATTTGGGAACTATTTACCAACCTCAAGGGGTACATTCACATAAGGAAGATGATGCAGAAAGGAAATGGGGACCATTCTGGCTTTGAATGGAATTGATCATCTCTGAGAGTAGTGACCATTGAAGGGTCAATTGCTAGTAGGGATCTAGACCAGGCACTGTAATACTATATTGTGATGTCGGAGACTTTAAACAAACATACTATTAACACAAAACGTAATGAACAAGGGAAGGGGGGATTGGTAGAACTATATGGCTTGGTCTGACCTTATTAGCATGATTGGGATAGAATTACTCTGTCACATCTCTGCATTTCTCCATGGTTTCTTTTAATCCCCTTTCAAAGAGATGCTGTCGAGCTTTTTTTAAAACCTGATTTAAAATACAAAATGTCCTTCTGTGTTGTATTGCTATCCCTAAGATTACTGAAACTGCCAACCCATAAGGTTAGTGAAAGTGGAATACATTTTGAGAATGTAAATGTTACTTCTGCTATTTGTTTATCTTCTGCACTTGGCACAACTTCGCTAGTGAAAACAGGCTATTTGGTGTCCCTTTCTGGGTCCTGTGCAGTAGCATCACATTGTGTTGTTCAGGTTGTAGAAACTGCAGAGGAAGGCTCACACCCAAATAACTGGCTTTCACGTGTGTGTGTGTGTGTGGGGGGGGACATTCCTGACAATACTTACGCTATGTAAAACCTAAATTTGGATCCAAACTGCTTGAGACTGGCCTCTTACTCTTCCCTTGGTTCTCTGGCATATACAGAAGCTGTGTGGTGCCATCTCAGCTACAGTGGTCAGAGGGCTAAGTATTTATTATGATCTGGTGGCATGTGTTACCTAGCCTGTTCTCCCTTCACTGATTCAGAAGTATGGAGTGTCTGGATGGCTGCTTACACAACACAAGCCTGACTTTGCCTTTAAAGACTCCACTTCATTTATTTCATAACTTGCCTAGTTTCTAGAAGCTTGGGTGTAAATTTTCAAGAAATGTGAGTGCATATGCACTCTCTCACAATTGTCTGATAAGCACGCATCAGCAAGTGACTTGCACATGCAAGATGGGCAGGCACAAAAGTGAGAAGTTTCAGAGTAACAGCCGTGTTAGTCTGTATCCGCAAAAAGAAGAACAGGAGTACTTGTGGCACCTTAGAGACTAACAAATTTATTAGAGCATAAGCTTTCGTGGTGGGCTGTAGTCCACGAAAGCTTATGCTCTAATAAATTTGTTAGTCTCTAAGGTGCCACAAGTACTCCTGTTCTTCTTTTTACAAAAGTGAGAGTATGCTCTTGAGAGCTTGGGTCATTAGGTTTTATTCTACTGAGCAAGAACATAACATTATTGTGAAGCAGGTAGCCCAAGACTGAGTGCTTCTACCATCTCTTCCACCTCTGAACTGTATTGCTTTTATCGATAATGCAGGAATTACACTGATACTTCAGGCTTTGAAGGGAAGGTAGGGGAGACTCTTCTGGAAAGAGTATCTCACTTGGGAGATAATTTCAGAAAGAAAATCTTCTCTGTACTTCCACTTCAGGTTTAAAAGGGAGACAGTATCTGCCTCTTGGGCCATGTTGGGCTCCTTTGTCAAGATCCTTGGATTAAATGCTCTATAAATGTCATAGGGAATCTCTCTTTTAAACCTGAAGTGGAAGTACAGAGAAGTTCAGTGACTTGGCCAGTCACAGAACAAGTCCTGACTCTCACACTCATGGTCCAAACAGCAGGACCTCCTGGGAGAGAGCCGTCCTGAACCTGATGGAGTCTAAAAGCCTCTTTGATGGGGATGTGAGGGGTGAAGTAGGTGCATTCTTAGGGTTGACATCCTTGGCTAATGCGGGCATGCAATAGCAGTGCACCTAGTCTCTCCAGTGGATAAAATAAAGAGTTGTTCCTCTTGACTCTTCTCCATGTCACTTTGCTATTTCTGAGTAGCAGCGTATGGAATTCGGCCAAAACAATGAGATTTGTGCTGTTAAACTCCAAGTTGTTGCCCTTCCAAATGTTTTGCTCTTTCTCTATGAAACAACCAACATTGTCCCAGCTGTATTAACTTACAGTGAGAGAGGGCTCCTCTTCCAAGAAACTAGTTTTCTTACATGCTTAGTGTGGGAGGGGAATACTTCCCTAGGAAATTCATAAGGCTGTTAGATACAGTAAAAGATTTTTTTTATCATGCATGTTGGGGGAATGGAGGAGTGCTAGTAAGTAAAAAATTCCAGTTAACTAAGAGGATTGGGGTGTGTGGGCTCTGAGAGGGAGTTTGGGTGCGGGGGGGGGGGAGCTCAGGGTAGGGGATTGGGGTACAGGAGGGGTTTTGGAGTGCTGGATCCGGGTGGCACTCATCTCAGGCAGCTCCCTGGAAGTGGCGACCTGTCCCTGCTGCTGCTGCTAGGTGTAGGTATGGCGGGCGACTCTGCGCGCTGACCCTGCCCTGCACACTGGCTCCGCAGCTCCGGTTGGCTGGGAACTGCAGCCAGTGGGAGCTGCGGGGGCAGTGCCTGTGGGTGGAGGCAGTGCACAGAGCCACCTGCCACACCTCCAGCTGGGAGACGCTGAGACAGGTCGCCGCTTCCAGGGAGCCACGCAGCCAGGTAGGGAGCCTGCCAGCCCTGCGCCAACCAGACTATAAACTGAACTTTCTATGAAGATTAGCAATGCCAGTTTATAGAGCTTTCTGGTTGGTACAGGGCCAGATAACACAGCGTTTTACTGCACTTACATTTCAACAGATTGGCTTAAATGTAGCCCAGGCTCTTAGTGACCAAAAATTTACCTATGTCTGGCTGCTTCTTATTGATCTATCCTGTGGGCATTGGACACAGTCTCCTTTCAAGCAGACAAATGACCGCTCATGACTGGCACTTGACAGAGGTGAAGCTTTGATTGGGCCATGGAAAATGAACTGCTGTCTAACCCTTAGAGGTCTTTCTTCGGTCTCAAAGTCAAGGCACCGTGGTGAGGAGGAGAGAACAGCTGAAGCAGCTATGCACGCTGTGGCTAAAAAGAGGACTTGACTCTCAATTGGCTACTAATCCAGCCCTGAATTTCACTTCCCCTGCCCAACAGCTTAAAAGACGAAACAGAAAAAAAACTCAAACCACTATCTAATTTCATCTAGAGCATGATGCATTTTTCAATGTGCGAGTTTATCATGTTGTACTAAACTATGTAGTCACAATCCCTGCCAGGATATCCCCATTACAATTGCACTTCTTGCTTAGATTTCCAACTTGATGTCTGTGGCTTTTAGTTTGTATCATGGCTTTAACGTTTTATCTCTCACCTCTTGTTGGGTTTGCTTCTAGGCACTGTATGAGAGACTGATGATGATCACGTTCATGAACAGCTCAGACAGTGAAGAGGAAGCCTGCAATGAGAGAACATCACTGATATCCGTGGAGAGCCCTCCTGCAGCCTCCTACCAGGATGGCCTGCAAGCACCAGAAGCAGCAGAAACGCAGACTTACAGGGTAGGTCTGCACTGCGTCTAGAAAGAGAGGAAATGTGGTATGATGCCATTGCTGCTCTGCTGAATAGATCACTTAGTGCCTTCCAGTGTATCTCAGGGTTGGCCATGCCTCGTTTCAGAGGTACTGCAGTTTGTGTATTTCTTAAATAACAGCAGTAGTCTTTTCTTTCCCGGTCTCTTCATGCCCCTCCCCTCCCAGTTGCTAGAGCTATGAGTTTTAAGCATGATCTGATACCCGTGACTTTCCTGAGGGATGTTCTCTCTAAGCTTCCTTTTTGTTTAATTAAAGGGCAAAACTAGCTGCCTGAGCTCTTCTCCAGAGCTTCCTCAGTACTGGGCAAACAAAACAGATGTTAAATAGGATCTTATGCAAGTAATAGTGAAGCAACCATTTAATGCAAGGACAGGATTGCTGAGAGAACAGATTCAAATGGCTGGGCATCAGACCCTTCAGCTGGAATTATCTTCAATTCCAATTGTGTGCACTGCCCCCTCCCCATTTTTAAATGTCTGCAGATGTTTATGCTTTAGACTTAATTTTTATTTTTTTATTTTCCAGTTCATAGCATGTCTGACACAGGTGATGTTTGCATCGCTAGTCATGGGGCTTCCATGTTCACTTCCACGTAGTTAGAGCTTTCTGCTATTCTATAGGGTGTGACTGTGTGTCACCAGGAAATCTAATGAGTGAATGCTTTGCATGGAAAATAAAGAGGGTCTTATGCATACTTTAACCTCTCTTTACAGAAGAGACATACTGGTGGCAGTTGTAGCCCTAGTGATGCTGACAGCGGTAATTCTGACTCAGGACTTCCAGTAAGAGACATTGCTGTGGACAATAAAGAGGAGGAACTGACCCTGAAATATGGAGCAAAGCATGTGATCATGCTCTTTGTGCCTGTCACGCTGTGTATGATTGTTGTCGTTGCCACCATAAAGTCAGTGCGCTTCTACACAGAGAAAAATGGGCAGTTGTAAGTAGGTTCCTAAAAGGTGTGTGTGTGGGGGGGGGGGATGTGTGTGTGTGTGTGTGTGTGATATCTCATGCATTACAAACACATTCTGTGTCCATATACATAGAGATGTGTATACCCAGAGGCCTTCCACACTGGGATGAGAACCTTTACCCACTCAGTTAAAAACTAAATCTGTAAACAGGCAAAGACTTTATTCTTTTGAACTGGGCTAAATATACTAAGTTCATTTGACAGGAATGGATCCTAATGTACCAGTTACAAACCAATGTGGGAAAAGGGCACTGATTTTAGGATAGTCACTTGGATAGGACTTAAACTGATTTTAGTCTGGCTGTCTCAGAAGTTGTGGTGAGGTTGCTTCCCACCACATTATAGGAACTCCAGTTGGATTCCCTTTTTTTTGCACCAGCTGGCAGCAAATGGGACATAGCACACTTGGATGGATGGATGGAAAAGTGTCTCTCACTGCTGAGTGATCTCTGTGGCTTCTAAAGACTCATGTTAATAGGCACAGAGAAAGTTCCATCCAGCCCTCTTGACCAGGACCGAGACTGAGGACATTCTTGGGGCTGTAACACGGGACTGGAGGCACAGGCGCCAATTTTCCTTGGTGCGGCTGGGTGCTTGTGCCCCCTGCCTCGACTCTGCCCACTCCCTGCCCCTATTGGACCCCTCCCCGAATCCCCGCCCTGGCCCCACCTCTTCCCCGAGCGCGCCGCGTTCCTCCTCCCCCCAGCGCTTGCCGCGCAAAACAGTTGTTTCGCGGCGCAAGTGCTAGGAGGGAGGGGGGAGAAGCAGGACGCGGTGGTGCACTCAGGGGAGGAGGTGAAGCAGAAGCGAGCTGGGACATGGGGATGGGTTGGGGAGCTGCTGGTGGGTGCAGAGCACCCACCAATTTTTTCCCGTGGGTGCTCCAACCCCGGAGCACCTACGGAGTCGGCGCCTATGACTGGAGGATGTTTCATAATGGGATTAAAAGGGGACTAGCACTTCCCTGGAATATAGCTGAAGTAAACAATGTTAGGATGTGTGGAGAAACAAGAGACTCTAGAAATCAATGGTGCAATCTTAACCTTATCACACACAATGTACAGCAGAAACAGAAGGGTCCAGAGACAAGCAACAAAAATGACTAGTGGTCTGGAGAGTCCTCCGTATGCAGAAAGAATGAAAAGTCTTTATTTAAAAGATGCTGAAGTTGATGGTCCCTTCCCTTAGTGATCCATAGGGTTCTCTGCTGTGGGTGCTCTCTAAGCACACTCTGGGGATTAGGGCTGGGTTTCCAGTGATCATGGGAGTCGCACACAGACGTTGGAGGACACAGTTTATTTTGGTGGCGGTATAATAGCATAGTATGTACCTATCTGCGACGTTACGTCTCTTTGCTCTGCAGGATCTACACTCCTTTCAGTGAAGATACACCTTCAGTGGGCCAGCGTCTCCTGAACTCCGTGCTGAATACCATCATAATGATCAGTGTTATCATCGTGATGACCGTGTTCCTAGTTGTGCTGTATAAATATCGTTGTTACAAGGTAAGGTATTTATGCTGGACAAAATATAAGTCATATAGTAATCAGCGAAAGCATCCCAAACTAGTTTTGAGAGGGCTTGTGTGTTGGTGAGAGACATATAGGTATTGCATTAGTAGTTCTCCTAGACTTTACACATAATGGGAATCTCCTTTTAGAGTAGCTATTACCAGCAGGTATGGACTTTATTATCATCTTTCTTCACAGCCAGTGGGCATTCACAGATAACTAAACTGATGCTGGTTTTATTTTTTGACTGTTGGGAGCTCATAGCTAGATTTGTTTGGTAGAGAGTAAAACCAAAACCAGCATGCCCCATCTCCTCCACTCTTGTGTAACACCCTGTGTGACTATGCAACAGCTGTTTGAGTTTTAGTCAAAGTTCTGCACTGAACGGAGACTGCATTTTTTTTTTGTCTCCATTTCTTGCAGTTGGTTTTGAAGTATGGTCAGTCTCTGGAATTTTTTAAGTACTTGAGAAAGTACATTTCACATGTAACAGAGCTGTATAAGTGCTCTGTCTAGGCTCCAGGTTAATCTGAGTTTATTTAATAAAACTTGTGGATTTTTCTACCCCCATCAGCTATCCTCTCCTATAAGTTAAAGGTCTGTGGCTTTGTACTATAGTCTCCATTTTGGCTTGAATCCTATATCTTTGAGTGAAGAGGTTTCAGAGTTTAAACTCTGTCCTGACTGATATTAGCAAATGAAGATGTCTTGATATAGCTGCACTGTCCCATCAGTTTCCTCTTTTTCAAGAGTGTGAGGCCAGCTTTCTGAGGAAGTGGATAGTTCCTGGCTGTGAGGATTGGTTTGGAGTTGTCTGTGGTGGGTGGGGTGGGGGGAGGAAGAGGAGAGTATTTAGAGGGGAAAAAGCAAATTCAGTTCTTGTTCTGCTGTGTAAAGTGGCAGCAGGCTGCCCAGGAAGAGATGTTAGATTTCATTTATGGGTGGGGGTGGGGGTGGGAGTGGGAGGGAGAGAGATTGAGAGGGAGAAAGAAAGAACGATCAACAGAACCCTGTGGGGACATCAACAGGCTATGGGAGAGGAGGGGAACATACTAAGAGGTCAGGTGTGGAGGCGGAAGGACAATCTGAGCACAGTTGTGAAAGCCCAAGGAGGAAGTAATCAGCTGTGAAAGCAGAAGATAAACTTATCAGGATAACTGCAAATAATAGGAGCCCTCCTCTGGCTTTGAGGAGCCAGTCATTGGTGATCTGAACCATGGAACCTACTGTATTTTTCACTCCATGCATCTGATGAAGTGAGTTATAGCCCACAAAAGCTTATGCCCAAATAAATTTGTTAGTCTCTAAGCTGCCTCTAGGACTCCTCGTTGTTTTTGTTGAACGAGGGAAGTTTCAGTGTTGTGGAGAAGTTGGAGGTCAGACTGCAGTGGATCCAAAAGGGAATTGGTGGCGAGGAAGCCAAAGCAGCAGGGTGCCGGTAGCATGCTCAAAGAGCTTGGAAAGAAAGATAAGAATAGAGAGAGGCTGAGGTAACTGGATAGTCCAGGGGGATCCCTCTCCTTTCCCTATGGAGTGCATTGGGTATTGAAGGAAAGAGAGGAAGACTGTCAAAGGCTGGCAACTTGTGGGTCCCTGACAACACTGGTGCACACAACACTACACCATGAAGAAAAAGCTGTCCAGTCATGTCAGCTACTCTCTTGTCTTTCCATTGAACAGTTTATCCACGGTTGGCTGATTCTTTCATCACTGATGCTGCTGTTCCTTTTCACCTACATCTATCTAGGGTAAGTGCCAACATTCCGCTTGTACTGTAGTAATTAAGTAATTCATTAAACCCTTGTGTTTGCAGTAGACAGTAAAACTTGTTTTTCTTGGTACAAATTAGTCAACAGCAAAGACTGAAGAGTAGTTTGTAGTGAGGCTGCCTGTTGCTCACACTTCATTGTCTTTACAAAACATGCTATGGTCCATCAGCTCGCATGTTGACAAAATATTGTCAAGCAAACTAAACCGCAGTGGATCATAAAAACTATGGTTGCCTTATCTTTGCTTTTTAAAAATGGTTTACTTGCTAATTTGCAAGAGAAGGCTCCCTGTTTGGAGGGGGTGTTATCGCTGAAGTTTGCCACTTGAATAGTGAGCTCTCAAAATGGGCTGTTGGTGCAGCAGTGGCACCTGAGAGCTGGGCCCGAGAGAGTTTTTTCTGATGGTGGGGGAAGCGGGGGATACTCTGATTTGACAGTGTGCCTTATTTTACACTCTCGCCACATCTCTGCAAATCTTTCTTTCCCCTTAACTTCAGTGCTGGGTCACACCTCGCATCTAGCTTGCTAATGATATATTTATTTTGTCTTGAAAATTTGTACCTTGGGCAGGACATTTCTCGTTTGCCATCTCTACTAAATGCTGTCCACACTGCTGCTCTCTTATTTTCAGCTCTGTCTGGAAATTTTGCTCACCTGAGTGAGCAATCCGATCGTTGGTGTCTCTCGTTATCTATCCCAAAGTGTAAGGCAATGCAATACTTGTGTGCTATGTAGTGTCCACCCTACTGCCGTAACACTATAGCGAACTGGAAGCAGCCATTGACTGCAAGGCAAGTGGGCAATTAGTGATGGGAAGCAATGATGGCACCTTCTGCTTCGGGTGAGAGAGCAACAAGTTTGTGGAACTGCTACTGCTTCCAGCTGGGCCGTGTGATTGCTGCACCCATCAGCCCACATTCGACAGCATGGCCTTCAGTTTGAGAGTGGCCAGCTATGGCACAGCTGAGGAGTCTGAGGCTGGGAATGGGGAGGCTCATCTTACAGATCTCTCGCAGTCCTCCTCTTGGGCAAGTGGAATTTTTTAAATTCAGGACCTGACTTGCTTTATCTTAGTCAGGCCTGAGGTCTGCCTATTCGACTAGTGCCATGAAGGTGTCCTGCCTGTCAGCTGCATATTGCTTAGCTAAATCACCTTTGGTTTCATTCTGCAGCGAAGTGCTGAAGACCTACAACGTGGCTATGGATTACCTCACCTTGTTCTTTGTCATCTGGAATTTTGGAGCAGTTGGGATGATTTGTATCCACTGGAAGGGTCCCTTGCACCTCCAGCAGGCCTATCTCATTATGATCAGTGCGCTGATGGCATTGGTTTTCATTAAATATCTACCCGAATGGTCAGCGTGGGTCATTCTAGGAGCCATTTCCATTTATGGTAAGGGTTGGATGGGACTGTTATAATGTCTGTCTTTAACTAACATGCAGAACCAATGCAGGAGGAATGACTGAATTTATGGAACCCCTTGGTGTGGACAGTGGGCTTTACCAGGAGTAACCTGGCAGTAATGCAAAACTCATTGGTTCGCTATTGGGGAAATACCAGATTTTTGGCATTAAGTAAAAAAGTCTGTCTTCCTGCGGAACTGGGGGGAACTTATCCCAGGTGACATTCTAAATGGTTTGGAGCATTGAAGGGGATAAGCTGGCTCGCAGTAATGAAATGTACAAATGACATGAACTATATAGAAGACAAAATAATAAGGGTCTTGAACCAATGGATCTTGAAACATGAATAAAAAATTCTATGTGTAACCAGACCCTGTACACCTCAAGTACATTATAGTCTCATTTTAAGGAAATGAAGGCCTGTTTGAGGGCACTTATAAGATTTTTCAGCATGCTGGCTAACATTATAACACTGAACTGGGAGACTGTATTTCAGCAAAGGGGATCTTCAAGCAGAGACTAATTATGAGATGGTGTTATGGTAATCTGACCAACTTTACATCATAACTATTGTGCATAAAATATCTTTAGATGCCATTTCGAAGGGAGATAGGAAAAGAATTGCCCATTAGATTTGAAATGTACAGAACATGTGGCTTGAGATCCGAGAATCTGACCCTTTTCTCTTCACAGATCTGATCGCTGTGCTGTGTCCCAGAGGGCCATTGAGAATGCTGGTAGAAACGGCACAGGAGAGAAATGAACCTATATTTCCTGCATTAATATATTCTTGTGAGTAATCAAGTAATCTAGATTTGAATGCTGATGTTCTTACTGGATTTCTATCAATTCCAAGCTTATAGCCACACTTTACCAACGAGCAGCATTTTCCTTAACTACTTGCTCTCAAAACTACCAGAGGGTTTGTCGTCTAAACTAGCATTGATAAAGGTATTGGCTAATTCAAGTTAACTGGTGGTCAACTAACTAAAACTACAATATGGCCACAAACCCTAGTCCTAGTCGTACCCTTAGAAATCGAGTTGTTTAAATGCTGATTTACCAGTTTTTTTATCACTTTGGCATGTGTGTTGTGTGGGTTATAGGCAACATCTTTCAAGATATGAATCAGCCTATTGTGGTATTAAGCACAAGCTATGTTAGAAGAACATTAAGGCTGCAAAGTCAAGCACTCCTATTTAGGAAATGTCAAAATAAAGGTTACCCGTGTACTTCGCATTATATAGCACATCGTATGTTCAAAGCACACATCCCATTGACTTCAGTTGCAGTTGTGAGGACTCAACACTTCTGCAAATCAGACTGTAGGGTCTCAAGTTGGGCATGCAGAAGATGAGGAATACACCGTTTAGCTTTTCACAGGTGGTCACTTGGTTTTAAGTGACTTTCCCAGCATGCCGCAGGCACTGTGTGGCAAAGGCAGGGATAGAATCCAATTCTCCAGGGCAGCATTCAGCTGCCTGAATCGTGAGACTGTCCTTTCTCTTCCTGCAATCCCCTGCCTCGTTCTCCACATGCCTTCTAACTCTGCAACAAATGAAGCAGGGGTCCTTCAGACAATAGGCTCTTTCACTATACAACCTTGATTAATCCTTAGTGCACATCAATCTTGTGCTCTGAATGAAGCAGGGGTCCAATAGGTAAAAAGTGATTATGCAATTAAAGACGATGATGATGTATGTGTACGAAAGGGTTATGCTGTAAGGTGCTGGAGCATGCCCATTGTGCACGCAATATTCAGAGATTTTAGCTGCTAAATTGTAAAGTCTTCACTGAGCATGTGCAAGCCAAGATTTTTTCAAAAGCTTAAAACTTGGCCAAAATTGGGCAGATGTTCACTTGAAGAGCAAAAGGCACCTCCTTAACACACAGGCCACCTTCTACTAAATTTCAAGTTCATGCTCCAAAGCATGGTGGTACTAGAACTTCTCACAGAAAAGGTCACCAGATTTTTTCTTCATATGAGCGAATAACATTTTTTCCTAGCCTTGTCTGGCAAACAGCTACAGTCTTTTGGTTGATACTTTCCAAAAAAAAAAAAATTCAACCATAGACATGTGTCCAGTGTGGAAAACTCAGCTCAAGCTGTAACATTTATAAGCAACTGAAAGTAGGGACTTAGGGGAGATGTCAGACCACCTTTATAATAGGTGGTGCTACCAGTCCCACTTATGATACCTTTTATGTCTTAAAAGGTGGTATGCATGAGAACCAATGTCTCCTTCACAGAATCAGAAGTCCTAGAGAGAAACTTAAATCATCTGATTTGTACTAATATTTTAGCAGGTGAGACCACTGGATACAAAGGAAACCCATTTATGCTTGTGTTGATCCCCGCATACAACTCTGAACTGACATCTTTAAGGGTATAGTCTTATTTTATTAGCTAGTACAGGGCAATCGCTGTTACAGTAGTCTCCCAGCTACTTTCTTCTTTGTCATGTCCAATGCCTTAGAGAAATTTGGCCTGCATGCCCCAGATGTTGCACTGATATGACCACACCCACGCCAAAGAAACCTGTGTGCAACAGTCCTGACATCAGAATTACTCTGTAGCATTCCTACAGTCAGCCTCTCTGCTTTTTCTATCCTGTATGGGTACATCTCTGCCATTATCACACTGGTATTTGAGCACCTTTCAGTAGTGCATTAAGCAACGTGTCAAACATCTGTCACATGGCTGGTTCTTTCTCATCCTCCCTCCAGGGGGAGAATTGCAGGTGCAGTGTAACTTTTTTTTGTTGTTGGTTGTTGCCCACTTGCATAGGGAAGCGGAGGGTAACTTTTTATTGGGTCAGCATTTTCTCCTGCTTTCCTCCCCCTCCCCCCCCCCCATTTTAAAAATATATTCTTCAGAAAAGGCACAATTACTTCGAAGGGCTTAGGACCTGTGTTATTTAATGGTCTCACACCTTAACTAAGACATTAAACCCATATAGGAAGGTGTGGGGATTTTGATGATCTCTTATTAGCCTACCCAGGTTTCCTGGGCTGACAAACCTCTTACCAGGTTCCACCCTAAAAAGGAAGTGAAATACTTATGATAATAAATCCCTAAGATAGGGGGCTTATTATGAGAGCAGTGATGCTATGGCTGGTACCACAGTAACATTGCTGCAGAAGTTATCTGATGGCACTGAATACATGATGAACCTCTCTTTAGATACAGGATGCTCCGTCTGGCAGGTGGAAATTGACATAGGCTAATATAGCTGCTCTTTAATGAAGTCTTTTCCTGGTTCATCCTACTGCCATGGAGTTATTGGAAAGGACTCCTCTGGGATGTTGTGCTTTTTTTTAGCAAGGCTTCTGTTATGCTGTGGGAGGGAGAGAGGCAGGGGGAAAGGTCTGGATAAAGTCTGACTCTCAGCACAGCTAATAAATCAAGAACTTCTTCTGTTGGAGAAGGGGAAAAAACACCGAAAACAGTAACTCAACAAAAAGTTTATTTAGCCTGACATCCGTGTTTCTGTTGTAAGACTGCAGTCCGTGGAGGCTTCCTTGCCGCATCTAAGCCTCAAATGAAATCGCAGTCTTTATATCTGCCTTTGCGCACTCATAAACCATAAAGAAACCAAAGCCCTAGTGTACATCTCAAGTAAATTTCTGCCTTTTTTCTGATCTCAAAAGGGTCCCTGCCTTCCTTATTTTAGGGAGCCATCTCAAAAGTAAACCCCAAACCATCCTCTGGCTGCCCTTGGATATTCCCACTTACCTCCCAGGAGGCTTCCAACATCCCCCTTACAGAAAAACAAGAGGGAAGGGGTGGCCAAACAGAAATAAACAGAAAAATCCCTCAACACCTTAGGTAAGTGGGTTGCAGCATTCTCTTGTTACCAAGAATGTTACATAAAACCTACCACTATCCCTGCCCTTAGTGGCACTATTTCCTGGGCCACCTCTTTCCTTTAGCAGATCAAGTGGCCACAAGTGAAGGAGATGAGTATCTGTGGCCATAGTTTTCTGAGAGCCATAGAAAACAAAATGGTTTCCTTGCATGCAATAACTTGGGGTCTGAGTACTGACACATGTAATATGCTGCCTCCATCCCCTCCTATCTTACCAAGTAAATTACTAGGGAATGGGAATATGCCAACCAAGATGTGGGTTTTGAGTGCATTTCCCCAGGGTGATGGTTTGGTTTCTTTGCCTGCTGTGTAAAATTCAGGATGGAAACTAGAACCACTCAAATATTGTCTAGCTTCTCTGAACAGTCAGTGACCTACAATTTTCTAGACATGTTATTTCCTTTCCCTACAGCTGCTATGGTGTGGACAGTAGGAATGGCAAAGCAAGATGCAGCATCAAGGGGCCTTACTCAGCAGACATGGGATTCAGGTCAGTTTTGCTCTTAACGGAGAACTATGTACTGTAGTTAGTCTTTGGTTTTCAAATTCAAAATCTGTGGTGCAGTAAGTTTTTTAAATTAAACTTGTGTGTGTGTTGCAGTTTGCTTCTATTGCATGCTAGACAGGACTGTAGTAAAACCTCACTGATTTGTTTTCTCTCTCTCAAATCCTCACCTGGCTTGTCAATAAAGATTAGCAGAGTGCTGTAGGGAGGTCTGGTGTTAAGGCTTCATTACTTTTTATAAAAGCATTTTCTAATATGTCTTTAAGTGCAGTTAGTAAAACCCCAATTATCTAAATGCTTGGGGCACTTCTGGATTTTTCACATAATTGGGGTTGGATAATTAGTTTGCTTTAGATTGTAGATTTAAAGCAAAACTGCACATCTTAAATGAATGAGCTAAAGCTGACGTGTCATGTAGTATCTTGGGGCATGAGTGGGTTTTACTATAAATGGTTTTCCCATTTAATCAATAAAAATAGCTGCTTCTGCTGCACTTCAGAAGCCATTAGTAGCTCTTAAACAGAGTGTTTAATTTTTGTAAGAAAGGAAACAAAACAAAAAGGCTTGATAACTAGGAACACTTGTATTCAGAATAAACCAAGCTAAACTAGATTGGTCAGTGTACCGTAAGCACCGACTCCATGGGTGCTCCGGGGCTGGAGCACCCACAGGGAAAAATTGGTGGGTGCTCAGCACCCACCGTCAGCTCCCCGCCCAGCTTGCCTCCGCCTCCTCCCCCTCCCCTGAGCGCACCACGTGCCCACTTTTTTTCCCCCTAGCTCCCAGTGCTTGCGCCGCGAAACAGCTGTTTGGCATGGCGGGGTGGGGGAGAGGGAGGAGGAACACTGTGCGCTTGGGGCTGAGGCGGGGATTTGGGGAAGGGGTCCAATAGGGGCGGGGGGGTGGAGTTGGAGCAGGGACTTTGGGGAAGGGGTTGGAATGGAGGGGGTGGGGAAGGGTGGAGTCGGGGTGGGGCCAGGGGTGGGGTGGGGTGTGAACGCCCACCGGCGCCGGGGAAAGTTGGTGCCTATGCAATGTACTAAGTGTAGAGCAGCAATCCTGCTTTTGTGTGGACTAGAAGCAAACTATCTGGTGACAGGTAATACCAATATTGTAGTCTGCTTTCTTGCATTTGCAACAACATGTTTAACAGTAATTGGGGGGGTGGGATCTCTAAACATTCCTATTATATCGCATACAGAGGAACATGTTCAAGCCATTTTACTTCAGCAAGGCAGGTTATTTATTTATTTTTTTTAAAAAAGATACTATATGAAAAGTGTAACAGACCTTGACTAGCCTGTGAAGATTATAGATTCCATCAACTTCATTGCTGGATCAGTCTGGGTGACGTGCTGGAAAGATTTTTGTTGACTTCAGTGCATGCTGGATTGGGCACCATCACATTAAAGACAAGAGAGGCATGTGTCTGTGCAAGCTTAGTGCAGCCCTCGAATTCCTAATGAATTGCCAAAGGGGCCCCTGGGTATGATGGCGTCTTTACTATTTCTGATAATACGGTAGGGGCATGCACTCTTGACACAGCCGTAGAGAATCTGTATTTAATCCAGTCCCACTGAACACTACAGCTTGTACATTGAGACTTCACCCACTCATCCTTGGTTTGGTATGGAGAAGCCCCTTCATAGGGGCTGCTTACTTCATGTTTCTCAAAACACGTTGTTAATGTAGATACCTTCATTTTGTCTCTTCTTTGGTGCGTGGTTTGGTGTCTTTGTTGGGGGAACCCAGCTGAAGACGTGAGAGACATCCATGACAATCCTGCGTACGTGGAGTCCGAAATCGCTGAGGCCAGGAGTCCGGCTCCAGCCCATCCAACCACTTCCTTATTAGAGGAGCTGGAAGAGGAGGAAAGTAAGGCAAATGAGTCTTGAAAACTTGCTTTTAAATGGCATATTGCCATACACAGTAAGAGTCAGATTCTCTCAGTCCTACTCACATTGGGAGCCCCCTGCTCTCGGAGTAGTTCTATTGAAACTAATGGGACTGTCTGAACAGTGAGATATGACTGAATGCGAGTCAGAAGGGTATCAGAATCTCACCCAAAATGATTTTCATGCTGCAATATCTATTCTAAGTATGCTTAGAACAGCAGGCTCTTATACCTAAGGGCTAGTCGTCACACAGTTGGTTTTTTTGTTTGTTTTTGTTTTGGTACCAATTTAACGATATCCGTTTAGAAATGGATGTAAATGTATTGCTTTCTAAATGGATATAGTTGTCAGGGGAACCCCCCTAGGGTGGATGCAGTTATAATTAAGGCTATGTTTTAGTCATGGGTATTTTTAGTAAAAGTCATGGACAGGTCATGGGGTGTGAATTTTTGTTAGCTGTCCATGACTTCTACTATACCCCTAACTAAAACTTGGGCCGGGGGCTCTGCAGGGGCTTGGGGGGCATGTGAGGGGGAGAGGATTGGCAAGGCTGGCAGGCTCCCTACCTGGCTCGGACTGGCATGTCCCTGTAGCCCCTAGGGGAAGGGGCGGCCAGGGTGGCTCGTTGCATTACTCCTACCACAAGCGCCGCCCCCTCAGCTCACATTGGCCAGGAACCACAGCCAATGAGAGCTGCGGGGGTGGGGCCTGTGGGCATGGGCAGCATGCTGAGCCCCCTCCCCCCCAGCCACTCCGCTTAGGAGCTGCAGGGACATGCCGGTGAGAGCCAGGGAGCCTCCTCTCCCCTATCCCCCCCCCAAGTAAGCACCGCCACCAGGGCCGGCTCTGGCTTTTTTGCCGCCCCAAGCAAAAAAAAAACCCACAAAACGTGCAGGGTGGCCAGAGCGGCGAAACAAAAAAACCCCAAAAAACCCAGGGTGCAAAATTTTGGTTCCACTTACTTGGCGGCTCGCAGCTGCCTCCCCCTGGGCGGGCGGCAGCTGCACTCTGGCTAGCGGGACTCCCTGCGCTGCAGACGTGCCCCGGCTAACGGGGGGGGAGGGGGAGAGAGAGAGAAGGGGGGCAGCCAGGGCTTCCTTCAGCTGGGGTGCTCGCCACTTGGCCCCTCCCACCACACTGCCTGCTGGGAGGGCTCTGCGCCGCTCCCGCCTGCAGGTGAATTGAAGGTCGACAGGGAGGGAATGATGCGGGCTGCCAGGCTTGCTGCAGACCTGGCACTGGCTGGGGCAGACGGAGCAAGCAGGGTGCTCCCCTCCTCCGCGCCCTACAGGGTGGCCGGAGCGGCGAACCAAGGAAAAAAAAGGGTGGCCATGCCAGCCTAGGATTGGACAGAATGCCGCCCCTTAGAATCTGCCGCCCCAAGCATGAGCTTGCTTGGCTGGTGCCTGGAGTCGGCCCTGACCGCCACGCACCCCTGCCCCAGCATACCCAAACTGCTGCTGCTGGGCTGCCCCTGAGCCAGCAATGGCCGCTGCAGCAGTGATGGAGGTCACATAATCCATGATCTCCATGACAGACGTTCAGCATTAGTTATAATTGTTATAAGGGCATCTAAAGTCCGGTAATCATAAGCTATGTTGATTTAAGCACTTTTATCCTAGTATAACTGCCTGTGCTAGGGAGTTGGACCCATTTTAACTATATCTGTGTCTAATCCAGTATAGTTTAAACTGGTACAAAATCTATATGTAGAGCAGCCCATACCGTGCAAATGTTTACTATTTTCATGGTGCTCACTGAGTTGAGACAGTGTCATGTTGTGTGGGATCCAACAGGCCAAACAATAGTAACGTTGGAGCTGGTTGGAGATTAGGTTTGCAGAGGGTGGGAGAAGAGAGGAAATTCTTTCCAGCTGAAATCTTCCAACCGGCCCTAGGTAATTTTGACAGAAGAAATGTCCTGGAGTTTTGTGTCTCTATAGAGGAAAGTCCATTGGCTTCTGTGAAGTGAAAAAGTAGGTCGTCTATTCAGGGAGGATCCAAATAACTGTGCCATGGAACACTTTAATGTTGTCCGCATGGTGATCTGAGTCATTAGTCAAGAGTAGAAACTTTGACCAGTTTCACTGGAGGAGGGAGAAGGGATGGGTGTAAAGCAAGGAAAACAGAGAGAGAATCGGGAGCATTGATGTGAATTTTTCACTTTTAACAGGGGGTGTCAAGCTGGGCCTTGGAGACTTCATCTTTTACAGTGTGCTTGTAGGGAAAGCAGCTGCCACTGCTAGCGGAGACTGGAATACAACACTGGCCTGTTTTGTAGCCATCCTTATAGTAAGTAAAACTGTAAACGTTTTCTTTTCTCTTTTTAATCTACTTTGTGGCATTGTAACATTGATGGACATATCAGTAACTGGTCACTGTTAAATATTGAATTACTGCTGTGTAATATAGGGAGAAACCCACACATGAATCTACCCACTGTACTGTATGTAAAGGTGATCAGCATAGGCGGGCACTCTGATATCTGTGGGACAAGAATGTAATCAACTCTGGGCTGTGCCTCTGGGCACAAAAATTCTTAAAGAACAAATAAGGGCTAGTCTAACTAGAAGCGCTACAGTGGCGCAGCTGTGCCTCTATAGCAGAGGTGGGCAAACTACGGCCCATGGGCCAGTCCTGCCTGGCCCCTGAGCTCCAGGCCGGGGAGGCTAGCCCCTGGCCCCTCCCCCACAATCCCCCCTTCGCTAGCAGTCTCAGAGTGCCGTGCCGCCAGCACTCTGGCCCACTGCTCCTGCTGGGCAGCACAGGTGGCGGGGCTGACTCCGGCCAGGTGGCGGGGCAGTGAGCTCCTGCTGCTCTGAGCAGCATGGTAAGGGAGTGGGGGGGTTGGATAAGGGGCAGTCGGGACAGGGAGCCGGCGGGGGGGGAGGGGGAAGGTTGGGAGGGGTCCCGGGGGGCTGTCAGGGGACGGGGGTGTGAATAGGCATTGGGGCAGTCGGGGCAGGGAGCAGGGGGCGGTTGGATAGGCATGGGAGTCCCACGGGGGCTGTCAGGGGGCAGGAGTATGGCTAGGGGGCAGGGCAGACAGGAAGCGAGGGGTGGGGGTAGATAAGGGGTGGAGTCCTGGGGGGCAGTTAGGGGTGGGGGTGTGGATGGGGGTTGGGGCAGTCATGGGACAGGGAGCAGGGGGAGGTTGGATGGGGCAGAGGTTCTGGGTGTGTGTCGGGACCAGGAACAGGGGGGGTGGATAGGCGTGGGAGTCCCAGGGGGCCTGTCAGGGGGCAGGGGTGTGGATAGGGGTCAGGGCAGTCAGGGGACAGGGAGCAAGAGGGGTTGGATGCACTCCTGGGGGGTGGGTCCCAGGAGGGGGCGGTAAGGGGAAAAGGAGTGGGGGGGTTGGATGGGTTGTGGGTTATGAGGGGGGCAGTTGGGGTGGGGGGCTGTCAGGGGACAGGGGTGTGGGGCGGTTGGATAGCATGGGAGTCCCATGGGGGCTGTCAGGGGGCAGGAGTGTGGATAGGGGTCGGGGCAGACAGGAAGCAGGGGGTGGGGGTAGATAAGGGGTGGAGTCCTGGGGGGCAGTTAGGGGGCGGGAAGTGGGAGGGAGCGGATAGAGGGCAGGGGCCTGGCTGTTTTGGGGAGGCACAGCCTTCCCTACCCGGCCCTCCATACAGTTTTGAAACCCCGATGTGGCCCTTGGGCCAAAAGTATGCCCACCCCTGCTCTATAGCATGTCTGGCGAAGATGCTCTAAGACTATGGGAGAGAGCTCTCCTGTTGACTTAATTACTCCATCTCTGTGAGAGGTGGTAGCTGTGTCGGCGGATGAAGTCCACCCGCCGACATAGTGCGGTCTACATTGGCACTTAGGTTGGTGTAATTTACGTTGCTCAGGGGTGTGGATTACAAATGGTAGTGTAGACAAGCCTTAAGATCCACATCAGCTTCTGCATGGAGATCATGGGGCAGTGGAACAAGGATCTGGGAAAAGCAGTTAGAATTTACCTGCTGGTGTTCTTGCTTCAGTGGCATGAGATCAGGGACTTTTGTCACAATTAAGAGAGTACTGAGATCTCTGGGCTTGATTGGGTCAAAAAAATCTGCCTCTGGACAACAGGAGCTGCTTCAGGAGGATAGAGGTTTGTGCTTCTCTCTTGTATTAGTAACCCCTGACAAAGCTCATCAACTTGTCAAGATAAAGAATCCTCATCAGTTTCAGGCTATCAGACAGAGGTGTGTTCTGTTCCAGTGTTTGCTGGGAAGCAACAGAAATGCTGGAGACTAACTCCTCTGAAACCGTCCTCTTCATAGACACTGACTCCGTGGGTGCTTTGGGGCTGGAGCACCCAAGGGGAAAAATAGGTGGGTGCTCTGCACCCACCGGCAGCCAAGCTCCCTGCCTCGCCCCAGCTCACCTCCGCATCCTCCCCTGAGCATGCCACGTCCCCGCTTCTCCCCCAGTGCTTGCCACCACGAAACAGCTGTTTTGTGGCATAACAAGCTGTGGGAGGGAGGGGGGAGGAGCAGGAACGCAGTGTGCTCAGGGGAGGAGGCAAGGCTGGGGTGGGGATTTGGGGAAGGAGTCCAATAGGGGCAGAGTTGGGGCAGGGACTTTGGGGAAGGAGTTGGAATAGGGGCTGGGCCGGGGAATGGGGGGGAGGGGGTCGAGCACCCACTGGCACCAGGAGAAGTTGGCACCTATGATCCTCTTCACTGTGAAGAAATTACCATATTGTAGCTGTCATAGAAATCTGCTAGCTTCAAGGTCCCGTTTCTCTGACTTTCCAGCTCCAGAATGGTCTGTGTTGGTGTCGTGCTCAGCCATCCTTGTACAGACCTGCAGAAAGAAACCATGCCCATTCACAACCACGATGGTTAAAATCATATTTTTGTCACACTCCTCATCCATACCCCGCCCAAGCTGGGGAAGCTAACGGTCCAACCAGCAGACCAAATTCAGTGATGTATCCTGGTCACGTGTTACCTGAGACATCTTGTGCATACGCTAAGAAGTAGTACAAAATTAAAGCTTTGATGCTGGGCTGCATTTCTACAGCGAGGGGTTGATTTTTGTGCCCCAGCCTCAGGCATGGGTTGCTGAGGCTTGCAGTAGTGCTTTACCTGTCTCCATTTCACTAGTTTTCATTTAAAACCTAAATCTTCCCCTAAGCTCTACTTCATGTTACTGAAGTGAAGTTTCAAACTTGGGGGAGGCAGTGGAAATTTCACTCCACCCATTGCTATATAGTGAGGTGAAATTGTCCTTGCATAGGAGTGGACTTCCCCCAAAGAGCCTGCCATGTGGGTGGGCAGGTTTGGAGCTTTCTTCACTTAGCAATGCTGGTGGTGAATGTGCCTATTGTAGTTTCGAAATACTTAGGTGTCTTTTTTGGATTAAAAGACTTATATAAACAAGGGTTGCGGAACCTGTGGTTTTCCTCAGATAAACAGGCTAGGTATGAACAGCTAGTCTTAACAGAAGATTTTTTGCTTATAAAAACCAGTAGAGATCCATTGACTTGTGCACTGCTCTGTCCTCTGGAGAAATTGGTTCATTTCCTAGTCCCAGTGTCTTGCTCCACATGTATGGAGGAGCTGTGTTGCAGAGGCAGTGTGTGCATGGCTCGCTCAGCCTTTCGTTGTGGAAGGGGTTTGAGAAAAGAATTTCCTTGATGGTAAGAGATCCCTGGAGGGGAAAGAGTGCAACCCTGAATGACTGACTTGAATTAGGTTCTAATCCGCCTTAAAATCTAGGGATCTTGATTGAAAAAAGGGCCGGGTCTGCTTATCACTGGCTATTGGATGTTCGTTCCCCAAAGTTGAAGGGAAACCTAACATCTCTCCCTGGTGATAATCCTTTAAAGAAAAGAATTCAGACAACTGAATTATATGCCAAGGAAACAATACCCAGATGTGCATGTGCACTCTCCTTCCCGCTCTCTGAAAAACCTCCCAAAACTACAACTTTTGGCTTTGATGAAGATGCTCCAGTTAAAACTGAGACCTTGGCCTGCTTTACAGCTACCAATAGTATTTACCCCAGAATAAGGAGAGAACTAGTCAGAGAGGAACTAGGGGGGTTTTTTGTTTTTGGTTTTTTTTCCCCATAGACCTTGACAACTGGAAAGGTGTTAAAAATAGATTTATTATGTGCTAATCCCTGTATGGAAAATGAAGCTTGTGTTTGTAGCTGACTATAATTTGAACACTTATCTGTAACTGATCAGTAAATGCTACATAAAGGTGTAGAACGAAGATTTGAAATAATATGTAAATAAATTAACTTTTCAATGTTAGTTGTAGATTAACAAGGACATTTGGTACCTCTTGCTTACCCTGCCTTCCTGGCTGAGAGCTTGTGATCTAGATTGCTGAGGGAATCCCACGTGTTCTCAAACTGTGGGTCAGAAAATAGGTTGTCACTGTGTGTGAAGTAGGGGACTAATCCCCTCTAGCCCAGGCAGACTTCCCTTTTCTATGCAGTATATAGTATATTGTTCATGTACTGTGGTGCCTATAATGAAAGCATTTCTTCTTATGTGTAATGTCTTCCTTTGTCTTTGTTCCCCTCTATGGTAGGGTTTATGCCTGACTCTTTTATTGCTGGCTGTGTTCAAGAAAGCATTGCCTGCTCTTCCCATCTCCATCACCTTTGGGTTGGTATTCTACTTCTCAACAGACAACCTGGTGCGACCTTTCATGGACACCCTTGCATCCCACCAGTTGTATATTTAAAGGTGAAGACAGATGAGTAGGAAGATTTTTTTTTTAAAGCATTGTTGTGAAGTATGGCATTTTAAATGAGGAAGTTGTATAGTTTTACACTTAGTGCCATATATTTTTAAGAGAACTTTTTAAAACTATCATGGGATACTTAGTAAAATCTAGTAGCTAACATCTAGAGCTTTTTCAAGGGAGTTAGGCACCCAACTCCTATTGAAATTCTCAGGAAGTTGAGTACCTAACTCACTTGGGCTCCTTGAAAACCCAGCTTTGGCATTGGTGCCTGAGCAGTACCTGAATGCACTTAGAGAGAGTCTGTATGTAGTACAGGCTGACTGAGAGATGAAGAACCTCATGTGCATGTAGGGGGAGCTTAGGATCTGTGTTTACGCTTTTGACCTGGAGTTGCAAAGAGAGTTAATTGTACTTAAATTGCACAGCACTTTGAAAGTGAAAAGTGCTAACACTAATTAAAAGCAAGTCACAGAATCATAATTCGACAAGTGAGATGGTCAACGTACATACAGGAGAGTAGACTAATGTAATTGGCTGAGAGTGTTTGACAGGGAGACTGCTATTCCCATAGGGATGTTTCCAACACTTTGGGTCCAATTCTGGAAGCCTCACTGAAATCTGGATCTGGCCCTTTGTCTAAAAAAGTTGCTTACTATTACCCTAATGGGATGTGGCAAATGAAGTCCTGCTTTGTAACAAGACATCTGTAGGTGGGATCTAAAAGCATGAACCTCTACTGACTGAGCTAAAAGCTCAAAGGCTGTGTACAAACTCATAAACCCCTAAGTGGATGAGCCACTCTGGAAGTGAGTTACATTTTTCCTGGCAATTAAAGTGTTAGGAAACATCATCTTTATTCACCATTACAAACCTCAGATGACCAAAAAGGTTGGAAATATGACAGAACTTCAATTAAACTAGTTGACCTGTAACTTCCTGTGTATTCTTGGTCTGATTCCTGTGTGTAATGTAATCACTATAGGGAGAACTGTACCTCTCCTTTATAAAGAGATTCTTACACTGACCTAGGCTTGACTTATCTATTTTTTTGTATTGTTTAAATACCTTTTATGACAAGCTTAGAAAAACTATATAAATATTTAATGTAAGAGTGACTATTTTGGAAATACATTGCTACAGTTTGTATCAAAATGTGGATGTGATTTTTTTTTTTATCTGCAGTCTGTTAATCTAAATAAGGCATGATTGAAGCTGAATAATTACAAGACTAACATGACCCCATTAAAAACTACAGCATTTGTTGCCAGCTAACATCACGTGTCTGACTCAAGCTTCCTGTTAGATGTGTTAACCATTCCGTTTTTCAGTGTGTTCTTTTTCTTCCAAAAGTCCATTTCTAAGAAATATAACTCCTTTGATTTAGCTTGAGTGTCAAGTGCATAAACAAGCTCTTATTTTTCCTCAACAGTTAATCAATGTGCAAAATATTGTATTGTGAGAGGCTTGTGTGAACGAATGTGATATGATCCATAGGAGTAAAAATTAATGTCTGCAGATCTTCTCTTTAGAAGAGGCACTGGATAATTTATTTTTAAAATTGTTTTTTCCAATAAGACTTGTTAAATCTAACCTACTTTGATATTTAAAAAGATGCTTATTTAATATCAATATATTAATAAAGATTCATTCAAAGAGTTTAAAATTTTTTAATTTGGGTGTTTCTAGGGATTTTGTGTATCTCAGCTTGGATAAACAACTCAGTTCTGCTTTTTGAGTCTGTCAGTCATTTTTCTCACTCCTGCTCTGTGTTGGTTACAAATGCTACAGCAGAGTAGTTGTTACTAAAAGGGGTTTCCCTGAGAATTTAAAAATGAGCATATTTGTTTGGTTTTAAGGTTTGTAAGTGTTTTTGGTCTTTTAATAAAATCTCTAAATTTTGGGCCAGATTTGAATGTGATCACATCTAATATTTTTAACTAGATGAATTTTTCCCCTCCGATAACAGTGTAGAGTGGGTGTCAAATCTTTATATACAGCGAAGAAAACCCTGCAAGCTACACGCGTTTGTGGCCTATGTGTGTGAGAATAAACTTATTTTAGGCAATCTGAAATTGTAAATGAAGGAACAAAGGGGTGTAACTCATCTAGGATAAATTGACGTAACTCTGATGGTGCTGTACTGGTTATATCCGCTGAGGATCTAGCCTTGAATGAGCACCTCCGCCTAAAATCTTTCTTCTGAATGTAATTAAAAGGCAGCTTTTAACAACAGACTGTTTAGTTGCGCTGACAATATTATCTTCGAAGTGTGGTGGTGGAGTATATTGTGTGTCCACATTAGAGTGGGTTTAACTGTGCAAAAGTTTATATGTGAACTTATGTGTACAACTTTTAAAATGACCTTGGGTGGTTCTTACATAGTATGAAGTTCTCTGATGTGCACATGTGTTGCACAAAGGTGAAACTTTGCTCATGATATTAGTGTGGTGCAGAAAACATGAAAAGGGAAAGGAGAACGGCTAACCTAAGCTTTTTCCAAAGACTCGAAGGAGAATTTGGAAGCTGCAGCACAGTGCCCAGTATGTGAAACCTTTTATCTATGCACTTGCAATGTAAACCAGTCCTGTGACACCTAAAAATATTAAATTTTGGAAGTGGTGTGTGTGGGGTTTTTTTTTTTGGTGTGGATTCAATAAAGCACCTAAGCATGTGCTTTAACACCCAACAAAATCAGTGGGTCTTCAGCATATGCTTAAGTGCTTTGCTGAATTGGGATTTTAGTGGCCTTGCTAGTTAAGACATGGACAGTCTCCTACACTGCGTACAGCACATGTCACACTGGAGCCCTGCTCTGAGTAGGTCTCTGGCTGCTGCTGTGCTATGAATAACTAATATCAGTAGAAGGGCAAGGGACTCTACCAGGCACGGCACAGAGACCAAGATTCTGTATCTTAACTGTGATACCATTCTTAAAGACCAACTTTTTAAAACAAAGCCAAATGTGGGTGTATGTGGTATAACCGAACAGGATTTGGCCCATTCTCTCCTGAACAAGTTAATCATCCACCCAAAAAAAAAAAAAAGAGCAGCCAACAGTAATTCTGTTTCTTAGAAATGTCTGCAAATGATTTAATGTGGTGATATCTTACAGTCCTGCAGACAGTCTCTGGATGATGATGATAAAACCAGTCACATTTTCAGCTGCTGTTTCCTCCTCTTTCACCCCAGTTTGAGAATCTTCAGGAGGCACTTGGTGTTTAAACTTGACATTACTACTCTTTCACCATAATTGTACCTGGGACTATATGTATCTATAGATGGCCAGATCCATGTTGCAGGGAGCTTGCAAGATTAAGGTCCTGATCCTGCAAGCTGCTATGTAACTGGTTGTCTCAGTTTGTGTCGAGCCTTCAGGGAATGCTTTGCAGGGTCTGAGCTTTCATTAGATTTACTTCAGGGGAGCCATGCCACTTGTCTTAGCTGAGGATGATGGTATCTAAGAGAAAAGACTGTTACCTTTCAGACAGATGCTGTATGCCTGGAAGAGACAAAGGAAACACTAAAGCAAGTGTAGATACTGGATAATTGTGCATTGGCAGCAGAATGAAAGTGGAGGATGTGGTGAGAGTAGCAGAAGGTGGGTTTTGGGTACGGGACAAGGATGGGAATGGAGCATGGGAGGAGACTGGTCTAGCTAGTCTATTAGGACTTTGGTAAGCACCCAGTTACGTAGGGCCTGGCTTTCAGAGGTGCCCAGCACCAACAACTGCAGTAAATGGGGAGCTGCAGGTGTTCTGCCCTTCGCCTCCTTGCTAGCTGGTATGAGGTGCTGTAATGCTGGCTGTAGGCTGGGTAGAGAGGAAAGACTATGACAAATGTAGTGACTGGTATTGACTAGTCCTGTATGTTCGCATGGATGTGATGAGAAATCCTCAGCAGTAATTGATCCCACTGCATGAGATGCCTTAAAAGGGATCACTGGTTGTATTTTCAAGCTATGAGGCAGAGAGGAGTGATACCTGTATTGAATGTGCCATATCTCAGCTATTCCTATGGAAGATTCCGGTTTCTTGATCTCCAGAAGGGAGTGGGGTGGGGGGAGGGTAGGGCACCTCTTTCTATTCTGCCTCCATTGTGGATCGGGGCATTCTGGTCACCTCTGCTTCCTTCCCCGCCTAGTAGAGAGACTGGAGGGTCTGTCAAGGGAAAAACTGCTGGTGAAAGTGGCTGCTGAGACTCCAGCAGCTTCATTGGCGGATGTTGACGGGTCTTCTGCTTGTTCCTTGGAGCATTTACCGCATGATTCAAAAGAGGGCTGGAGGTCTGAGTCTATTGACCTTCAGGGACACTTTGAAGGGCCAATGTTGCACTGAAATCAGGTTTGTGTGATGCCTTTTGTCCACGTATAATATACCGTAAGCAGCAGCAAAGCCATAAATGAAGCTGACATTGAGGGATGTGTACGGTGCTGCTGTGCCACCTCTTAGCTAAGTCTCTCCAAGTGCTTTATGACCATGCATTAATTTAAGCCCCTGACAACCCATATGAGCTCAGTGCTGTTAGCCCCATTTTCAAATGCGGACCTGAGGCACAAAGGGTATAAGATATTTGCTCACTGTTGCCGTGTGTGTCACTGGCAAGGTCCGAGAGAGAAGCCAGCAGTCTTGACTCCCACTCCCCTGCTTGAGCCACTAGTCATCCAGTCTCCCTTCGTCTTCATCTCATCTCAAAACAAAGCTCCTAGTCAGTTCTGTCTTGCTCTTCTCAACCACATGATCTGTAAGTTAATGGCACAGACTATTCTTAATATTCTTTTTGCTTCTAATTTTATCTACATTTTTAAATTGGATTTGGGTGAGTTGATTTCTTGATTTCCTGTTTTCTTCACTTTCTGGACTTAAACAGCTATTGGAGATAGAGATACCCCATGACCCCCACCAGAGGGCAGCATGTCAATAGCAAATAATACCAACCATTTTACAAGATCATTTGTAGGGCCCTACCAAATTCAGTCCATTTTGGTCAATTTCAGGGTCATAGGATTTTTAAAATTATAAATGAATTTTTTTTTAGATATTTAAATCTGAAATTTCAGTGTTATAACTATAGGGGTCCTGGCCCAAAAGGAAGGTGGCGGTGGGGGTGTGTGTGTGTGTGTGTGTGTGCGCGCGCGCCAGGTTATTGTAGGGATCTGGGTATTGCCACCCTTACTTCTGTGCCCCTGCTGGTGGCGACACTACCTTCAGAGCTGGACAGCTAGAGAGCGGTGGCTGTTGGCTGCGAGCCCAGCTCTGAATACCAGCACAGCAGGATGGCCATAGTATGATATTGTTACTCCTGTGCTGTTGCCTTTAGAGCTGGGCCCTCGGCCAGCAGCCGCCATACTCCGGCCACCCTGCTCTGAAGGCAGCACAGAAGTACAGATGGCAATACCATGATCTCCCCCCCCACACACACTAACTTTGCGACCCCTCTTTTGGATCTGGACCCCCAGTTTGAGAAACACTGGTCTCCCACATGAAATTTGTTTACTAGAAGGTAAAAGCACACAAAAGACCAGATTTCAAAGGGGGGTTGGCGGGACACCAAATTTCACAGTCCATGACGTGCTTTTCACAGCTGTGAATTTGGTAGGACCCTAATCATTTGGCTCTCCCTTCATACAACCCGTTTTCCCCTCCTGCTGAAGCTAAAGCCTTTTTAACCTACCCTATTGCAACAAGATAGCAGGCACACTTTGGTTTCCAAACATCGCCAGAGTTTTGGCACAGCTGGGGACAGATTTTGAGCTGACGTGAGCGGATTCTGGTGGAAGCTGTTTAAAACATGCAGCCAGCCACAGTTCTGGCTGTGTGCGCTGGGGTATTGCACAGATATCATTTTTGGTTTGCGGGTGTGGTTTGCTTTTCTTTTGAAGCAAAACAAAGCTTGAAGGCCCTATTCTAGGGCTTTGCATAGCCCTGCCAACTCCTGCTGTAAGTTAAAGCAGCCTCAAATTTTCTAATGTGCATTCTGCTTTCCAGGGGACCTGTAGGTTTGGGGAAGCAAAACAGTAGCCCCAGTGCTTTGTGCTCTGTTCACACCCCCGTGCCTGTCCCCTCTTCCTTTCCCCAATATGCCCCGTAGGCAGGTGTTGGGGACAGCCCTTATATCACCTGTAGATGGGCCAGGAGCCCCCCTGTACTTTTCTGGCTCCTTTATGGCGTGGTGAAAGGGGCCTTTTGTAACTGCACCTAGGCCCAGTGTGTTAATGAGGAAGAGTGGTATTTCAGTTTAAGAGGGAATTTTTTTACATGTATTAGATGTAGGAGGTTTTGTGTCCTTATCAAATTTCTCACCCAAATAACTTACATAGCTCCCCTTACTGTAGTGCCCAAACACCTCACAATCCTTAATGTCATTATCCTCACCACAACCCTGAGAGATAGCGCAGTACTCTTATCCCCATTCTTCCGAGACTTTCCAAGTTACTTGCCCAAGGTCATGCCGGAAATCTGTGTCAGAGCAGGGAATAGAACCAGTGTCTCAGGCCAAGGCCCTGAAGGCTAGGTCCTACTTCCTCTCGGGCCTCCTCCTTTACTATGGCCTTACTGTCATACATCTCGTATTGTGCCCTAAGTCAAGCTGCTATGCATGCTCTGGGTACTCAAGGAGTTAACCAAGTCTAAGCAGGGGGTTGTTTATCTTCCACTACATACCGCATGTTTAACTGTTTTGGCTGGTATGAGTAAGGGCACGGTTTGTCTGCATGGCTGAAGGTGTCAATGCTCAACACTATTTATGGTATATTAAAAAAAGATATAAATAAATGGAGGCTTTGAAATGATGGCAGCTCGAATCCTTTATAGCTAAGCGAGGTACGGGGCCAAGCAGCTGCTGTGGCAGCTTCCCAAAATGGGGAGGTGCGTGTGTCAACTGCAGCCTGGACTAAGTGGCAGCTCTCAAGGCCATCTCACGGTTAGACTAGTGCAGAAATAGTGTAACGGGCATGATCCAAGCCTTCCAGGGATGAGCAAAATGAGTGAGCCACAGCTCAGAAGGGGGCACAGCAGGAATAGCCTCTGCCTAGTTGCTATCAGATAAAACAGATCCCCATACTCAGGACCTGATTCTTGACTCACTCACTCCTTATTTAACTCCATGGTGGTTCTGAATGTAAATAGAGTAAAACCATTGGTGTTAGAACAATTTGTATGGGTGGGGGAGGTGCTGAAAGCCATTGAACAAAACTGTAAATCCTATATATGATGGAAACCACTTCAACCGTGGGGGTGCTGGGAGCGCTAGAATCACCCCTGAGTAAAACCACTGCATGTGAAAGGGGAAATCAGGTCATGTCCTTTAACCTATCTCACACCATCCTCAACTCTTCCAAGGCTAAACTCAAACCTGCTGCAGCTCCCATTGAAGTCAGGGGGACTTGCATCTCTTTACAGAGGGTCTAATTTTATTACCCACAAAATATCAAATTGGTGTAAATCACACACAGGAGCTACCAGATAATTGTGAGTTAACAGGATTTTTGCCATTTATCCCTCCCCATAGTTCATGCCTGTATTTGGCCGGGGGTCAGGAAAGTACCAGACTGCCTTTTTGTGCTGAATTTATTTTATTCACATTTAAATAATAAAAATCTCTCCAAGGCTCAAGGTGCCCTGAGATCAAATTAGCAGCACAATAATATCGCAGCAGCGTTAATACAATTTCAAACAGGAACTCAGCCAGCTACTCACAGAGAGTCACTTCCAGCCTTTCATCATGCTGGGAAGCATGCCCCAGCCCTCTCCAAAAACCCTATCAAACGTGGCTTTTGCAGTGTGCCTGGAAGATTGACAAATTTGGGCTACCTTGAACTCAAAATAATTAGTAACCAAGAATTATAGATTGTGTGATTTTTTTTTTTTTAATTAAAAAAAAAAAAAAAAAAAACCTCCATGATTTGTCATTGTGTGATTCTGAGGGGTGGGTAGGTGAACGAGATGGCAAATATACCAAATTGTTTCAGAGAACGTTTAGTGCTGCCAAGTCAAACTCTGGGTCATACAAAAAGCTAACAGCAGAAGTGCTCAGCAGCGATGCTCTGGCCACACAAAGCCTCACAGCAGTAGACTCCCAGTGAGATCTTCGTTTCCCTGACTGGAAAGAATTCAAGGCTTTTAAAAAAAAAAAAAAAAGCTGAAGGCCTATAAAGGTCAGTTCTGAAGTGACAGCTTCTTTATCCAGATCTGCCCCCTGTTACCAGTGCACATGCACAGTTCAATGAACTTAGAGAAGGTTGGGGAAATAAAGGTTATTTAGGGCATGAAACAATGCCAAGACACCTGACTTCTTAAACTATTTCCAGGAGTTTTGCCATTTCCTGCACGACCATCCTGTGATTTCTCTAAAAGCAATGCCATGATCAATGAGTCCCCTTCCTGGGAGGCTTACGCTGCCCAGGGTTTGAAAGCAGATTTGACCTTTTTATATAGATTAATCTCAAGCAGCCCTATGTGTGGGTTTGTAGTGGGGACAGTGCAGCAATGAATCAGCCTGCAATGTGTAGCCATAGGCTGTCTTTGGAGAAAAGTGAGTGCAAGGTGGCACCTTGGGTCTGCTCCACCTTGAGCCATTGGAGGCTCGACACCGAAGATGATCTCTCAAGGTCCCTTCCAGTCCCACTATTATATGATTCTATGGAATAGTCTGGGATCCATAAGGAGGGTGAAATCTACACCATTTACAGGTAGTTCCTCATACATCGGACCTGGAGGGCAGAGTCTTTTCCAGAAAAGCAACTAGGGAGAGCTTTACAGTTATACTAATAGCTTACACTTCCCTACTGACTTTCAGCAGAGGCTCTCAAAGCATGTTCTGCACTTTAAAGGATCAAGCCTCATTAACAGCAGGGTGAGGCAGAGGATTATCACTCAGCCCTGTTGTACAGATCTGATAAGTTAAATGGTTTCCTCAAGGTCCCAGGGTGAGTCTGTGGCAGAACCCAGATATGCTGATTCCCATGCTTCTGTCTTAACCTCAGGACCAGTCATTCTTTTTCAGCAACTTTAGTTTACTGTTGAACTCTTTTTTGTCTGACCGATGTGTGTCTGAGCTCTCCCACGGAAGGCAAGTTTTGCCACTAATTGGTTTTATCTGCACAAATACAAACGTGGAGGTAGAGCCCAATGGCTGAATTAAACAGCCTTCCCTGACTGACCTCAGGAATGGACCATCCGCTACCAAACAGCAGTAAAGGGGCCTGGTATAGCTCAAATGTGCAGATATCTCCCACCCCCAAAGGACTGGCTACTGGTAATGGGCCAATCACTGGCACTGAGCTGAATTCTCCCCAAACTGTGACTCTTTCCCCCCCCCCCCCCCCAAACTAGTGACTTGCACCTAGAGCACATCCATTTGAATTTAAACAATCCAGCACTTCAGTCGGTTAGAGGGACAGAAGCTCATTTCCATGAAGCTGTCCCCTCTCAGTTGGTTCTGCTGCTAGTATCATGAGAGAAACATAGAAGTTCACCATCAGGGCAGCCTGCTTACAAAGAGCAACCTTCAGCAATGTGGAAGAAAACATATTCTCTTGTGAATAATACTTTCAGACTGGAGTAATGCATCCCCAGTGCTTCTCACCCTCCAGTGGGACTAAGTTAGAATGAATCTCTGGGAGTGGGTAGTAAACTACTGAGAGCCAGTGCAGTTGGAGTCTAACCAGCCTTGATTTCTAAGAAGCTGGATCCAGTAGGACTCCCCCCCTCACCCTTTTTCTTGTTATTGGTAACTGTGATCTTCCCTCTGTACAAGCTTGACACAGGGCCAGAATGTAAGACCTCCCCTCGCTTGCATGTAACTTGGCACAATGGGTCTTCTTCAGTATGCATCAATGTGGATGCCACTGTTGATGTGCGTGCATCTCATGCACAAGGCCAGAGGAGTTCTTTTGCCTAGAAGTGTCTGTTGGGACCATGCAAGCTCTCTGTGCTTCCTTGTGTTCTCATATGAGGGCATAAAGGTCAGGGCAGACACCACCTTCCCTCTGACCTCCCATGGAGCCACTTAAATTAGCCAGTGGGAGACACTGACACCAGTGGTGCGTGCTGTGCTAAGCCCCACCTCCTCTTGGAGTTAGGTACCTAAATCCAGGCTGAAGCCTGCCTATGCTTAGCACTCCATGAATAGGAACCGGCTGCCTAAGACATTTCTTGGGGGAATGAGTTAGGCGCTGTAGGAGAAGTATAAAATTAAAGAATTAAAGTTAAAGTTTAGTTAAGGAAATATATGTGTGGTAAAGAAAGGTCCTGGCTAGCAAGTAGAAGGAAGGCCTTGAAAATAATGAGTTATAAGGCCAGAAGATATAAAGGAGGGAGGATGTTTGGTTCAAAGAATAACTAATTGGATAAGGGGAAGTTTCTAAGAAGGAGGCCTCTGACCAATAGGGGTGATGGTTTTAAATCAAACAGTGAATTTGTCTTAAAATGAGCCAACACAGCCCTTCCAACCCACACACCCGTGGCAAAGCCTGTGTGAACCCAGGTGCAATGGGAAACTGTCGCACAGCTAAAAGGAGGGGAGTAAAGGCCTTGGGAAGAAAGGAGATTGTAAACCTTATCTGGTTTAAGACTGGAAATAAGGGCGAATTGTCTCAAATTGATTGCTGAAGTCAGTAATTGGCAATGACATCGCTTATTAGTTAAAGGGTATAAAAAGTAAACTCTTAAAGGGCTCACTGCTAATATCTGTCTGACCACTTTGCAGCAGACCAATATGGGTCTGAGCACCCCTGGGTTTCACCCATTTGTAAATAGCTTGATTAAAATGCTTAGAAATGTTTTGTTACTGTTTGGATGTAGTAAGTTGCTTATAAGTTAGACTTTTTTAGGCATGTTTAGAGTAACTGCATAAAGAAGTACCATTTGGCTATGGATTTAATAAAGGAATTTATAATTTCCCAAAATAATAATTTCAAATATTAATAATTCCAACTGGCACCTGCCTTGATCCCATACAAAACCACCAGGGGGTAGGGAGCCTGAGGAGGCAGCAGGGGTCAGGGATGCCAAAATACAAGTTTGACCAGGATGCCATTTTCCCTAAGGCCACTGAGCAATGGGATATTCTGATGTATTCTCCCACAGTCGTTCCTGTTGAAACTGTTCCACTGTGGATAAATAATGAAAGAGTGATTGGAGCAGGGAGACAGGATGCAGGACCTCCCACCCTAATTCCTGGACTACAGAGTCATTTTCTTACACACACACACACACACTCTCTCTCTCTCTCTCTCTCTCTCTCTCTGGCCCCATGACTGTTTTACTCCTGGGGGAATTCTGTGCCACTGTGCATGTGTGGAATTCATGTCTCCCCGCAGAATTTTGTTTTTCTCTGCAGAAAATACATTCTGCAGTTATGCCTTTCACCCACCAGAGACTACTCTGGCTCCAGAACAGAAGGCAGCTGCTCCCAGGTGGGAGCAGTGAACTGCAGATAAGGAGAAGAAAAGGCTGCATTCCTCACAGCACCCTGACTGCAGAGCCAGGTGAGGAGGTATGGGATATGCGGGGAACAGACAGAGTGGTGCACATGGGGCTGCTGGGGGGTGACAAACTGGGGTTTGGAAGGGCTAGTGTGGGGGACAGACTGGGGCTGAATGGGAAAAGGGGTGCAGGGCCACATGGGGACGGGGACGGGGAAGGGGGTGACTGAGTGGGAGTGCAGGGACAGAGGAGGAGGGGTGGCTGAATGAGGGTGCAGGGAAACATTCAGACGGGGGAGGGAAGTGGATGAGTGGGGGTACAGGGACACATGGGGACATGGGCAGATGTGTCTGACTGAATGATAGAGGCTAAGGGTCTGCATGGGGGAGGCTTACCAACTGCCTAACAATCCCTCAGTCCCCACCCTCCCCCCACAGTGGTGCAAGTAGAAATCATTTCTTGCTGGTACTGCACTCATAGGAGGGACACAAGGGGGGCACGTGACCCTTCATGTGACTCCTCCCCAACCCTAGCCCAGAGCCCCCATACTCTCCCTATCCCCTCCATTAACCCCCCTTACCTGTCTAAAATTTTACAACTGCATCTGTTGAACAGATGCAGTTGTAAAATGATGCTTTGGGCCCCTGGTGCCACCTGTATTTCCAGGTGTCATTGAGGATCCAGCAGCACGCCAAATTGAAAACTTCTTAAATGAAAGAAGGACAATCACCTCACTTTTCCTTACCACACTATCAGTGCCTCCCTTATGTCCAACCTAAGCTTCTGCCAGCTTACCTTTATCTAAGTATTGCTCTCCGCCAGGCACTAGGAAAGCAAAGATGCTGCGCCATCTGGCTTTAATGGAAAAGAGACATAGAACTGTGTGTGCCATGTACATCTTGATAGAACTACAGCCCAGATTGTTTTATTATTTACCTCAACATGACATACAGGAGGGGCAATCAAAATCAGCCTGGCAGAACGTGCATGAGAACCGCCTCTGGACAGATAAGCAATTGATCAAAATCACATTCTCTGATCTCTTGGGGCCAAATCCTGTTCCCATTGAGATCAAAAGGAGTTTTCCTATTGAGTTCAATGGAAATAGGCTTTGACATTTGGAGATGAAAGAACAAAACCAGTCAAGCAAGGACTATGTTGCTTATACCACAGGTATCAAAACCTGATGACTCATTTGAGAAATTCAGCAGACATCTGATCTTTGCTGTCTCCCTTGCAATGGACAATCAATGAGGCTAGAACAGTCTCTGTACCATATCCAACTCATAAATCCATCTGCAAAGGATCAAGGCAATATGAAGGCTCCAGATTACCTTAAAGTCCACAGACCCTTGGTTAGAATTCTCCCATTAGTATATGTTCATAGTCCAGAGGCTGGAGCAGGAAAGAGGCAAAATGGAGATGTTTCCAGGCCAGGGCCTTTTCGCTTCCGCCAAGTGCCAAGTAGAGGGAAATCTGTTCTCACTGTGAAAGATGGTGTTTGGAGTCACATGGGCAAGTTATATGTCCATCACCCCCACCCATATTCTAATTAGAACATTCATAAAAAGTCCATTAGGTGTAGACAGGTGTCTTCCAGGGTCCATTGTGAGCTAAGTGTTCCTGAGTGGGCCATTCAATTTGGCTTGTCCCTTCATGTGCTGGCTAAATACCTTGTGGGTGTTACCACGGGAGCAAACGTAGTAAATACAACTAATATTCATAACTTCAGATACCAAGATGAATACACATGCATAGAAATAGCATAATCGTAAGTATCAGCTATTTCATGTACATGACTATTCCCAAAAGAGATTCTGAAAAATCACACCATATACCTGAGACCCTATGTGCCAGCACCATGCCCCACTGGAGTTTTATCTGTTTTGTAACAACAGAGATGGAGCCAGTGACATGACTCTGTTTAGCCTAAAAGGGAAAGATTAATTTGTAGCTGTTCAGGTGTGACTGCACCTTTAGTCAGTGAGGGCACACTGGCTGGCACACATTCAGGTTAAGGGGCTTCAATGTTTCTTTGCAGTTAACTTTGTAATGTTCATAAACCTGGCATGTGCTGAGGTGGCTTGAAGCATAACACAGGTTTTTAGGTTTGCAAATCTGTGAACCTCTGCCTCTTTGAGATTTTCTTGTTTATTTCTTTATTTTTGCTGGTCATAATATGGGAGGGTATCCTCTCTGCCCTCTGCTCGTGAGATTATGTGTGTGTCTTGTAGCACTCTTCTGAACACCAGTTGGAAGGATTTTTTTTTCCCCAGCAAGTGTGGACTGATTCTTTTCTCTTAGAAGGCATGTAATTTTTTCAGGCACACACTGATTAACACAGAAAACAATTGGGACTGTTAATTTTCTATGGAATTTGAAGAAAGTTTAAGGCCAGCTATATTTTCTAGTACAGTGATGAAATGGGTGTTTGTATATACCAACATCAACTTGCTTAACTACTCACTTTTCCCCAAAATACGTAGTATTTCGGTCTGTTTATATGGAATATGGGAGTTGGGTCAGTTTCAGCATATGTATGACTTATTAAAAGACAAATTTTAAGTAGAACTGTATCCTAAACTGCCTTATGGTATTGTACCCAAACATTGCATATCAATGGGAGATTCAACCTCCTTTAGAGGAACAGAACAGACTCCTGAAACTCTTACTACAAAAGTGGTCCATAGTCATGTAAATAGTCCCATTGTCTTCAATAGGATTGATCAAATGATTAAGGGTTTACAGGATTAGGTTCCAAGTTTGTAATTTTTTCTGGATGAAACTGACAATGCCTGAGTTGTTAGATCAGAAGCTTCATTTGAATAAAGGTGGGCAGATGTGTGATAAGTTTTAACTCCGTTGCTAAGATGAGGAACATATTTTCAGCAAAGTTCTTGGCAGATTCCTGAGGCAGCTGGTTTAAGGCCATCAGTGTCCGGCATTATTATCTTCACTTATAGTTCTCTCATCCACAAAGCTGGAAAATGAGGCATTTGGTTCCTTTGTTTTGCTGCTCCAGTTCCAGTTAACAAAATGCATGTTAGACTAGTTTGGCTGCAAAGAAGAAATCTGTGTACACTGGGGACAACACCTGATTCCCATCAGGCTGCAGAACTGGGCTGACATCAGAATCCAAACATCCTCTGGTCAGTGCAAGCGGAGGCATTCCTCTTATGATTTGGACTTGATGTGATGCAGTATGAATGTCATGGATAATTCAGACCAATGGGGAGAAACAGAATCAAAAACACGGTTTAAACACCTTCTGACCTACACACACACACACATACACTCCTCCCCTCTTGAGGACTCCTGACCATCTTAACAACACAATACATATGCTAACAAACTTAAACAAAGCTTTGTGCTGTTAAAGCCATATAAAGAATGAATGCCCTCCTTAGCTGCGTTCTGCTCCTTTATGGGAGGCTAGCCCCAGGTCTTTCTGGTACCCCATACCCACTAAAAATCTCTTGCTGGTACTGCATACTGGAGGGTACTGCCCTACTTGCACTCCTGCCCCCACCCCAAAACCCCCACTGTTCCATACTTTTCCCCACCCACACCTACCAACCCTTCAGGTTCACTCCCAGGCTCCTTCCCAGCAGTGACTTCCCTGTCCCTCAGCTCCTGTATTACACAAGACTCCTTGCCCAAGCCTTTGCACTGCTTCTGAGGGGTGTGGGAAATACATTTCTGTATTGTAGTTAAAAAATGAATTATGACTCAAAGTTCTGTATTAATATGCCTAGTAAGGAATCTATTTGTCAAAAAAACATTTTCTGAATCTTTTTGGTTGTCTGTATTGTTACAGACATACTTTGACAGGTATTTACCAAAATAATTGAAACTGGTGTTATATTGTGTTGTTTTGACAAATAAAATATGCAGAATTTTAAAATATTGTGGGCAGAATTTTTAACTTTTTGGCACAGAATTCCTCCAGGAGTACTATTTAAGTATTTATCTACAATGGAACACTCACTGGGCCAGAAACTCACAGGGCATCAGAAAATCAGGAGGTATTCTCTGTGCCTTGCACAATAAGTAAGATAGATTCTTCAGTGGGAACTCAGATGACATAGGATAGGCAACCTTACCGACAAAGGGAGATGCCTCCCTTTCATAGAACTGGCATCCAAATTCAATATAGCAGTAGGCTAAATTAAGATAAATACCCATTTAAAGGAAGACATCTGAAATAGATTTATTCTAGCTGAGAGTAAAGAAAATATTTCTGATACAGTAAATATTGTGGAACTAACCTTAAACAAGAGTCATGCAACTTCCTAGATATAGAGAGTTTTGGAGATGTGAGTATTGAAAATAAAAAACGTTAGAAATCTTCAGATTGAAAGATCTTCAGGACAGAGATCATAGAGAACTATAAATCTGTACAACACCTAATACAAAGGGGATCCAATGTTGATCCATCTGGTTGAAGATGTCATGTTTGCCTACTCAGTTTTAGAGCCACAACTATTTTAGATACAGTCCGTACATAGGGTAGTATAAAGAGTTGAGATGGAGTCTTCCTCACTGGATCGTCTCACCTCTATGGTGGTAGTTCAAATCCATCCCCTCCTGGCATTGAGTTAAATGTTTTATAGGTCTCTGTTCAGTTCCTAGTGGACAAAGCACACCAATATAACTGGCAGTCTGAGCATGTATTAATTGGATATGCAAACTGATTTATTCTTAATAAACTCAGAGACAATATGCAACTCTTATAAAATGCTTTACATGTTCTAAAGATTATCCTGTTAATTCTCACACCATCACCACTACCAAGTAGATTTCTAAATATAATCCCTATTTTAAAGATGGGGAGACTGAGGCAAAGAGGCCAAGAGCCTCAAAGCTATTTAGGCACTCAGCTTCCATTGAGATCAATGGGAGCTGGGCACCAAAATACCTTTGAAGATCTGGGCTAGAGAAACTAACACCAACATTTTCTAATCTGGATGCCTAAAGTTAAATATCTGCCTACATGTGGATGAAGGTAATTTACAGAGGTGCTGAACACCTCATCTCCCACTGATTTAAATTCAGGTACCGATATGTAAATTTAGGGGCTTAGCTTTATGCAATTGCATTTGAAAATCTGGTCACTGCAAGTTGCTGACAAACGGTGGATAAAAGTCAATTATTTTTAAAGTAACAAATTTTTAAATTTAAATATTTAAAATGTTTTTTTAATTTAAATACATCTCTTTTAAAAAATAAACCTAATTAAAGTAATTTAAATTAATTAAAAATACTAAGCAATATTTGCTGCCAAACAGACCATGAAGAATATATTTATTTATTTTTGTTATTAAGTGCCCCCAGCAACTTTGAAACACCAGTTACTGGAGCCAGTGCTTTGGAAATATAGTGTGCGGGGGGGGGGGAGGGGGTGTTCTATTTGCAACATACATCCACACACACACCTTGACAATGGTAATGATGTTATATTTTAAAAGTTGACTTTTTAAAAATTGCTATTTACAGTAATGCAGTCAATAGCAACCTTCCTGGTACAGATGGCACCACAAAATGATATTGCTCCTATAGCTTGGTGCTTGCTTGGACAATGGTTGGTATGTAGCTCCTTCTGCAGCTTCTCCATTGAAATTCATTCTGTTAGTTGGCATGCGTGCCTGTTCATTTAATAAACTGTTAGCCTCCAGGCCCATGTCATGGGTATAGCCAAATGTTGCAATTCCATGCCCTTCCCTTCCTTTCTGATAGTTTTGCCAAAATAATTACCTTATTCTGTCCTAGATTATTAACAAAGTAACGCTCTCAAAACAAGTATCAGGAGGTAGCCGTGATAGTCTGTATCCACAAAAACAACAAGGAGTCCGGTGGCACCTTAAAGACTAACAGATTTATTGAAATAAGCATAAGCTTTCGTAGGTAAAGTACCTCACTTCTTCAGATGCTCTCAAAACAAGACAGGCAGAGCAATTCAATCACATCCATGTCTCCCTTGGCCGATAGTTACACTCCCCATCCATAGAGGTAAGTGGACATCCCCACTTTTATGCCCACTGTAGAGACATCCCTAACATTGCCATTTCTTTTCCATTCCTAGTCACTCCTTGGTACATCATGCCTCAGTTCCCAAAGTCATCCACATGCACTGACATCTCCTTATCACTTCTAGCGCTGATTTTTACCCCCTCTCCCCTATTCACTCCTCAGCCTTTTTCCCCCTCTCCCAAGAGTGGACCAATTGTACGCGCAAATCTCATCTGCTTGTACCTGATATTACCACAGGCACTATATGAAGGTGTAAAATGAACACATGTATAAACTAGGCCTGGTCTACACTAGAAAAATATATAAGCATTGTTCAGCACGTGTGCACCTAGCTCCATCCCTGCTTCCACTAGTGACACCTGCCTTTTTACCACTCCGCTGTCTCACCCTGGCTGCACTGGTCTAGAATAACAGAATTCCCCCCATTTAAATCCAGCCATAGGTTCTGTCCACATGTCAGCATGTTCCAGGGACCGGCTGACCAGAACCCTGTCCTCTCGACCTGCTCAGGGGGGTTAAAAACACCAGCAGCGGGGCTACACTAGAGCTCTTGCTACCAGCGGGGGGTTGAGGGGGGAACTACCCGTGCGTTACTGCTGGCGGTGGGAGATCGCCTCGCCAGCTCGCCTACACACGTAGCCGGAAATGCAGTGCCCAGGGGGGCGGAGCGGGAGAAGCACTGTCTGGCAGCAGTCCCCTGCTCCCCCTGTCCGGCCCCACGACTGTGGCATGGGCAGGACGTGGTCAGAGAGGGAGCCCCGCACACGCGGCACAGAGGCGGCAGCGCCCGGCTGCGCAGAGCGCTTGAGGAGCTAGGAGGTGGGGGAGGGCTGCAGGCTCCATGCAGCGACCGCCCCTCAGGCGGCAGCTCTGCAGCCTCCTGTCCGCTGCCAGGGAGGCCCGCAGCAGGGCGGGGGTTCAGCCAGCACCGCCTCCCCATTGGCTGGGGCTGCCCCCGACTCTTCCCCCTATTGGAGGAAACGCGGAGCGCACGGGCCCAGCACGCTCCGCTCGCCGTGCCTGCGGCCGCCTCGCGCTCCTCCCAAGCCGATGCGCCAGGGGGGAGGAGGCGGCCGCAGCGGAGCCAATGGGCGCGCGGGGTGGGGGCGGGGCCCAGGGGGGCTGAGCCAGGCCAGGAGCCGCCGAGTTGGTAAACAAGCCCCGCGCCTCGTGGTGCGGCTGGGCGGGTGGGAGCGGAGGAGTCGGACGTGGCGTTGTGCGGGGGGCAAGTAAGCGAACGTCGCCCTTTCCCTCGGGGGCTCCTCGCGGGGGGGGAGGGGAGGTGCCCCATCCCTTCTCCCCGGTCAGCTTCGGCGTGGGGTTTCCGCCTCTTCTGCCCCGCGGCGGGCGGGGAGCAGGCTGCGCGGGCCCTTCCCTGGGGTGGGGGGCGCCCGGGCCGGGCCCGCTCAGCGCGGGGCTGCTTCTCCCTCCTCCGGGCGGCCCGCTCGCCGCTTTCCCGCCGCGGGCCTCCTTCTCCCATCGGCTTTTTCATTCCGTGCTGCGGCTTCGCAGCGGCGGGTACGTGGCTGCGGGGCGGCTCGTTGTGTCGGTCTCTGTGCCAAGTGCACCTCCGGGCGGTGCCAGGCAGGCGGGAGCCTCTGCGGGGAAATCCGGCGTGCGGAGCCGTGGCCGTGAGGGTAACGCGTTAGGCACCGGGCGGGTAAAAGCAGCAAAGCGCCCTCAAGACCGAAACGGGGGCACCATCATGAGGCTGCAAACAGCAGAACCCAGAAAAGGGGGGAGGGACCCAAAGCCAGTAATGTACATCTATAGTCGTGGGTCTTAAAATTATACCGCATGTAAATGGGAACGCGTCCTAGCTCCGCAAACAGTCACGGTGGGAAACCTTGAATTCCTCCAGATTCACAGAATACCCTCCTGCAGACATAATGAGATTTTTTTTCTTCCCTTTGCAATGGCTCTGCTCCCTTTTCAGTTCTCCTTTCCCCGTGCCCCCTGTACAATTCAGTTGGGGTGTGTGTGTGTGTGTGGGGGGGGGGGGGGGTGGCGGCCTTTGAATGTCCTGGGGGTCTGATCCTACAGGTCTGAGCACCCTCAAATCCCATTGACTTCAATGCTTTTTGAGGACACACAAGATCTTGTTCTTAGACTTGATGGTTGTATTTACTGCGTTTTAGTGTAGAAAGAAACTTTACCTTACTGGGGCCCTAATAAAGTATGACTAGTGCCATGAGTGGTGTTTTGAAGCCTTTGTGTGGTAGCCTTTTGGCCAATTTTGACTTGCTTCTGGGGTTATCCAATGTGGTACCAGTGGCCCTGAGGCTGGTAGTCTCCAGTGGTGTTATGTCAGTTACAGATTTGTAATGGAAATAGCAGATCTAAGGGTTAAACTTTTTCCAAGTAGAAGCAAATAGATTCTGATATGGCCTTATGGAAACACTTGGAAAAATAAAACAAACACCAGTCAATGTTAGTTCAGAGCTCTTTTTAGAAGGGCGATGATTAAAGAACTGGGTTAACATGCTGCATTAGCAATATATATCACTTGCCTTTTTATTAGGTAGAGGCTGAGAATTAGAACCATAAACAGTGTTTAAAACTATCATTTTTGACTGATTGCTAGTGGTAAAAAGGAGCACACTTGGATATTGGACCTTAATGCACGATGTTGCTTAACAGGTAATGTTTGCAATTCAAAATTTGCTCAATATTTGGCTTTTTGTATGATGCATTCTTTATTTATATACACACACATGCTTTATTTATATATACACATTCTTATTTATATGTATACACACACACACCATCAAATTGTTTTAATAACTGATTTATGAGGTTAATCTTTGTGTTTGGGGCCCTATCTGTGAGGTGCTGACTTCAGTTATATGTGTTCAGCAGGGTTGGGTGATCATCTTATTGTAAAGATCCCAGTGAAAAATGGTGTTTTTTTCCTGTGCGGGTGGGGGATGGTTGTCCAATTAAAAGAATCTTATATATTCAGCCTGAATTCCTAACATCTTGTTTATGGGGAAAGAGGAGAATCTGCTATCACTTCACATAGTGTCAGGTTTCAGAGTAGCAGCCGTGTTAGTCTGTATCCGCAAAAAGAAGAACAGGAGTACTTGTGGCACCTTAGAGACTAACAGATTTATTAAAGCATAAGCTTTCGTGGACTACAGCCCACTTCTTCGGATGCACCGAAGAAGTGGGCTGTAGTCCACGAAAGCTTATGCTCTAATAAATTTGTTAGTCTCTAAGGTGCCACAAGTACTCCTGTTCTTCTTTTTGCGGATACAGACTAACACGGCTGCTACTCTGAAAGTTGCAAAGAGTTGTAAAAAATTAATTACTTTGTATTGGTGTCTGTTAGTTGATTTAATGTGTCTTGAGACCAAAATGTGAATGAAAACGTAGGCCATTCAGTATCTATAAAACTTTCAAGAAAAATAAACTTATATTTCATATAGGGATCTGTTATCTTGTGTAACAAAAATAGGCAGAAACTAACAGACCTACACTGATTTTCTTCTGATAACCTTTTCAAAAGTGTTTTGGATATAGACTGTTTGCACTGTTGTATCCATGTTAGTCCAGAATATTAGAGAGACAGGGTGTGTGAGGTAATATCTTTTATTGGACCAACTTCTGTTGGTGAAAGAGACAAGCATTTGAGCTTACACACACAGATGGTGGTCAGGGCACAGATTTGGATGTAGACTAATTTTGTTTGCTCAGTGTTTACTTGAACTATAAACATTCTGATAAATGGATTGAAGTGCTGGCTATATTCACAATAGTTATTGACAGTCTATTCTAAACTGTTGAAATCCATGCTGCTGAGGCTGTGTATACACTTAAAAATGCTATGGTGACAGCTGCTGTTGTGTTTCAGTGTAGATACTCATTACAGTGGTGGGAGGAGTTCTCCTATCACTATTGTTAATCCACTTCCCTCAGCTGCTGTGGCTAGCGCTGTCTACACCAGCGTTTAGTTGTCTTAACTATGTCACTCTCAAGGTTGAGGATTTTTCACATCCTTGAGTGACATAACTGGTTCAACTCTACCTTTCAGTGTAGACCAGCCTGTAGTAACAAGTATATTTCTTTTGGTATCTCAACAAGATATTAATATACATCCTGTTTCAATCAAGTACAGCAAGGGGGTGGTAGAGGAACTATTCTCTCAACATTCATTCCCCCAGCTGTGTTGAACCAGAAAGTGAAAGTAGCTATAAACAAGGAGAAACTGACTAGTAAAGTGTCCAAGCTGAGAGAAATTTGGAAAGATTCTAAATATTCTTTTGTTTAATGATTAAAACTGTTAATAGTCAAATAAGAACTTGAAGTTTTTAAATGATTTTTACTTGATAGTCTCTGAGGGTCCTTAAAATGTGTTATACCTTAAGTCTCGTGCCTTTCAATAGCAGCCTTATGGAAAGTGTTTTGTACTCTTGGGTTCTGTTAACTTTGCTGGGATGCAGTTCTTGTTCAGTATTTTACAGTGACCAACAATGAGCATTGGATTAGGTTTTAAGTATTGAATCTGAGAACTCAAAATTATTACTTTGGCATAGCTTGGTGCTTGAGTACCATTGACTTCAGGGTAAAAGAATTGTCAGGTAGACTAGAAATATCCTGAGATGGAAAAGTTGATGACAAAGTCGTATTTGTCTCAGTATAAACAAAATACAGTGGTGTTTCTTTGATATAGCAGGTTCTTTGACTGCTGCTGTTTCTGAGAAGATTGATGGAAAGAACAGTTTAACTGAAACTGATGTGGTTACCATTGTGTGATTTGAATTACTATCAGAGCAAACAACTCAAATTTCTTTTAATATGTCACAGATGCTGTGTGTTTCTTTTACGCTAGGTGTTTACCAGCAGTGACTTTTGTAACCTTGAAAGCTCAGATAAAACCTGATTGATATTGTCCTCAGGTATGCAGGAGAAAAATGGCTGACCTTCAGGGCTATAACACAGGGGGCAAGTGGCAAGCAATTTCTGCTTTGTTAAAATAGTGTGGTGAGGACAAGAAAAGGTAAAAAGAAAAGAGTTCCTTTTATGTTTACCCTTTGACCACTGGTCACTTTGTTTTGTTACTGCCAAGAAGAACTGTATGTATGTACAATCAGACTTCCAGCTACTCTGTGCTATGCAATGCAGTAGTGAGTGTTTCATTTGCGGTATTTAAAAGCAGACTAAAAATAGCTGAGTTTGAATGTGTGCAACATGAGGAGAATTTTTTTAGGCGTGCAGTCCTCCAAAATAGCCCTCCTAAAGGCAGGTGGCAGTCTATTATTTCTTATCTTTTATTGGACCAATTTCTGTTGGTGAGAGAGACAAGCTTTTGAGCTTCCTTTCACCAACAGAAATTGGTCCAATAAAAGATATTACAGTACCTCACCTATCTTGTCTCTCTAATATCCTGGGACCAAGGTGGCTACAACAACACTGCATATTTCTTACTATGTCTGTTAGATTGTGTTCTTTCTCTTCTTGGGGTTAACTCTTGTTGAGGAGTTTAGAAACTGACTGAGGGAGAATAGTTGGATCACTGCATTCTAGCTTCCCTGGAGTTACCTAGCTGATAGTTCACACAAAATTTGTTAGTAGCTATTGGGTCAAGTTCGTTGTGGATGTCACTCTGACTTCAGTAAAGTGGCACCAAGGATGGCTGTGGCCCAGTGTCTTCATGACTTATTGTGTTGGAGTAGAATTCTTCCATCTACCTACCTACCAACTTTAATTTGTAAAAGATATGAAACTCTAGCAGACTGCATTTAGACAAATTGAATTTGTCTTGAGCCAAGCCAAGAAGTGACTTGGCATGCAGTTTTGCCCTCTCTGCCCATAACCATGCATCAATTCCTCCCTCCCCACCCCCTTTAAGGCTTTTGTTTTTTAACTTTGGGATAATCAGTGAACAGATGCACGTTGATCTGCATGAGGAAGATATTTAAAATTTATTTATAGAGCACCTCAGATGTGCAAGGCACTTTACAGAACATAGCAAACAGATGATCCCTGCTCTGAAAAACTGTTAGGTTTTATGATTACAGAGCTTCTTGTTTAGAAATGTTACAAACTTAAATTTTGAGGTTTTTTGAATTTAGTTCATCCCTGAAACAGCTTACCTAACCAAATCAGAGTTTATAAATAACTACCACCTGTGGTGATCCAGCAACTTAATTTAATCACCCTAGAATATAACTGTTGAAACTTAAAAATAAAGGCCTGCACATCACCCTTAGAACATATAGATTCAGTACCTGCAGACACACAATGCATATAGTCCTCTTGCACTTGTGACAGTCACAGGGCTGTTTTGTGATGCTAATGGATGAGGCTGATGATGTTGTACCGTCAACATAGAGTTCTTCCTCTGTTCAAGTCTCTCCCTGCCCTTCCTTTGCCCCTGCAGTTACTCCATTTTCTATGCCCAATTTAGGGCTTCATTTATTCAGTCTCACTGCTGCTATCTAGATCTCCTCAGATGTGTTGTCTTCTCCCATCCCTTACCTGGGACTCCTACCTGCGGCTCTGGCATGTTCTAATGAGGCCTGATCCATTATTCCTAACATTCATACAGCTTCTATTGTCTTCAGTGTGGCAAATCCCAGTACACTGTGAAAGAGGAGTACATGTACATAATGATCAGGGCTGGGAGAAGGGTGGAAGAAAAAAATTGCAGTAAGAAAGAAAGCTTAGAGCAAAATGAGAATTTCTTTATATCTTTTGTTTTTAAGGAACTCTCTGGAAATAAAGACTTTCCACAAGAGACAGTCATCTTAATTCATCATATGTTTTATGCATATGGGCAAAGCTTATATTGATTGTGGGTGCATAGACGGGAGCAGGCACAATTACAAACTCAAACTTTTTGAATATTTTAGAATTCCAAGACAGGAGTTTTTCAGTCTTGGCAAATGAGCAGTGATATTCTGTGCTGTGTTGCTTAGAGGTGCAGCATACAACTTGCGGCTCAGGGAAAGAGGCATTGGAACACAAAGGTAGCTTTGTACCATTTTGGCAACCTCTGTATTCTGGGCTGCTCCAGGGGACAAAATAGTTCCTGGTGTAATGTAAACAACCCTGGAGTTATTCTAAATTAAAGCAGTCCATCCTAGGCTACCCATGGACAGTGACACTGACGACCAGAAGTCCTGTAGCCCTACCTGCTGTAGACCTAACTGTTGCACTGGAGCTTGTGAAGGGGCCTTCATACCTGATGCCTGCCCTCAGGGAGTTCTCCCCTGGCCACTACAGTGGTTTTACAGCATATTTGGGCTATAGCAGAGGGGCGGTTCCCTCACAAGATCTTTAATGTGGCTTACATATGTGCAGTTGAAGACTGGAGACTTGTTTCCGAGTGACTAAGTGAAGAAAAAGGATCGTTATGAAGATTCTCTTGGAATTGGGATAGTACAGTATCTGCATTGGCTGAGCATGGGGTACTTTGCTCTGTTGTGTGCATGTTTGGGGTGAGGAAAGATAGGTTTAAACATGTATGCTTAGCATCAGATTATAGTTCCTTGTGGAGGAAAGTGTCCTTCCAGTCCAATGAGGCAGGGATTATAATCCATATCTTGATGGCTTTTTGAAGTGCTTCGGAGGGGGAAGTGATAGTGGGGAGCAGTTAAAAACAACCCAGGGCGTCTCCCTCCGTTCCCCCATAACTAACTATGCTGTATACAGCCGTGGCTCTTGTGGTTTGGGGGATGGATTTAGTTTTTGTATTATGAGTCTGAGAGCTTGCGAAATATGTAAACTATTCTGGTATTAATACATAGTACTGAAGCTCTCTGTCTTCCAAATGCTTTGTGCACATTAATGGTCATCCGAAGAAGTGGGCTGTAGTCCACGAAAGCTTATGCTCTAATAAATCTGTTAGTCTCTAAGGTGCCACAAGTACTCCTGTTCTTTTTACTAATGGTCAAGACACCCCTGTGATTATATTCATATAAATGAACAAGACAACCAAGACAGAGAGGTTAACTAACTTGTCCAAGGTGTAAATATCAGAGCTGGAATTGGCACACAGGAATTCTTGGTTTCAGTAGACCAGATTTCCCCCTCTAAGATGAAATTTGAGTATTTAATTGGGCATTAAAACTGTGACTTATTTGACATGCAGCATCCTTAAGGCTCCCTTTTGACATAGCCCTGTATCCTATGCTTATGGTAATAAAGAGAACTTGTAGCAAAAACAGAACTGTACATTTATTGTAGGAGCTAGGACTCCAGTTTGCTAACTGGCCTATAAATAGGCAGCAGATCTTGTATGAGGCTAAATTTGAACTTAACCCTAGCTTATGGGGCAAGTCTGGTTAGATACATGTACCTCCTGGATCGATAGTGAGAGGCTGGGGTAGCTCACCTCCTGTTCAGAATCATGATAGGATTATCTTCACCACGTGGGCAAAGAATGTGTGCACTCCCATGAGTCGCACACAGTATGTGCATGTAGGGCAGGTGACTATGTAAATAGTAACATATGATAAGATGTGTGGTTCTATCTCGTATGACTGAGGCACAAGATCAAAACCAAGTATCTTCCTACATTTACCTGCTCTTCTATAAGTTACAGAACTCCGACCTGCATAGGTAGTCAGAGCGTTCAACCAATCAGATGCTTCCTTTCATAGTACCATTGATAAAATGGCTAGCAAATTGACCTGTGGTTCATTTTTTGCTCTGTGGGTGGGTTATTACTGTACGTTCAGAGGCGTATTATCATTAATCACATCACAGAGGAAAAGTTCCTTTTTTTCCTCAGCAATCTATAGATTGTCTCATGTTACATGGTATTTATTTCTTGGGTTTGAAGGACTCCAGGCTTGCTTCTGAAGTGTGTGTATAATTTATTAGTTTATAATCCCCATTCAGTACTCTGTGTGCTTTCACAAAGTTAAAACTCCCCCCCCCCCCCCAAAAAAAAAGAGAGAGCTGCTTATAGTATAATACACTGCCCCAAAAAGTCAATTACTAGCTAATTAAGGAAAAATCCCTTTGTTACAGGCTATATCCCACAACTTGAAGTTTGAATGGCCCTTCTGAGCTCTTTGCTACATGTTTGGAATTTAGTGCTCTGTAGATATGCAACTTTCTGTGTTTGCTGAAGATAGGGAACTGAACTTTGATAGACCCTAAGTAGAACAGTAGTTGGTAAAGAGATTTTTGTGGCAGGATAGAACTAATTTGCAAGGGATTGTTGAGCAATTTTTATGAGAGGTTTGTGCTCTTAGCTTTATTTGAAAGGTAGCTCCTAGGCTCGCTCAGTAAGCAGATCTTTCTCTTGAAACGGTCTTTCATTTGAAACAAAAATGGAACAATTCCAATCAGCAGTGGTTTATAAAAGGGATACATTGTTTTGGGCTGTAAATTATAGTGTCTGAAGCCCTTGTTCTCTTTAGTTCTAGGATGCATAACTGACAAATGTAGAATAAAATCTTCATTTTTGTAAAACTTTGCCTTAAATGTTACTGAAGGGACATAACTTGAAATCTGGTCAGTGTCAGAAAATTGGATAAATAGTTTCAGGTGCTACTCCTGGGTCCCCCTTCAAATCTGTGTGGTTTTGCAGTGATACTCTCCAATTTTTTTTAATGTATTCTCTTCCCTGTTGCTGCAGGAAAGAGCCACAAAAACAAGGGAAACTGATGAAAGACTCAGTCTTGCAAACAAATGTGTGTAACTTTAATCATGTGAGTAGTTCCACTGAACTCATTCAGTAAAGTTACACTTATGTGTTTGCAGAATTGGAGCTTTAGCTTCCTATACAGCAGAAAGTGAAACAGACTGTATAGTTCAGTGAGTGCTAAGTTCACAACCTGAAGAAATAGGAAAAATGTTGTTTTTTCCCCTAATCTTCGGTGCTCCCTACAACAGTAGTAGGTGCCTAGGTACTACAGTGACAGGATGGGGCCATATAACTACCTAGATAAATGCACTCTGATCTGAAAGTCTTTCTTTGTTTTTTTTTAAATTGGCAGTGCCTATTTAAAATGATAAACCACTTCAATGTGGCTAGAAATTATAGTTACTGGGTAGGGGACTAGGCAGTTGATACACAATAGTCCATTCTAAGACTTATAGGGATAGACTAATTGCTTGAGAAATTAAATTATTGGCCTCGCTCTGCAATAGCACAACAGAGCCTGTGTCATGTTCTCGGCAGAATTGCTATTTTGTGATTGGGTGAGAGACTGCTTTCTTGGTGTTTCATTTTCTAGATAAATAAAGGTTGGAGGGGGGGAGTGGAGAGGGGGGAACGAGGAAGCATGACTTCCTAAAATGTGTGGTTAAGTTCTGGCTGTTGAAATAGGAAACGGTAGAAATGGTCTTGTTGATAAACATACAATTACAGTACAGTAACTCCTCGCTTAACGGTGTAGTTATGTTCCTGAAAAATGCGACTTGATGTTAAGTGAATCCAATTTCCCCCATAAGGATTAATTTAAATAGGGGGGGTTAGGTTCCAGGGAAATTTTTTTCACCAGACAAAAAACTATATATTATATAGATATACACACAGTATACGTTTTAAACAATTAAATACTGTTCACAGCTATGATGATTGTGAAGCTTTGTTGAGGTGGTGAAGTTAGAAGGAGGGATATTTTCCAAGGAATGCCTTACAGCTAAATGATGAGCTAGCACTCGGCTGAGCCCTTAAGAGTTAACATATTGTTAATGTAGCCTCTCACACAAGGCAGCACGAACCGGAGGGAGGGGAGACAGCATAGCAGACAGAGACCGACACACACCTTGTGTATGGGAGAAAGATGCACACTGCCCCTTTACGTAAGCTGACCCACTCTTAAGTGCATTGTCTTTTTAAGTGGATCAGGAAGTTGAGACAGCAGCTGCTGCCCCAAGCTCTCTCTGTTGCTCTCTGTCCGTGTCCCCTCCCTGCTCTGTATGGAGAAGGGGTAAGTGGTGTGCAGGAGCAGGGGGGAGGGGGACACCCTGACATTAGCCTCCTCCACCCCTCTTGCACAGCAAGCAGGAGTCTCTGGGAGCAGCTCCAAGGCAGAGGGCAGGAGCAGCACATGGCAGTGGGGGGATGGACAACTGAATTGCCGATTGATAGCCTGCTGGGCGGCTGCAGCAGCACAGGGAACTTAGGGCAGCGGGGAGCTGATATGGAGGCTGCCGGTCCACCCTGGTTACAAGCTCCCGCCAGCTAGCTGCAACGAGCTGCTCTTCCTGCAAGCTGTGGACAAAGCGACATTAGAAGGGAGCATTGCACTACTTTAAACGAGCATGTTCCCTAATTGATCAGCAACATAACCGTTAACCAGGATGACTTTAAGTGAGGAGTTACTGTATATGAGGCCAGTTGGAAAGTGAGGTCAGTCCTCCTTAATGGAAGGAATCAAAGCTTGAGACATGACTGGTCCAGTTTTCAGGTGATGGGGTCCTGCCTTTTAGAAGGGAAGGGGAATAGATTGCTGGTGATAACCTCCTATCTTCTTGCCTGGGAAAGCTGCTGCTGCAGGGCCCAACTGATGTGTGAGCTTCATGCAGCTTGTTTTATGGATTCCTGGAGAAACCGAGAATACCTTCAAACTTTATCTTTGCAAAATAGTCTCTCTTAAAATCTTGACTAGAATGATAGAAGCACAGAACTGTTCATGTGTCTTCCCAGTGTGAAACTTTGAACTTGGGAGACAAATGTTTGTGATGCATGAGCCAAATTCTGTGTTGACTTACACACCTGCTGCCCCCACCGAAATCAAATAAATTACACCAGTGGAACTGAGAGTAGAATTTGTGTCATGATGTCCTGAGTGCAGCAAGTGGCCTATAATGTAGTCTCACATTAGTATCTTAATTGATGCAAGTGAATTATTTCTAGATCTCTGACTGGGGTAGAAAGAGGTTTCATCAATTCCAGGCACGTGGACCATGACTAAGGTTTTGCATTTCTCCAGACAATGTCTGACCTAATCAGAATGAAGTAAATAAAACCATCGGTCTAGAACATTCATTTTGCACTGATGTATCTGTGCCTAAAATAAAGTAGACAGCACACCCACTCAGAGTGTCCAAAGCCAGCATCAGACTTTTTTTTTTTAAACCCCTATATTGTGTTTCAACCCATGTATGGGGAAAACTGCTTGTGCAGGCTTCCTAGCCAGCCAGTACTAGTCAAAATGAGCACTAATCTTGAAATTTTTGGGAAGGAGATTGAGTGCTGGCTGTATTTGATGATGCTTCAGTTTTAAATGTCACTGGTAAATTTGTGCAAGGATGTTTATAAAAATGTTCTCCAAGACTCTACAGGTTAATTAAATTGTATGTCAGGGCCACCCTGCAAATATACCATGCCTCCTAAAATAGAATTGACTTATTGGCTATACAACCAGCCAATTCTTTAAACAAACCTTGTTGTTGGGGATTTTAGTCTATTATGTAAAATCCTGCTCTTTTATTGACTGATTTGATTCCTTTCTTGAAGAGAAAATGGCCACCCCCCCTTAAGTGTTACTGTTTATTGTGCTTCCTGCTCAGCTGAGATTTGGGTGAGTCTGGACACAAGAAAGCCAGTTAATGAGAACACACTTCTAATGAGGGCCTGGTGTTCTGCTATGGGGTTGGGGAAAGGTGTAGGGGGGCAAAACTTGAAGAGGCTGTGAATGAAACTGCTACTAGTGTAGTATGGAAGGGTGGACATGGGATCAGATATACAAGGGGAAGTAGAAATAATCCTGATGAAAAGCACTCTATAAGAGCTTGGTATTCTTTATTTCCAGATTGTAGCCCGCTACACTCAATTCATGGTCACACAAGGAGTTTACTGATTAAACTACTGCCTGTGCATTGTCTCCGTTAGCGCTTTTCTCCAAAATACCTACTGCTGCTACCACTAGTGGAGTTCCAAAGCTGGTTGCCATTGGGGAGACTATCATAGATTAGTTTCCAGCATCCCTAGTCTCTTCTTGTTTGGATTAAATAACAGTGGCTGCAGTGATGGTAAGTTTGGAAAAAACTGTAATGTAGACCCAGGTCTGGTCTGCATTTAAAAAATTATGGTGACATAGCTACTATGCTCAGGGGTGTGAAAAATCGACTCCATAGAGGTGCTGCCCTAACCCCTGGTGTAGATGGAGCTAGGTTGGCAGACTGCTACTATCACTTGGGGAGGTGGAGTTTCTACAGTGACCGACTACAGCAACCGAAGAGATTTTTCTATCTCTACACTACAGGGCTGCAGTAGCATAGCTACGGGGCCATAGTTATGCTGCTTTAGTGCCTGCAATGTGGACATGGTCCCAGTCTGTGAAGTCTTTCAAAAACATGGAATTGAATTCCCTGCCTTATTGCCCCCATCAAGCAGATATTCTTTGTCATTTGACTTTTTTTTTTTTTAATCTGCTTAAGGGAGACAGTTACACATAAGCAATGAGTTAGGAGGCAGTATGCTCTAATGGGTAAGACAATAGATAACACTTGAGTAGTCAGATGGAAGGCTTCTTTACTAGTCATTTCTGAGCCTACAGGTTTGAAGAGCACACAGTTTACCATCACATTTTTACCAGGTTTAAAAATTAATTTTAGGTGCATTGCTCGTCATATAAAAGTGGAATATCTTTTCTCTGGTCATGGGTAAACCTGGAATAATGAAGCAACAGTTCTTAAATATCTCTATCCAAGGGCATATAGACTTCTGCTCCTATTGAAGTGTGTGTATATATACTGGGGGCTGTATTGCAGCACCCTGTTGATTCAAAATACTGTTAACTTAAAATAATGAAAACCATAAAAGGAGGAATCTGACTGGCTGAATTTGACTGTGTAGGTATCTGGTAGAAGACCACATAGGGGTCAGAAGTTGACCAGTTGATTTATTTTTTTTTTAATTGTGGAGGGGCCGGTATAAATGCAAGAATCTAAATTAAATCTGATAATGGCTCTTGTCCAGTGGTTATACAGCTGGACTTTGATCCCATGCCTCACCATAAACTCTGAGGGAGTGCCTTGTTATAACTGCACACTTTTTGTGTGGTACTTGCCTTAAACCTTCATTATAATGTTGTAACAAGTCCTCCGAAGAAAAAGTTAAAATACATCTTGGTTCCCTGCATGTTCTTAATAGCATGCCATGTTCCGCTATATTCCTTGATTTAGCTTGCAAGGTTTCAGCTGGGTTTGAAATTCAGTGCAGTGGCAGGAGAGCAGATTACTCACTGGTGTGGTATGTAGCTTAAAAACAAAAAAACCTACCATGTTCACCTTGTTATATGCCCTAGAGTGACTTGATTCCAGCCTCATCAACAGCATTCTGCCTTCCCCCACCCAAACACTGTGTCCCTGTCTATACTAGGAAAATAACCCATGGTTGATGTCTGTCAGCCAGTCACAGACCCTATTCTAGCCAGGCTCATAAACCTGCTAGCATAAAAAAAGGGCCAGTTTGTCAATACCTTGGATGCAAAGTGTAGTAGTCTCTGCCTGCCTGTCCTGACAATGGCATAGGCAGGGTACAATGTGGTTAAAATGGTTTCTGAAAAGCTGAGGCCGAAGCCACTCCTTAAGCAAGTTTTACATGGAGAGTTTGCTAGCACAGTCTTTTTTTTTTTTTTTTTTTTTTTTTTAGTAGTGTAGGTGGAGTCCTAGTGGAACAGAGTCCTAGTGGAACAGAGTCCTAGTGGAACAAAGCCTGCTTGCTGCAGTGGGTGTTCACAGAAGTTTGGTCCCTCTACTCAATAACCGCCAAACGCTCTTCAACCCAGTGTGGCAACTGTGATGTGCTTCTCTCCCCCCTCCCTTTTTCAGTTTAACAAGTTCTGTCTGTTTTCTTCCTGGGTCCCTCACTTGCTCTCATTAAAATACATAATCTTTGTGTTTCTTTTCTTCCTGATTACCTGTTGTTCTTTTTTTTTTATGATTGTTCTCTTCCATGCTTCCCTCTCCTTGCCCTGGTAGTCCCATTGACTTCTGCTTTCCGCATCCCTTCCGGAATAAGAGTTTTATGTGCTCTCCTGAGCATTGAGCTTGTTTGAGACTCACTTCTGTTTCTGTCAGCCTTCATTTGTTGGTGGCCTCCTTAGCACTGTGTTCTCCCCTCTTCATGCACCTCTGCTGTGCCCAGGTTTTGATCAAGGTAGAATGTAAGCTGTCCAGGGCATTATTATGGGTCTTATTCTTTTTTTTCTACCAAAAAACAATAAAAAAAAAAAAACCCAAAACAAAGCATATCAGGAATACTCTGTATTCCCTGTATACAGTTAAGCAAGCAAACTTATTTCCAATTTAGCCATGTGTGAATAAGCCCTTTTCCTTCATATGATCTACTTTTTGATGTTTGTAATGGGATTTAATATAGTAGGAGATTTGGAGCCTTCTTTCAAATCTTGCTTCATAGTGGACTCTGGGACTATTTAGTGTGGTGGCTTCTGATTTGATACCCTAAAAATATTGCATAGGAAAATGTAACACTGAGTATTTTAAATACTTTTGTGACGTTCCTCCCCACCTCTTTATAAAAATGAGCTCACCATGTCTCTTTAGCTGAATGAAGGAGTACCAGATTGTATGCCTTGCTTCTAGTAAATTGCCCTTCTGCAGCTCAGGACGGGCACATCACTGAGGCTTTTGAATTTTTAAAATGGCAGACAGTGCACTTAGTGGTGGTAGGGTTAAATTTCTTTCAGGCAGAAGTGGATGTAATCCCATAGAAATCAGCGGTGGTTTGTCAGCAGCAAATTTGACCCAATATTGCTCTTACAGCTAAAACTAACAAAGGGGAACTGGTCATATTTGCTCATTGATATATTTAGCAGTGGAGGATGAGGACACATTGAGCAATATATGATTTCCATTTGTGACTTTAGCTTCTCTATTAATTTCAAAATTAATAAGACTTCCAAAATAGTCTTATCACCCACATTCTTTTAGGTATGGTAACAGAACCATTTCATGAACTTCTCTTCCTCTCACCCAGATAGTTTGATTTAAACTTTTATTAGAAGGACTCCATGTTAAAAATCAATCCCTTATTTTCCCTGATTCCATTGGTTTTGCTCTGGTAGCTGTTACTGCACCATCTCTTTCATTGCTCCAAGTGTGTAAAAGATGAAGTGTGTGTTCAACAGTGATCTTTGCCTGCATTACTGCAAACACAAGATTAAACCCTAACTACTTCATAATGGTGAATTTGTATACTTAGCATTATTGTCTAAGTTGAAATACTATACTGGCTACTTTTTTCCCCTCAGTCTGATTTGCAGGGATAATGCTGCAGATACTTCTTTAAGTTAAGACCTAGCAAAAACTTCCGGTATTTATGGGTGAAAAAACCCTCCTGTTGATAGATGCAGTAAACCTCTTTCCTTATATTACAAGACAGTTTTTAAGTTTAAAAATACATAAAGAAACTTTGCATTAATATTCAGAGGCTGACTTTAAACTCTTCAAAGCAGAGAGATTCAGAAGTCAGTTTTATTTGGTCTCTTTTTTTTTTTTACCATTCTGAAGCCTATAGGTACATCATACAAAGTGACCCCTGCAAAAAAGTGGCACGCGGAGCCTTAATTCTAATATATATTTGGTTTCATTGTGCCACAAGTACACTGTCAGCACCTATGTTTCTGGCTGTGTGATTTATGCTGTAATTAGAGCATGGCCCACATAATTTATAATATTTCTTTGTTACTTTGGACTGGAGATTAGCTACCCTTAGTCTTGGGCATTGATTATTCTGCTGTGTTAAACAAATACTTCTGTAACTTGAGTTACAGAAACAGTTAGGTTTCCCTGGAATTCAGCTATCTTAGTGCAAGGAAACACATGCCACTTCTATGTGATTGATAAATGGAGCTTGCTTACAAGAAAGGTCTTTGCATTTGCTCAGAAAATAACTGGATTCAGTCATTAATGGCTTGCAGTAGGGTGTAATATCATACGTGCTGTTGTCTGAGTTTATAGCGCTTGAATGTACTAACCGTTTAAAATCATTGTGCACATATATGTGTTGACAGAACACACTCTAAAAATGAAAACATGCCTTTGCAGTTACCCAGGAAACAGTTTAAATACACAGTCCCTCTGGCAGTGCCCAATGGAGGCTGCAGCCAGAAGTGTTAAGGACGTTGTCTGGAGGCCAGTATAGAGAATTCTCCAACTGGGGATCAAGCCTTAGAAGGCATCCTGTGCCTAAGTGTATGCCTCTATGTTCTCTATCAGAGTGGGTGAGTGAGCCAGGACTGGATAGGAGACATTTCGGAATCCTGAAAACTGTTGTGGAGGACCATTAGTACAGTGAAGTTGCTGGAGACGAAAGTGAAATAAACTGAAAACACTGTTTTGCCTGTAACTGCAAACGTGCTTGGCAGAACACGCAGAGTAGTGAGTGTCCTATTTATGTTGCACTCATAGCTCTTCCAATATAAGGAAAAGTTATGCTCAGAAGAAAGCACTTTTGGCTTATTTATTTGGATTACTGTAGCGCAGAGGTGGGCGAACTATGGGGGGGTTGGATAGGGGGTGAGGTCCCGGGGGGCAGTTGGGCGACAGGGAGCAGGGGGTGGTTGGATGGGGCGGAGGTTCTGGGTGGTGGTGGTCAGGGGACGGGGAACAGGGGGGTTGGATAGGCATGGGAGTCCCGGGGGGGCCTGTCAGGGGGCAGGGAGCGGGGGGGGGGTCAGATGGGGGCAGTTAGGGGTGTGTGGGTGTGAATAGGGGGTGGGGCAATCAGGGAGCAGGGGGGGGTTGGATAGGGGGCAGGGTCCCCTTACAGTGGGAGTCCTGGGGTCCTGTCAGGGGGTGGGGGTGTGGATAGGGGTTGGGGCAGTCAGGGGACAGGAAGCAGGGGGGATCGGATAGGGGGTCGGCAGTCAGGGGACAGGGAATGGGGGCGGTTAGCAGTGGAGGTGTGGATAGGGGTCGGGGCAGTCAGGGAACGGGGGTGGGGTGGCGGATAGGGGCTGGGGTCCCGGCGGGTGGTTAGGGGCGTAGGTGTGGATGGGGTTGGGGCAGTCAGGGGACAGAGAGCGGGGGGGGGAGGGTTGGAGAGGGGGCTGGGTCCCCCTACACTTTGTTTCCTATCATTTAATCAGTTACCGATCCATGAGAGGGCCTCCCTTTTATCCCATGACAGTTTTTTGCTTAAGAGCCTTTGGTGAGGGACTTGTTAAAGGCTTTCTGAAAATCTTAAGTACACTATATCCACTGGATCCCCCTTGTTCACATGCTTGTGGACACCCTCAAAGAATTCTAGTAGATTGGTGAGGCATGGTTTCCCTTTACAAAAACCATGTTGATTCTTCCCCCCCCTCCCCCCAACAAATTATGTTCATGTATGTGTCTGACATTTTGTTCTTTACTATAGTTTCAACCAGTTTGCCCGGTACTGAAGTCAGGCTTGCTGGCCTGTAATTGCTGGGATCACCCCTGGAGCCCTCTTTAAAAATTGGTGTCACATCAGCTCAGAGGACGGCAACCTTTCAGAAGCAGTGTGCCGAGTCTTCATTTATTTACTCTAATTTAAGGTTTTGCGTGCCAGTAATACATTTTAATGTTTTTTAGAAGGTCTCTCTCTATAAGTCTATATATTATATAACTAAACTAAAGGGTTGTGGGGGTGGGATGAAGGAGTCAAGCAGAGGGCTGGGTGTGTATGAGGGAGGTGCAGGGGCCTGGGGTGTGTGCGGGGCTCAGGGCAGAGGGCGGGGTGTGTGTGGGGGGTCAGAGCTCAGGGGAGAGGGCTGGGTGACTGCTCCCCTAAGAACTCCCAACCCCCCTGCTCCTTGTCCCCTGACTACTCTCTCCTGGAACCCCTGCCCCCAACTGCCCCCCAGGACCTCCTGTCCTGACTGGATCCTACCCCCTACCTGTCCCCTGACTGCCCCGACCCTTATCCATACCCCCGCCGCCAGCCAGACCCCCGGGACTCCCATGCCTATCCAATCATTCCCTGCCCTCTGACAGGACCCCCAGAACTCCCGACTCATATAACCCCCCCCAGCTCCTTGTCCCCTGACCACCCCCTCCAGAGACCCCCCCACACACTAATTGCCCCCCCCGGACCCTCCTTGCTCCCTGTCCCCTGACTGCCCTGAACCCTATCCACCCTCCCCCCCGACAGACCCTGGGACTCCCATACCCCATCCAACCCCCCCCTGCTCCCTGACTGCCCCCTCCAGAGACCCCCCATCCCTAACACCCCTCCCTCCGGGACCCCACCCTGCTCCCTGTCCCCTGACTGCCCCCACCCCTTATCCAACCCCCCTGGCTCCCGACCCCTTACCATGAGACTCCACGCAGAGCCAGATACGCTGTCCTGTGGGAGCGCACCACCCCGCACCTCAGAGCTCTGCGCGCGCGGTGGCAGGGCTCTGGTTGAGCGGGGAGCGTTTCTGCCTCCCCGCGGAGCCAAACACTGCCCCGCGGGGACGCGTAGCCCCGACCCCCAGAGCGCTGCGCGTGCGGCAGTAGGGCTCCAGGGGAGGGGAGAAGGCGGGGGAGGGGCCGGCAGCTTGCTGCGCTCGGCCCGGTGCTCTGGCCCAGGAGTGCGGACCCCGCGGCTTGCCGTGCTGGGAGAGTGGGGCCATTTGCCCACCCCGTGCACACGGCTATGCTTCTGCTCTCTGCCCCCGTGAGGGGAGTGGAGGGCAGAGGAGAACGGGCTGGGCAGGATTTTTAATGGCACGCCGGAGTCCCGGCAGGCTCCAGCATGCCATTAAAAATCGGCTCGCGTGCCATCGGTTGCTGACCCCTGCATTAGCTATTCTCCAGTCATTTGGTACAGAAGCTGATTTAAATGATAGGTTACAAATTACAGTTAGTAGTTCTACAATCTCACATTTGAGTTCCTTCAGAACTCTTGGGTGAATACCATCTGGTCCTGGTGACTTATTACTGTTTAGCTTATTTTGTTCCAAAACCTCCTCTAGTGACACCTCAGTCTGGGAGAGTTCCTTAGATTTGTCATCTAAAAAGAAGTGAGAAGAAACTTCGTCCATGTGAGCATGGTTGCGGAGCCTGCTGGCCCCTACTTAGGAAGGGGGAGGAAAACAGCAGAATGGTTAAGTGCCACTAGTTTTTTTTCAGGAGGGGGGGAAGAGAGGCAGGAGTGCTGCTCTAGTATGGGTGGGGAGTGAAGGGAAACAGAGCAGTGCAACCATGCTTCTCATTTAAGAAAAGGGAGCAGCGGAGTGGCCCACATGAAAAGTTGTAGGTGGGAGGCTGCGTACCTCTTTCATGACCAGGAGGTGGTGCAGGAGAATTGACTTGTTGCAGATGGTTGGAACGGGACAGCTGAGAACAAGTCTAACTTCGTGTGTCTGTGAGAGCTGAGAATTGACCCACTGGGGTGCATGTGGTGAAACGGGGGCTAGTAATGCTATTTTTGGTGGGACAAAATTAACTAACTAGACTGCAGTGTCAGGATTTACTTACTGGTGGGGGACTGAAGATGCGTCCATGTAAATTAATAAGGCATGGGTGTGGTGGGTATGCAAATGAGAGAGCATGGCAGTTTCAGGTATTCTACCTCCTGCTAGTCTGGGTGAAGATATTAAGGAAATCTTTCAAACCTTGATAATCAGATGTCAAACACGTACACTGATGCTTGTGTGAATAGAGTAGGAAGGGAAGTGGGACCATATACCTAAATGTATTGGCTTTACCTAACTCTGCCTTCCCTAGAACAGTTCTGTATTAATCAGAAGGTATGCGAGTCCTGAAATAGTGTCCTTTGTGCACATTTGTAGGAACAGGGCTTCTTTCTGGCTGGCATTCAGGTTGGCCAATTGGCTATAGGATCTCTAAGTGGAGATTCCTAAGATAAGCAGTTGCCCAAAGGGGGCGGAGGGCAATTTATTCCTGAGGGAATTATGCACCAAAATATTGAAAATTATGTACCAAAAATTATGCACATGATATTTTAAAATTCTGCAAAACTCTACAAATTTTATTTGTCAATAAAGAAATGTAGCTCCAGCATGGCAGTGGGGAGCACAGGCCACTGACTGCATTGAGGTAGATCACCCTGAAGCCCCCACCTCTCCCAGTACAGGGACTTGGCAGTGAGACTGCACCTGACCCTGACACAGTGCAAGGGCTGGGCCTGCCCCTCTATGCCAGGTGCACCAGGTGTGGGCGGCAGGTTCAGCCCAGCAAGATCCAAGTATGGAGGGCTCTGTGGGTGGGGATCCACGTGTGGGGTGAGAGGTTTCTGGGTGTGGGTGGCTCAGTGGGAGATCTGGATGCACAGGGGCACATTGGGGGTTTTGGGTGCAGGTGCAGTGGGTTTCTGCAGGGGATCCAGGTGAAGGCGGTTGTGGCTCAGCAGGGGAGGTCTGGGTCTGGGAGACTAAGTGGGGGGTCTGGGTGCTGGGGGAATGGGGCTTCGAGTGGGGGTTTGGGTGTGGAGGGCTCATCAGAGGGGTCCAGGAGATGGGGCTTGTCAGGATGAGGGTTTGATGGGTCTGCTTAACAGGGGAGCCCCAGCTGCTGCTGAGGGGATGCCGCATGCCGGGGTCCTGCTTCCCCCCATGATTCCCCTGTTTCCTTTTCTTCTGCCACTGCCTCCCCTCACTCCCACATTCCCCTCCCCCTGCCTTATTCCTCCCCCTTCCTTCCCAATTGCCTTTTCCCCCACCCTCTCACCCCTTCTTCCCTCATTTCCCCCTTCCCCTCCCCCACCCAGCCCCACCACAGGCACTCACTGTTGCACAGAAAACAGAAAGGCACACAGAAGGGGAGCACACCTGGCATTAGGACCCAGCTGCAGATTCAGAGGCAGCCTCCTTCAGCTGGGCAGCTCTATGCTTGCAGAAATGGGGTGTGTGTGTGGCATGTAACCCCATGTGCCCTCCATCCCTTGCCTGTGTTTTTTTTGGGGAGGCAATTCCTCCCCAACACTGTGCCCATAATCACATCTCTCTCCCGCCTCCCTCCCCCCCGGCTTCCCTTTGCTTCCCTGCCATTTTCTGCAGGGAAGCACAGGACTCTCATGAGCAATTTGATAAGAGAAAGTCTTCAACTACTTACTGTTGCTGTATTCCATGATTCTCTATTGTGTTTTTCAGCGCTGAAGGGTCAGTCATGGCAGGTGATGCCATCATGCTGATCAGAGGCTTGGCTAAGCTCAGTAAGGCCATCATAGAAACCCAAGTAGGACAGCTGCGGCAAGGAGTTGTTGGTGGCGATGCAGTTATCATTGCAAGGACCTTTCAGACCACTGTTGAAGAGCAATTCAGTGCTGCCATGGGAAAGATGCAGGTAAGGAAGACTTTGTATGCGTTCACCATTTCCCAGAGCGAAGGCTTCTTTCTCTCACAGGTTGTACATTGCTTGTCTGTGAAAGGCGTCGTCTGTCTAAGAGGTAATGGGTGGTACTCATGAGGGCATTCTGTGCCAAAAAAAATTAAAAATTCTGCGCACAATATTTTAAAATTCTGCAAATTTTATTTGTCAAATAAATGTGGAGGCTCCAGCATGGCATTGGGTAGCACAGGCCACTGGCTGCACAGCAGTGGGAGAACACTGTGTGGTGGGTTTGACTTTGTCCCGGATGCTATGCAGGGGATGAGGAAGTCCCATCCTCCCTAGCCACGACTAGCAGCTGAGCCCGGCACAGGGTAGGAGCCACCAGGTGGGTCTTCCCTAGTCCTAAGTCCTGCCCCACAGTGATTTGCCTCTCTGCCGGCTGCCCTGGGCACCCAAAACATAGTGCTGGGGAGGGTTGCATGACCACTCTCGTGGCTTCCCTTTGCTTCCCCATCAAAATCATTTTTCTGCCGGGAAGGAAAGAAGGGGGACATAAATTCTGCACAGAATTCCCCTAGGAGTAACATAGGGTCCTTCCAGCTGCTGCAGGATGCTGAGACCATAGACAAGGTCTGCTGGTATTCTGAGGCACGGATTGTTAATACTAAACCATGGAAAATTCAGGTGATAGCTCCTAGAATATTGAAAAACATTATCTTAAATCAACGTTGTCAAAATAGTGATTTCTACAGTTTGGGTGGGGGATCTTTTTTTTTTAACCTCATTCTTCAGCATTCTTGAAATACAGCATCTTTGAGTGACTCACGCACAACCAAACCAGAGTGCTTGGGTACCTGTCTTTTGTTGGGTGAATGGAATGGGCACACATCTTCCTGTTTCTGTGCACAGGTGAAGGGATTGGCATATGGATGAGTCATGCACTCTGAAGTGCTTTTGAGAGCAATGCTCTCGGCCTGAGATGCAAGCACAAAAGGGCAGCATGGTGTGTTCCAAGTGCGAAGACATACCTGGGAGGCCTACTGTTCATGGCTGCTTTTTTGTTTTCCCCGGGAAAGAGTCATGAGCTGAGGCTGAGGATTTAAGGTTTGGAGGACTCTTTCCTGAGACTGTGGTATGAAAACACAAAGCGAATGGGAGATCTTGTTCTCCAGTAGGATAAATATCCAGTAGGAATTTTTTGTCCCTCCAGATAACTTAGTTGTATTGTGGTAATGCCTGGGAATCCCGGTTATGGACCAAAAGCTTTCTTGTCAAAAGTTAAGGTCTGACTAAGATTGAAAAGGGAAGGTCAGCAGCTTAAATATTTACAAACTTCGGTTGCTAAAGATTACCTCTCATTTGGCTGTGAGAATGGACTTGTATAAGGTGAATTTTTTCTACCGTTGCACTTAGCCAGTTCTTGTTTCCTCTGTGGAATTCTGCTGCTTTGCAACTCTTCTGCCATACCCCTTGGCACAGGTAGTATTTTCTGAAGAACTCAGGGCCAGATTTTCAAGTGTTCAGTGCCCACAATTGGGCTGGAATTTCAAAGGAGTCATTTTCCCATATAGGAACCTAAATAAAGGCCAGATTTTCAAAAGCGCTCAGGAGTGCCTATTGTGATCCTTGTGGCCAGACTTACAAAAGTGCTCCACACCCAGGGTGTTGACATCTCTTGAAAATCTGGTGCTTAGTGCCCTGGGAGGACATGAGTCTTTAAATCAAAACTTGCATGTCTTTCTAAAAGAGATGCTATAGCTGAAACACAAGTTATGGGCTTGATGCTGTAATTAATGGATGAGATTCTATGGCCTGCATTATACAGGACACCTGGCTACATGATCATTCATAATAATGGTCCCTTCTGGCCTTAAAATCTTGTGACTCTGTCTTTTTTTGGTTGAAGTTTGCCATGATTTTGGTGACCTGCAGAGCCCCCTAAGTGTAGCTGGTTGTCAGTGCTTGTTGTGATAACTTTTTGGCTGCCGTTACCTTAATTTTAGTTTTCCTTTTGCCATCCCAGGTTTACAATATTTATTTTAAAACTCTTCTTCGATCTCTCTGGTCCCAGGGTCTAATATGACAGTACTTTTGTGTTCTGATCGGCTTTGGCAGGAAAGAATGTATATTACTAGATGGAAAAAAGAACCTTCTGCAGTAAATGAAACGGTCTCCATCCCTTGCAGCCCTTGCCAAATATTGACCATTTAAGACTTAAGATAATTCTTATTAAGTATGAAGAGAAGAAATTTGCGCTTTTCATACCCTGGTAGGAGGTGGCTGCTGCTGCCGCACTGATTAAAGATTTTTTCCTCCCTCAGTAATGTTGGTGCTGGGAATTACACGAGACCTGCTTGCATAACAGGAAGGGCTGTGTCCTGCATTTCTTCCTCAAATGGGGGGGAAATAATTAGCATTTGGGAAAGAGCCTAGAATATGCTGCTGTCCGCCTGACTGTATAAGAATTAAAACATTGATTTGGTTACAGTTCTCAGCAACAGGGTCAATGGCTGAGGCAGGTAACTGGAGTCCCAGGGGCACTAGACAGTTCATTGAGTTAATGCTTTGTTTCTTGCTTTGATACTGCCAATCACTTTGCAGTATTCGCAGATATCTGGAATAGCAAGGCCGGTATCACAAGTCAGGACCCAAGTGTGTTGGCAGAGCTAGGTTGGAAAACTTTTCCCGGCAACACCTCACATTGAGCTTAGCTGTGAGGTCACACCCTTGCTTTAAGCGCAAAATAATCATGCTCACAGTGAAATGTACAATACTACAATAACTTGCTGGCTGGTTAAAGAAATACTATTTTCTGTTTATGGGATCAGCCATGTGGGGTTGAGCTAAACTGCTCTACAATTAGATGTTCGACTAGTACTTCTGAAAGAGTTTAAGGTGTAAAAATACCTAAACTATGAATAATGGGGAAGAGTGCAAGAAGGATAAAAACTAAAGTCTTGAGTGATGGAAGGATGTGTGAGGGGTGCTGGGGGGAGGGAGATAGCAGATCATTTCTGTCATCAGGTCTGTTGCACCCATCGCTATAGTAGCTAAGTACTGTGTTCCATATAAATGGTCTCCAGAATTCTTGTACCTTCCTGTGTACCTATGATGTGGGATTGACTGGATATACCTGAGTACCTCCCCTTGAAATCAGCACGACCTAGTTACACTCCCATTTAAGAGGGTCTTCGAGTGTCCTGTGGGGTTTTTTAAATTTCTGGTTTCTGACCCATTCCAATGTTACTTGCAGGATCTGGGTAAACAGCAAGAAAACTTAACTGATCTTGGTGAGGATTTTGGGAGCGATTACAATTTCTCGGGGCCAGAGTCGTCAAATGCTACAAAGGACTTCTCATCTCCAGGCCAGCCCGACAAAGGTAGTGGTACAGAGGGTCCAGCTTACACCTACGCCACAAACGGACCTTTTAGAAATGTCAGCGAGATTGGAGATGCAAGCCCAGGGCAGATTCCTTTCTCCGCCAAAGTGAATGCAAAGCTATTTGGAGGCTTTAGGGACCCTGGAAATCCGTTTGCTGCTGTTTTTGGGCAAAACAGGGCTTTTCACCAGGACCATTCCTCTGTCAGTGGGCTAACAGCTGAAGATATTGATAAAGCCAGGCAGGCCAAAACCGATCCGGAACACAAACCTCACAAACAAATGGTATGTATTTATTAATTTCCAGTCCTCTGCTTTAGCCACACAATCACCCTTCTTCACCCTCTCCTCCTGCTCTTCCTCCGAATTTGGCTTATTGCTACGTGGGTGGTAAAGGGAACGGTGTCTGGTTTTTTGTTTGTTTGTTTTTGTTTGTTTTTGTTTGTTTTTTTTTAATTTTAGTCTATGCAATGTTGTTCTGTCACTCCCCTCCCCCCCCATTCATCTTCTGTGAGAGGATGGTTAAAATGTGTACATGAAATTAGAATTGTTCTCTATTAACAGGTGCTCACCTGTCACTCCCCATGCTGGGCCCTCGGGTGCCATTGCATGCTTAGGATAATTAAGGGTCTATATTTACTCTTGGCTTGCAGACTGAGACATGGAGCAGGTGCAGACAGCTGTAGGCAGTCTCAGTAGGGGTGTGAAAGATTGAGTGGGCACAATATGTTGAATTCCTCTGAACTGAGTGTGTGATCCCTTCAGGTCAGGGTGGCCCCCACTATTAGGATAGCATATGGGAAGCTTGAACTTCCACCCCAGAGTATAAACATACCTAAGAATGGCATAATCTTGCAAATGCTGCACCTTGCCCTCATGTGAAAGAAGGAGGAGAAACTATAGTGGAATGAGAGAGTGCACAGCAAAAAGATTTGCCATCATTGATCTGTCTCTCTCTCCTTCTCAAACCCCACTCCAGATGTTACCAGGATTCACAGTTAATTTAACCCATTGGGCTGCTTTTAGTAAACCCACTTGTGCTTGTACTGCACCTGTAACTGGAGGGGTAGTCTATAGTGCTATGAACCTGGTAACTTTCAAGAGGATTAACTTCACTAATGCAAGGTATGTGTCCTGTAGATCAAAGGGTGGCCAAGTTAGCTATAGGGTCTACTTAGACATGAACACAAACCTTTTAATCCCTTTTGCTTCCTCTCCATGGCTCCCCCAGTATTTGCCACTGGAGATGTTTAATGTTTGCTTCGGTTTACAATTTGCATGGTACACTGTGTTCACTTGGAAAAACATGAGCTTCTAGAGGCTACAGGGATCAGTGCCCTAGAAATACCTAGGGTGGGATTTGTGGGATGCTGATTTCTAGCTTGGTGTAGGTCTTAAAGCATCAAATAAGTTATGTTATTTTCTTTGGTAGCATCAACCTCTCCTAGCTGAGTTTCACTGTGGATTTTTTCTTATTTTGTTTCTTCCAATCATGCAGCTAAGTGAACGGGCCCGAGAGCGGAAGGTGCCAGTCACACGGCTTGGGAGACTCGCTAACTTTGGAGGTGAGGGGTGTGTGTGTGAGGGCCTGGGACTTGTGCATGTATTTGTATTAGTCAATGACCATGAGGGTGCTGATGGTGAGGTAGCAGGGAAGAGCTGAGTGTAATGAACACTAACCACCTCTGTTCCAGTTAAGGACTCGGTTAGCATGTGCCTTGCTACAAATGGCTGATTTGGATCAATGCTCAGCTCATGCTGCTTTATTATGGTTACAGATCTCATCCACTAATCTGAGTGGAGTTGCAGCAGGGATGAATCTGGCCCACGGTACAGTGGGACGCATTGCAGAGGCCAAACCCCCAAAGTTGTTATGATGCGTATGTTCTGAGACCTGGCTCTTTGTCACTTTCTTCTCTCCTGTATTATCCGGCTGCCATGTAGCAGTCTGCCTCTAGTGGAAACACAAGATAGTCTTAGAAGTTCTGTGTGGAGGATTTGGTAGGGCGCTGCTACTCTTCTTGATAATACTCTGTTCCTTCACCTTTGGTTTTTTAGTTACCTGTTATCCAATAAAAATGCCTCTGCTCCTGCAGACTTGCATATTTATTTATTTATTTATTTATTTTCGAGGGAAACGTTCCTCTGGTTACTTCAGCAGCATGAAGTACTACAGTAGCTTGCCTTGGTTTGAACTGATCCATACTGTTCACTTGATTAGTGGCCAGATGTTATGAAATGTATTATTCTGGTGGAGGATGGGGAGCTTACCTGCAGAACAGACATGGTCGATGCATTTAACTCGTTAATAAACCACTTTCTAATTGGAAGATTATGTAGGGCCTGATCCTACAAGCTTTCCTTGTGAAGAATTCTCACTGAAATCAGCGGGATTTCTGTGCACGAATGGCTTGCAGGATTGGGCTCGTATTGAAAGAATAGGTGCTTTTTAAGATAAACATCTTTATAGCAGTAATAATAGCTGGCACTTGCATAACACGTTGCATCTGGGGATTTCAAAGGGCATAACAAATGTTAATGAAACTGCACAGTATCCTCCCTGTGAGATAAGGGAAGTATTACACCCAGATTACAAATGGGAAAATGCTCGTGGAAGTGCATGACTCCCAGTCCCCTATTCTGCAATCAATAAACTTGCAGCCTTTTGCTTAGATGTGATCATATTGTTTATAGATAAATGCAGCATAATTACATTGTGAGTTTTCTCTCAAGTAGTGGTTTTAGAGCCTCTCACACCTATAAGGACTTCACAAAATCTGCTCCACACACACACACACACACACACACACACACACACACACACACACACACACACACACACACACACACACACACACACACACACACACACACACACACACACACACACACACACACACACACACTCTCTCTCTCTCTCTCTCTCTCTCTCTCTCTCTCTCTCTCTCTCTCTCTCTCTCTCTCTCTCTCTCTAGACATCCCCAGAGTATTAATACCATGTTCAGACCTGCCAGTGCACAGGAGTAGTCCCCTTAGCCTACTTGTATTGGGGGGGGGGGGGGGGGTGTGTATTACGCATGCTGGAAAGCACTGGAAAGGAACAGTTCCTTGCAGTGTAGCTTTGCTTAGGATAAGCAACACTTAAATTGCAGGATGTGGGGAGAAGACTCTTAACACCTGCAGGGAATCTGAGCTCTGCATTTCAGTGCAGGGTTCCTTATCCACCTCATTCTGCTCTGCTGCATAAAGAGGACAATGCATCACGATTCACTTCTTAGAATAACAGCATCTCTTTTAAAACAATTTTTTTTGAAGCTCTGAGAGCTTACAGGCCTCCTCCGACCTGAAGCACTGACATTAGTGCTTCCTGCACCCTAACCCATGTTTTGAAGAAAGCATGTTGCATTACTGCTGTCTGTTCATATTTTCCATGTAACCAGATTTATCCTAGCTGCCTGCTGACAGCTGCTTGATGTGAAATGGCAACTGTCCATGCTGTTTGTCTCTGGACTTTCAGTACTGTGGGTATACAGCTCCAGGTCTCTGCATTCAAGACTGTGGCATGAGGAATGGCTGACTCATGCTTCAAGCTGGAAAGTTACCCTTAGTGGGTGGGGAGGAGAGAAGTGAAACTTTTTAATATTAAAAAAAAAAACAAAAAAAAAAAAAACAGGGAGGGGCAGGGAATACATTGTTTACAGTCAGGGTCACTTGGAAAACATACCACTCCTCCATACATCACTCTCCTTTCTGAGGAGCTTGAAATTGAGGTCAAGAACAGCTGGGCTGTTACTTTCAGCCTGTTGTTCTTGGTTCCTGGTTTGCTTTTTCCGATCTTGGTGAAGGAACAGAGGGGGTTTTGTTCAGTTTTCCCCACTGCCATGGGTTCTTCCTTGATAGTGTCAGGAACTGATAAGCCTTTTCTGCAACAATAAGGAGAAGTATGATCTTCTCTGTGATCTTGTTAGCCTCTTAATAGGTGTTAAGCAACAGGTGGGTTGATTCAATAGGCAAAGCCTCTCCTTTGGTGGCTGGGTGGGTTGGCTAATGTTTGAAGGAGTCTTTCTCCTCTGAAGTAAGGAGGAGGTAACACAGAATCAGGAGAATGATGGATCATCAGGAGTAAGAGGGAAAGCTCCTTAATTAAGAGACCTGGGTCTTGGCTGGCTTGAGAGAGAGAACTGTAACTTCAGAATACTTTAAGCAAGTGTGGGGTCTGTATGTGCGGAGACTTGGCTCCGTTTACAGCTAAAGGCAGCTTCTGTACATTATTTACTCTAAGTTTAGAACTGTTTTTGGCCAGCACATGTACTTAATAATAAAAACATTATACTGCAAATCCATATCTGGTAACTCCAGACAGTGGTTTTACTTTACTTGTTTTAATCTGATGAGGTGAAGACCCTTTTCTCCTTAAATCTTTACAATACATTTTAAAACTCTAGTGCTGTGTATACTGCCTATGTGAGATTCCTTGAACTGCTCTGCAGCAGTAATCACAGTAACTTCAAAGCTCAGGGCCTGGTTATTGGAGGTGCTTGCACTCTCAATAGAAGATGTGCTGGAGACAGGAAGACTGCACCTAGGATGATCTAAAGAGAGGTAGCAGTTACACTGCCAGCAGTTGGGAACGGCTGCAGAAAGGAGTCTGAGGGTACATCTACACTACAGGGGGGAGTCGATTTAAGATACGCAAATTCAGCTACGTGAATAGCGTAGCTGAATTCGACGTATCGCAGCCGACTTACCCCGCTGTGAGGACGGCGGCAAAATCGACTTCTGCGGCTTTCTGTCGGCGGCGCTTACTCCCACCTCCGCTGGTGGAGTAAGAGCGCCGATTCGGGGATCGATTGTCGCGTCCCGTCGGGACGCGATAAATCGATCCCCGAGAGGTCGATTTCTACCCGCCGATTCAGGCGGGTAATGTAGACCTAGCCTGAGATATGCTGCAGAAAAGAGGCAGGGCAAGAAAGACAAAATGTTGAACAGTGAAGGGGAACCCCTAGAGTGACCATACCTCACAGGTTAATGGGAATTAACAGCACATCTACTTATATTCCTTAGAACGTTGAAGCGATTGAGATTGTGTGTGAGAACAAGAGTGCAGTGATCTGACGAAAACACTTGGCATTGGGATATGGTCTTTTCTGTTCCATCAGCTGCCTGTTACGATACTTAGCGGTGGTAGTGGCTTTGCTGTCTTTGTATAGAAGGATCATTGCCCTTGTCCATTGGAGTCTAACCTGACTTCTAAAAGCAAGGAAATTGACAATGAGTTGAGTTGTTTGTTCTCCCTGAACTTTGAGAGAGGGCTTTACATGTCAGTGATCTCATTTGAAGATGCATATGGGATGGGGAAGAAATTTTTAGAGAGTATATTGTATAGCTGGGATAGATTTCTGCTTGAGAGGTGAATATGGATTAAAAAGATGTAGAGTCTAGAGTGCATTTGACCTTTCTCCAACTTTCTTGAGGCGGGACAGTAGCAGTTTTAGTTCTCATTTTCTTATGAGATGGGAAACTTCTGATTTATTAGGGAAGTATGTGGTCTGTTGCTGGGAACTTGCCTGGAATCACAGCCTTTCTGGGAGCAGAGGTGTAGACTGCCTTAAAGCTTGAGGATTCTTTCCTGCAGTGTGTGCATAGAACACTGAACTAATTGGAATTTAATGCTGACTAGAAGTAAATTCCTTCATTGAACTTTGGTCTCTCCTTGCATGCATTATACATGCTTGGTTCTGCTGAGCTTAGTGTTTTATTGAGGCTATTAAATGCTAGAAACTTCCAGTGGAGTCATTCTAGCTGTAATTGGTTTCTGAGCAACTCACCACAAAGTACAGGCGCAACCATAATATATGGGGTCCGTTCTTTTTATTGTATTAAAATATTTTCAGGACTGATGATTACTTTGTTTACATTTTTGGGGGTGAGTTTAGTGCTCAGGAAACTAGTAGGAATCTATGCCAATGGCTAGATTCATGCTGTGCAAAGCTGTCACACGCAGATGGTCAATCTGTCCTGCACTGCAGCACTCTGTATAATGCTTGCAGTGTACAACATGACCATACCCAGAGCACATGCTGCTAGAGGGGAAAATACCTTTCACCTTCAGAGCTTGGCAAGCTGTGCAGAGTGGTAGCAAACTGTTCAGCATCCATCAGCTTTGTTATGTCAGTTGCTCAGTGAGCGCATTCCTTTGGAACGGACCTGCTTTCAGGATGGCTCATGTTTTCATTTAGTTTGTAGCGTAATGGGAACTAGCAGGCACCTGGGAAATGTCTAAAACAATACACCGGTGGAAAAGAAAGCTGTAGGCTGTAGCCTTGAAGTTACCCATATGCCTGGGTAAAGCATAGTTGACGGTTGCACTTTATGTTTTGACACCAGCAGACTTGTTTATTTTCTCTCCAGAGGTGCTGAGCAGCTTCATCTCCTGTTGACTTCACTGGGAGCGCTGGATGCTCAGCCCCTCTGAAAATCAGAGGTATTCAGAGGTAAACAGTCAGGTAGTGTAGGCTGAAAACCACAGCCTTTGGGATGGTGAGTATGTAGAAGAAGTTTGGAAAAACAAATATTAATGGATTTTCTTGAAATTAGTGTCTTGTTGGGTCTAATCAATCCCTTGCAGTATTTGTAGGCTTGGCAGGATTCAATTCCCCCCCCCCCTAATTTTGACAATTGAAATAATTTTTTTATTTTTTTAATATTTACAGTTGCTGGAAATTAAGTGGGGTGTAGGATTGGGGGTTGGGGTTAAGGTTAGGGCAGTGTTGATAGTGGGGCTCCCTGCATGGTCAAGGGGCCCAAGACACCCAGGGTGCAAGGTGCGGGGGAGGCTGTGGTCTGGGCATGGCAAAGCAGAGACTCCCAGCCAGGGATGCAAGGAGGAGGATGGGAGCCATCCCTGGATGCTTCTGAACAGTTCCTGCCAAGGGATGGCTCCCACACTTCTGGCTGCTGAGTGAGTGAGCAGGGCCTTCATGGGCTCTCTGTAGTTGGCTGGTGACATCAGATCCCTGCAGGCACAAGGGATAGGTAAAGGGGGGAAGGGCAGCCTGCGCTCTTGGCATGGCAGAGCAGAATCCTAGGGCCATGAGGAGGAGGAGGACATAGCCATTCAGCACCAAGGTGGCCACCCCTGCGGTGAGTGCTTTTTGTCCTTGTTGTCCTGGCTGGGGGTCTCTGCTCTGCTGGGCCAGGACTGTAGCCGTGTCACTGGCCCTGCAGAAGCTCACAGAGCCCATTGCTGTCCAGCTATCACAGGAATGAGGGAGTGGGCCCATGAGAGCCAGGACTCTCTGCACTGCAACAAGGCCAGTGACATCTGATCCCTTCAGGAGCAAGGAGGGGAGGCTGCACTCCCACCAACTGTTACTGATCAATATCTTTTTGTGGATTTCAGTCTGTCAGCTGAGCTAGATGTTTACCCACATCTATCTATTTAGAGCAAATTCTGCCAAGCCTAAATATTCGCAATATTTGCTTGGTCACCTTCCCCTTAACCCTTCTTGTGAACTGTCTTTGTTGTGTGAGCCGAGAAATACCCTAAAGAGCCCATAAACAATGAATGCTAAATGAGTTTAGTGAAAAGGAAATGTAGTGTTTTTAAAATAAAGCTCAAACTAGTCCCTAGTGTAATTCTGTTGCCGTCAATGGAGTTACACGACCAGCGATGAATTAGGCCTGTGCTCTTAATTTTTTAATTTTGCAACTTTACAGTAAATAACAGGAAGGGGAATAGAGAGAGACATGAAACTGTGAAAACTCAGATGTAAAAAAAAGTGCTCTGTGTAAGCCTTAGGGACCAGAGAAATGCACCAGGTCTTGAGGAGGGGACTGCCTGATGTGTTCTTCATGGGAATAAAAGTCTTCAAGTTATTTAAAATATTTGTACTAGCTTGTTGCCTGGCTTGTTCGCTTTTTCTTGATGAATGGAGTGGGTTTGCAGTACAGTCAGTTACTGTCTTTGCAGACTTTGTTGCTGTATAGCAACAATCAAAGCAGCAGGATCCCACCCACCCCAAGGGCACTTTCTTCCCTCCCCCACTGTGTTTAGACCAGATTTGTATATTGTCTTATTCCCTGTTACATTTCCAAATAGTTCATTGTATCAGCAGACCTGCTGTGGGGTTGTTGCACTGAATTTCAGTATAATGCTCACAGGACCATAACTCAATCAGATTCAGACCACCACAGTGATGCTGATAGCCTTTAAGTCTTTAGGGGCAGGAGTATAAAAACAGCCAAGGCTTAAGCTTGCCTAAGCCTATTTTTTTTCTTCTCCTGTTTTGAGCAGTTGTTGGCTGACACTTGTTACTCGTTTTCTGCTAGAAAATCCCACTGAATTTTCCAATTTAAGAAGTGCTACTTTTAACAAACTCCTTTTTAATCCCTTGCTCTATACAGTGTAAACCCTTGCAGCCTCTTCGCAGGGTGAATTGTTGCGTTGTAGTTTTTAAATTTGGATTAGAAACTCTTTAGGGTGAGGGATGAAGAGCACTAGGCCAGACTCTGATCTCAGTTGTAATATTGTAAAGCAAAAAGTACTTCTAAGTGTGCTAGAATTGCTCCTGATTAACACTGGTAACTGAGATAGAATCTGGTCCCTAGTCTTTCATTTGAGTGGGACACTGTAGAGACCAGTTAGAGCCAAACTAGTTTAGAATTGCGGTAACAATAAAACAGACCTCTGAATGGGAGTGTTACCAACAGATCTGGTGCTAAATGAGCTATATCTTGGAGCTTGATGTCAGCACTCATTCACAACCTAGAAAATTGCCTTTTGGGGAGTATCAAGTATCAGAGGGTAGCCTTGTTAGTCTGTATCTACAAAAACAACAAGGAGTCTGGTGGCACCTTAAAGACTAACAGATTTATTTGGGCGTAAGCTTTGGTGGGTAAAAACCTTCAGATGTATCTGAAGAAGTGAGGTTTTTCCCATGAAAGCTTATGCCCAAATAAATCTGTTAGTCTTTAAGGTGCCACCAGACTCCTTGTTCTTTTGGTGAGGACTCTTTGCTCTCTTAAAATCTTCCTGTCTGATTCTTTTTGCTTGCTACTGTTAGTTCTGTAATATAGTGCTTGCTATTGCATGTGTGTCACCTAGAGAGGAATTTTTCAAGGAAAGGTTTTATAATCAGAAAATGCTGATTCATCAAGAAAGTTTTTCAGGTCCACATTGGGAAGGAGGCCATAGCCAATAGCTCCTTCCTGTCTTGGACCTCAGAATCCTTCCCAATGAATAAGCATTTTCTGATTAAAAACCTTTCCTAGAAAAATTACTCCATCTGTAGTTGGGAGACCCAGATTTGAGTGCATGTTCTATCTGATTCAGAGGTGTCTTTTGTTTGTGGTTTCTCTTGTGAAAAAACTTTGAAAGGTCTCCATCTTGTTCCAGTATGGAATGAAAACAAATTCTGAAACCATCATTTTTCATGAAATAGAATTCTTGTTTTCTGCCCATCACTAGTGCCTGCAATCTACTGGATGGAGTCTGACATCTTTGAGTGTCTTCATGTTGTCCTTCAGTGGCTCTAACCCAGTGTTCCCTCTAATTTTTCCCATACATGTGCGGAATGAATTTTATGTGCACCAATATGGAGGTAATGTGTGACACATCACTTCCATATTGGTGCACATAATAAGATTCCTGTGGCGGGGGTGGGTCCAAGGGGTTTGGAGTGTGGGAGGGGGCTCCGGGCTGGGGGTGCGGCTCTTGGGTGAGGCTGGGGATGAGGAGTTTGGGGTGCAGGAGGGTGATCCGCTGGGAGAGAGGACTCCCACTAGCTCTCCCCGCAGCAGCACCTTGGCTGGGGGGGGGAGGAGGTGCCTCTCCCTGCTGCAGCAGCTCTGGGGTTGGGGCCCACCTCTTCCCTGGCTGTGGCAGGTCTGGGGTTGGGGGAGAGGGAGCAGAAGTGGTGCCCCTCCCCCGGCTGTGGCAGGTCCCGGCCAGGTGGCTTCCCTGAGCGCCTGTGTGGCCGCGCAGCTTACAGGGAACTTAGGCTCTAACCTTTATTGTCAAGTTATGCCCAGTCAGGTATATGTTTGGTTGTGGGACCAAAACAGCCTTGGTTATTCCCTGCTATCAACTGCTGAGGCTATATGGCTACACAATTATTCAGCATGAGCAAGGTTATTGGTCCTGTAACTAATTATCTGAGAGGTTTATTACTGTTGATAGCTTCAAAATCCTTACCTTTTTAAAAACATGTTGAGATCCTCTAAAAGATGCTATTAAGTGAAGAGTTTTATTATTTAACTTGCATGCTTCATATATTGTCAAATCTCAATACAAGAGGTTGAAAGTTCAGTTTGAAAGTGAACTGCCTTATCAGAATAAAATATGTAAACAGAAATGTAATCAGTCAAAGAAAAATAATCCCTGCTGGTTAATGTTTAATAATAAGCCACTGTAACATCACTGGAGCTGCTTGTGGCAATGCCTAACCTTGCACTGGGTGTTTAGGTTGTGGAGAAGTTAATGTCTGAGATAAAGGTGGAGCTATGTTCTGAGTGGAGAGTACATATATCAGTTAAAATCTTACGGGGAGTTAGAATTAATTGGGAGGAAGGAGAGAGACCCATTATGCCAAGAGTGTCAGCTGGTTTGGGCCCATATTTGTTAAACTGGCACCACAGAACTCTTGTTTTTAGTACACAAGTACCCTCCCATCTCCAAGCACAACCATATTAGTTGTCCTTGTGTGTCTGTACATGTTGCCTGGCTGTTTTGTATCAGTGCATTATGGGATACTATCCCAGGGTGCTCAGCAGGGGCTACAGTCCTTGGAGGACATACATATGGAACATATGCTAGCAGTATGTGGGGCAGTGCATTCTGGGATATCCTGATTTGCAGAGCTGAGATGTAGGGCTGGCTGGCTTGGTTACCTTAATACCATTGGGGTCCTGACTTAACCAGCAAATTAAACGTTACGGCCTGAAAGAATGAAGGAAGGAAGCCAGCCTATATCCCTAGCAAAGGTAGTGCGTGGCTATCGCCATAGCTCTTGGATTCCCACTCAGCTTTTAGGGGGGAGCACTGATTTAAGTGCTGCACAAGCTGAGGAGACAGTTACAGTGCAGGTGGCATTTATCGATTCCAAGGTCCAGAAAGGTCTGCTCTGATCATCTCAGCCTGACCTCCTACATCAGTGGTTTTCAACCTTTTTCTGGTGACCCAGATGAAGAAAATTGTTGATGTCCGTGACCCAACGGAGCTGGGGATGAGGGGTTTGGGAGTGGGAGGGGCTCAGGGCTGGGGCAGAGGGTTGGAGTGTGGGGCTGAGGGCTGTGGGGTGGTGCCAGGAATGAGGGGTTCAGGGTGTGGGAGGGGGCTCATGACTGGGACAGGAGGTTGGGATGCAAGAGGGGGTCAGGGCTCTGGGGTGGGGTCAGGGATGAGGGGTTTGGGGTTCAGGAGGTGGCTCTGAGTATGGGGGGAGGGGCTCAAGACTGGGGCAGGCGGTTGGGGCACGGGCTTACCTCGGGCGGCTCCCAGTCAGCGACACAGCAGGGGTGATAAGGCAGGCTTCCTGCCTGTCCTAGCACCGTGGACAGGAGGCGCCCAAGCGGCTCCACCCCCCCAGTTCCTGGCCAATGGGAGTGTGGAGCCGGTGCTCGGGCGGGGGCAGTGCATGGAGCCCCGTGACCCCCTTGCCTAGGAGCCAGACCTGCTGATGGCCACTTCCGGGGCGCAGCACAGTGTCAGAACAGGTAGGGACTAGCCTGCCTTAGCCAGGCAGCACCGCCAAAAGAACTTTTAACAGCCCAGTTGGTGGTTCGACCTAGTGCCTTACATTCATTCCATGACCCGGTACTGGGTGGCAACCTGCAGTTTGAAGATCACTGTCCTATATAACATAGGCCAGACCTTGTTGTTAAACCATGTTGATGGCTTGGGCACAATTGGCATTTAGACCCAACAATGTTGCTAGCTGCTTATGAATGTGATTGGTGGTTTTATTGTGTAGATTTGGCTTAAGCCTCTGCCTCTACCATTGAAACTTCGCTAGCAACCTCTGTGTCCGAACATGTTTGCAATTTCCTTGACGAGTGTGAACGGGAGAATTTTTCTTTCCTGAGAACTGTGCTATCAAAAGCAGTATTGTAACCTACCTTCCCAAATAGACTTCCTCCAGGGTGACTTTTTAAAGCTTCGCTACAACTGGAGTGTGGAACCCTACTGCTTCACTCTTTTGCAGCATGCTTGTGAGCTGAGTATTCTAGAACTTTTTCGTCAATAATAATATAGCCCTGACGTGCCAGAGTGAATGAAGAGATCTAGGAGAAGGGTGGGTTAGTGTTGAATTGTTAGCTTATACTATCATAAAAGCCAGATCTAATCAAGTTACTTTGTACATTTATAAATGCTAAAGTCTTGTCTTCCCTATCGGTAGGAAAAGCAGATATTTCTGCAGTCCATGCAGTCAAGGCTGATTTCAAAAGAGCTACCTCTCAGTATCCTCTGAATGTATCAAATGGCTTAAGCATACACAGATGGCATATTTGTGCTCATTCACCACTGACTTGTTTGTTTTTCCTCTTGTTTTAAAGGACTAGCTGTTGGTCTTGGCATTGGGGCCTTGGCAGAAGTTGCAAAGAAGAGCCTTAGACATGAAGAACGCAATGGTGAGCTTTCTGGTGTGCTTGTTTTGAACAGAAAACCTAGTTGCTTTCTCTTAGGCATTCTCTACTGTGTAGAAGAATAAAATCCTGAGAGGTCTCCAAAGGTTGTGATTGTGATGCTGTATGTTAGGAGTGGAGTGGTTTTTTCCCCCCAGTTTCTTTTGGTTGAGTTAATTTCTTTTTAACCTCATAAATACAGGTTGTACTGCTTTACCAACTTACCTTGTACATACACAGCTCTATGGGTGCAAAGGTGCTTCAACCGATATAGCTTATTCCATAAGGAAAGGGGAGTAAGCTCTACTGGTCTAACTATTCAGGTTTAAAAAACAAACAAACCAACCCCACACCCCTGACTGAAATACTTATACTAGTACAAAAACTGAGAGTAGACCAGGCCTTAATGTCTGAAACCTTGTGGTGTTAGTGATTGAAGTAATAAAGACTTGCTTGACCTTCAGCAATATTCTACCTATTTGATACTCAGGTGATGACTGCTGTAAAAAACCCATGGGAAAATAACTTATTCAGACACTAAATTGGCATTTCACTTTTTTCAGTATCTTTCTCTTGACTATTCTGTAGACATGCACAAAGAAAAGGCTATGTGCCATACAAGCAGGTTTATACCAGACTTTGCATTTCCTCCTGTCTTCCTTGTCTCATCCCCCAATTTAAGAAAAGGGATGTTGTTTCTGGGTACGTCTCCTTTGCCCACTGGCGTTGGTCTGAATTAACTTTACTGCTTTTCTGCACCTATATTCTAGTTGGGAGAGTTCCAGCCCCACATAATGGTAGGGAACAGTTAGTGCAATCCATTGTACTGAGGCGTGGAAGATAGATATGAACATGATCTTTTTTCCTACTCTGGAAGAAAGCAGCTTACTCAGGGTTTGTGGCTGGGTAGATGTTCTTGTTCTGTTTTCTATCCACAAAAGCTTGGATCAGATGCAGCATCACTTTCCATGAAGTTCCTGCCTGCCACCCAATATCCCTGCTGTTATATTTGACTTGACACAACGGGGGTCTTGGTACCACGCAAGTTAACAGAGAGTTCATGGTGTAGCCAGTGTTGGAGCTGAGCATCTTTCTGACTCTTGCCCTTTAGTTCTGACCACCATCCTTGAAATCCTGGCTTTTGTAACTGGAGGCTCAGTATTCCTAAAAGGAAATGGGAGTCTGCTTAGATATAGGATGCTGACTAGGTTGTGGCAGGCACCTCTGTCTCTGGGCCGCCCCCCATAGATCTGTGTTCATCAGGACCTCCTGCGTAGGGTAGCACGCAACATAAACCTGCAGGCCAAGGAGGTGGTGGAATCAGAGGACCTGGTGGTGGACATTTTGGCCCCAGAAGATCCGTCGAGTGTGGCCCTACCCCTCATCAAGACCATCCAGACGAATGCCAAAATCACCTGGCAGACCCCGGCCTCCATTCCCCCTATGGCCGAGGGGGTCGAACATAAATACTTTGTTCCCTCGCACGGATATGACTATTTGTTTATGCACCTGCCGCCATGCTCGCTGGTGGTTGCCGCTGTGAATGAGAAGGAGAGGCACGGGCACCCGGCCCCAACCCCCAAGTTGAAGGACGCCAAGCAGCTGGACTTGTTTGCCCGCAATGTGCACTTAACGAGTGGACTCCAGCTCCGGATTGCCAATCAGCAGGCACTCCTGAGCCACTACAACTTAACTCCTGGAACTCCATGCTGAAGTTCAAGGAGCTTGTGCTTCCTGAGTCCAGGGAGGAGTTTGAGGCCCTTGTTGACGAGGGCAAGATGGTGGCACGGACCTCTTTACAGGCCTCACTGGACGCTGCAGACTCAACTGCGTGTACCTTGTCCTCTGGGATTGCCATGAGGCGCACCTCCTAGCTGCAAGCCTCTGGTCTGCCCCCGAAGGTTCAGCAGACGCTGCAGGACCTGCCCTTTGACGGGGAGGGCCTGTTCGTGGCGCAAACTGACTCTAGGCTGTATAGCCTTAAGGACTTGAGGGTGACCATGAAGTCCCTGGGTATGCACAGCCCAGTGGAAGCACTTCAAGCCCCAACAACCACATTAGCACTCCTACCCTCCTCGGCCGCAGCAGGACTTTTACAGGTGGGCGGGGGCGGAATGGCAGGAGGAAGCCCTCCAACCTCCCGTCTGGGCAAGGCCAGGGCCTGACCAAGCCATAGTCGGGATCCAAACAGGCCTTTTGAAGGGACGCCCGAGGACAGTGTACCAGACTTATCCCTGGATCCTTCCCCGCCCTTTTTGAATCGTTTATCCCACTTTCACCGTGCATGGTCCCAAATAACTTTGGACTGCTGGATTCTTCGCACGGTGGAAGTGGGATACTCTTTCCAATTCTGTTGTTTCCCGCCCTCCTACTCCCCTTCCCCATCCCTCTTCAGGGACCGTCTCACGAGCAATTCAGGAGGTTCAGGCGCTCCACGCCATGGGAGTGGTAGAGGAAGTCCCATTGGAACTAAGGGGCAAGCGGTTTTACTCTCGATATTTCTTAAGGCCAAAGGGGGCCTCTGGCCCATTCTGGACCTGCACAGGCTTAACAAGTTCATGGTAAAGTTGAAGTTCTGCATGGTCTCCCTGGGCACCATTATACCTTCCCTGGATCCTGGCGACGCCCTCGACATAGAATCATAGAATATCAGGGTTGGAAGGGACCTCAGGAGGTCATCTAGTCCCATCCCCTGCTCAAAGCAGGACCAATTCCCGACTAAATCATCCCATGAAGGATGCGTACTTCCACGTAGTGATTCGTCTGGCACACAGGCGCTTCCTGCACTTTGTGGTCAACCATGAACATTACCAGTTTACAGCCCTTCCATTCAGCCTTTCCACAGCCCCCCAAGTGTTCACCAAGTGTATGTCGGTTGTTGCTGCCTTCCTCCATCGACGGTGGGTGCAGGTGTATCCCTACCTCGACTGGTTGCTTCGCCACTTGACTTCATGTACGTACATGACCCGGCACACCAGGCTCCAGCTCCAGCCACTACAAGCATGGCACGCCTCGGTCTACCGCTCAGTGTGCAACAGCCTAAATTTGGTGGTCATTGTCCCGGAGCAGGTCCTCGCCTCCCTCCGCGGGTGGCTCGACCCTGGAGTGGTGTGCGAGCGAGGCCCCTTCCACAGCCCCCAGCCTTCCTTGTCCCTGGTCAAAGATGCGTCAGCTATGGGGTGGGGCACACCTCTGGGGAACCTTCAGACTCTGGGCCTGTGGTCTCAGTCCGAGCTATCCCTCCATATCAACGTCAGGGAGCTGATGGCAGTGTGCCTTGCTTGCCAAGCCTTCCAGGTGCAACTGTGCAGTCGTTGTGTGGCAGTTCTCACAGACAACACCACAGCCATGTTCTACATCAACAAACAAGGGGGAGGGGGGCCCGTTCCTCCCCTCTCTGCCAGGAAGCCATTCGGATGTGGGAATTCTGCATAGCCCGCTCCATTCATCTGGTTGCGTCCTTTCTTTCTGGGCTCCAGAACGCACTGGCGGACCACCTCAGCAGGTCCTTCCACTCGCACGAGTGGTCTCTCTGGAGGCTGCTATTGCTGGCAGATAATTTGATCTGGGGCGGGGACAGGAAGAGTGATGCAATAAGAAATTGAGAGCAAATGAGTAGATGGGGACTAAGCTGTAAAGGTTCTTGAAGATGGCAAACAAGAAGCTTGTATTTATGTGGTGCAGAGGGAGCCAGTGCAGAGATTGAAAGAAGCAATAACCTGGTCAGAACAGGCCAGGATGAGGTTAGCAGTAATATTTTTGAACTGAGTGGGGCAAAGTGAGTGTGAGGAAGTCAGAGATAAGGTTTCAGTAAAAATTGGAAATGAGGACCAGGGTCCATGCTAGTGTTGTGGGCAGTGAAGAGGCCAGATATTTAAAGGTGTACCAGAGGAAGAGGATGAGATTTAGAAATGGCCTAGATGTGCACATCTGGAGAGAGGATGGTATCAAAGATTATTAGACTCAGAACTCAGTGCCTCCCCACTACCCTTCTGAAGGCTTGTTTATATGGATCCTCCATATGTCCTAAACGAGCATCCTGTAGTATGACACTGTCTCATGGAGTTGAATCTCTTCATCCCCAACCTCAGCACTGTCTGCCTCTTAAAGTGATAGAATTGGAAAGTAAACATCTGATCACATGGGGAGGGAGGTGAGGGTGAAGAGGGGAAGGCTTCCACAACCAGGTTTGATTTGTTTGTTCTTGTGCAGCACTGGCAGTTTCAATAAGGTAGACTTCTTATCAAGGGCAGTTGGCTACTGGCTGTCACGTGGAAACCACCCACATCCTAGCTGGATTCTGCATGGCTCTAGAAGGAATTATTTTGTACAGGGGATCTACAAACTAATACAGCAGCCTGATGGCCTCTAAGCAGTTAAACAAATTCATATTCCTTATCTGATTTTTGTGGCATGTTTAAGGAGTTTAAAGCAGGTCAGAGTTCCATGGTAACAAAACTTTCTTTGGACTTCTCTCCCAGTTCTTCCATTTTAATATTAAAAACATAAGAGAAATGCCATGTTCTTGTTTTGCCATAAATAGCTCTTCTGTTTGCCTTACCTTGGTGTCTGGCTAACCATCTGTCACTGAGGTGAAGGTTACAGAGTAAGTTAGATAAGGGAAATGCTTCTAACCATTGCAGGCTTTGTGCAGTGGGTCAACCCTGGGGTCATATCGTAAGCTCGCTCCCACAATATCTGATCCTTACCTGACCCAAAGGTGAATCAGATACAGAGACTGTCAGAAAGGAGAGGTGGTGGGGGGAGATGAGGACAGAGTTTCCAGGCCCTTTTATTCTGGGTCCATTGTTTAACTTCCCTTGCTCAATCTAATTGAGGTGCTTTGAAACTCCCCATGAGGATGGCCAGGATTGTCACTGTATGGGGATAAATACCAATTCTACCATGTGCCTTGTTAGGGGACCTCTGATATTCTTCTATTCTAGTCTCTCCCTTTCTAAGCTTAATGAGACAACATGGAACTCCACTCTATCGCCTCCAAAGTTTTCCTGACCTCCCTCTCAAGCAGCCCATGAAGTTAGTCACAAGTAGAGTCCAGGTTCAAAGGATTGACTCCCTTGTCATTGTATTTTACTCTCGTGTTGGAGGGAGGAGGGCAAAAAAAGTCCCTTTTTTTGTTAGGCTGCTGCTTCTGCTTTTCCTTCCAGAGCCTGGCTGTTACTCAGGTTGAGAGGCAGTTTGCTTTCTCTGTGCAGTGAGGGGTTGTGAAATTGATAACATGGAGGCGCAGCGAGAGACTTCTGATTGCAGTGCACACAGAGCAATAGCAATTACTTGCATCTTGCACAACTGCAGCCACAATAAACATGGCATCATTTCAGACCCTGCATCTTTTCCAGCTAGTGCCTGATTCCAATGTCATTGATGCTGATCATATGCAACATAGATGCCTTCTTTTGAAGAGTGTTCAGATAACCACAGTGATGGGGGGTGAGAGGGCTTGTAAGCATTGACACGAGGAGTTTCTGCAGTAGCATTTGCCCAAAGCCACATCTAAGAAACCGAGACCAGATACCCTGTTTCCCCGAAAATAAGACATCCTCCGAAAATAAGGCCTACTTACAGTTTTGCCTCTCGTTGTAATATAAGGCATCCCCCCGATAATAAGACCTCCCCGATAATAAGGCATCCACCGATAATAAGGCATTTTTCATTTCTGAAAAATAAGACATCCCCTGAAAATAAGACCTAGCGCATCTTTGGGAGCAAAAATTAATATAAGACACTGTCTTATTTTCGGGGAAACAGGGTAGTTGCCCACGGAGCTGTGGTCATTTCTTGTGATGCATTCAGTTGTCTCTACTTTGGCTTTTAAACAGACTTGACCATTTCTTAAATCTTTCAGATATTGCCATTTCTGGTTAGGAAGGGGAGGTGTTTTTTGCAAACCACACCCTCCTGAACCAAAGGGAGGAAACTGTACTCTTTGAGGGGTGGAATCCAGTGCAGTGTTTGTGCTAGCACCTGGAGGAATTCCACTGAAGTCAGGGCATGGCTAACTGCAGCTTAGTCTTCACAGAGACATCACTGATGTAGCTTGCCTAGGAGCTGCACATTAATCAGCACGTACACTAGCCTTACCGCCTGTCTGGCAAGTGCTGCTGATCTTTGGTTCTGTTACCTGGCTGCAAGCCATGAGGTAGAGCAGGTGTCATGAACTACTTTGTCTTTGGGCCTTGTACCAGCATATCACAGGGCTGAATCAAGTACAAAGTGTACTAAATGCTTCACGTAGCCTAGATGCTGGGGCATTCAGCGCCTAATGGTCTGGTTTGGGGGTGGGTGGGTGGGAATGATGGGGGTGGAGCAGTGACTTCCATCCCCATTTCAGGTGGCTCAGTCTAGGCTTTGTCCATCATGACAAGATTCGCTTGTATCTGAGACTCTTGGCAACTCTTTTTCTGGAAAATCAGCACAAGCTTCTGAAGCTTGTATGAATTGGTGCGGAGGGAAATGTATCTCTTATAGCAGGAGAGGCTGCATAGAGACACATCAGTATGGCACACAATGCTGTGCTGTTACAAAGGCCTGGATTTATCCTCCACTCCAGTACTACTGAATGCATCTGCTATGCTATCAGTGTGTTGGGTACAATGGGCAACCTCTCACTACTATATTGTTCTTACTGTGATTGACTGTAGTGACATCAGTATGATGCTGTAAATGCTTCTTTCCCAGTGTAAATCCCTTTCTGTCCTGCTAGGAGGCACTTGCTGCTCTGCCTGGCATACCCAATATGTTCTGACCTCCTACTTAACCCGCTCTCTGCTGGTTTCCTCTTAAGCTTCTTAACTGGTAGAATAAGCACAGGAAATGAAGCCAAAGTGCTCCTAGTTCAGAGGCTTTGCTTTGAAGTGCATATTTAAATCTGTGAGGGCTCTGTGTTTTTTCCTTTTAATATCCCCCGATATTGCTATGCTGGTTGGACCTAGGAGAATGTTGATGAGTGATGAGATTGAATCCCTGTCCAGTCAGCTGATGCTACAGTGTGATGATGGGCCAATCTCTTGGAGACAGAGTGGACAGGCTATAGCAAATTTCCCCATGGTATGGTGGTCACTTTCCATCTGTAAATCTCTCATTGCATCCTCTCCTGTTTTCCTCTATAGAAAGGTTTTTTAAAAAAAAACAACAAAAAACATGACAAATCAAAAACCAAAGCCTCATGAAAAGTCCTGAGAGTCCTTGCCCTGTGGAAGCAACATCTGTCTGCAAGGTTTAGTTTTTGGTTGCTCTGACCTACATTGCACACTGGCACTATCTGGAATATATGTGAACAAACTTGGCTTGGCTTGCAGAATCCTTGAAGGCTTTTGCTTGCAGCACTCCACACCTTGTCTGTCAAGTTGCTCATATGTGCTGTGAGATGGAGACTATCTCCATCTTTAACTGAGGAGGGATTGCACTGCTGTTTGTTTATATTTTTCTCCTTGCCGGGTACCTGCTAGCTGGGCACTTGCCAAAGTGAAAACATAAACATTGCAGAATTATGAAACTTGCTGGAGATAATTAGCTTTGAACCTGTTCCTTAAAATGAGAAGGGGAAGGGATTTTTTTAAAAGAGAAATCGATACATTTCTGCAGCGTGAAGAAACTGCACTTGAGGGTTTTTTTAACAAAACTCTTCTTGTATTACTTGTAAATTCTAAATGCACAGTCCATAGCCTGCTCTGTAGTTTGAGCCAAGTACTGATAGTTGTGAGGGTATCTTAAGCAGGCCTTGATGGAAAATGCAGTGATAGAATAAGGTGGCGATACTTAGTGAGTAGGGCATTTGGACCAGGCATCCGAAGATCTGGGTTTTACTCTTGGCTCTTCCATAGATCTGCTGTGTGACTTTCAGGAAGTCCTTTCACCTTTCTGTTCCTCTTCTCCTTTTGCCCTGTGTGTCTTGTCTTCAGGCATTGACTGTCTCCCACTGTGTTGACAGTACGCAGTGAAATGGGACCTCGATCCTGGTTGTGCCTCTAGGCACAACTATAATGTAAATGATTAATGATCAGAAAAGTGACTCTAAAATGTCTCCATACCTGTTTCTTGGATTCCAGGTCAGAGGCCAGTACTGCTTGGGCTAAAGATCTTGCCACCTGCCAGTCTGTTTCCTTTTTTATATTCATATCTTGCTATGTTCCCACCACTAGTAACCCTGTCCATTTACTCCATGTGTTTGGGTCACACATGATCTCTGCCCCCATTCTGACTGATTTAGTTCAGTGGTTCTCAACCTATTTCCATTGTGGGCCTCATCCAGTACTACTTGTATGGCCCAGAGGATGTCCCATGGGCTGCAATTCTGTGCTGATTGGGACGCAAGCGGCCTGCAGTCCGCAAGTTGAGAACACGGATTTAGGAGCTGTGCTAACCTCTTTAGCTGAGCTGTACTCTATTTTTTCACACCCTTATCTGTTCTTGGTTTCTTAGCCCTTCTTTCCTGTTCCATCTCTCTCATTCTCCTCAAACCCTTTCTTTCTGTGTGTGTGTTATAGGTTAGGATGTGTAGGGTCTGGGGACTCAGCAAAGGAGTCACTTTTTCCCTCGAACCGTGAACTTGCGCTGACAAAGGCGCTATCTGCCTCCTGATGCCCATACTGATGCTCTCTACTGCTGAAACCTTAGTTATAGCAGTAGACAGTGAGGGACTCCAGGCTTTAATGCTGCAATCCCTTTAACTTTAAGGGAACCACTTTATAAATAAAGTCTTGGCTCTTCTAAAAAGGGAATAACATTGTTATTTCCAGTATGGAGCATGGATGAGTTTCACTGTCTTTATCAAGCTAGCAAATTAAAAATAGCCCCTTGGGTCACCGCTGACCTTCGCAGTAGTCTCGCTATCGCTGCACAGTGTGTGTATTATTTAGAATGTGTATTTAAAGCACAAGGCTGACATAGGTGTTGGAACAAAGTTTTCAGGAATAAAAAAAATGAAACCCCGCCTCCAGACAAATACCCTCCATTGCTGGCAGAGGAGTCCTTGTCTTCAAGGTCAATTTAACTTTATTAATGGCTTAATATTACAATGGTGCTTTCATCGTACTAGGTGTTGGGCAAACAAAGAGCCTGTTGTGGCTCTCTGCCTAAAAGGGTAGCATCAGCTTTTCTCAGGTAGTCAGTGGTGAGCTGAACTTTGTCTCTAGAAATGCCCTCCTCTTTAAAATGGAGGGAATGATAGCATAGCTAAGTTCTAGGCTGTGTCCCCATGTCCCAAAGCTGATGCAAAGCAGACAGTCCTCAAAAAAACCCAAAACATTCTGTGCAGTGACTTGTTCTGGGGGAACAGTCTGATTTAAAAATGGATAACAATTTAATTGTAAGGAAAAAATCAGCAGTGATTGGTTGGGGTGCGTCAAGACTGAGAGCAGTTATGCAGCTGAGACCAACTTAAATTTGGAGGAGGCTGGGCTAATTCTGGGGTTGGAATGGTGGTTTTAGAGTTCTTGGGCACTCCGTGTTGTCTTCCTGTCTCTGCCCCAGACTTTCCTCTGCATTTTCCCATCTATGAAACAAGGGTGAAGATGCTCACAATCTTTGACATGCTTTGAGATCTAGAGATGAAAAGCTGTGTATAAGAGCAAAGGGTTATTTCTGTCATTGAGAAGAGCTAGCCTACCTCTACCATTTTGCCTATGTATGAACTGAACTGGCTTGCGGGGTGTATTCCATGAAATTTATTCAGTCATCCCTTTAAGCCTGTTTTTTTTTCCCTCTTGTTGTGCCAGTGATTCCCTTTCACCTACTGTTCACATAAACTATCTCCCTTTTTCAAGTCACCTTCTGGGCTATGTCCATTTTTAGCACAGTGCATAAACAGGCAACACTTCATTGCTAATGACAAGGCTGACTTACGTTCAGGTTAGTGTTTGTGTGGTTTTTATTTGTTGGGGAGAAACGTGCCAGGAGGAAATGATGGAGTGCTATTGTTGGGAATTTTTCTTTCTCTGATAAGGTTGTTTTTAAGCTACTAGGGTTTATTAGCTTCTTGGAACCACCTTAATCATTAACTGGTTTCTTAGCCTGCTATATGCAGAAGTGTGTGTGTGTGTGTGTGTGTGTGTGTGTGTGTGTGTGTGTGGAAAGGGTGAGATTCAGACAGACACAGGGATGATTCGGTTTTCATGGTTCAACTGTTGTGGTTTTGAGCCACTTGTGTGCTGGATTATTTACCTTCCTACCCTCATGGCTGCTGATTTAGAAAAGCTTTCTGGCAGGGACAGTCAAAAGCCAGTAATCTTTGGGAGGTGAAGGGAACAGGGAGATATTTCAAATTTTGTTCGAAAGCAGATTTAAAAAAAACTTCAAAACTAATCTAAACCCGGTTGGATTGGGCAGGTCCGGGAGACCCTGCTGTCTTTCAGGAGAGACTCCTTGAAACCAGGATCCTGAGCCATGTTCTCTTCTAACTCTTCCAGGGCATGCGACAAATGACTGCATAAGCCCCAATTTAAATCTGAGCCTGGTTTCTGCCCCTCCCCCACTCTGTTCTCTTTCCTGTTCAATCTGCTCCTCTAGTCACTCCTTTCATTCCGTGTCCTCCACACATGCACCCTTCCACACTTACTCTGTTGGGGTGGGGGGCTGAAGAAGTCCCCGCCTCCTCAGCTGGCAACACCAGAAACAGCCAATGGAAGTGGGAGCTGCAGAGTCCAGAAGAGGGCAGTGCCAGGCACCTTCCATGAGCATGTTGCCTGCCAACATTTATGCACCGCATAAGGGGAATTCTGATCCTGACCACTTGCGCCTTTGTCTTCAGCAGCCACTCTTTGTGGGCCTTAGGCATGTTGACCAGGGCTATGTGAAGGAATGTAGCTGACTCTGATTGTGCAAGTGCCTGTGCATTTGGATAGCAGGTGCAGGTTTGAGACCCAGTTCTAGCTTCTTCTAAACTGGACACTCCAGTGAAAAAGTTCGTACCAAACCACATTAACTCAGCAGAGTTCATTATGGAACAGCCACACGTGTCTGGATCTCACCTCTCCTCCAGCAAGCCTGGGTTCCCTCCTTCATCTAGTTACCTTTGCTCAGCACTGGGGGAAAAGCCTCTCACCTGCTGTCATTACATAGTACCCTGAGTACTATGTAATGACAGCAGGTGAGAGGCTTTTCCCCAAGGAGCAGGTGAGAGGCTCCTTCTTAGCATCTTTTGGCCTCTGAGTTGTACTCTGTTTTGGCTTCAGCAGCTGGTAAGTCTGTTTTCTCCCTCTTCTCTCCCACCATTGTGCTCATGTAATTCCTTCCTGTCCAAAATTGGTGTGGTGTGTTCAGATTCCATGTGCAGTCAGTGTTGTCTAAACAAACAACTCATCCTCAGGGAGGAGAGGCGGTGACATGCACAGAGCTTTTGTAGCTCTGTGCACAGCCCAATGTTACAAACTTGACTTGCAGTACTTCACTATAACAAACCTGTCTGTGGCTTGGCTGTAGGAGATTTGAGTGGTAGGTTACCCTTTGATCCTTGTTGGCACAGTCCATCACACTGACAGGTGGCTGTGCTCTCATGGAAGTAGACAAGTTTGGTCGGAGCCATTACAGACCCTGTGTTCCCGGTCTCGATGTCCTAGACAGAGCTGCTCCTTCTTAGCATCTTTTGGCCTCTGGAAGGAAACTTGGGGACTGTGACTTGAGCCTTTAAGCCACTATCTCCCCCTCCTTCTCCCCTCTCCCCTTTAAAGGAGGAGTGTTCTCATGGTTTGTAGCAACTAGTTGTAATGAACTGAAGGCAGGTGAGCCTGTCCAGTAGCAGGTTTTGCCTGCACTGAGGGGGAGGTGAATCATGTTGACATTGGGCCTAATCCTACTTGCTTTAATACTGGTGTAATTGTGAGAGTAAGACCAGCAGGATTTGGCTTATCTGTAGAGGAATGGGTCTTAAATTCAGACAGAACAGTGGGGTCTTAACCAGCTTGAGCTGTTGCTCTGTTTAAAAAGCATAGTAGAAGTGACAGAAATTAAAGCTCGAGTCCCCAGTTAGGGGATGGCTAAGCTGGCCCCCACAAGTAAATGGGTAAAGGAACTGGCACCATAGTGGCTGGAAGACATTCCTCCTCCTAAATCATTCTGGTGTCCAGCAGCCCAGGAATGGAGGAATACATCTCCAATAGAATAAAATGCATGTTGTAGAGTGAATCAAATGAATTCAAGAATTTTGGAGTCTTAAAATAAAAAGCAGCTTGTGGTGAAAAGTAGGTGGAACTGAAACATCCTGCATAGTCACAAATCCCTGGAATGATAGCGGGCAGCTGACTAAGGAACCCTTTGCAGTGAACATCACTGAGTGAGTGACCCCAATAACAGCACCTTAACCAAACCCCACAGAGCTGAAATTGAGCTGCAGTTTTTCTTAGTTGAAAGGAAGTTAAAGCTGCAAGTATGTACGTATTGTCATCCCTTGCAAATTACTTGATCATATAGGGTGGGGACAGACTTTGTTCTGCTGTTGTATCTGATGCATAATTGGATCAGCTTGCCCGGGCATTTTGTTCTAACCTGGTCTAGATCCCAAATGAAGAGAAAAGGTTGACAGTCTCTGCTGTTCACTAATCCCAGCGGATGCCAACTGTGGCTCTGCTCTGTTCCTGATGGCAATATCAGGGGGAGGTGTGCTGGTGAGGGTGCAGGTGGATTGGCACAGCTTTGTGGTGTGGCCTTCGCCTGTCTCATAAAGCACCACTGGACTTTTAACAAGGCCCATATTTGCCTTTGCACATTTGTACCCCGTGAAGTTTTGGGATCACCCAGACCAGTAATGGGTTCTGTCACCGCCTGCCTTGTAACTTCGGGTGCCTTAATGCTGTGCTGCTGTGGCTCAGCCCTGACTCCATAGCCAGCCTACAAGTACAAGGTCTCATCCTGGCTTCCACCAGCTCACTTACTCCTTGCAGGCTGCCCCCAACAGTCCTTCCAGTCCCAAGTCTCCCCAAATCCATCTACCCCAAGCTCTTAACTACCAGACACTTGGACTTTTCCCCCTCTGGTTTGTCAGCGCTGAAGGTGTGAAAACAGCTCCTGGTTATCAGTTCACTTTGCGGTGCACACTCCATGCAGTTTGCACACTGGAAACCAGCTGGGGGTAAAAATAAAGTTTTATTTAATAGAAAAATCACAGGTTCGAAGATTAAATAAGGGAGAGCATATGCAGGTTACACAGAAAAGAAACATAAAGATGCAACCTCAGGCTTTATACTTTAATATGAAACATTCTCTTTTCTAATATAAATTACCTATTGTCTTTGAACAGTTTCCCTGCATGCCTCTTTGTTATAGAGGGAATCAGGAACAGTTCTCCGCTTAGAAGCGGCTCCTCAGTTTCTGGATACAAAATCTCACAAGCCTGTTCTTTTAAAATAATTTTTTTGTCTTGGCATTGTGACTCCTGGTTATTCAGAGTGAGGGGAATTCCAGTTACTTTGTCTTTCCATTAACATTAACGGTTAACCATTATCTTTTTCTGGGCTGGACAATGGAGGGGTACTTGAAGTTGGTTTCGTGTAAACAACCGGCTGGGCTTAGGTTACTCCTCCCTGTCTGATTCCTTCACCACCTTGTTGTGAGATAGTTGCACCACAGTTAGTTACAGTTTCCTTTATATATTTACATGCATACATTCATAACCATAACTGTATAATCTCATAATGACCAGCCAGCTCAAAGCATTAAAGGCTTTCATAAAAGACTGTACTTAACATATTTTTGTATACAATACCATTGTATACAACCAGTTGATACAATTGCTTACTTTTGGGGGTTCAGACCCCCTGTTCTCCCCTTGGGGTGTCTGGACCCTGACTGTCATACGTGCCTCAAAGCTGCCTCTCTGAGGTGTTCTGGGAATGGCCTTATGCTGGATGGTGGATAAATAGGTATGTTGATTTCTTGAGAGAAGGGGGTGTAGGGTAAAATAGGATGATGTGGTGGGGTGAGGTCATTGATGGCACAGTCTATCACACTGAGATCCATAAAGTATTTTAATCTCTCTTCCCATCCTCAGGAAAGAAAGCAGTTATGGATTCCAGCCCCTTTCTGTCAGAGGCCAATGCAGAAAGAATTGTGAGAACTCTGTGCAAAGTGCGGGGAGCTGCACTGAAGCTAGGACAGATGTTGAGCATTCAAGGTAAGTAATGGGTCTCTGGTGCTTCTCAGCTTTTATTTAGTGTCACTCACCTGGGGCAATCCATTTTACTGTACACAGAGGGCAGGAAGGATGTAAAGTCATTGCTAATAAGAGACACTGGACATCAAGATCGATTAACAAGCCAGCAGCACAGCAAACTGTCCTGTCAGTCAGTCAAATGGCTTCCAGTGAACGGTGACAGGTTAACTGAGCAGTTTCCTCATAGGAGAATGAAGATTACAAAATTGCACAATTGACTGATTAGTTCAGTTCCCTGTGGTTTCCTGAAATGGCAGGGAATGTGGGTGTCGGACCCTTCTCTGTACACACATCCATTCTCCTCCCACAATGTTTATACTGTAAACGTGAATTGAGACCCATATAGACTGCCAGACTCCAGTAACTACCTAAAGCCTAGTTAGCCCTTCTGCAATTGGCCTGAAATAAGATGGCCCTATACCATGAGGTTGAGTGAAAGCAAAAATCAAATCCTGAAACTTAACACAAGTGTTAAAGACTGAGTTTGGTCAAATTGAACAAGTAAACCTCCCAGCCAGACGGAGAAGGCAGGTGAGAGCAGAGTCCTGCAATCAACACAAGCCTTTAAAGTACGCCTCCAAACTCTTGCACTGTGAAAAGGTACAGATTGTGCTATCTAGTGCAGTGATGGTGTGTGTAGTTCTCCCTGGCTTGTTCACAAGGTTCACTGGCCTGTGAACTCTCCTGGTGGCGAGAGACTGCTGCCGATGGTAACCCCAAACCTAGTTGGGTGTAGCAGGGAAATCTGAATTCCCATCTTGGCAAGAGTGATTGAAAAGTGAATGTTCCACCACCTGGCTAATGCTGTGTCTGGGAAACCGTCTTCGTTTTGCTGCAGGGGTGGGTGGGTGTGACCTCATTTAACTTCTCTCCATGTACCAAATGCCTGATGCCTTCCTCCAAACCCTTTATTTTGCTCTGTATCTTCCTGCATATTCACATGTACATCTGCTATATTGAAGCTGTCTTTGTAGTTGTAGTTCTGGGTGACTGGATTGGTAATGAAGCCACAGAAACTTTCACCGTGAGATCAGTTTCTCGGAACATATTCTGTTCAAAATCTGTCTTAGAGCAGTACTGACAAGCAAAGGGGTTGTCTTGTTGGTTGTTCTCAGCTAGAAGAACTGTGTCCTTAGGGTTAAAATGTGGAAAAGTGGGAACTGGATTGGTGGGACAATAGAATCTTTCATTTTCTGTTTACCAATCAGTTTAGATTGTAGACTGTGCTCAGGTCACCTCTGAGGGATGTACTTGGGGAGAAGATTTGATAGTAGTGGGTTCTTTAATTTTGCAGACAAAGGCATAATGACATCTGTGGCTGGAGGTTAAAGGTAGACGAATTCAAACTAGCAATAAGGTCTACATTTTAAGTGCAGGTAATTAAACATTGGAAGAGCTTTCCTAGGGAATCAAACAGTTCTGCCACTTGATGTCTTATTTGGACAGATCCACAATTGTAGCAGCTTTGGTTTAAATTGACAGCAGTGCCTAAAATTAAGATAGCAAGCTAAGCATATCAGTTTTAAAAATATCAGTAGTAATGTTCCTTTTAAAGGTATTTTAACTGGTATTTACTCTCTCTATGCTGTAAAGGCAGCACCTGAAGCTGAATGAGTGGTGCCTGTATGTTAATTCTCAGTAGTGACAAAACAAAGCTCAGAAAAAATTAAACAGATTCAATTTAAACCTCTAGAATCTTTTTCCCCAAGGGGAAAGGCTCTGAGTTAACTGAAATGAATCAGTTAAAATCAGCTGGAAAATTCAGGATGTCCTTTTGACTGAATAAACTGGAGAGATACTGATTGCTCCTAATACGGAGCCACTCGGCTGGTCAGTTTTATGCTGCAGCTTGAACTTCGCAGATGTTGACTTGCAAATTTGGTTCCCAAAAGCGAGCTAGATACTTTGCATGACTAGTAATCTAGCAAGACCAAGGTCACTTCCCCAAAGAGCTCCCAATCTATAGAGCCAAAACAACGAAAAGATGATGTGGTTACTCAGTGAGGTCATGGGCAATTCCAGAGTGCTGAATTACATGTTGTGTTTGTATTAAATAGTTGACTTGCTTGTGAAAGAATTAGTGTTAGGAGAGATTTGAACAGAAAGGGTAATGGCTTGGGGAAGGTTCTGGGGAACAAGGCTACCTGCAGTCAGAGAAAGGAGCCCTGTGCTGCAGTGTCCTTGAATCTTTCAGGCGGTGGCCTGAAGAGGAGCTCTGTGTAGCTCAAAAGCTTGTCTCTTACCACCAGAAGTTGGTCCAGTAAAAGCTATTATCTCACCTACCTTGTCTCTCTACAGGTTCCTTCTAAGTTGGGCTTTTAAAAAACAAACAAAAGGGCGAAGACATTGCTAACAAAGCCAGCTGAGAGGTGGTGGTTCCTCCTGGGCTTTTCCTTTGCCTGACCTTTACCTTCCAGAAATGCCGGGGGAGATTTTAAAGGGCCTCTGAAGAGAGCACAGGCTGACGGGAGACAAGTGGTGCTAAACAGAATCTATTTTTATAGAGTGGCTCATTCTGAGCTCTTATCTGCAGCAGTTGATTCAGTTTTACAGGCTGCCATCTGTTTTCAGGTGCCTCACCCTCAGGAAACACACTACCTTGCTTCTGTGGTCTGTTGCCCAACAAAGCCAGATGTGTGGAGAGGTGCCGGGATGGAAGTGGAGTAAGGAATGGTATCTTCCTCCTCAACCTCTGCTCTAGTGCATTTTTCAGGGAGAACTCTTTAGCCCTTCACCTTGTGCAGCCAGTGATCCAAATGTCCAGAGTTGAGTGAGCCTTGATTCAGTGCATAGTCCTGAAGCCAGATTACTTGCTGGAGGGGATATGCTTAAAATACTTTGCATGTTAGAATGAGTTGCAATGGTCAAGTGCTTAGTCATTGGTCTGTGTGCACTCTGAAATCATGGGGACAAGGGAGGACAGGTGCTGACTTCTGGATCTGAGGAGCAGAAGCACTCTGGATTTTCTTTCTCTTTCCTGCCTTCTAATATGAGAGTTAAACATTTACTAGTTGACTTAATTGTCTTTAATACTTGTTGGCAGTGTAGTTGTAGCCATATCTGTTGCAGGAGAGCTCAAAAGCTTGTCTCACCGACAGAAGCTGGTCCAATAAAAGATATTACCTCATCCACCTTGTCTTTCTAATATTTATAGACCTTCAGGCATTTTAATGGTAGGTTTTCTCCCCCTCACCTCTTGTATGGAGTGGTTGCTATATTGTTATTCTGGGGGAAGATAGGGCTGCAGTAACTTCGTTGCTGACAGTGGTAGCAAAATGTAGGTGCCACCATCCTGTGATGGATCTGATTCTTGGGTTGGCTGCTGAGACATCAGAGCTCGTGCAATTCCTGCCACCTTGTGGTCTGGCAAGGTCACATGTATGGGCTACTCTGCCTTTTTTCCTTGGTTTGTTTGTTTTTCCAGGAAACCATTGGGTATCCCCAGGAGAATAACTTGCATTTGGTGTGTCTTGGTATACCACACTTGTTTAAATCTCCTGGCCCTGGTTTTAGAAGTTGGCTGAGTTAGCAGGAACTGTTAGATTGGGGTGCATGTGCACATGTGTTAATGAGCACCTTGGGACCACATTCACCACAAGCACAAGTGCATGCATTGAAGTCAGTGAGATTGCAGCTGCTTCTGCCAGGGGTGAATTTGTCTTCCAGCCTGTATTGCTGGATTTTACAATTACGTTGTTTAGCTTCTGGACAATCTCATCAGTTCACCACTTAGCGGCTTAGCCTTGTTCAGCAGCACATTTGTTGACGTTGTAACATGGTCCTTTCCCTGCAGTATTGCTGACTTCACTGCTGGCACTGTATTGCTCTGCAGTCATATCTGAGCTGGCATCTTTGTTGGCTGGTTCTGATAGCACCATGCTGCTACCACAAGACAGTGGCTATTAAGCATCCTCAACTAGAACATATTTATAAATGTACAAAATTCTTTGCATTTTTTGGACATAAGTAATGATGATAAAACTAATGAACTAAAAGTACCTGTTGCATGTCCAGCTCTCTCCAGGCATCATACAGCTGCTGGGAACAGTGTCAGTTGTATGATGAACCACTGTCCTCTTACTGCACAGACATCTCAGGAGATGCAGGGATTATTTGGTTCAACATCTGATAAAGTGTGTGTCTTGTCTCTGAAGTACCTTTCTTCCTCCAAGAGAGTGCACTCTTAGGTGACAGAGATGGAATCTCATTTTCTCAGCCAAAATTTGGTGCTTGGGGTGTGACTGGGTATTAATCTTTCGTATCACACAATCCTGTAGAGAAGTCCCAATCAGCCAGAATTAAGCTTGTACACATTGTGGTATAGTGACTGTATCAGTATACAAATGCTGTGCTAATTTTGGACATGTGGGGGACAGACCTGTGCAGTACATTGTGTGTTGTGTTAAATGCCATTTCATTGTTTTGTATTTATCCCTAACTACCACAATTCTTAGTGAGGTGCAGCACCACAAATAATTCCTCCCCGCATTCCTGTAGCAGCAGGATTGCCATAGAACATGCTGATGTTTCATCAGCATCTTTGTGAACAAAGCAGACTAACATTGGAAAACCAATAGTAGAATATAGTGTGTGTTGAGAGATTTTATTCTTACAAGAGTTTTATGCTTCAGTTTGTGACTGTGATGGGGAAGGGTGTGTGGAAAAGTACAGTACTGATCAGTTTCTTTGTTGCAACCATGTTCATAGAATATCAGGGGGTTGGAAGGGACCTCAGGAGGTCATCTAGTCCAACCCCCTCCTCAAAGCAGGACCAATCCCCAGACAGATTTTTTGCCCCAGATCCTTAAATGGACCCCTCAAGGATTGAACTCACAATCCTGGGTTTAGCAGGCCAATGCTCAAACCACTGAGCTATCCCTCTCCAATGCTGCAGCACAGTCATGGGTCACTCTGTTCTGGTCTGGAGGGATGGGGACAAAATGCAAGCTGTGTTGCCCCAGCTCTTCTGTCCCCAACCACCCTTTGCTCCTGCCACTTCTCTTGCCCCAGGATTTGTGCAGGTGTCTTTTGTACTGGTTACCCAACTTCCCAAATGTAATGCTCTGTGTGGGGGAGTATTGGTATTTTTTTCAGCGTTGGGAAGAATTTTGAATCCTAATGCTGACAGTGTAATCTTGGACTTGGCTTCTGTACCTAGCAGTACACCTGAAGAGTTGTAATTGACAAGAGAGGGCTTTGGGGTACAGAGACCTAATGGGTCCATATGCACATTAGTCATTAGAAGCATGTTTATAAGTGAGAGTTTCTGTGAGTGTAGTTCGCTCTTTCTAACCAGCTTGTACTTTCCTCCTGGCAGATAACGCCTTCATCAACCCTCATCTCCAGAAGATTTTTGAGCGTGTACGTCAGAGTGCAGACTTCATGCCAATAAAGCAAATGATGGTGAGGAATATTCTGTCCTACTTAACAGGGGGAGAGGGTGTAGGAGTATGAATAAACACACCCTGTGACTTGCCCCAGGTGAAGGCAGGGGCTGGTATTTTTAGAGTACTCTTTCAGTAAATATTTTGACTTTTATAAGACATGGGTGCAGCTAGTGGAGCTGAAAGGTTTTACGAAACTTGATTAAGCGAGCTTTTCTTTCCCAGTAACTTAAACCCATCCACAGGAAATTCAGTACTGTGCTGAGTATTCTCTGTATTAGTGCTGGGACCCACCACCCCCAAAGCTAGGCTGGCATAACGGGGGCTGTTTATGTACATTACATTTTCCATTTGTTATGCTTTTTTTCTTTACTTCTTTTTCCAGCCTTTCCTAAGCAGGAGTGGGTTAAATTGCCAAAAGCACCTAAGTCCCATTTTCAAAAGTGACTCAGACACTTAGGTGTCTCAGCCCCATGGAAAGTCAGTGGTTGAAAGTTGAGACGGTCAATATGGCAAAATGAAGATTTTAGCTTATAACTTTTCACGGTGAAATTTCACCCGCTTTCAAGCAGGGTCAAAATGAAGCACATGAGTTTTTTGCCATCCTTGATTTTTTTTTTTTTTTAACTATAAAGATCAGTAAAGGGGATTGAGGCAGATTAACCCATGAGAATTGTTTGTTCCCCATAAGACTCTGACCAAGTAAGCTTCCACACGTGTTTGGAGTGGAAAGTGAAATAACAGGTTGATGGTATATCAAAATGCTGTTAAGAGCAGATTACAAGTACTATTCTATATCCTGCACCTCCCTAGAGCGGTTTTCTGCCATATGCCTGGGTTGCTCTTGTTCAGACTGGCAGCATGGCAGAAAAGATGAATAATGATGATAAAGAGGGAATATCCCCTTGCCCTCTTCTCCCCCTCCCCCCTCTTTTTCTGGAAGATGGTGAAAAACAACAAGATAAAAGGCCTTGATACCCTGATAACCAACTCCTTCTGTAGCTGCATGTTTTTGTTTTAAGATCTTAGTCCTCTACTGCATTGCATGTCTCTGTAGATTGAGCAAGACTGTGCCTGTTTGGCTTGAGCCTGAATTTTACTGAATTTATTTGGGGATAGGCTGTGTTATATTTCTGGCTAGATTTGCAGTGGCTACAAAGGGAAGATGATCTAGAAAGCATGGGGGCTTTCAGACTGAGGCTCTCTGGACCTTGCCAGGCATCTCAGAGGAACTGGGTGGTTTCCATTGGCTCAGATCTTAGCTTTTCTTTATCCTGATTTTTTTTCTGTGTCTCTAGAAAACTTTGAACGACGACCTTGGTCCCAACTGGAGGGATAAACTGGAGTACTTTGAAGAGCGTCCCTTTGCTGCCGCTTCCATTGGCCAGGTTCACCTGGCACGCTTGAAGAATGGTAAAGAAGTTGCCATGAAGATCCAGGTGGGTTTGCAGTTTCTCTTGGTTCTAAGATGGGCACCATGAACTCCTGTTTAGGCCCTAAATCCCCTCCGGCTCCATTCCCCTCTACACAGACGTATCACATTTACTATAGAAAGAGGGTTTTGAAGTGTTGTATGAATAATATGCATGCCCAGGGCTGTGTTAATTAGGTGCAAGCACTTTTGCGCTACTGCGCGAGTGCAGGATTTATGTTGTCCACATATTTCTTTGCTTCCCCACAGAAAAAATGACTTCTGAGGGGAGGCAAAGGGAAGCCGCAAGAGCGGTCGCTTGCTCCTCCCTGGCAGCCCAAAGTAGCCAGCGGAGATGTAAACCAGCGTGCTGGGCGGGTGTGCAAGCGAGTGAATATGAGAGAGACTGTCCCTCTGGCTTGCTATTGTAGTGTACCTGGTGTGGAGGGACTCTGTCCCCTCAGGCAGAGCATAATGTAGCAGCCTGCCTGCTTGGTGGTTCCCATTGGGAACAATTCACTAACAACATTCTTAGTGAATTCCCGCAGGAGCATAAAACAGGTGTAAAAGTTTTAAGCTTCCTTTCCTTGCCAGAGTGGTGTAAAGGAATCTTATTGTAAAGGATGGTATGGCCATATAAATGCTTATGGTGCTTTAGTGATTAGAACTGGTCTAAATTTTTGGACTGAAAATTTCTCCTATCAAAATGTGGTTTGGTAGCTGTTTACTATTGACCTTCCTGATGATGGTCAGTAGCCAATATAAATTGAGTTTGATTCCCCAGCCGTCATTTGCTCTTCAGTTGCCTCTTATGTAATACTGAACATATGGCTGTGTATATTTGTTGACTAATAACTAGAAATAAAGGGTCAATACTAGCTACATTACTATTAGACAGAGGGGGTTTGGGGATTTCCTCAAATGTTCCCCACTCCCATTCTCCATCCATTGTATTGTAGTTTAAATAAATTACCAAAATAATTGAAACGGGCATGATTGTTGTGGTGTTTTGACTAATAAAATATGCAGAATTTTGCAGAATTTTAATTTTTTGGTGCAGAATTCCCCCAGGAGTAAAGCACAGAGCATTGGAAGGACAAGTTTCAGGGTTTAAACCAGTCTCTAGCTATTAGGGATTAGGATGAGATCTTCATAAGGGACAGTCTAGCTCACTTCAGTCTGTTGTGGGTTTTTTTGTACCTTCCTCGGAGGAATGTGGTTCTGGCTGTTGTCGGACAGAATACTGGATTAGTGGACCATGGGTCTGATCTGGAATGATAGTTCGTATGTTCCTAATAGCATATAGGACAGTTGAAGAATAGATCAGAATTCACCTTTAGGTGACTTTCCCTGTGAAAATAGTCCTCCTCACTAGCTGCCCAGTGGCTGTTTTAAAAATCTTTGACTTGTTGTGGCAGCCTGGTTGTGAGTCAGATTTGAAATGGCAGGCACTCAGCCACGTCGCAGCTTTCATGCATTTGAACAGTGTCTGTCAGAAAAATACATGACATTGTTTACTTACGCACAATAAAACTGTCAGTAATTAAAACAGTCAACAGGGGCAACACAAACTGTGTGTGTGTTCAGACTAGTTTCAATGTTGACACGGATTTGGTGCTTCTAATATAAACGAATTCTGTCGTTGGAAGCACTGGCTTTCAGTGTCATACATTTGTAATCTAGATCAGTGGCTTTCAAACTTCAGATCGCAACCCAGTACTGGGTCGCGGAATGCAAGGCACTGGGTCGCCTTGCTCAGCACCCAGGGACCCTGGCGGTTGGCCAGTAAAAACTAGTAGTCCCCTACCTGTTTTGACACCGTGGTGTGCCCCGGAAGCGGCCAGCAGCAGGTCCAGCTCCTAGGCAGGGGGGCCATGGGGCTCCATGTGCTGCCCCTCCCCGAGCACGGCTCTGGAGTCCCATTGGCTGGTTTCCAGCCCATGGGAGCTGGGGGATGTGATGCCTGTGGGCAAGAGCCACGTGGAACCGCTTTGGCGCTTCCGCCTAGGAGCCGGACCTGCTGCTGTCTGGTTCCTTGGGCACAGCACCAGGAAAGACACGAAAGCTGCCTCTGCACCCCAGCTGCGCCACTCATTGCCGGAGGTAAGCCTATGCCCCAATCCCCTACCCCAGCCCTGAGCCCCCCCCCCAAACCCAGAGCCCCGTCCTGCACCACAAACCCCTCATCCCTGGCCCCACCCCAGAGCCTGCACCCACAGCCCAGAGCCCTGACCCCCTCCCACACCTCAACCCCTTGTTCCCGGCCCCACCCCAGCCCTCTGCCTGAGCCGCCTCCTCACACCCCAAACCCCTCATCCCCAGCCAGAGCCCTCATCCCCCCAACCCCCTACCCCAGCCTTGAGCCCCTCCCACACCCCAAGCCCCTCATCCCCAGCTCTGTTGGGTCGCGGGCATCAACAATTTTCTTCAACTGGGTCGCCAGAAAAAAAGTTTGAAAACCACTGATCTAGATGAGCTAAATGTCCTGTTGATACAGATCTTAAGCCATGTGTGCAGGTCTTGATGCTTCCCTCTGTGATCTATGTCTCCACCTGAGTTGGTCGTTTGTGGGCACCTTTTGTAAGCAGGGGATATTTTGTGGATACTGGCTGGTTTAGAGGATTGGTGATGTGACCTAGAGCCTTTCATTTCTAGGGCATCTGTTTGAATTCAGGCCAAGTTAATAGTGATGGAAGGTTACCATCATGGTGTCATTTTAACTCCCAGTTGACAGGTGTTCAAATCACAAAAAAACAGTGTGGAATTGGCTCCCTTCTTGACAGTCCTGTGTAGAGAAGTGAAGTATTGAACAGGTGAGGAAACTGATCCAACCTCTTGCCAGTTCAGGGTTGGAGCACATCGGCATGCAGGGCAGGTTACGCTTACTCTGCTGTTCTCCATGCAGTTCTGTTCTGTGGATAAGCAACGGGCTTCAGTCTCCAGGGCAGTCAGTCTGCCGTGTCTCAGCAGTGATAGTGAAGTGAGAGTCTGGTATCTCATGGGCATTTATTTCTCTTGGGATCCCTACTTCAGAAAATCATAACTGGTCATTTTACTTGCAGGGAGATTAGGGTAGAATCTAACATCTCTCTAAGGGGTTTGTTCTGTGTGTTGCGTCATATGTCTGAGCACCTTCCAGGTAATAGATTTACATAGTGCGGTCCATAGTGGACTTCTTAATCATTGAGTCTTCTCTCTTCTGGTGTTAGGAAGCTCTGCTTGGGTGTATTTTTGAGGTGGGAGGTATTGGTGGCTATTGTAAGTGATATTCTGGTTATGGTAGAGAGTCCTGCAGTAGCCTAAAGGTGCCCTAACCCTGGAATGGTCTGTTTTCACTGATGTCCTTGCCCTTCTTCCCCTGCAGTACCCTGGTGTAGCCCAGAGCATCAATAGCGATGTTAGCAATCTGATGACCGTCCTGAGCATGAGCAACGTTCTCCCAGAAGGTAAAGTAACCGGCATGCTGGCTGAAGCCTTCCAGGATAGAAACATCCTGCAGGGTCCTGTGAGGCAAGGTTGGGAGGAGGAGGGATGGTTCAGACACCTACTAGTACCTCTCCTTGGTTACATAGCCACCTCCTTAACAATCAGCATCTGTGCTGGGCCTCTTTGCATCACCTCTCCCCACCACCAGTTCAGTGCTGCACCATCATAAACATAATGGGTCTTGGGCTGCTCAAGACCCATGTCTCCTCATTGTGGTTGGCACAGCTAAGATCTTAGTCATGCAGGCCTACGGTTTAGAGCCCTGCAACCTGACCCAAACTCAGTGAGACCCAACTACAAATGCCCGGTCTGGGTCAGGTGGGAAAAGAACCGGGGGTTTTTGGGTTTGGGTTGACTCCTCCTCCTGTCTGTGGGGAGGTGTCGCAGTGCGAATGTAGAGCAGCAGAAGGCGGTGGATGTCAGGAGCAGAGCATGCATCTGCTGTTGCTCTGACCTCACAAACTGGAGGCAGTGGCAGTGACTCAGATTCACAAGGGAAGGGTTGGGTTGGATTGAAAAACGACTCAACCTGGTCGAGTCCGTGGCGTGGCTAAAAACTAGGTCTGAGCAGACCTCTAGGATAGTGACCCCAAAACAAAAAGACTGAGCTGACCTTTGTCACTTTCTTCCAGCATCCTAAACTGATTGTGAGTGGGAACAAACTCTTCATTTAAGGGGGTGACCTTCCTAGGTCCCTTATGCCAAAAACAGGCCCTGTGGAGCCCTTCGGAAACCTAGTGCTCCCACAATCAGAGCCTTAGCCAAAGAGGCAGATCATGTAAAAGAGAACGTTCCATCGAGCTCTTTCTGGGTGGGCCATGGCATGTGATACTCGTAGTCTTTGGACACAGATTTTTCATTCTCCAGAGAAACTGCTGATCTAGACTAGGAGCAGCAGCACCTGGGAGGAGGATTCCATGTGGAAATGCTGCGTGCTCCAGAAGAGAGCGCTGCACGCCCATGTGCAACAGGCATGAGTCATTTCACTAGCATAAGCACAGGGAACTCTCTCTCTCTGCCCAGCTTTCCTGGTGTGGAGTCTGTGCCTAATGGGTGTGTGTTGCCATTAACGCTTCGATAATCAAATACCTATTTGGCTGGGGAGCCCCATGTAGAAACCGTCCCGTGGAGGGGCGGGGGTGTCTGGGTCAGGGGTGGGATGTGTGCTCAATAGGGAGTGTACAAGGCCACCCCTTTCTCTGCCTGTTTGTGCAGAGGGGACCTACTGGGACTCTTGCCTGGCTTGAGCAGTGCCTGAGAGAACTTGCTTCTGGTGACTTCCTGCACCGGTGTGTGCACAGCGTGGACGTTGACTTATGGAGTGTCTCTTTAATGCCTATTATTTGCCATCACAAATTCCAGTGTTCAGCAAAATCCATTCTCTTCTTCGTGTCCTACAACTGTACTCATTCCCCGCTCTCTCCAGCTATGGAGGTGAAGATGGCAGGGAAGAAAACAACCATGGTCAGACCCTTCCCCTGACCTGAAATACAAATGTGTAATCCCTGACAAGGGCATATGTATTTCTTCCCCCACCCCCACCGTTGCAGTAGTTGAAGAGCTGGGTGGGATTCTGTACATGCTGCCACTAAGTGTATTGGAAAGGGTTGCTGCTGAGTGAGAGGAATTATCCCATCTGGCACCTGGGGAATGGGGTCCTGCATATGTGGCCCCCAGGACAATCCCAGCCCTCGCTGGCCTGGTGAACACAAGTTGCTTTTTCGGATCAGAGACTGAGGAATGAGAGTGAACCAAACTTGGTCACTGTGATTACGCATGGAATCAGAAATGTGAGCCACCTGGGGAGGCTGCATTGCCTTGGCTCCAAGCTGTTTGCCTTGCAAGTTCTCTTCTCCGCCAGTGGCTTGCTCCTTATTGAACCACTAAGCATTTCCTATGCCTGATACTGCCTAAAGATCTTCTTCCTTCTGCAATTCTGTTTCTAGGTCTGTTTCATGAGCACATGATTGAAGTTTTGAGCAGAGAATTGGCCATGGAGTGTGATTACAAGAGAGAAGCTGCCTGTGCTAAGAAATTCAAGTGCGTTCACAGTGGTGCCCTCTGACGCTTCTCCCCTGGGTGCATGATATTGGGAGGAGGGGCCCCATTATTTAACTCCTGGTGCTAGGGCTTCTGCAGTGGCCTTGACTCCCAGAAGTTCTTGGGTATGCATGCTCCGGGGGCAGGAGATGCGTGGGCATGGGGGGGGGGAAGGGTAGTTCTTTAAAACTGCAGGTGTGTAAAATGCTCCCAGTCACCCCCAGTGTAGCTCCCTGCTTTTGGAACTGGTTTTGTTGGTTGGACACCTAGTGGTGCCCAGCTAGGAGTAAGGCAGAGCAGCTGCTGCTCTCTCTGATGCAGGGCACAATTGGTGAAACTGCCTGTTTGGCCACTGGGGAGGGGTCCTGCCAGCTGCTGAGGCAGGACTGAATTGCTTTTTTTTTGCCTGCTGGGCACTCTTGGCCTGATGGTAGAAACCTGCTTGTATTCTTTGACACTGTAAATGCCTCCCTTCAGACTTCTCAGCCCATTCAGGTGATTGATGCTAAGAGCACAGCTCTGCTTCCCTTGTCTCCACCTGCCCTGCTGTGGAGTGCACTCACTGTGAGCGCAGCCTGGCTGTTTTATGTGGGGGAGAGATGGGAGACAAGCTCCTCTTCCCCTTGGTCCCCTGCTTTGTCCCTGGGCATAGCTGCTGGCTGGCTCTGCCATGTACGCTGTGCTTGCCAAGGGGGCCGTCTGGGCTCCTTGGGGCAGGAGTAGCTAAGGTTAGAAAGCTTGTGCCCTCATGACAATGTCATCTGGTTCTTTTCAAAAATTGCCCCTGCCTTCCCTGCTCTCTTTAGTCCCTGAGCCTACTTGGTACCCCTGCAGGGGGGCGCCCTCTCCAGGCACCCTGCTGTGCTACACATGTGCTCTCCTGTTGTGGGGGAAGTTCCTAGTAGCAAGACACTTCCATCCCCAGTGGCAGCAGGTGTCACCCTTACTGCCTTCACTGCCAGCCTTGCTTCTGCATGCAGTCTGAACTCTCCCAGGCAGAGGAAAGGGAACTTGGTGGGTCCCCCATTTCCAGGGAGCTCTGAGCATTTCTAGTAACCACAGTCCTGGCTGGGATTAGATGGAGTCTCCCTTCAGAGCCATCAGTGGCTTGAACCAGGTGGATTAGTTTCTGCTGCTGAATGTGAGGGATTCCTCTCTCCCTATCCCACATTGCAGGAGCTGGGGACCCCAGGCGGTGCCAGTGCAGGGCATTTGGGTGACCTCTAGGCAGCTGGTCTCTGCTTGTAAGGAGATTTTGTATTTGCAACACTGCAGAAGTGACTGCCTCCTTGGGATCTCCTAACCCTTTCCTTGCTGTCCCCAGGGAGCTGTTGAAGGATCACCCTTTCTTTTACGTGCCTGATGTAGTGGATGAGCTGTGCAGCCAGCATGTCCTGACCACAGATCTGGTGTCTGGGTTCCCGCTGGACCAAGCAGAAGGATTGAGCCAGGAAATCCGGAATGAGGTATTACCCCAGCACTGCTGTGGCTGGGTGCAGTGAGGGAGCCGTGTTTGCTTGGTCACTGTCTTGGAGCCTTTGTTTGTGACAGTGACTTGATCACTACAGATTGCAAGGTGGAGGGAGAACTGCTAGGGCAGGGGAACACTGATGACTCTTTTTGTGGTCTTTTGAGAGAGGCAGCTCTGGATTATAATTGTTGGGCTTTTATGGATTGTAACGGTGATTCTGGCAATTTCTGTGATTGAGTTTAGACCTTGTCAACATGCATTATTACAGAGAATGGTCATTCTCTCTGGGCTGGGGGGAGTAAATGGCAGTGGAGCCTTGATTGTCCAAGGAGATGTCTGTGAGCATGTCCTGGCCCCCCAGCTCTTTCAGACTTTCTGTTGTGCTGTGTATCACTATACAGTTGAAGCAGCATGCTGCATTGCTACCCTAATGAGAGGCAGCCCCTCTTCTCTACTTCTCAAGGGATGGACCTGACCTTGGGAGAGGTTCCCAGCTTGTTGAGAGGGACTCTTTGCTTGCAGTTGCTGTCTTGAAACAAGAGCACAGAAATGTCTCTCTTCCCATTGCATTAGCAGTCAAATATAGCTTCCCCTGCTGGATTGGCTTGTGTAGCACAAGGGTATTGGAAAAGTACCTCTCAGTAAACAAGCAGAAGGGAGGGATGTGAAGGCATCAGTGCTGAATATAGCAAGGGATGGAGAGTTACAGCAGGGCAGGCAGCTCTGGCTGTTGCTCAGTTAGCAGAAATAACTGCCCTGGTATTTGGATTGAGTTGTTTATGGGCTGGTGTGAGCTATCAGCTGTTGGCAGGTCACTGAGGAAGTGCACAGAGTATGTTCCTATAGATAAACAGATCCCAGCAACACACTGTACTTGGAGCTGTGCCAGATCCAGTTGCCTATGACCTCTGGGCTGTTTGGTTGTTCTTCAACTTGTCATTCGTGATAATGTGGCTGCTTGTGTGTTTGGTGATGGTTTTTTAATAGCCCACCTGACAACAAAGCATTTCCCACTTACAAAGGGAGATGATGTGGGGTCTGTCCCTTACTCTGCACAGTGTCCAAGTGGCTGACTTAGTGACTCTCTAGCCCATGTCCTCCTGGCCCAAATGTGACTGACTTGCACCAGTTTTCGCTCGTGTTCAGTGTTACATTATTACTCTTGGATGGGGTGTTTAAAACCAGTTGCCTTCTATCCAACACTGGACAATAGCTGGGTGGAAGCTAAAGATTTTCAGAATAAGCAGGCGGTGACCCTGCCATTGGGACTAGAGGCAGTTCTCTGTTAAACAGGCTCTGACACAATTGCCTCTTTATAAAAGAATCCTGTAGCATTTGAGAGCGAGACCCTTTTCTATAGGTGTGGTTTTTTTTTTTTTGAGCAATTGTATAGAAAACTCTATATTGCAGCGTTCTATGTAAGGTTCATAACGCTGATCGATAGTCTTGTTCTCTATTACTTCCTTAGGTTTTTAAGGATAACTTCCCTAGAGCCCTGTTACATTTCTATAGAACTTCGTTGATTTCATCCTGACTAAGCTCTACAGGATTCTTTCACAAGGGTGAACTATAATTGCTGCTCCACAGGCCTCCCCAGTCTCTGCACTGTTGGATCTCCTTGCATTGTGAAGAGCTCCCCTTACTGCCCTGGCGACACCAGGGAGAGACTTACTGTGAGAGACCATACATCCTGTAAAAGCTGGGCAGGCCAGCAGAACTGAGAGACTGTGTATTCAAGTACCTGCAGTGATGCGCGCGCTCTCTCTCTCTCTCTCTCTCTCTCTGGTGCCCCCCTTCTGTTTGATGCCCCCTGGAGGCTGCTGTCTGCAACTACCACTTAGCAAACTTCCTTCTAATCAACAAAGAAAGCATGGTAGATATTGTGTGTGCTGTGTCTTGAGCAAGAGGAGTGTATCTCACCACATGGGGATTGGCAGGGGGCTGATGCTAACCTCCAGTTAGCCAGCAAGTCCATGTCTTACAGTTGGCACTAGTGTAGAATTTGCATCGAGGTTCTCGGACTCCAGCAGTTAGCAAGGGATCACCACAAAACAAGTCCTTCCTTTCATTGTCTCCTATGGAGCTTTTGTGACTGGGAGCAGCTAGGTGGGGGATAAATGCTCATGCTGAATTTTCCATAACTCTATTAAAAGCTTCACTTTCTAGGAAAAAAACAGGGGCCTAAGTAGACAACAGGGGCCTAGTCATATGTTGGGCATGTATGTGTGCACATGCCGCCTTTGGCTCTGAAAGCACAGTCATCAGCATTTGAGGGAGATGAGAAATTGCCATGAGGAGTGAGCAGTAACGGGGCCTCTATTGTCTTGTCAGCTGTCCAGCTAGACAAGTGCTAGTGTTAAATGAGACATGTAGCATGTGGTTCTGCAGCAGCTTCCTGCACAGAACTCCCACTGGTGGTTTGAGGTCAGCGGGTGTTCTGTGCCTGGGGGAGAATAGGCCAGATGTATCTCAGCACCAGTAGAGACGGTGGTACCACACTGTTCCTCCCTCAGCACCTGGCCAGCATGCTGATGTAGTTCCTGTGCACTTAAATCTGGGGTGGGTGGTGTGTCTGACACTTGGATAGCTGTGACTTGCTGCTTTCCTCACCCATTTTCTCTCTCCCTCATTGTGCTTCCAAAGATCTGCTCCAACATCCTGATTCTGTGCCTGCGGGAGCTGTTTGAGTTCAGGTTCATGCAGACTGATCCGAACTGGTCTAACTTCTTCTATGACCCACAGCTGCACAAGGTAAGCCCAGCAACCAGCTGGTCCTATACTAGGTAGGAATTTTTGTTTGACGATCTCCCACCCCCAAAGCTAAATAGTCTCTTATTGCGCCTCTTTTATAGAACCTTCTATTTCAGACCCAAGGTAGGCAGGGGCTGTGGGTTATCTATCAAAGAGGGGTGTGAGGTCTTCACAACACTGCAGTCTGTTGGGAGAACAAGTAGGCTTATTTCAGTGACCTCCAGAGAGCAGAGCCCCTGGCCTTTGGGTATATTGTGTGAAGCAATGTTGTACCATGCTCCTCAGCAGCAATATGCTTATGCTGGAGTCTGCGGCTTTCTAGTGGGAGGAGGGAGTAAGATCTTACGTACCCCAGTTCCATTGACCACTGTCTCCTGAAAGTGAAACTTCCAGTCACAGTAGGCAGAGATGCCAGCAGAGCTAGCTGTCTTGCCAGCACCCTCAGAAGACCTTTGCATGGGCAGGGCACCAGCTTTTACATGTCCTCCAGCTTCACTACAAACAAGGAAGCATAACGGGAAATATCAACGGATGTCTCATTTTGCTTCCTCAAAGGGCTGAGAATGAACATTGCTGCTATCCAGCCACGCTGATGGAATCGGCCTCTTTCTTCATTCCTCATCAGCTGATGGTGGGGGGAGAATGGGTCCCTTTTACCCTGGCTGCCCACCCGCTCTGCCCTGTATCCAAGACCAGTCTCCTAAGACCCAGAGTTCTGACTTTACTGAAATCTGTCCCTGAAAAATCTCAGCCATGCGTATTCTTTACCATAAGAACAGTTAAGATATTATTGAGTAAGGGACACCTCAGTCAAATGCTTGCCATTTGTGCTATGCTAAACATATTGATGTCTAGTGAGGTGATCCTATATGGTCAGAATTTCTTTCCTCGTGCTCCAGGGGTCTGGTTGCTGAATATATTTGTGCCCTTGTCAGGTAGGTTTGGAAATGGCATTGGTGCTAGGGGCTGTCTAGGAAATCTTGGACTGGCTGAATTCCGTATTTGTAAATGCTTGAAGCAAGGTTCTTTGCTGATGTGCTCCAGAGCAGAACCTATTAGTGTGGGAGCTACAAACCCATCAGATATCATAGGTGGTGACTCCTCTGCAGTCTGAGCATATGTATGTGCCTAGGAATGACTCTCTAATGTGCCAGATGCTATGAAGTATGTTACTGGGTTTAATGTTGCCAGTCCTAACCAGTAAGGAGGGAGTCAAGTGGAAATTCAGATGCTTTGGAAGGATCTCCAGCCCCGTGTGACTTGTGATAATTGAGCTAAATGAAACACTGCCGTAGGCTTCCCACGCCTGGCTGCACTCTTTTGCAGTGGTTTCTACTGTAATGCAGAAGGGTTTATCCATATTCAGGTGGCCCTGCTGGACTTCGGCGCAACTCGTGGGTTTGACGAGGACTTCACTGACCTCTACATTGAGGTGAGGACTCCAGCTGCACACGTAGCCTTGCTATGCTAGGGAGAACAGTGCCACTTGCACAGCCCTGCTTAACTCAAGGCTCTGTCGGGTCTCAAGATCTTGCATGTTTGAGGCGCACTTCTGTTTGCAGCTGAATCTGCTCCTGGGAGGAAACCCGGCCTGGGGCATGTTGAAGGAGATCATGCCACAACTTTGCCCCCTTCTCCTAGATTCCCCTGTATCCCTCACAAACCTGCCGCTATCCCAGTTATCCTGTTGTAAGTTTACATCTCAAACAAGGAGACCTGAGGCTGCTGCTCTATAAAGGTCCAACTCCTGCCCTGGGTTTCCCCTGTGTAACTCCACCTTGAGAGTGGAATATGGCCCCACATGTCTCAGTGAGGAAATAACACCTCCCCCATCCCTATTACTTTGTGCTCCCTCCACTCTTAGTCTCGGCTCTCCCCAGCTTGGGGCACGGGGAACCTACAATTGGCTACTGCAGACTAGTGTGGCTGCAGTGGAGCTGCTGTCCTGCTGTGTAATAGTTATGTGATAAGGACTTGGCTGCCACAGTGACTTCTTTCCTGAAGTTCCAGGCTCTTTCATTGACTCGACATGTACAAACCCTACTGCAGCAAATTGAAATATTGCTCTCTGAGCAGTAGTGCTTATCTTAACAGATGTGGTACCTTTCTGCCTGCTGGGAATTCAGCGATATGGTTGAAATGCATGGACCTGGAGCATTTCATACTCTGCTCATCTCCTGTAACTTCAGCCTGCTTATAAATTGTATGACACAGCCAATTAATATCACTAAGCCATTTGAATTACATGTCCTTTCCTTTATCAGAGCACTGAATTCTGTACTTCATAAAATAAGTCCAAATAGCTGGGGCTTGCCGTCTCTACGAAAACTGCGGGTGCCCCAAGCAAATTTGGTTCTTGAGTTCCACAGGAAGCAGGGCCACTTGTTTTGTGGGCCACTGAGTCCAGTCCTGCTAGGAAAGGCTTTTTTGCAGCAAATGCGTTTATGCAACTAATTCTGAAACTGGTCATTTTCCAGATTGGTGCCATGCAATCCGCAAAGCAGTTGGGGGAGGGGCAAGGAAGAGTGTGAACCTAATCAGGCTGCTTGATAGCAAATGCTGCTGCAATTGCTTAGTAGCGTAAAGGTGTGTTGGATGCAAGATTCCTGTCTCCTTGTTGATGGTGTTCTTCCTATTCAGGTAATAAAGGCGGCTGCAGATCAGGACAGAGAGACAGTTTTGAGGAAGTCGATAGAAATGAAATTCCTTACTGGTTATGAAGTCAAGGTATGGAATGGAATCCTCCCCGTTATTGCTGGCCAGCTGCAGAGCTCTTTAAGTGCCTTGGGTCTGATGTTCTGTGGATCCTGTAATAGGGAGAAGCTAGCAACAATCCATGACAACTGCACTCTTGGGGTTGGCAGTGGGAAGGAAAGGATACAGGATTTCTGTGACACAGCTAAGTCAGCCTCTCTTCAAATCGAGCTAGAAATTAGAAAAACTACAGCACTGGCTGTAGCCAGGATGTATTTTATCCAAGCTTCTCCCTTCACTTCCTTTGCTGCAGCAAAGCCACCTTTGTGTTTTATATCTGTGCAGCACGGGCTTTGATGAGAGCCCTACACACATGCCCAAAGGCAGAATAAGAATCTGTATCCCTTTCCCCAGGGCATGAATGCACCTGTAAATAGTGTCCTTAGTGCACAACTCTGCATTCGTCCTGGTTACTCCCTCCCATTATCCCAGCTGAATCCTCCATGTTGCACAGTCTTTTGAGTTCTTGTAACTCAATGGCCCAAGGTCTCCTGTGAGACATCTGTAAGTGAGCCACTCTAGAGTTTTTCCGGGTCTCTGGGCTGGAGACTGGACTTTACCTCGGGCAGGGCACCACCTTTCCCTTGCCTACTGCTGAGCGTTAGCCCCCTGGTCTTTGACTCTTTTCCTGCATACGTTAAAAGCAGCTGGTACTGGAGTCATCCTTGTGTGTTATTGACTCCTCTTTGTTTTTGGGCAGGAGATGGAAAATGCCCACTTAGAAGCTGTTCTCATCCTGGGAGAGGCTTTTGCGTCTGAGGAGCCATTTGACTTCGGCACCCAGAGCACCACAGAAAAGATCCATGGTTTGATCCCTGTCATGCTGAAGCATCGGCTTGTCCCTCCGCCAGAGGAGACCTACTCTCTCCACCGGAAGATGGGGGGCTCTTTCCTCATATGCTCCAAACTGAAGGCCAAAATCGCCTGCAAAAACATGTTCCAGGAGGCCTATAGCAAATACTGGAGCAAGAGGGCCAAGGAACAGGAGCAGGAGCAGTAGTGAAGATGAACTAATAAGTGTCTCATTCTTAAGGCCCAATCATACTGTATCTAGCAAAGAGCAATGTAGTTTGTCACATCCCCACATTCTCATCTTGAGATGTAGCAGCCTGTGTGCTGGAAGTTCAATGTTTGTTTCACAAGGACAAAGTCTTTCTTTAACACAGGGTCTGTCCTAGACTCTGCCATTAGACTCCCATGGCTTACAGAAATTGTCCTCCTGAGGTGGTGGGGCTTAGTTCGCTGTGTTCTTCCACACTGTTCAAAGCACCAACCAGCTATCTCTAGTGCATTTTTAACATTGATGGTGACTGCATACTGTGGTTGGGTTTTTATAATGTGTTGGGCAGGGTTGAGAGGAGAGTTAGAGAGAACAAAACCAGGTCTAGTTTATATTGAAACCTGTTTATAATTCTCTGAAAATCATTAAAAAAAAACAAAAAACAACTCCCCCTCACCCCCTTCTTTTTGCTAAGGTGGAATTTGAATGGTTTTCATACTGTGAATTATAGAATGACATACCTGGTAACCTAGAACAGACCCCTGTTTTGTAAGATGAATGGTGGCCTTCAGAGAAGCCTGGATTTTACTGACAGGGATATCATGTAAGATGTGTACACATAGGATGAAATTTTATGCCTTCTGCCTCCCTTTCTGTCTTCGGCTTGCAAACTAAAACTATCTGAGCAGGGGGTGCCAAAATTTATATTTAAACATATCCATAGAGAACTCCTGCTCAGAAAGTCAGTCAGTTGTTTTTTTTAATTTTGAGTTGAATGTATAAGCAAAGGAGCTGTGCATAAGCACAAATAGTGGGAATCTTCCCTAGCTGGTATGTATCAGCTCCCCTGATGGCCAAAGCCCTGACACTTCTTGGCTTGTTAGAGTCCCAGCAAAGAAACTAGTCTCTTTGCCTTCCTGTGCCCTCCAATGCAGAGTTTGAGGGAAGGGGGAAACGTTCTCTGGGATTCTCTTATGGGCATTTCAAGCTTTTGCTGAAATGTGTATTACATGTTTATAGCCAAACGCACAGTTTTAAAGAATTGGAGTCAGACTAGCAAACTTAACTTGTTAGGGTTTTGTACAATTCTTGTATCTGTATGACTTACTGATTTCAATAAAAAAGTGCTTGTGCAGAGGGCTTCTGCCTGCAGTTATTCCATCTCCTCTGCTTCCCATGACCAGGGTAAAAGAATAGCAAGTGGTAATATACAAGCAGATAGACTCTTTTACAGTATGAATAGAAGAAACTGGGCCTGAAGGAGAAGGGTCAGAGAACCTCTTCCAGTATTTCTTCCATTCTTTCTTGGAAGGGAAATGTCATTTTGCAAAAGAATCCCTTCCATCAGTGCCTATTTCAGTCTCCATGGCCTGGGAATAGATTTGAATGTCACTTTATTACGAGCCTCTTGGAGTGGACACATTCCATCCTTCCTCCCGAAACACATGGAGGAAAAACTTTCCCTTGCATTAATACTTTAATTAAAGCCAGTGGTGCAGTTCTACTGTGTCTAGATGGTACTGGGTGCTGAAAGGGAATTACTTCCCAGCAGGATCAAATGGAGTAGGCTCAACAGCTGTCAGCTCATTGATCTGCCCAGGATGGGAAAAGGCCGTGCGTAAATGTGTATTTTAGACTTTTAAAACAACAAGGAGTCTGGTGGCACCTTACAGACTAACAGATTTATTTGGGCATAAGCTTTTGTGGGTAAAAACTTCACTTCTTCAGATGTGAGGTTTTTACCCACGAAAGCTTACGCCCAAATAAATGTTAGTCTTTAAGGTGCCACCAGACTCCTTGTTGTTTTTGTAGATACAGACTAACACGGCTACCCCCTGATACTTAGACTTTTAATACACTCAGCTGACTGTTAAACAGAATTTAGCATGGCTGCTAGTACTTTACAGGCACTAACCAAAGAATTCGTAAACACGAAGATGGAATATGCCCAGTCCCTCAGTTTTGCACTTATCCAGCCTTCTGTAATCTGGTAAGTGTACAAAGTTGACCTCTCCTGCAGACTATAAAAAATAGTGTCGGAATTAAACTCCTATTTGTGTCTAATTTAACCTTTTTTCCAAGCGCATGGGCAGAACATGGAACTTGCTTCACATGAAAGTTGTAGCCTGCTTGATTTTAAAAAAGTGATTAAACCAGCGAGTTTAGAGGACATGCTAGAAAAGGTGTAACTCTTATTGATTCTATTGTCTACTGGCCAGTGCAATAATCTTCCTGTACACAGGCCAACAGTGATTAGCCCCTGCACACGGATATAAACAAGACAGGCTTTGACTCTAGTTCAGTAGCATGCAGTACTTTTTCTTTAATCACTGATGGCAGCAGCCCTATGTACAGAACAGATGTTCCTACCATAGTCTTCTGTACCCCTGATCTCCAAAACTCTCTTCTTGACTATCTGAATTTACTGTGTTGCTATGCTTCTAGTTTGCCGAAGTGTCAGTTGTAGGTGGTAATGTGTGGAGAGGGGGAGAATTTTTAATTTCTGAAGGCATTAAAGCTCATGGAAGTCGAGACCCGGCTCTTCTAATATCAGCGGAAGTGAAATATTTAGAAGGCTTATGTTAGCATTAAAAAGTATAAAAAGCTGACAAGGATCTAGGACCAGGTGACCTTGTAGAGGAGACTGTTTAAAGCAACATGCAAGCAATACAGGGAGAACTAATGCATTCAGATTATGTGGTGAATTGGCTAAAAAGTCATAACTTGGTTAAAGGTGGGTTTTTAACATATTGGTAGGTAGCATTCAGAATGGAGAGTTTGATCAGATTCTTGTACTTGTGATTGTAATTTGGGACCTATTGTCTATTACTACACGTAATGCTAGAGGTGCTCACGTCTAGCTTGGAGCAAAGACAGTGTCTCCTGTGGTATACCGGGGCTAGGATAAGGTCAGTGGGTTTGTTAGAAGAGAATGCAGGATTCACCTTAAGGATAAATTCCAGTAGAAGGTGAAGCATGGCTTTGTTGGAGCACTGATGATCAGAGCTCAGGCTCTAGCCCTCCTGGCCTCATATATAGGCTCAGAGCAAGGCTCTGTAACTACTCAAGTCCCACAGCGCCATCATGGGATTATATATTTTGAGGCTGTTGTAGCACAATGCACTGGAAAACCCTCTTGCCATAAGAGTGACCTAGTGTTCGTGTCTCACTATCACATATTACCTTGTCTTCAAGCCCTGGCCAGAAGAAAGTCCAGGTTATTTTATACTGACTTGGAATTTGTATTGGTGCCTCTCACTGTAGTTTAACTAACAAAGGTACTCAAAATATGGGAATTAGGTCAAGGATGTGAAAGTGTCTTCTCTTGAGCAGACAGTTTGCAACCTCAGAGAACCTCTTCTCCAGCAAACAGCACCTGTTTCTTTGCTATAAACTTGAAGGTTGAGATTTGCTTTCCCCTTAAAGACCGCTTTCAGGGAGAAGAGCGGAGGCCAAACCACCAAGGTCCGGCCTTGCCTGTGGCACCTGAACAGACAGGCTGGACTTCACAGATGCCACTGTCAGCGCAAGCCAGAACATGAGTGTTAAGTAGCAGGGGTTCCCCAGTGCTGAACAGCCAAGCAGCTAGCATGAAGTCCAAGCACAATGCTGCTGCTCTTTTTGCTTTTCCATTGCCCAGTTCCCTTGAATCTGTATAGCCCTTCACCCTACTGTAGGACACCCGCAGCTGTGGGGGAAGGGAGTAAAGCTATGAGTCTACTATAGTTTGTGCCAGGGCATTGGGAAAAAGGGGCTTTTTCAGACAGAGGGCCATTAGGCAAGAGTGAGGACTAGACAGGGCATACATGAACAAACCCACACAGGTTATGGAATGGCCCACTGGCCACAATTGTTCTGCTTAGGGTGGAACTTGACAGAGGAAGGCTGCAGGTGTCAGGGCTCTGAAATGAAATTCAATAAAGACCAGTACAAAGTACTACACGTAGGAAGGAAAAATTAAATGCATCACTACAGAATGGGGAATAACTGACTAGCTGGTGGTACTGCTAAAAGGATTGGATTATTAAAGTGGATAACAAATTGCACAGGAGTCAATGTGATGCGCAAAAGGCAAATATTCTAGAGTGTATTCTTAGGAATGTGGTAAGTAAGACATGGGAGATAATTGTCCCACCTACTTGGCACAGGTGAGGCCTCAGCTGAAGGACTACATCCAGTGCCATTCTTTATGAAAGATGTGGACAAATTGGAGTGAGGCTAGAAGGGAACAACAACGATAAAAAGTTTAGAAAGCCTGACCTATGAGGAAAGGTTACAAAACGTGGGCATGTTTAGTCTTGAGAAAAGAGTGAGGAGGTAAGACTTCAACTATAGTAAGGGCTCTTATAAAGAGGATAGTGATCAATTATTCTCCATGTCCACTGAAAATAGAACAGGAAGTAATGGGCTTAATTTTCAGCAAGGGAGACTGAATTAGCTATTAGGAAAAATGTTCTCATTACACAGGTAGTTAAGGTTGGGAATGGGGATGCTACAACCATCTTTGGAAGCTTATAATTGGAGGTTAAGAACAGGTTGAAAACACACCTGTCAGGGAAGGTCTAGGTTTATGTGGCCATGCCTCAGAACAGAGTCATGGACTTGATGAGTTCCCTTTCAGCCCTACAGAGGCTTTAGCCACCTCACTAATGAACTGTGTGCAGGTGATGTCATTTCTAGGAGACACCCAGTAGGTGCAGGTTTACTTAATCCATCCCAGAACTTTGCTGGGGGGCATAGATCAGCATGTCAGTACCTGCCCCAGGGAAGCTAATGATCCAACAAGTGGACCAAATTCAGTGGTGAATCCTGGTCATGTGCCACCTGAGGTATTGTTGTGCATGTGGACAAGGACTGGACTCTGAGGCTACTGTCAAGATGTGTTTAGTCACCAACCTCCACTAGGAACAGATTAGAGCCAACAGGCTCCTGAAGATGCTGGACTCTGAGGATTGGCCCAAGGGCATAATGCCAAGGTAGCTGCAAAGGGAGATGGAGTTCAGCCTCCTTGAGAAAAAGGTCAGACCTGGTAGGCTGCATGTCAAATTTGCAGCTTCAATTGAGCTGAAGACCTAGAAGGGGCAAATGCCCCATAGTACATGCAGCTCAGAAAAACAGAACCCGCTCTCCCTGTTTCCAGGAGCCGCCAGTTGCCCCACTGTGACTGTGCAGGACATCTCACTGAAAAGCAAGGAAGTTGGTGACTGTTCCACTGTAATTAAACCTCTGTTTTCATCAGTAGTCAGACTGAACTAATCAAAAAACTCAGGGGAGGTGTAGCTGATGCCATTCAATATACTAAAGTGCAAGTTGGCCAAAGTTCAACAGAACTCAACTCTAGCAGTGAATGTCTAAAGGAGGCTGGTGGCAGCTGTAAAGGGAGCTTCATTTGTCAATATCACTTCGTAAAGGGCAGGTTTACCTGATGATTATACTCAACAGGAATACAAGATTCCTCCTCTTTTCATTCCCTCTTCCAAAAGATTAACAGTGGGAGGGGAGGGGAGGGGGGGAAAAAACACAAAACATCTGTATTTCTAACAGTTCCCTGTTTTTATTGCAGTACATCAAAGTAGGTTAATATTAAGTGTTACCAACATAAAATATTGGTGTCAAGTCATTTATTACATTGTTGACTATTCCACCTTAAATATTTCTGTGCAAAAGAATCTACAGCGTTCTGTAGCAGAGAATCTCTTACAATGTCCCCTACCACAGTGAGGGCATAAAATAAAATAGTGAGAAGAGGCAAAAAGCAATATCTTTTCCCCACACGCACACTTGTCAGCTTTTATACTCTTAAAACAAAAAGTGATTACATCTATGCCATGCAAAACTGTACAATAATATTACAATGAAAAAAATCTAAAAAATATTTTTTTTAAAAATGATATGAAACTGTCATACATAAAAAAAGCAGGTATAATTACTCTGAAATACCAAGAGTGGTTTTATTTATGGATTTCTTCTTCATGAATGAATTTTTTTTTTTTAAACTGTGGCTGGAAAGAAAGAACAAACAAGTAGTGGAATTGCCTCACTGCACAACAAGGGCTTGGAGATCTACAGCAGATTGGCTCTTTGGGAGCTTTTTTCTCAAATAGGAATTGAGTACACAAGTCCATTTCATCTTCTAGAGCTATACGTGTGCCTACAGCTGTGGGGTGAGATTCATGTCTGGACCAGGCTCCTGTGTAGCAGGCCTGCACAAAGGCTACATACCACTAAAGCCTTAGCCTGAGAACTTAAGTGGTACATAAGCCCCCTACACAAGGGTGAATCGCAGCCTGGTGAACGTCTTTAAAATTTTCAAATTTTATGGACATGGTTGAAAGAAAAAAAAGCTTCCAACAACCTAGAACTACCTGGAATTTTAGGAACTCTTGTTATCTACCATTCAGTGGTTGGGCCTGCTCTCTTTTTAGTCTAACCCATCCAAGCTTCTTGATGTACAAAACTTATATTATCAGGGTGCCCCCATTAGTCAGAAATTCTTCTGACTGCAGTGTATCATTCTGGAAGTCTGACACTGTTCTAGGAAGAATGTTTTGCTTAAGCCCAAGGCGGTTGTTGTAGTTAACTACATCCACCAAATACATTATCTGTGCTTTTGATTTGTATGCAGAGAACACTGCATCCCTCTGCTGTGTTGTTTCATAAACCATATATCTGAGTGCAACATGTGTTTGTAATTTTATCAGAATCAAGATTATTGCTCTTAACAGCACAAGTCATAACTGCAAAACGGTTGAATAATAATAATCCACATTTATAACAAACAAGCCAGCCAGTAAGAGACTGAGATGGAGAGAAAAGCTGCCTAAGTGATAGAACTATATAGCAAATGCAATGGGTTTAGACGTGGTATGTGAAACAGACAAAGTGCTAAAGCTTGGTTTGGGAATTATGAAATGTGGGAAGTGTGATTTTTTTGGGGGGGAGCTTAAATTGATTTCCTGCACCTTTTTTCATTCTGGAAGCTATGGTCCTCAGGGACATGCTTAAATCTATTTGGAGCCTTTCAGTGACTGAAGCAAAGGCATTTGCTTAAACAGAGTATGTCCTGATAAATGAAGAATGGTTTCAGTCTTAGCAAAAAAAAAAAAAAAAAAAAGAGAGAGATATATAGTGTACACAGAACATATGCTAATATATTAGTCAAAATTCAGTGGGAGATTATACATTGCCTGGATAAATGCAACCATATATAACTGGAAACTTTAAACAATGCCTAGTAGCAAACACCAAACCTTACAAGCCAACTGCCTCTGAGATCTCAGACAAGAGTCTTACAGTTAAAACGACCAAGTTATTTTTTTTATCCCAATGAGAATTTAAAAAGCACACCTGCAACAGCCATGTTTTGTAACGTGTTCACAACAACAAAAATTTCAAATGGCCTACACTTGGATAGACCCATCAGAACCGATTCCTTATATAATTCCTAAAATGCTTTTTACTTTCAAATAATGTATATGGACGTTTGCTTTTCAACTGAGAAAACTGCCTGTTTCTCCCTCTTTTTAAAAGGCATGATTTGTGTAAAATGTACAATACCAGACCAAATAGAGTCATCTTGAAAAGGACACTGCCAAGGGCTAGAGGCCAACATAAGTACTGTATTTAACAGGCTAGGCCTCACAGGATGGGGTCTCACCTTCTGGAATTAAGCTCTGTAAAGTGGCAAATCTATGCTCCATCTGAAAATGTACATTTAAACAGGTTCATATTCACCATAAGAGGAGAGTAAGCAAATGTACTGGTTTGTTTAGGGTTAGTTTAAAAGTAAGCTGTATCTTGGTTCTTTGGTTCCATTTTCAAATGGAGCAGAGATGAAGCAAAAGGAATACACAGTTTGATTCCAGATAAACTGACCCTCCCATGTGGAATTATCACACAGGTTTTTGCTAATAGCCTCAAATCTTCCCTTTAACAGGTTAACATCAAAATATGATTAACGTTTAAATACAACATACAGTAAATACAAAACTAGTCTGCAACACTTTGAAACGTGTGAGGCCATGGTGGGCTACACCAGGAGCAGGAGGAGGATGCAACTGTAGGAAGAGAAGCCTTTGGTGCATATGGAACAATATACAACCTTTAAGAAAAAGGTGACTATGGACTTTAAATAATGCAAGTCCCTCTGACATGTCTATGTGTGTGTCCTGGAAAGACATGAAAAGCTACCATGCTGGGAAGGGACTCAGTGTTTGCCTGTTTGGTATAGATTTTACTATTCAATGCCAAGTTTATTTGTGACAACGAAACGCATGGCACCAACATACCACCAATCAGGACAGGCAGGATTTTGACATGATACTTTATAGAAATTTTTGTATTCCCCCTCCTTCCCGTCACCAAAAAACAACCAAGCAACCAACCTTTGAATGACAGGTTTATGTGTGGACAATCCACTCAACGCAGAATAAAACACAGAACTAGCACCTAGGAGACCCCTGCATGGTTACACAGTAAAGGCAATGATCTGTGTCTCATCATTGTGTTTTGGTTGTGCCTGTAAATTAACCTAATTCGTCTGAACCCTACTTGAACTTACCCATAAGTTCCTTCAGTGAAGGGAACCTGGAAAATTCCCACTCATTTCAGCATCTATTAATGTGAATGAAACATGTTACACTGCTGACTGTAAGCGCTTGGAATGGTTTGATAGGAGCCATAAAAAATGCCAAATCATTGGAAAACCAGCTTTCTAAATACAAAAAGCCCTTTATATGCTTGAGCGGGGTCGTGGCATAAAGCTAGCAATGATCCCACTGAGAAGAGAAGCTCACACTGGAAAAGGGAATGGACTATCTTCCTGCTTGACATCGGTTTGCTTTTTATCTTGCCTCCTCTTTATTCCCTTGATTTAAATGTCAGGCTCTTGGCTGAAAGACAGGCCTGCATCTTCTGCGGATCCTGTCCTCTGGTGGTGTGATTTCTGCTTGCAACCTGCATCGCTGTTGGAATCAAACAGCAGGGTATTGTATAGAAAAAAATTGAAACCACAGTCCAAATGGCAGGTGAGGGAAATCATTAAACCTCATCAGCATGGCAGCTCTGGGCTACCAGGTGTCTTAAGCTGCCACAGCATGAACAGTATTAGGTCAGCGTCTTCAAGGTTCTTCGCTATGCCACAGCAACAACATATTCCACAGAGGCTCTTTTTGGGCTAACAGGACTCACATTTGATTGATTTAGATTGTATGTTAGTATTTGATAATCATTATAACAGCTTTCTGGTTAACATATGGCTGAGGAGGCTCAGAAGACCATTTCCTTCATCATTAAACCAGGTCAGTCACTGACCTTCTTTAGAAATGGTATCCCCTATGATTTCTTCCGCACTGTCCCATTATTATCATAGGGGAGATGCTGTATCCAGTAGAGATCCATGAGCGCCAAAGGTGTCAAGCTGCACAACTAATGCCCGCCCCACTGGAAACCATGACGACAACATGGTTGAATGTTGCTCTTTGTTGTAGATGGGAGAATGGTTCACTTTCAAATCAATGTTATTCTTGCAGATGACAGGCAGGGACATCTTCAAATGAGGGTTACAGCTTTAGTTCTGCTACTGACAAGAGGAATAAAGGTCACTGAACACACTGTGGGAGATTTCTCCTAAAACAGTGAAGTGTCACCCAAAGGGAACATTCCTGCTCGTGTGTGTGTGTGTGTGTGTATATATATGCCTCCAATGTGTGTTATTTAGCATGAAAACGGGAACAACACAAATCTTTTTAAATTAAAGGTTCTCTTAAATAGGCATCCATCTTCTTCTGCATACACGATGCTGCTTTTTCTCCTTGAATATATACATACGTATTTAATTCTTAAATTTGTGTATTTATTTAAACTCTCTACTGTAGTAAAATATGCATCGTTTTAATAAGGATTTGCTGGCGATAATCAGATTGACATTCAAACATGGTGGCTAGCTGAAAGCTTTCCTGTGCCTCTGATGGACTGATTGCTCCCACCAGGAGTGGGGTCTCTGTGCTGCTCTTGTATGGAAACAATCCATCTGATTTATTCTTTTAATTGATATTGTTCTGGTCTAGTTAAGCTACTTTTTTTTCTCCAAGTTGGGGTGGGGTAAATTTATCTGTAATAATGGAAGCAGCTGTAGCCACATGAAATGAAACCAGTACGAATACAAATCTATGGCATCTGTTGTTTACCAACACTCTAGGTTTGCTTGTTTGCCTCTGCTAAATCTGGGGAGGCCGAGGCAGCGCTGAATAGTGCTAGAGAAGGCAAACCTTTTATCTTCTTCTCTCCCTTCCCCTCAGATCATTTTCAGAGGGAGTGGTAAGGGTGATGAAAGTGAGAACTGGGTTGAGTGAAGGGGAAGCCATGGGGATAATAAGCCGCAGTGATGTTGGATCTGAATGCTGAAGCAGTTCATGAGTCCCAACTCACGTGGTCAGAGCTCTCCAGGGAGAGACTCTTGGTCTTGTGAGGAGAAACTGGGCTGGGAGGACTACTTAGGTTGGAACTGTTAGAAGCTGTAGAATGCCTTGGAGAATCAGAATCCTGCAGCCCAAAAAATGCAGAAGAACATCAATAAGCAATAACACAACAGGGGTAAATCAGTCAGACCAAAGGGGACATACATTTGACCAGAAGTTGGGCGGAGCTAAAGGGCTGCATACATTTCCCCCTAAGTTTTCTATCCAATAACATTCTTTGCTCAATATTTGCTTTTCTGTGCATTCGAGTGAGTTGTCTAAAGCCCAGTTCACACAAGGCATAAGTAATGATGGTGCACAGAAGATGCATCGGCCCTTGTTACAGACAAATGATGGGTCTATCGCCTCACTGAGGTTTGCAACATTGGGTTGCTTCTGCACCTCCAGCTGCTCTTGGACTCCCATATAGTAGTGGTGGCTGGAGACACTTTGTTTCACCCCTGGGTTTGGTTAAGAAGTCTCCTTTCTGATGTGGACCTTGCCATAGTTATCTGTCCCTCTGTAACTTTCAAAGTGAATGCTGATACAAAGCACTCTACATGGACTACCCTTGAGATCATGTCAAAGCTTCAGTTAGTGTAGAATGCACCTGCCCACTCTGCAGTCTGAGCTGGCACTCAGTGTTGATTTTGATCTATAACAGCCCTGGCAACCTCAAAGCCCCCATCTCTCCCTATATAACAATGCAGAGAGTGAGATTGGCTGAGGCATTTTTGCAGCCATCTTCAGTTTTGAACCAGCAGGAGCATGTTGTTCCTTGTGAAGGGCTCCTGACACTGGAATTTTCTCTCTCTGTTAGTCTGACCTTTATGCTCATCTATTTACTCAGGATTCTGCCTGAGGAGCATGAAGGGGGGATGCAGTGAGGTGGTGGTTCGGAGGGGTTCTATTTGTACATGCTCCTGGAGACATAGTGAAAGGCATGTTTTATAAATGGTGTAACGGATGAAACAATAATTAATTTCTCATCTCCCTTTCAATATTTTGGTGGAATGCAGATAAAACTTGTCTGAAGAGAAAAGATTTTTTTTTGACTTTTTACATATTAACTGATTAATTCTAGGCATTCAATGAACACAAAACCAATGTGTCTTTTTTATGACTCATCTGCTTATGGCCTAAAGCTTTCTTTCTGCCAAAAGACAAAAGGAATACTGTCCCTTTTAGCTACAAAAGGTCAGTATCAAGTTTGTGTAGTTACTTTATTAAGCTACTACATTCATGAGCCTTATTGATTCCGGGGTACTGAGTATACCACCTCAATGCATTTTCTACACATCTGCCCAGATGTTTAAAGCTGACATAGTCTGACCAAAATCCTATGTCAACAAGTCTCAAAAGACAAACAATAGAACATTTTATTTTGAACAATGATTTCTAAGCTTCCTAGGGCCTGCTCTGTTGCACCAGTGTTATTCCAGATTTACACCAGCAAAATTGAGACTAGAATTTGGACCCTATTCAGTATCCACAGTTCGCAGTTTTCTTCCCTTCGCTCTTGTTACTCACCTCTCGTTCATAGTCCCTTGTCGGCACGTCGCTGCCTTGGTCTAAACCACCAGAGGACAGTGAACCATCTGATGGCGATGCCATAGGCTGACGCTTGGCTCCATAGCTCCCTCCTGAGAATTCCCGCCGCAAAGCACTGCCGTTCTGTGCCGATGATCCTAAAAGGCGTGTGTGAATAAAACTGCATCATGGATGTGTGTGCAAGACACTAAGAAGTTGGCTAGCTGTTACTTTGTTTAGTTTTGCTTTCCTACAGAACCTCCCTCTACATAATCTTAATTCCCTGTTTTCCATGTACTCTTTTACATTGTGGATGTGCTCATGCACTGGAACACTGCAATATCTAGGCAGGATGGTAGGAGTAAAATTTAACCCTTCCACGTCAGCAGCCAAATTTCCAGTGCTGTTACATGCACAGAAGGCTCCAAGTAATTAACTCTAACAACAAAGTTAAAAAACCCCAAAACATTGGGGTGAATGGACAATTTGCCATTGACTTCAATGGGGGCAGGATGAAGCCCTTAAGTAGCAGTCAAGAAATCACAGTATTGAGGAATACAGTACTAATTCTGATATCATTCTAATACTATCAATACCATATATGTTTTAAGAAACAGCAAACGCCAAGCGGGATTTTCAAAAGTTCTCAGCATTAATCTAATTGGTAAAACACTCCCATTGGCTTCAGTGGGAACAGAGCTGGGCCACTGCAGAGCAACTCTGAAAACCCTGCTCAACAAGCACAGCTGTAACGTTCCTGTATGGGGCAGTGTTCGGTTAGAAGGTTTCTGCACAGGGCTTGTGGCAAGACAGACACTCACTTGCTGCCAACCCGCTACTGGCGCTCATCGATCGCCCTGGTTCTGTGCGGGATTTTGTGATAGATGGGATACTGACAGAGCCACTGAACATGGTCCGACTTTCCTGAGGCCGAAGATTCTGCAGTGCAGGGAGACACAAAGAGAGAAAGGTTTGTGTTCATTTACTGCTGAGTCAGCAGTGGATGCTATAGGGCGGAGGTACCAACTTCAACAAAAAAACCCTCCAAATTCCCTCACCTTCCCAGAGCTAATTTTCTGGATACTATTTTGCAGCTAAGTGCAGAGACTGGAAGAACACACAGCATGAAAGTGAAGTTTTGAATTACATGGACATATGCAGACAACTGAAAGAACATTCTAATAGAATCAGAATTTTCTTGCTGATGTTGACAAGGAGCCTGACCACTGGTATTAATTTAGATAACAGTTACAAAAAAGATGCTTAATGTAATGCATTGTTTCTAACTATATCTTTCCAAGTAGTATTTTATTGAAACGTATCTCTTTGATGCCATAATTTGTGGCTTGTATATATTTTGTATGACACTATTATCTAATCATCCCCTGATGCTTGCAGTGTATTTCTTGCAGTTATAGAGACATATTAGGCCAAACCGTGCTTTCAGTTATGCTCAAGTAACTCCGCCAGTTTCCGTGGAGTTACTCCAGAACTTCATGGGAATAGTTAGAAGCAAACTTTGGCCTTCTGTTTTCAGATTATATTGCACAGACAAGAATATTTTAGTCTGAACACTAATCGGATGCTTTTGGTTTTCTATAAGTATTTTCATTTATTGTCATCCCAAATTAGGGCTCACTCTACTGTTTCCAATGTGATTGCCTGTCTCTGGAGTTTTAGCTAAACATAAGCATGTACTTATCTTGCTCCTCAGGTGGTTTGTATATAGAACTCATTAGCATTAATGGGAATTAGGTACATCAAACCTCTTCACACAGAGGTGGAAAAACAGCCCCCTTGTAAAAAAAACAAAAACAGACCCAAACAATTTATAGCACTGAGCAGTTTATAACACACATTCCATTTTGTCTTTAAAATACACCCTCTCCTTAGACAACTTTTTTTTAAGCACTAATACCCATGAAATCTTCATTATACTAAGATAACGCAGTTAAGTATGAAAGAAAATTCACAACTGCAGCTGCCTTCTGAAGCAAGAATGTTACTGAAACTTAACAATGCAATAAAAAGTTTGAAATTGGCTCTGCCCAACCCTCCGCCATGTAGCAATTTGTTAGCGGAATATCCTGATCCACACAAAATGAACAGCTCAGCCAGACCCACACCATGTTTGTGGCAGGGAAAAGCCCTAACCCAGACGGTCCATTGCTGTCAGGCCAGTTCCAGGATGGTGGTGGTTGTTTTTAACAGTTTGCAGACTCCGTAGCCGTTCCCCTCATGCACAAAATAGTGTTCCCAATACATAATTTGTAACCTTATTATTAGATTTTAAAACCAATTCTCTCACCTATACTATATTTATTTCTACCATTACTACATAAGAGATACCTTAGCTGCAAGGGATCTCAAATCTACCGTTAGGAAGAAGACATGAGGAAGAAGTCAGCATTCCACTGCCACTTTCAGATCCCAAAGCGAAAGATGTTAAAAAGATCTGAACACACGTCTAGTGCCACACCATTTTATTAAACAATACTTTCCCCCCCGTTTATAGAAGAATCATATTACGTTACGGTTTCTTATTGTCTAATAGCAGGTCAGTAATACAGGCATATCAAATCAGTGTACAGGGGAAAATGTGAGCTTGAACTATTTCATACAGTCTGCATCACATCACATTTTGTAGCTCTCATCAGTTGATAAATAGGTGTATAAAATACATCTCCATATCTATACACTTATGTCTCCTCCAATAGATGGTAAGAATATGTACAATAATTTAAAGTATCTATCCATTTCTCTCGGTAGGTTATAGCTAAAAGGAAGGTTTCTAGATAATGAATGGATTAAAGTTAGCAATGCAATTAGAACATGTAAAGTGCTAAGAATTATTGTTTGTTACTTTCCTTTTGTTACTGCCCTTGTTTTTAATGCTGCACTTACACAATCAATCCTTCTGAGTTCATAAGAGATGCCCCCTCCTCATTCTCACATGTGGAGAGAACAATTCATTTTTAATTTGCAATAAGCAAACAAGAATTGTGAATTTCTTTCCAAGATCTCTCTCAGCTATCAACATAAGAGACTCTGAGACGCTAGGGATGGAAAAGCCCTGTTGATTATCCAGTCTGTCTCCCTGCCAATGTTGGATTGTTCCCAACAGTACTTTAGCAAATACCTGCAGGTTTCAAAAAGTGCCTTTCAAATAATTCCCAAGAATATATTGTCCTGCATTGTTTGTATGTTCTTTTTTCAGGAAGCAGTGAACAAATGAAATATATTTGACAACAACCTTATCTCACTTATCACAGAACATGAAATGGAGTATCTAGTGCTTGTTCTTGTGCCGTCCAGACGCACATGGTAGGCAATTTTGATATAGTTTACAACAACATGAGCATATGGATAGTACAGCAACAGTAAAGACTGCACAGAATGATAAGGGATTAAGCACTCAAGGGTGTTCGGCTCTTGAGATATTCTGAGACACACTAGGGAAAGCCAAATACAGCACCTTGAGTTGTTATATATTGTGATTAATACATTGGAAATGCAAAATGGGGCTTTTATGCTTGTCAGATGAGGAGCACATGGTTCTTCAAAGAGAATTGGTATGTTTAATGATAAGGCGGCTAACCTCCTTAACAGAAACTAAGCAACCTCAATTAACGAAGCGGGTGGGGTTGGGAACAAAATTTTGGTACTTGGAAAGAATACAATCTTTTTAAAGAGATCAGCTGTAACACATTAAACCATTAAAGATGGCAGGCACAAAACGTGAGCACCATTATTTCCCCTTATATCTGTTTGGAAAGTCCATGTAATCCTTATATATGTTTATCCCTTCAGAGCAAATGTTTCACCATTCTTCTAAAAAAAAAAAAAAATCAATGCCAGTAAAGAACAGAAACAACATAACAAAGCAGCATGCACACGACACAGAAAGAATTCACATAAGAGAACAACCAGCATCTAAAAGCAGTGGTTATAAAACAGCAAAGAGCAGCAAGTCATTAAGAAAAAATAACCCTGAGACAGCCATTTAAACACACACACAGATCAAACAATTCAAATCCCAGCATATAAAATCCATCACCAGCACTGAACCAAGCAAAAATAAACAGTGACTAGCAGATATGCCTTTGAAGAGGAAATAACTGCAGTGGAGACCTGCTTGCAGAGCAGTCTGAGTTCACTGTAGCGATGGAGGGTGAAAGTCCCTTAGTTCAGTGCATCAGAATGCAGATCATGAGCTCAGTCAGAGAATGAAACAGACGCAGGGAGGGTTGCTACACTGCAAAGATACAATGGTTGGTAGATCTGCGTAATGGTGGCTCTATGGGCTTTGCTCCTGCTCCTCTACCATGTTGCCCTGATCTACCCCCAAACCGTACCTCCATGTGGCCTTCCTTAATTCACCTCTTTACGCAATGAAACTACACCGATTCTGCTGCACATGGGCCTTCCAGAGCCATGGGTGATTGGGTGAAATATGTCTCTATAGGAGATTTCCATTGTATTTTCTAAGCAGCCTCCTACTGGGATTTATATTTATCTATCACTAAACAAACCTTGTCTTACTATTTCCTACTGTACAGGGTTATTTTGGTCATATGAAATCACAAAGCAATATATGAGAGCCCATGTGCACTACAGACCCATTTTTTAACTCAGATTGTTGAGTCCATCCTATTCAGGTTCTTATAGTGTGCCCATGGCTTTGGTATCAGAGCACCTCCCGAGTTCCATGAAGAGTACTAGTGTCCTTAGGCTAAGTGGAAAAAAACCCAACCATGGCCCTGGTTGACACTGTACCATTTCTCTCCTCCAGCCACGGCAAAGCAGAGAGGATGCATTCCTTCACACAAGCCAAGCGTCTTATGCTCTAAGGAGCTTGAGCTGAGCCTCACACAGAGGGCTCCTGAGTCACTGGTGTCACTCCAGTTTTATACTAGTGTCACATCACTGATTTCAATGCAACTGTAATGTTAGTACTGTGGTGCTCTATTTTTACTAAGATTTTACACAGCAAGGGCCCAATCAAGCAGCCCTCAATGATTTCAGTGCGGTCACTCACAAGAGTCAGGGAGGGATGTAGGATTGGATCCTGAAATACACCCGCATGTTGTAAGTATAGAAAATAATGTGTGCACCAAGGGGGATAGTCACTGATGCAAAGTGGGACTTCAGTGGGGCATAAGCCTTAGGTTGGCCTTTGCACAAAACATGCATTTCAACCCTACTTAATAAGGATGTTGTTGTTGTGTTGTTGTTGTTATTTTTGCATTAAGTTGGGTATTCTTCTCACATATTCCACACAACTCTCCACCCAACAGAAAAAGTCACAAGTTTAAATAGATTGAACAAACCAGATGCAGACAACCACATATAGACCATCTTCTCCAAAATGCTCTTGCTTCGTTTTTGCTTATTTTGTGGTTGTGATGGTCAGGACTTCTCTGATAGGGACAACTGACCATGTATTCAGTCCTCGGGATTTAATTGTGCATGGCTGCCCTCTTATGATTCCCCAGAACTTGCCTGCTAACAGCCTGGACTCTGTATTGCAGTTTCCTCCCCTTTTATGTGAAAAGAGTAACTTTCCCTCAGGGGTCCAAATTCTTGCGAGTATTGTACATAGGCACAGACCTGAAAACCCTATCCAGCAACAGGAACCTGTAGTGGATTCTGGTTTAGGTTACCCAAACCTGCAGAAACACTGCTTTAGAAGCCCTCTGCAAAAGCAGCAGTGAAAGGGCATTCCAAGCAGTCTAGGTTTTGCATATAGGTGCATAAAGGGCCTGAATCCGAAGCCCACTGCAGTCAACAGGAGTCTTTTCTTGGAGTTCAGTGAGCTTTGAATCAGACCCATACAACCCTGATCAAGCAATGGCAGCTATGTACAATCTCCCTTGCAGATTATTCCTGGTCCTACTGCAGAACTGTAGGCCAGAACACGGTGCACGGTAACAATATGTTTTGCAATGTATGTTTGTGAGCATTTTACTATTATTCATTATTTGTATTCCCAGTGATGGACCATGGACCTCTCAGTGCTAGGCACTATGCAAACACAGTACAAAGTGGCTGTCCCTACCCCAAACATTTTACCATCCAAGTCAAAGTGTCTATTCATCGCCTCTTGTCCTACCTCAGTCTCTGCTTAAATAGAGTTATAGGATTTGCTTTCTCCATAATGAAGCTCACACTATTTTTGTTTTTTTCCTTAGTTACTCCCTTTGTCTAGCATCTTGTTGTAGGTTTGTCTAATTTAGACGGTAAACTCTTCAGGGCACAAAATTAGTCTCTCTTTTAACTCTTGACCATACAAAATTCTTGCACTACAGAAAAGTTTATTTTTAATAAACAGCTCAAAAGTTTGGCTCAACATAGGTATATCCTGAGCCCTTTTCCAGCCCAAACCTATCAAGAATACAGAATATCTTTCCATTACTGACTGCTAGAGGATGAACACTGTGGAATATAAAGCTCTATAATTTAATCTTCCACACCCTTTTTAGTGACTTAAAAAGAACATTATTTTCATAGAAAAAAGGTTTAGTCCAATAATTTTGCTCCATAATTTTTTAAGCTATGAAAAATTGTTTCTTCATATGTCACCAACAGTGGAAAACATCAGGATGGAATGAGAATACAAAACAGCTGGGGGAGAGTTAAGAGGTGAAAGAAACCATTCACAAAGTTTTGTTTCTCCCATGTTATTAGCTAGGCAAAAGGAAAACCACACAGTGTTAGTACAGCGAACACCCAACTCAGCCGTTCATACCCTCAGAGTCACAAAGGCTGGTGTACCAGCGACAGAGCGCAGAGATGGGGAGTATGCAGGGTTTATGGAATCATAAAAGAGGAATTTTTCAGCTGAATTAACAGTCATGTGATAGATGTGCTCGAAGTTGCTCGGAGAGGAGATCAGACTGAAGTGATGAGGGGATGGATATGGAAAACACGGCTATCAAAGACAACAGAGAGAAAAAGATAATGAGGGACCGTTTCACTGGTTATACAGGAGGCGAAATTACTGACAAACACCATCTGCAGGGATAAGCATAATTTGAAAGACTGGATCAAATTCACTGTAAGTATCCTGCTTGCAAGAAAATAGACAGATCCTTAGATTACCCTCCCGCCATCCCCTTATCCTCTTCTTTACATTGTATCCCATGTCCCTGTGACCCTTGCTACTGCCATAAACTTTAAACAAATCAAACTTGTAACTCATTGGGAATGGATTCTAATATTTATTATTATTTAATACTTCAAACAGCACCATAGATGTGCCTGGTGCTTTACAGACAAAGGAAAAGCATCAGATCCCTGCCTTGAGGAGCTTACAATCTAAGTTAGACATAACACAAACAAGGGAAAGTGAACAAAGATGAGATGGTAAGGGAGGGAACATTTGGGGGTACGACAATGAAAAAGCTTAAGACCTGCTTCTTGTTATGCAGACATTTTGAGGATTTCATTTAAAAAAACCAGTCAACATAAGGCTATATTATATTTATAGTTTCAGGGAACAAAGTGTGTCAGCAGGGCAGGAATGGAGGTGAGCATGGGAAGGGGAACTGGTTAGTTTCAGGCTAGTGGGGTGAAATTTACCCAGTGTAGAAGGACAAGGCAAGGTCTATGCATCAGTAAAGCCCCAAATAAGACCAATGGGACTTTAGGTCTTGTACTGTCTCTCTATGCAGCAGTGAATTACACCCTCAGTGCGTGAGGCAGAAAGATACTCAGAAATGCAAGTATTTTTATAGGTCAACTCAGCATTGTTGGGTGCTTTGTTCCCAAAATGTAAAATATAGACAAAGGAAAAAAAGTGAATTAAATCTGCAAATTAGACAAAACCAATGTCTATTTAGTCTCCAAAGAATGTGCTGATAAGGTGCTTTTGTGATTCGAAGACATCTATATCCAGGAGATGTATTTTTAACTCTCATTTTCCCTCCATCTACAGAATCATTCCATATGTGCATATTCAGCAGGTCAATCTGCTTTGGGCTGGAATGGCCAATAGCCACTGGCAAACTAGACCAGTTTTTCCTAATCTTCAGCCCTTTCTCTTTCCCTTGTTGAACTGATCTCACCAACTTTTGAAAAAAAGAACCTGAGCAATGTTAGGATTTAAAAAATAAAATACGATGCAAGATAGCTGCAAATCAATCAGGTGATTTGTCTGCTAAACCTAAGGCACTACATTTTACCCAAGGAATTTATGGAAGTTTAGGAAAACATTAAGTGATAGCCCAATATATCTCCGGTATCAAACAATAGTTATTACTGTTCTCTACTGTTCCCTTAATCTGAGCTGGTAAGATCCCAACAATTTGCTTTTTTACATTTTTGTGTTGTGAAGCATTGCACGTCAATAAAGCATCAATTACTGATTTGCAGCATTTGGTCTATAATGTATACTAATTGCTATTAATATGGTTAGCAGAATCGAGGATAATAGTGCTATCATCAGTGTAAGGGAAGACACTTTTCTGATAATGGTCCCAAGTGGAAAGCAGAGGTTGCCGAGCAATCTGTATAAAATAGTGTGCTTGCTGCAGAATGAAGGTATGTTTTAAAAGCCAATGAGGAAGGGCAAAAAGTCCTAATACCAGAAGCTTGGAAGCAGACGGCAGGCCCACAGCAGACCATAAAAATGTCTAGCCAGCATGCATTAATGTGCAAATGCCAGGATATAGCAGCACTTTTGAAAACCAATCCTCCCTCCAAGGATCATAGTATGTCTTCAAATGCAGGGTTCCCACTGGCTTTACGTAATACTAAAAGTACATAATAATAATTACTCCAAATGCCTCTGCATGTAAAATGCTACGTGTTTCAGTAAATCTGGTTGGTTACTGAAATATAATGAATTATGCATCATGAAGTCAGATTTAAGTATAATGAATACAAGTTCAAATATAATGTCTGTCAAGAATAGTCCTGTAAGGAAAATATCAGGCATGCAGAGTATGAATGTAAAATCAGTCCTGCATATCCGATGGACACAGGTAGTTGGTATGTGCTGCAGTAAGTGTAATTCCAGAATTCGGATCTTCACTACAAGGGAGCATCCATGATAAAGTGGCTTCAAGAATCAAGAGGGCAGAAGGGAGGTCAGAAAATGTACTGAATTGCCAGGACAAAAGTTCACGTGTTTTTAATTGGTGACAGGCTGCTAGGGGAAAAAAGTGTAAATACATAAGTCTGGGGATACTAACAGGAATGACTCAAAATTACACAAATCAAGACAGTGATCCAGAACTAAGTGCATATAACAGATATAATTACAACTCTATTAGTGGCAGATAAGAACTTTTGTTCTTTTAAGAAAGTGAACCCACTTACCACAAAGAGACTCAAACTAACCATTAAAATATAATGGAAGTATAGTTGTTAAAAACTTTACAGTTCTCATTGCCTTTTGTATTTTCACCATCACAGCCCCAATCCTACACCGAACTCTGTGCAGACAGAGCCTGTCCGGAGCCCCACTGGGTATGTCTACACTGCAGCTGGCAGTGAATCTTCCAGCTTGGGCAGACAGACTCACACTAAAAATAGGAGTGTGGATGTTCTGGCTTAGGCTGGAGCTCAGGCTCTGAAGCCTAGAGGACTGGGTGGGCTAGAGAGCCTAAGTTTCTGCTCAAGCCGGAATGTCCACACTGCTAATTTTAACATGCTAGTGCAGGCCCTGAAGTGCGAGTCTGTCGACCCACACGGAGACTTGCTCCCAGCTGCAGTGCAGACATACCCATTGAGATCAATGGGGCTATGTGCAGATGCATGGGTAAATCCACAGCGAGTACAGTGTAGCATTGTGTTAAAAGGCAGCAATTTACTCCAATCACATCCAACAGTTTGATTTACTCCTTAAATAGTCAACTTTTCAAAAACAGATGCCTGAACTGTGCTTACAAAGTACATATAAGCACCCTCAAACCTGGAAACTGCACAAACAAAGCAATGACATCTTTATGAACATATTGTTACAGGTAAATTCAAAAATACATGCTGTGCAGTTCTATGTCCATGTGCTGGAATCTATTTTGAAGAATGTGTCCCACAGTTTGGAACAGCTAAAAAGCTCTCAATTTTACTAATTCTTATTTTATAACTTCAAGGTTTTGAAATTAAAATCTTAAAATTGTAATTCAATTTTAAATTAGTGCTGTACAAGACATATTTACAGACAGCCCCTGCTCAGAGAAGTTTGTACTCCAAAAGGAACACACAGATAAGACACTTAGAAGAGGGATTAGCGTACAAAATTAAGCCTGTTTTCTCCTTTTCCTTCCTGCCCCTCAATTTTTTAAAAGTGCATTTTATTGCTCATGAAAAAACGGGTACAGCATGGGCATAGACAGTACAGGATTTCCTCACACACTGCCCTGCCAATGTACCTCAGCCTGGATCTGGAGGATCAACTTTAGGAGTTTAAGCTCTATAGTTCATCCAGTCTTTGGCTTTGCCCCTGAGAATTTCAGTTAGTGCCAACTGTGATAGTGGATGTGTTCGTTGTAGGGACAGTTCTCCACTAGAAACTCAACCCATTTGACAACGTTCACCAAGGAGATGTTAGACAACAGTTATTTTACATTACTACCATCAGAGATACAAACTGTTGACCCAGAGATAAAAGTCTCCATATCTCACAATCAAACCCCTCTCATCAATCCTATGATTAAATCTATCCTGCATCAGGAGTTACTGGCAAGGACCCTTCTGTTTGTGCAGCATCCCATTGACTTCAATGAAATCTCATACTGGGTGTATGGGTCCGTGCTAGCAGCTCCTCATGTAGGACTGGGGTAGCTAAGGATTCACTCACATGAATAAGGGTGGAAAATTGAGCCCTTTTTTTCTTCTTCATATTTTCAGCTTTTGTTTTTTTAACACTTTTACATTATAACATTTAAAGGACGCATTGTTTACTTTAAATATAAAACTGTACAAATGCAATTCTTTGACTTTTCTCAAATAAAAAGAAAAATTAGAGCTGAAAAATAGTCTGACAAATGTATTTTAGATGTGACATGATTAACCTGCACAGTTTGCACCCCCGAGTGGTAGAAACCTAGAAATGTAAAAAGTCCTTGTCTAGTTCTGCTTTAAAAAGGAGTTCAAAAAATAAAATGTTCCAATCTTTTCCATATTTCTTGGAAATAATTCTCATGAACACTTTATTTTCTAAGGCAGAAAATGCAATCTGCGCACCATGAATAAAAAAATCCCAAATCAGAATTATTACGCAGTCAGATGTACACCGCTATTTAAATTTTCATAACAAGCCGCGAGCTTGTGAAATAATTTCAAAGGCATTTATTTCCTTCAAAGAGGAACTGTCATACAGGAAAAGCACAGAGATGTATCAGACTAACACTCCCTTTCACTTTATTTTTGTACCTCGTGTTCTAGTCCTTAAAAGTATTCTGTGTTTAGATAATGGCTTGCCCACTCCCAGCCCATCTTCTATTCCCAACTGATCCTTGAGTGAAGTCATCATAAATTACATTTGATTTGTAACATCACATTCAGTTGTACGGTAACAGAGTGTAATGCCAGAAACATGGTTTTTGGACTTCAGTGCAGCAGGGGAAACAGCTGCCTGGAGAAAAATCCTTATCCAGGTACAAATTCTGAAATTATGGAAAGGGAGTGCAGAGAATTACTGTCTAGATTTAAATTGCTCTTACTACAGATGTCCCCTTTTCCTTTTTGCTTCAGTGTGAACAAAATAGACTAATAAAGGTCTGTCTAGTCCAGTACCATGTCTCTCTCAAGAGGAAGCTGTAAAAGAACCCCACATAGCATTTCTTAGGGGAAATTTTCTTCCTGACCCCAGGTGATTAACATGGTGATTGACATAACTCTTGTCATTTTTATCCTAAGTCGTGTAGCACTGCAGGCACAACTGTAATAACAAATGTGAAATCCAGTTTAACCTCAGTAATATATCCTAACATTGAGGTCCATATGTTAACCTATAGCAGTGAGTTCTTAAGGCTAACTTCAGTACTAAACTGCAGTAGTGAAGAAGTCCTACACTGTATATAAATTTAATGTCCTTTAATCCACTCTAAGCGCAAAGTGGAAATCACACATTTTCTCCAAAATTTCATATTCCCAGGTGAGAATTAGAAAACGAATCCTATCTCTAAATATGAGACCATTTAATTAAAATAAAGCCTGTTTAATCAGAATGAGTTTAGAGCTAAAAGTCTTTTAGAACTGGGGACACTGAGGAAAAACAATGGCACTTCTAAAATGTTAACACTGGATTAATGTATTTTTATAAACTAGCTCAGAAAGGGACACTTCACACTTCCACTCAGTTCAGTTTTGCTCCTAGGAGTGGGGCTAGGTCAACATCTTTGCAACTATTGGCTCCCATACACTCCCTTCCACTGAGGGTGACTAAGAATATTGCTTTCTGACCCACCTCCAGGAGAAGCAGATATTCCTTCCTCTAGGACAGGTTTCAGAGTAGCAGCCGTGTTAGTCTGTATCCACAAAAAGAAGAACAGGAGTACTTGTGGCACCTTAGAGACTAACAAATTTATTAGAGCATAAGCTTTCGTGGACTACAGCCCACTTCTTCGGATGCACATAGAATGGAACATATATTGAGGAGATATATATACACACATACAGAGAGCATAAACAGGTGGGAGTTGTCTTACTCTGTATGTGTGTATATATATCTCCTCAATATATGTTTCATTCTATGTGCATCCGAAGAAGTGGGCTGTAGTCCACGAAAGCTTATGCTCTAATAAATTTGTTAGTCTCTAAGGTGCCACAAGTACTCCTGTTCTTCTTCCTCTAGGAAAGTCATGCTTTTTTAAAAGTTTCAGCTGAAAGTGGAGAAGTCAAAAGAAACGGTCTCCCATGTATAGCTTTAACCCTAAACCCTTCACCTCCAAAAATTATTACCTTCTTTTAAAGTAACTGAAGTTGGGATCCAAAACCAGCCCTTTTCCAGCAGTTCTTTATTAGTGAGATAAACACTGGCTGTTTGCCAAGTTCTCATAGATCTGCCTCAGGCACTTCACTACCTGTCTTGTTCTTATTTGACTAATACACCTCTACCTCAATATAACGCTGTCCTCGGGAGCCAAAAAATCTTACTGCGTTATAGGTGAAACCGCGTTATATCGAACTTGGTTTGATCCGCCGGAGTGCGCAGCCCCTCCCCCTCTCCTGGAGCACTGCTTTTCCGCGTTATATCCGAATTAGTGTTATATGGGTCACGTTATATCGGGATAGAGGTGTAATTACTTTTTTGTTGTTTATTGCCTATTCTCACTACACATGCTGTCAATACCATGATTCTCAGAGTGTTCCATTACTGGTTAGAGAGCGTTCATTCTCTGCACATATACTTTCCTCAGGCGATGACCAAATACTGCCAAAGTAGTTAATGTTCAATAGGCAGGGCTTTATGATAATGTGCAATGTCAAAGTACCATCAGCTGCAAAACTGAGGTAAAACAAACAAACATTCTGAGGTCAGAAATTATGCCCCAAACCCTAAGTAGTGCAATACCATTGCACACATCCTTTTTCTGCCTTACCATCATCCTCTCCACTTTTTCTCAAAGACCAGTAACAGTTGCAAACATTTTATGCTGCTTTCTGCCCATAAACTTTAGTTAAAAGTGATGATCATGCCCACTGTATTTATGATAAATGCTTAAAAGTTACATGAACAAATCCTTATTCAGGCCACAGCCCCTCAAAACTCATTCACTTCAGTGGGTGTTTAATTATTAAGAGGCTCTGTTTCAGTGATGCAAGCAGACACAGCAGCCTGGCTAGAGACAGTGGAAAATGGGAACTTCAGCGCTGATATGGCTCCACTATACAAGGGGAGCAGGCTGCAGAGAGACCAAGCAGGGGGCTCCATACGGCAATGAAACATTGGAGTTAGGAGAAAGATTCACTGGCCATTCTATGCATGAGTCAAAACCAGGCACCACAGATGCTACTGCTGTTCTGAGACTGTAGGAGCAGTGCCAAAGCTGCTGCGTGGCCTTCGACAGGGGAACCCATCTCTCCTTATTTCCACAGAGAACCCAAGTCCAAACCCTATTAATTTGGACTGTGAGCAGGGATTGTTGTTTCCTCCTCATAATGTGTGCTATATGAACAGCTCATTTGAGTGACTGGGCATAAATTAATGGCGGCTCTTGACTTTCTTGACAGGTGAGGCACAAATGACAAAATCATTATTTCCACCTGTAGCGACGCGATGACTCACCAGTGGCACCTCCTGCTGGTTATCCTGGGAATTAGCTCTCTTTCCAGCTCCAGAGCGCCCTCTGCAGGCCGGTGTCTCGCCTTTTGCTGGGCCCGAGTCCCTCCTGGACCCCAGTGCCCTTTTCAGGCCGGGGTGCTACCCCCTGGCAGTACCCCCACAAATCTGGGAACCCCCACCCTCTATCCTCACCTCGCTTCAGTCTATGACCACTGCCAGTCCTCAACTAGCATCCGTTCCCTGGGGCAGACTGCAGTGTAAGTGCCACTCATCACCGGCAAGGGGTTTTTTGGACCTGCTGCCTCTGTCTGCCCTCTGCAACCCCAGTGCCTTCTTTGGCCTTTAACAAGGCCTGCAGCCTGGGGGGTGTCTAGGCCGGAGCTCCCCAGCTCCTTGGGCCTTTCCCCAGCCCTGCTCCAGTTTAGGTACTCTGCTCAGCTCCCAGCAGCCATGCCCATCCCTCTTAACACCAAGAGAGAGAGACTGTCTATGGCTTCTGGCTACAGCCCTTTTATAAGGGCCAGCTGGGCCCTCATTAAACTAGCTTCGGCCTGATTGGGGCATGGCCCCCAGCTGAGGCTGCTTTCCCCAATCAGCCCCGCTTTTCCTTCCCTGCCACAGCCCTCTCCCTGGGCTGTTTTAAGCCTTTTAAGGCAGGAGCGGGTGACCACCCCACTGCACCACCTCTGCCCAATGTATAATGTAATAGCTATTGAAAGCTTACCTTATTTATAGTAAAGAAGCAGCAGGTAGACCCAGGGGCTGGAGCCCCTGCTACGTAGGCTGGAGCAGGGGGTGGAGCATGAAGCAGGCCTGGGGCACAGCATCGGCTACTTGTGCACATGCATGAGCCCCACCAAAAGGGGGAGGTGCAGGGCCCATCCCTACCTACTCCCTACAAACCCTCAGCAGCCCAGCCTTAACTGCATCACCTCACCAAGCTGTGGTTACCACAGCAATGCCTTCATAAAGTGACTCCTGGGCATGGTAAGTTGCTACGGTAACAAGGCAGCTTCTTGAGGCACAATTAGCTATACCAAGACTTGAGCCTCATGCAGCACTTTCTTCAAACTTTCTGGTGTTGCATTTCACTACTGGAGAGAGTGAGTCGTGACATTTAAATCAAATCACAATTTGTTCTTAAAACTGCATATGTTTATCAATTACATAAAAAAGAATATGGAAAATGTATTTTGTAGCTTTTGGGAATTCTTGTTTAGGCTGAGCCTCACCTGTCTGGGCTGACGAGCTGGCCCTGGTATAAACTCGGGAGCCACCAATGAGCTGCCTCTCCAGTATGTAATTGCACACATTCATGCTTAAACTCCCATCTATGAATGCCATTTTAAATTCCACCTTGGACAGTACAGACTCTTTATATCCACTTTCACTAGTTATGTTGCTGCTTGTATGAAAGATGGTAACATTTTAAATATATATTTAACACTAACCAAATTTTAATATCTCTTTTATATGCAATCGCAGATGTATTCATTTATTCATATATTCTCTCCCACTTGCTTACCATAGGCAGGTCTTTGAGGATCTGTATTCCATCTCCTGGACCCATGTGTGCTATGTGGTTAAAATTAGTTGGATTAGAAATTAATTTATTTCTCATTTCTGGATCTCGTAGCATCTCCCTGTAAGAGAAAATACTTAGTTTAGATATTTTATACATGACAAAGATGGATATTAAAAAGATCAAATAAATATAGTTTCATTATTTGTTGCTTTAAAATAGAAATTGGTAAATTAAATATTTGGCCATGTTAAACAGAAGGATAACCCTTGCTGATCTATCCCAGCCCCCAGCCTGGGGAAAGGGGGCAGGAAGAAAGGAATGTTGTTTTGCAGGCTAACAGCCCACACCCATGAGAATCAAAATAGTTACTGAGATTCAGAGACTGCACAACCAGTGTGAGCTGAGACAGTACTCAAGAAAAGATGCAGAAGCGGGCTCATTGGTGACTTGGTGCTGCAAAGATGGAGGCAGAGATGAAGGACAGAAGATAAAAGAAGAATTAGAAGAATACTGCACTACCTTTCACATTCTATGGTCAGAATTACTTTAAGAGCTCTCAAAAAATGGCACAGATGCATTCATTTCAGAATTCAAAATAATTTTTTAAATACAAGATAGAACCCCAAGCAACTTGGAAAAGATAAAGGCAAGAACTATGCATTTTAGCACCACCGCCCAACTGTTGTTCCTTTTCTTAGAGCCGAATAGGAAGCAAAGTGGAAAGTCAACCATGTTTTCCAGTGGAAAAGTTGGTAGCAAACAAAAACATTTATTTCTTCAGATGTGTTTTAACTCAGTTGCTGGCAATCTTTTGTGGGCAAAAGGAACTCAGGTGGCCGAAGTGGTCAGTAACATGAAAGTTAGGTTTGATGTGAACTCTAAAGATACTTCTGGACTATTTTGATTGACAGTCCTTTAAAGACATATATATTTCATATACATGTCTTGAAGCACCACCCTCCAGGTGACTTCTCTGTGATTTAGACCATGCTTATGACAGTTCCATAAGACTCATCAGTTAAGTAATACATTCTAAAAAACAGATGCCTTGGAATATTGTTGAGGATGAGATGGTATTGCCCTAAACAATAAAAAGCAGAACCAGAGTCTGAAAGTAATTAATCCATATGCATAGTTAGCAATGTAATCTCCTTTTGTAAAATGTTTATTATAGATCTTTATATATACAGTATATGCACACACACACACATATATATGTATATACAGTATGTGGGGGCATGCATTCCAAATTACAGTAACTGTTTCACACAAATATTTTATTAAAAAAGGAATCAAAGTACTGAAATATTCAGTGCATATTCATATCCAGACTAGTATTAATACAAATTATACATCAAGGATAAACACAATGGTGAAAAGACAAATGTCTGAAAACAACTCTCTCTAACAAATGAAATACTACACTGACATCAGACAGACATTCCTTCAAGGCCTACAGGCATGTACAGAAGACAAGTACAGGTTGAATACCGACCTCCTCTGCTGCATTCTCTCCTCCTCTGGTACTCTGAATGAATAACGACGCTTATTGTTGATGTTTCGAACCATTTGCTTCCGGCTGTTATCTGATGTCTCAGGAACTACCAGTTCATCTCCCTCTAGAAACAACATCAAAAATATCCAAGAGATTGCTTACTTGGTAATTTAATAAACCATTTAGAACAAATAATTTTATTTAGCTTTTGTACCTAAATCATCTGACAGCTGCCCTGTAAGAGAGCATAAAAAGCTGGTGGGTGTTCAGAAGCCCAAATAGGAAAACAGGAAGGTCATGAATAAATTAAAAAATCCTCAATGGTGGATCAAAATATATTGGCTCTCCAGAGTCACACTGGAGGATTCACCCCAGAAGTCACATCCTCTCAGGAAAAAACAGAATGCAAGTTATGTCTAGGCAACCAGAAATACTATGAACAGAACAACAAAGCTTTTAAAAACGTAGTTTAATCAGTAATGGCCTGATTCTGCAACATTTACAACTGAGCAGTCCCACTGCAGTCTCAATGCTAAATATAACTTCACTTTTTCCCCACAAACAGAATACACAGCATGTTTAACCCATGCATATATACACACGCTGAATATTTTCTAATATTGATGAGGTTGCAATTAAATTTGTGCATTCTAGTGCGAGGGAGATCAACGTGTCATGAATAGTGTGTTTCCTTAACAGTTGGAGGCAGAAGGAAGTTCCTTGTGAAAATATGGAGTCTGTCATTGCCAGTAGAAATGTGCTGTGTGGACAACAGGGTACAGTACAGAAAGGAGTGTCCCATGGCTTCATATTTCCTTGCTTTAAGAGTTTGGGGGCAATACAAACTGAAATCCTTTAAAAAGTAGTTTTTGTTTATGGAATAACACTAAACAAGTCAGTTTCACATCACCTTGTCCTTCCTTCAGGTTCCCCATTTCTTGGTTGTTTCATGTACCGGTCTTTCCTCATATGCTAATTTTTAAGGTCTTTAGGACAGGAACTGCCTTTATTACACACATGTACCCTGTCTAGCACAGTGGGCCTTGATGGGGGCTTCTAGGTGCTACAGCAATGCAAATATTGATCAATAATTAAAACAACAACTGGGTAGAAACAGAAAGAAATTGCCTATTACCATAATCATTGGGGAAAAGTCTCCTATTCAGACTACCCAAAATATCTCTTTGTTTCAAACCCTCTTATACTGAATACCCTAAATGCATGGAGAAAATCTATTGTATTATCCAATTTCAATGCCTCTCTCACCTCATTTCTTGGCAAGTTCAGATAACCCCCATTTCCTACCAAGGATAAATAAAACTTCTTTGGATTTATGGGGTATGTCATATGATAACAAGCTCTTCTCAATTTCACAGTAGAGCTGCAAATACGCTCCATTCTCAAAATACCTTTCTATCAATTCTTTCAAATAAGGCACTGTATAATGACAAAGAAAAGTCAATGTCCTTGAAAATCTACAAAATATAGAATTTATTTTCTCCACACCAACAAAATCCACAAGGTTTCATCATACAACTTTATAGCAAAGAAGGTTAGAGCAGCTCAAAAACATTCAGAAGGCCAGAGAAAGGACCTCAGGCCTCACACACTAACTTTCTTTAACTTGCTTAAAATTGCTAGAACATCCTACTTCTGCCAAACATCTGGAAACTCAATGCAAGCTGCTTCTTCATCCATATCTTACTCCAAAGAGACTATTTCTTATGAAACACTCCAATTCTGATATCTTTTGCCACAACTGTGGGAAAGGGGGAGATCTCCCCACCCCCATGCCTAGTCATGTCCAAGTAGAGATTCATAGGTTCATAGATTTTCAGGTCAGAAGGGACCATCATGATTATCTAGTCTGACCTGTGGCATTGCAGGCCACAGAACCTTGCCCACCCACTCCTGTAATAGACCCATAACTTGTGGCTGAGTTACTGAAGTCCTCAAAGCATGATGTTAAGACTTCAAGTTACAGAGAATCCATCATTTACACTAGTTTAAACCAGCAAGTGACCTGTGACCCATACTGCAGAGGAAGACAAAAACCTCCCAGAGTCTCTGCCAATCTGATCTGGGAGAAAATTCCTTCCCGACCCCTAATATGGTGATCAGGTGGACCATGAGCATGTGGGTAAAACCCACCAGCCAGACACCTGGGAAAGCATTCTTGGTAGTAACTCAGAACCCTTCCCATCTAGTGTCCCATCACTGACCATTAGAGATATTTGTTGCTAGCAGTGGCAGATGGGCTACATGCCATTGTGGGCAGTCCCATCATACCATCCCCTCCATAAACTTATCAAGCTCAGTCTTGAAGCCAGTTAGGTTTTTTTCCCCCCCACTGCTCCCCTTGGAAGGCTGTTCCAGAACTTTACTCCTCTGATTGTGGAAACCTTCATCTAATATCAAGCCCAAACTTGTTGATGGCCAGTTTATACCATTTGTTCTTGTGCCAACATTGGCGCTTACCGTAAATAACCCCTCTCCCTCCCTAGTATTTATCTCTCTGATGTATTTATAGAGAACAATTATATCTCCGCTCAGCCTTCTTTTCGTTAGGCTAAACAAGCCAAGTTCTTTGAGTCTCCTCTCATAAGGCAGGTTTTCCATTCCTTGGACGATCCCTAGTAGCCCTTCTCTGCACCTGACCAGTTTGAATTCATCTTTCTTAAACGTGGGAGACCAGAATTGCCCCCAGTATTCCAGACGAGGTCTCACCAGTACCTTGTATAATGGTACTAACTCTTCCCTATCTCTACTGGAAACACTTTGCCTGATGCATCCCCAGTCTGCATTAGCTTTTTTCACAGCTGTATCACACTGGTGGCTCATAATCATCCTGTGATGAACCAATACACCCAGCTCTTTCTCCTCCTCTGTCACTTTCTTCTGATAATTCCTAGTTTATAGTAAAAATTCTTGTTGTTAGTCCCTCAGTTAGTCCCCTTACACTTTGCACTATTAATTTCATCCCATCTCTATTACTCCAGTATTCAAGGTCATCTAGATCTCTTGTACGATATTCTGGTCCTCCTCAGCATTGGCAATACCGCCCAACTTTGTGTCATCCGTAAATTTTATTAGCACACTCTCACTTTTTGTGCCAACGTCAGTAATAAAAATGTTAAATAAGATTGGTCCCAAAACCGATCCCTGAGGAACTCCATCAGTAACCTCCCTCCAACCTGACAGTTCACCTTTCAATATGACCTGTTGTAGTCTCCCTTTTAACCAGCTCCTTTATCCACATTTCAATTCTCATATTAATCCCCATCTTCTCCAATTTAACTATTAATTTCCCAAGTGGAACTGTATCAGATGCTTTACTGAAATTGAGGTAGATTAGATCTACTGCATTTCCTTTGTCTAAAAAATCAGTTATGTCAAAGAAAGAGATCAGATTTTTCTGGCACAATCTATCTTTTGTAAAACCATGTTGTACTTTATCCCAGTTACCATTTACCTCTATGTCCTTAACTACTTTCTCTTTCAAAATTTGTTCCAAGACTTTGCATACAATTGAAGTCAAGCTAACAGGCCTGTAATTTCCTGCATCACTTTTTTCCCTTTCTTAAACATAGGTACTATATTAGCAATTCTCCAGTCATAGGGTATGACCCCTGAGTTTACAGAGTTATTAAATATCCTTGGGCTTGGGCTTGCAATTTTATGTGCCATTTCCCTTAATAGTCTTGGATAGAAATTATCCAGATTTCCCCCCCCCGCCGATTTAGTCCCATTAAGATGTTTAGTTTGACTTCCACCTCGGATGTGCTAATTTCTACTTCCATATTCTTGTTCCCATTAGCCACCCTGCCACTACCCATAAGCTCTTCATTACCCTTATTAAAAATCAAGGCAAAATATTTGTTTAGGTGTTGGGCCATGCCTAGATTATCTTTAATCTGCACCCCATTCTCAGTATTTAGCAGTTCCACTTCTTTCCTTGTTTTCTTTTTATATATATTGCTATACAACCTTTTACTGTTGGTTTTAATTTCCTTTGCAAGGTCCAACTCTATTTGGCTTTTGGCAGCTCTCACTTTATCCCTATACTTTCTGACCTCCAAGAGGTAGCTTTCCTTGCTGATCCCTCCCATCCTCCATTCCTGGTAGGCTTTCTGCTTTCTCTTAATAACCTGTTTGAGATGCTCATCCAGCTTGGTCTGCAATCCTTCCCCACAAATTTTTCCCCTTGCTTGGAATGCAGGCTTCAGATAGCTTCTGCAACTTTGACTTAAAGTAACTCCAAGCCTCCTCCACCTTAAGATCCTTGAGTTCTTCAGTCCAGTCAATTTACATTAATTTTGTAAGGTTTGCCCTTTGAAATTAAGGACCCTCATTGCAGATCTATTTTTGTTTATCCTTCCATTTAATTTAAACAGAATATGATCACTAAAACCAACAACCAACTCTTTGGGATTAGATCTTTAGCAATGTTAACCCAATAACAGGAATCTCACTTTCAAACAAAGCTAAAACTGCTTTTTTGGTTTTGAATATATGGAGCCTACAGACACGTACTATGCATGAATTCATCCAACACCAACCGCGCACTGCCATACTAGGTTTTGCATGTAACTTTGCATATAACTCCTTCTTTCCTGAAGATTAATGGCTGGTTTTATAAAGCATGGTCTATACTAGTACTGAAAAAAATTACAAATCTTAAAGGAGATAAACTTGCAGAATACATGCTGCTTGGCAGCCTTTTTTGGAATATGCTAAGATGTGTAGAGGAGCAAAAAACCTGTTTCGCTCACTTCTCTATGGGGTAGTTTAGCTCCTTATCTAATTCCCAACCCTCATTTAGATCTGCAGATTCTCTGTACATATTCTCACGTATTGTTCCTCTCTACCACTTCTATCTCACTTAGAGTAATTTGCTTGCCAATAATTGGATCTCAATAGATACTTAACTCTCTCTCTCTAGATAATTATATTACTGTTAGTTTAACTTTTAGAGGCCACTAGTGGCTTTTTGGGTGTACAGTTATAAACTTACATACCATTGCAATCATTCCGTTTATTCCGCCTCTTGTGCATTTATATTTTTATACTCACAACAGTAAAATTATTTACTTAAACTAGTTACTCTTTTCTCTCCATGGATCCATTTTATATATTTAACTGAAAAATCTGATTATGATGCTATTGTAACTATTGTTACTATTAATGTAGCATTTGTCACATTCTATTAATGTTCCAATAAAAAGAAAATTAGAAAAAATCCTCACACACCAACAGTAAAAGTACTTTAAAGTAAAAATAACAACAAAAATGTGTCTGAAACTTATATTTTAGCTGATCATTTTTACTGAAGAAAGAAACACAAAAACATCTCATAGCAACCTGCTATAAAGAAGCATAAGACATTGTCAATATTTCAAAGCCAACTCTTTGGCACACAAATGCAGATGGCCTTTGTCAGTATGTTATGAAGAATGGTTCTGCACTGCTTTTTGAGACCAATAGGTTCTGAGTCACAGCGTACAGTTTTTGGGGTGGGGGTTGGATATGTGTAAAAATGATTTAAAGCCAGAATTAGAGAGAACCTTGTGGAAGCCTAAATTTTCCCTATTGTATTTTTAGAAATCATTTTTTGGAGGGAATGGATTTTGGATTTTAACAGTTTTTTAGTTGCTGTAATCCTCTACTTTATCACCAATAAATTAAAGACCACAGCTAGGATCGTGGCATTATGATCTGAACACACCAATACAGAAGAACCAAATTTTGAGGTAAAACGTAATCATGGATTTTCCAAATATTTAAGCTGATGAACCTAGTCTTTTGGTGGGCTCTAACCTCTATTTTCTAATCTCTTTAAAGTTAAGTTTAAAAAAAATCATACTCTTCATTGCAAGTTTGAAAAGATAAAAGGTTCAACCTAACTAAAGTAGGCTTTTATACCTCTCCAAATCATTGTAGTGTCTCAGTGCCTGGTTTGCTTCCAAGTCAATAAATACAGATGGGTTTGAAATATAATAATCCACAACTCAAATATCCAGGTCACACTTGCAAGGTGCTATTTCAAAAGAAGCAATAGCAGTAGTAAAATCTGCTCTCTCTTACTTACCTGCCATCTTATTTTTGAAATATATTAATCTAATTGTCTCCAGTCCTAAAAGGTTTAGTGATCCTTCTGTATTCAATGGTCGTACCTGAAACAATTGAAAACAAATATCTTAATAATAAATCATATTTATATAGTGCCTCTCATCTTGAAAGATCCCATAGAGCATTACAGACTGTATAAAACAAGCATTACTGAGATACAGCCATCAGAGGTGGACTGGGGGGAGCCAACTGGTGCAGAGTATATAGCACAACAGTAGCATAAAAGAAATGTTGGCCAATGGTGCATGGGAAATCTCTGCTCTTGTGAGGAATGACAATGCGTCTTTAATGATCACCCAATACAGAAACAATCCTGGTTTTTAAGGCTTTATCTAAGTAACTTGCCCACAGTAAATTGCATAAAACAATTTATTTAACCAAATGATGGAGGACTAAAGTCCCAGGATTCAAACATATGGTTCTGCAATGAGTCTAGTTTTTTTCAGACCTTAAGCATAGAGAGCACTAAGACACACCTCTGTCAGGGCATTAGCATCATGTCTTGATGACGCTTTTGCAACTTGATGATATTGTGTGGCAGTGTCACGACACAGATTTTTGCAGTTTCACATTTCAAAAGCTGAAAACCATTTCTCACTATATTTAGACTGTATATTCTATTCAAAAATAAAATCTTTATCAAATCACCATCTTTGAGTCTCCCACATGCAGCAGCTCCCATCTTGCTGAAAAGTGGCTTCATTTGTTACACTACCATTCTGCGTTTACCAGTAATCAAAGATTATAAATTTCACCTTGATAAGCAGGAATGAAATGTTTTGGCTGCTCAAAACTGGAGTAACACACTGGTCAATCAAGCCCAATGTGTGACAAACAGTTTTCAACGCTTGAACATTTGAATACAGAAAAATATAGTATTTAGTAATGAAGTGACTGTTTTCTCCCAGCAAAAATATTTTCTTTGCTATGTTATGTTGTATTTTTGCAACAAAAATATTTCCTCCTTATCACTGATGTAGGACCAGTGCTCCAAAAAGCATTTTAGCTCTAGTAGTATTTGTGCTGGTCCCACCAAAGTGTTTCTAACCATACCTGATTATAACATCCTGAAATTCCAAGCAGGGCAAGACTTGTACAGATCTTTTCGATCTGTAACATCTATTAGGTTATGGCAATAACACAGAAATAATCAGTTTCTATTACATTAATATTCTATAATAAAACCAACAAATGCAAGAGACTTTCCTGGGTATTGATTCACCACTCATTTATCTGCAATGATGAAATTGTAGCCAAAGCAGACAGCAGCACATTAATCTTTCTATTAGCAGCTCCTTTCAGTTCAAGTATATTCTTTAATGATGTCCCATATCCCAGCTGCTATCAACTTTTTATACACATTTGTTAGGAGTATCGTAGCCTGGCCAAACTGCTTTGCTGCCCAAGGATAGTTACCTTCTTGAGTGGAATAGTCTGAATCCATTCCATGGAGTTCACATCAAAGATATCGACCGCATTTTCACTATACACTGAGAGGTATGGTGCATTGTAACCTGAGAGGGAAGGATTGAATACACTGTCATATGCATTTAGCCAACACAGGATTCATAGCATAGAATTTCTTAATGATAGTTTAACTGCATTCAATGAAATATACTCCAAGTATTACTGATACTTCTGAGAACACTGGGCTAGCTTCCAATTCTGGAGAAGCAGAAGCCTTCTCTATTGTTAAGGATGCAACTGACTTTCATCACAAAACTGTATTTTAGCTGCCCTATAACATGTGCTTAGAAAGTCTGATTGACCTCAAAACTGCCGTAAGATTTGAAGGCAAAGGAGAATGATTAATTTTCTTAAGACTCTGCAGAAACAAACTATTTTGAGTTCTAAATCATTAAATATTATTCTGATTTAAAAAATTAATTTTTGTTTAATGTTTCTCTCTCTCTTTTTATGGAACTCTGAATTATTCATTCCCTTGCTTTTAAGAGCATAGGTTTTGTAAATGAAATGATGTGGTAGACAAGTACACAGTGACCGTTACTGGATTTTGAAACCAAGCTGTTCATTTCTGGAACTCTATACTGAGCGGCAATTAGAACCAGGAACTGAGAAGACAGTCTTCACATTTACCCTGGTTTTGATTTTCATTTCCTATTTGCTAGATTTTAATGATTTATAGAATTTAGTGCTGGTGAAATGTGCAAGATTGACAGCTCTAGAGAGTTAAGTCCTCCATTCATCCACAGATCAGATACAGCATAGAAGAAATAGTGCACTGCCTCTCTAATGTGCCGCAATTTAGGCCTGGTCTACACTAGTCTGTTATTTCGGAATTAGCCGAGTTAATTAAAAAAAAAAAAAAAAAGATTCTGTCCACATGACCAAACCGGCTTTTTCGATTTAAAGGGCTCTTTAATCCAATTTCTGTACTCCACCTCGGCAAGTGATACTGATAGGACCCAGCTGAATGCGTGGAGGCAAAGAAATTGAATTCACATGCTTTAGTGCGGACACACAACACTGAATGTATAAAATCGCTTCTGAAAATTCGAATAAAATAAGTTTGAATTAATTTCGTACTGTTGACGTACTCTTAGTTTTGCTGGGACTAAATCTAATGGTGATCCATATCAACAAGATATGGCCTTTCTGCTTAATTTACTATTGAAGGTTTCAATTTGTGATGATTGTGATAGTGGTTTCTGAGACTGGATGTACACTCATTAGGAATTGGAATTAGAACATCAACTTGCTTCACGTAGGTAACCAAAAAGTCTTAAAAACAGTAATGACCAGGTTGGGTAGTCTTTGAACTGGTGGCCTATTAGTGAAAATCTCAATCCTTTGCATAGGCAGTGCACATTTCTCCTTGTTTTGACACATTCATTTTTAAGGCCACCATCTTTTTGAATGAGAAATAGCTGACAGGTTTCCCTTTGGATCCTATCAATGCTTCTCCTTCAACAGCCAAAAAGGGCTACACTCATGCAGTGTGAAACCCTCCTCCTTTCCCGGAGGCTGAGTATGCTGCTTTCACAGCAAAGAAAGAATTTCAATTATATATTTTATATATATATATATATATATATATATAAAAAAACCAACAAAATCCAATTGGAAATATAATACCAGGCTTATTAACTGGAAAATGTTAGGACGTCTGTATATTTTAAACTAATTTTAAAATGAATTCAGACCGTCTTTTAAAAGCATACGAAAAGTATGATAGGGTTTTATTTATTTATTTATTTATTTATTTTACTCTTGTAGACTGAAAGTCATGTCCTTGAAAAATGTGCAATAAATATTTAAGAGAGAACTTCTTGGAATAAGAAATCTTGACATGTTTTGATAAGGAAGATGATTTTTTCTTAAACTCATGGCATGTATGGTCAATACAACCTGTTTGCCAGAATTCTTTTCTTTTCTTTTTTTTTGGCGAGAGAAGGGGAAGAGAAGAGGAGTTGGGTGGGGAGAAAGAGGAGAAAATGGAGATGATGGTGGAAAGGAGTGAAAAGCAACAACAATATTAAAGACAGGTATAAACCAAACAACCAGAATCGAATGGCCCTGATAGCTCCAGATGTTGACCAAAATGTTTACTTTTGGAGGCCTAAATTTAGGCTCCTAAATAAAAGTGACATTTTTTAGAATGTTGAATGCACGAAAATCCCATGAACCTCAGAAGGAGTAGACAGCTCTCAAACACTCTGAATATTAGGCTATTTATTTAGATGATTTTACGTATTCCAGTTTGAAAATCCTGAGTCTCTATTGTTCTCTCATTAACAGCAACATAAGTCAGTTACACAAGTGTAAAACTAGGCCCCCTGAATAGATTTTGAGACTCAGGCACAATTTTAGGTAATACATTCATAAAGTGCCCCCCTGTGAGTGCACCTGGGACACTGCACATGCAGTTCAAATACAAACTGATAATTGTATACACAGACAAACATGACATTAATACACAGAGACACTTACAGCAAGAGGATGGTGTTGCAGGCCACATCAATTCCTGTTGTCTAGATCTTCGGCCCTGACAGTCAACATAAACCCCAACGCTGCTAAAACACAGCAGATATTCTTTATTTGAGATTTCGACTGCGCAGATGGCATCAGTTGGCTGCTGTGCAATAAATGATAGGGTGTGGTCATCTGGGTGGAGCAAACTGTATGGGTTCCCTTCTCCATGCATGGGATATTTTAGGAATCCTGACTGGTAACCCACACAGAGCCGCTCACTGAAGACCGACATCCACTGGACATTTCCCAGGACTTGGATCTCCTTCATCTTTTTGTGACGCGTCTTGCTCTGATTCAGTTCATAACACAGGACCTGTCTTTTCATAGCCACACATAGGCAAGTAAGGGCTCCATGGCGTACCTGTCCAGAAACTATGGTCTGGCAGCCTTTTGTCTCCGCCAGCTTATAAAACTCCGTCTCTCTTCCATCCAGGGCTGCCATAGGGAAAAGCCGTACATGACGGTTTCGTCCTGAGATCACTGCAATGAGCTGTTCATTAGGGATGAGCTCAATCTGATGAACTTTCTTATTGTCACCAACACGAATAATCTCTACAAAACAAAAACCTGAAGTAAACCTATCTTAAAATGCATTCTGGTTAAAAAAATTATTTCAAAAATGGTTAATTTAAAGGGGGAATAGCAAAGAAAACCCTTTACTGCTTCTTTCTTAGGACATATAAACACTGTCTCAAAATTACAACACAAATAAGACCATTTTTCCACTTGTTTTTATATTAGAAATACTAGGTCCTGATTTTCCCCTTCCTCTGCTTGAGGACCTGAGTAGTGATCTCAGTCAAATATGCTGCTCTTCCTCTCAACAGCTATGTGAGGGAGGAGAAGTGGATTTTTCTTGCAAATCAATGAAAGCAAATTTCATGTGAAAACCGTTAATTTAAAGAGTGCCTATAGTCAGAAAAGTGACTACGTAAAAAATATTTACTCAACAAGCAGGTCTGCACCATTGTGGTGGGTTTACTTACTTTACAGAATTTACAAATTTTTATTTCTGTTATATCTGCAGAGACCATTCTGCTTAATGCAACAAAATCTTGCAAATAGAGCAAAAAAGCTACATTTCAATTGCGGAATGTTTATTACCGGCAATGATGCCAGAGGCAGAAACAACACAGAACAGCTTGGTTATCAGCTCCCAGGTGGAAGCTACACAGTTGGCAGTTATTAAAATCAGCTTTGGAACTGTAAACTTAGAAAACTGGAACTAGAAGATATTGAAAGAGAACAAAGTTTAGAGTCATTTTTCTGACTATTCAAACTGAACATTAGTATAATGAGTACAATTCATTATATCTTACCATCTTTGGTGACATGCACAACAAACAACCCTTCTTCATTGCCCAGAGCTATTCTTTCATGATCTATGACAGTAAAAAAATAAATAAAACAAAAACAAATAAAAAAGATGAGGCATTTCTCTTTGGTCACTTATAGAAAATCATAACATTCTAGGACTAGAAGGGACCCCAAGAAATCATCTCATCCAGTCCCCTGCACTGGGGCAGAACTAAGTATTATCTAATATTAGTCGACAGGTGTTGGTCTAACCGGTTTTTAAAAACCTCCAGTGTTGGAGATTCCACAACCTCCCTAGGTAATTTGTTCCAGTGCTTAACCACCCTTATAGTTAGGAAGTTTTTCCTGATATCTAACCTAAATCTCCCTTGCTGCAATTTAAGCCCATTGCTTCTTTTCCGATCCTCGGTGGATAAGGAAAACACCCCCCTCTTTATAACAACCTTTTACGTATTTGAAGACTGTGATCATGTCCCCCCTCAGTCTGCTTTTCTCCAGACTAAACAAATTATTTTTTCAACTTTTCCTTGAAGGTCATGTTTTCTAGACCTTTAAAATTTTTTGTTGTTCTCCTCTAGACTTTCTCTAATTTGTCCACATCTTTCCCAAAGGGTGGTGTCCAGAACTGGACACAGTACTCCAGCTGAGGCCTTATTAATGCTGAGTAGAGCAGAAGAATTACTTCTTGTGTCTTGCTAACAACACTTCTGCTATTACAGCCTGCTAATACTTTTTTTTTTGCAAAAGTTTTACATTGTTACATTGTTGACTCATATTTAATTTGCAGTTCTCCTTCCTAGGCAGTCATTTCCCATTTTGTATTTGTGCAACTGATTATTCCTTCTTAGGTGTAGTACTTTGCATTTGGCCTTATTGAATTGCATCCTATTTATTTCATACCATTTCTCTAGTTTGTCAAGATAATTTTGAATTCTAATCCTGTCTTCCAAAACCAAAACAATTATATGAAGATAAAATGCATTGGTAGCCTTCCTTTTTTATTTCTTTCATAGTAAAGCTGAAAGAAATATGACAGCCTTTTTCTATTTCTCATGCTAGTAGATATGTCACTATGTAACATTATACATAACAACTGCTCAGAGCACTTAAGCACAGTACTGACTTTGTAGTAAACAAATAAAACATCAAATTTACATAATCAAACTACAGATGCTGTGCATTAGCATGTAATAGATCCAGACTGAGTCTCTGTCCTACGTTCTTACTTACAGAGGACAGGAGTGCTAATGGAAGCTGTATCTTCAGTCCTGAGATGATAAAGTGGTGAAGGAAGTTCTGTATTACTTACTCTGTAGTGCTACTTTTGGCTAGTTAAGGAGCTGTGTTCGCAGAATACAATGTAAATCGTGCCCACTCCTTAGCCACAAGGATGTTAGTTATGAAATAGGGTGGGGGGAATGCTCTTAAGGAAATTCCCAGAAACACTGAACATCCTACCACACTTCCCCATAGCACCATCCATATTGCCATATGGCATAAAATGCTCAACAAAATGTTATTCAGTAGCCAATAGAGAGAGTTATTTACCTCATTGTTTGGGTAATTCTTCTATCCAAACTATATTTCATGCTGATGTTTAACCCAAGATTACTTTTGTGCTGAATTGCATACATTAGGGTCCAGAGTCTGAGCAGGCCTCCTGAAGGGCCAAATCCTAATGTTCTAACCCACTTTTCCTTAGTCTGCTTTACTCTGGAAAATTCCCATTTGTTTCATAGATTTCGCTGGAAATTTGCCTGAGTAAAAACTGAGTAAGGGAGTCTCATGATTTAGCTTCAATTGCACGGATGGGATTTACAAGCACCACTATTTTGAATGTGCAAATCCATTATTTGCACACGTGGCCTTTGCTCATGCAAATACTTATTTTGCATGTGCAAAACCAAGTTAATAAATGTTGAGGGGCACAATTAATAATAAACACAATAAATGGGAATTAATTATTTGGACCTAGAATCTAAAATTTTATTGACATTTCTGTTTAAGTAAAGTGTATGAACATCTATCTTGGAATAGCAGAAGTCATAGACAGAAGCTTTATTTTTCTTAAATTTTCAGAGAGTGGGAGAAAACAAAGGCACTGAATTTATCTATCTTTTGCTTATAGTGAGCCAATCTCTCTCTATATAGATTGTCATAGGTAGGATCTGAACTCAGCCCTCCAGGGGAGAATGCAACCTTAACACAGCACCTTAACCCCTTTGGCTCCCCTAATTTACAAATCAGCTTGCTCTACATTTTAAAAAAAGATCTAGATGCAAATTTATGGCTCATCATAATTTCCTGAGACAGGGCTTTGTCGCACTGCCTACGAAGAAAGGAGAGTGCAGAAAGTGTTAATATCGTAACTGTGTCCAGTAACACCCAAGAAGTGTTTATGGCAGATTATCAACTTCATACCTATGATTGCTGCTGACTGGGTTGTTTTGATGAGAGGGAGGGTGCTGTCATAAGCCTCTTTGGGAACATAGACTGATCGGTCTTTGAGCTTATTCTTCTTCAAAATCCTATGCAATTCATTCAGCACTCCTACCCACTTGCTCTTTTCATTCTCACTGTCTGCTAGAATCAGGATCGAACACTTATTACTGGATGCGGAGAGCTGGGAAGCTGTAACCTGAAAAAGTTTTAAATGGATATGCTTAAGAAACAAAGGAAAAGAGGCTTCAGCATTAGTTATTGAAACACAAGTCCATGGCTATCAATATCCTTTTCATTAAATGCTGACTTGAGCTGTATTCAATCAACTGAAGAACTGGGTTTCTGCATCAGAAATCCATGCAAAATTAATCTAGTGAAGGTGATTGAACCAAGTGGATTTGTTGTTAGTGAGATAATTCAGAGATTTCCACTTTAAATTATTTAGGGTGTGTAGGTCTTAAGGCAGTTTTATAAATGAAAAACATGCTTACCAAGCATTTCTGAAAGACTATTCTGTACTTGGTATACACATACAATTCTTGTTAACATTAATGTAATGGGAACTATGCATGAGCAACCCAGACCTGTGAAACTTTTCAAATAGCTGGACCACTTGATTACATGTAAAAGTGAAAAACCATCTCTGACTTGAAACTGCACTCAGTATCAAACTCAACCTTTTAAAGAATTTAATTTATTTAATGCCAGTGGCTGTTAATCCAGCAGTCTAATTCTAAATTATATTCAAATATTCACTATTATTTGGGGTTTTTCCCCCTACTTTGAAGTGCTTTCTATAACAGTTTCCCTTTAGAACAAATCCTAGTGTCACTCACTAGACTGAATGATAGAAAGTTCTGGAAGATCTTTTCTAAAAAGTATTTTATGATTCACTCTACCTAAATTACTAAAAAGTCAAGCGTGAGAATATCACTGACCTCATAGAAGTATGGAGTTGCTAGTTTATTGCAAGAGATTGTGACTTGAAGAGACATTGGGGAAGACAAAAGTGTGAGAGGAGAGATCTCAGATAAGCAAAGTATCTTGTATTTCTTTTTTATTTATTTCTGACTGGGGTAGGGTCAGCTGAAGACATGCATTTGACATGCTCAGTTTTAATTGGGGTGTTTGTAATGGGTTTAGAGTTGCAGTTGTTGATGTTGCTTTGTGAATTGCTGGAGAATAAAGTAGGAAAAGCCCTAAGCAAAAGTCTCCACAGAGAAGCATACTTTTGTTTTGTGTTTTTCTCCCCCAAGGAAGTGGGTTTGTTCAGGAGACAATGCCTGTGTGTAGTCTTCTGTGATTCCTTGTGAATAACTGAATCTAACTGGGCTACAGTTTATTTTTTTTACGCTAATCTAGCTCATTTTATTTATTTTTTTCTTCTATTTCTTGGTAACACTTTCTTTTTTGTGTTGAATAAGAGCACAAATAAGAGTATTGAATAAAAGAATCTGAACAGCCTCAAAGAGAAATATACTTATTTCATTCCTCTAAATTCCTAGTAACTGCGAAGTTTAATCCAAATGATACTCACGTAGTCATGAGAGCGTGAATGGCAAATGTGGGAAGGACCCTGTAACTTGTTATCTATCTTTACTGTGTTTTTCATGTTCTTTTTCAGTTGCTATGTACATGCTTTCTAAGAAGGACTCTCTGAAATTAGGCCAGGAACCATGACATAACGAGGGGGATACTGAACACGTGGTATTGAAAACTGAACAATAAAAAGGAATGGTTTTACTACTAGGAAGCAAGAAAAAAAAAGAAAGGAGAGGAAAAATGCAATGCTTCTGTTAAATATAGTCTCAAAATATGTTCTGTTAAATATATTCTCAAGTGAGGGAGACATTGGATTTTGACAAAGTCAGCCCCATGACAAAGGGTACGGAAGTAAAGCCTTATGGCACCATGGAGCACAGCACAAACCACAATGAAGTACAGAGAATGGGGCACAGAAAAAGGGCAGACAGTAATGTTGGGTTTCAGTACTTAGAAATGGAGACTGTACAGTGTTCAGTCATGACCCTGAATCTTGCACCGTTTGTTGCCTTCTGCATCCCACTGTAGGTGACATCACATCCCAGGTGGACCAGCTGCTGGTAGAAATTGAAGAGCAGCTAGTAGTCTTGGTCCATGTTGGAACCAATGACACAGGTGGAAGCAGATTGGAGCTCCTGAAATTCAGGTTTGAGGATTTAAGTAATAGGATGAAGTAACAGAATGTAAGAGAAATATTCTCTGAAATACTACCAATGGCATGATCAAGGCCAAGTCATTCAGTGGCAGATTAAGAATCTAAGCATCTTGCTGACACTTTAGCTCTGAGAGACACTGGGGATTTTAAAATAATAAATAGAACTATACAATGGAATGGACTACACTGGACAAAATACTGGTGGTCCAATAAAAGATTTTACCTCACCCACCTAATTTCTTTAATATCCTGGGACTAACACAGCTACAACACTGCAAACAATGTACTGGTTGATAGGGATGTGAGTTTGGGTGAGAGTTTTAATTTGTAAAGAGATGGCTAGAGACAGAGACCAGCACAGAAAAGAGGAAGCAATTTAAATAAAACAGGAAGGATTATTAGGTAATGAAAAATATTAAAGTGAAGAAGAAGTGGGCTAAATATCCAATAAGTCTGACGATGGCCACACTAGCAAAGGGTCAAGTTCTGCAGTCTTTTACCAACCAAAATTCTCACTAAAGTCAACAGGAGTTTTGCTCAGTGAAGGAATGCAGAATTTGGCTCAAAGTTTTAACTGCCTGTAATATACAATACAAATTAAAACATTATATAAAATAGAAAGAGTAAAGGAATATGTACATAGATGAGAATTCAGGACCAGGACCATGATTAAAATGGACTGAATATCAGGAGAGGCTAAATACAGAATCATAGATAGAGGGCCAACCCCCACCCAGACCATTAACTCATTTAGTCTAATCCCATGCATTTTACAGGACCACTCACTACAGTATTTCCACTAGCACTAAGGAATCTAAACTGTTTAGAATTCAAAGACTGAGTAGAAAACAGCTGGAGAGGAGTAAGGCACTCATCCAATCCTGAAGTGATCTCTGCATAGATGCAGACTTCAACAGGACTCCATATGGGTGTGGGGGTCTTACCACTGGGAGGTCACTGCAGGCTCCGGATCTAAAAAGGAAGATTATAAAGGAAAAAGGGGGCACAATCATTATGCCCTAAAATTAAAGACAACAAAGGGAGCACACTTTTTAAGGTATGACTCAGACTTGAATTGCTTGATTAGAAGGAGCCACGAAGCTGAGGAGGTAGATGGATTCTAAAAAGTTTGGGAAAAGGCATAACTAGCAGTAATGGGAGATTGCAGCTCCTGGTCATAGAGTGAAAAGTATACATCTAGCAAAATGTTTCTTGCCATGGCATGGGACTGCTTCCTTCCATACTATGCAAAAGGGGAAATCAGAAAGGAAGAAATTCATTACTTGGTTTTGAATTAAAGAAAAGACTTAATTTAGTACGTGTACAGTAAATGGGACAGAATGTGAGCATTCAGTAATGATAATGTCATCTGTTAGCACTTGGAGGACCCAAAAGAAATGGAAGCGTAGATGCTGAGTTTCAGCAAGAGATGTACCTTTACATCCGAATCTGGGACGAAATCCTGGGCCCACTGAAGTCAATGGGAATTTTGCCATTGACTTCAATGGGCCCAGGATTTCACTCCTGATCTTCCCTATAGTTCTGGATCCAATGTTGTGGTTCAGGCTTCTCTTTTGTTCCAGCACAATGAACAAAAGAAGAAGAGAAAAAGCATGGAATTAAATGGAATGGGATAATAGAACAACAATTAGGAAGTTAATAAGAAGGGAATCAGACAGGCATCAAGGATAAAACAATGCATTGTCGAAGTTTGTGGGAACCAGCCAGTAAAAAAAGGGTAAGAATATAAGAAAAAGTCAATGAAAGTAAAATCCTACTTTCAGATCTACAATCCAGATCTCTTGTGTGTATTTTGCACTCAATTCCTATCCATTGACATGAATGGGAGTTTGCAGGGATCAAGCTCATATACTCAACAGAGATATGCACATATACAATAAATGTATGCATTACGGTTCAAGGAATAATATGAAATACAGATGTGGAGGAAGATTAAGGTCAGAAAATGTAACTATAGAAGGTCGTTGCAGAAGTAAAGAATAACAAAAAGAAAAGACACTTCAAGAGGATTAACAAAAATAAGAGATCAGTGAAGGGGAGACCATAGATCCTCTAAAAGGTACCAAAAGTAGTTTTACCATGAGAATGAGGTGCAAGTATATTCTTGAATCGTTACTTAGATTGTAAATCTCTTTGGGGCAGGGACCATCTTCTTCTTTTCTTTTACAGTGCTTAGCACTCTCGGGTCCTGGTCTATGTATGGCTCAGGCTCCCAGGCACTACGGCAATACAAATAATGAATAATAATTCTATGCACCACTGCTACCGTGGTGGAGCTGGGTCAGTGTTAGCCATGGAGAGAAATGTTCAAAAATGAAGGGCAGTGTGTGTGGCTCAATCCCATTGCACCATGCTAACAAAGCTGCGCCTAGACCAATCAGGTTTAAACCATACATACTTACTCTAAAGATACAGGGAATATCTTTTCGATTTGCATGGATGACATCAGAGGCCAAGACAGAACTCACTGAGAATTCTTCATCCCTTAGAGAGACAACAAATATCATTTAGAAGGGAGTATGAGCCTGACATTTCACTTGTGCTTGCACAGTAAAAGTAGAGCTATTATCTTAAGCACACAATAATGTAGCACCCAGACCTAATTTTTAAAATAGCTTGATTTTCCATCCGCCAGTCAGTATCAGCAGAAATAACTTACAAGTGTGTTGTAACCAATTTTTGACTACACAAATGTTCACAGAGATAAATCTACCCAGCTGTTCTGCATTAGGTTTCTACTTAGGTTAAAAAAAGCCAACAAAACCCCCAATTTCCCCCTTCCCGTAACCCTGGACTGTTGGTGTCAGAACAAACTCTTGGGTATAGAGATATAAGAACACACTGGGTATTTGTACAGCAACGCACACACTGGATATTTGTACAGCAGGAGAGACAAAACTTCAGCTACAGCCAGGAATCACTATCAGTTGTTATAACCACATTTGGTTAATAAGAACAACAACAAAAGGTTTATATAGCTCCCTGGCTGAGACCCTGTGTGGTACGTTTTATACCAGAACAAATTTGTATGATGTCTTAACTAGAAGTGTTCAATAGCAATGAAGTTTACTGGAAAACAAGCTTCAGTGTAAAATATTACTCAGGGATACAGAACCTTCCTGGAGGTAACCTTCATTCCAAGGAACTCAAAGTGAAGAATTTGCTGTCTCTGGTTTTCCACAGAAAACCCCACTCAGCACTAAACAGCTTACCTCATGTCAATAACCTGACTCACTACCACGCTGGGCTGGGATGCTTTTCCTTCTGCTATATCATACAGGAAGAGTTTGAAATCACAGACCACAGCCAGCGCTCTCTGCCAACCTTTCTTTACTCCAGCTGGTTTAGGAACCTATAGTCAAATAAATAGCACTGATCAGCTTTTCATTAATTTGTGTTTTCAAAAGAGCATAATGCAAGTATTGGGCCTGTCAGTGACAATGAAGAGTAGCATCAGTAATAGAAGAAGTGTACAGTGAAAGAAATGAGAGCCAGCTCAGCAGCCTGTCCAAGTGTCAGATGTGAGCGCTAAACCTGTAATGCCATGGGTTCTGTCCCTAGCTCACCCTTCTACACCCATAAACTCATAACAAAGGAACAGAGGGATTGATACAAGAAAAAACAGAATCTTGTACATCTCTAGTTCACCTGCTGGAATCCTGCCCGATAGATAGTGAGATAACATTTGACAGCTGTTGGGTGATCTCAGTACAATGCCCATGAACCTTAGAAGAAACCACCACCACAGCTGACACTAGTCGCAATAGAAGGGCCCAAAGATTGACTGGACTTGTAGACTGAACTAGCCTCTTACTCTATAAGCAGTCCCTCCAAGACAGGTTCAAAATACATTGGCACAGCAGAATGAGAGGAGCTCGGTTGCCACTACCAATGCTATAACTGTTCTGTGAATAATCAGAGGTCTTCAGTCTCCAAGGCTGTAACTTTAAAACAAAACAATATACAATAAAACAATTCAGAGCTAGACTTTAATTTCCTGACAGATCGTGACAACAGCAAAGTTAACACCAAGCTACCCATTCCAGTTTCATGATACTTACTCGGACATGACCTTCGTATGCAGTTCCTATGCCTTTCTGTGGATCTATCCCCAGAGGGCCTTTGGTCTGTTCAGGAGGGATTGGGCACACTGCTGGGGCCTTGTCTGCACAGGTCACATGGCATGAGAATCCACATACTTATCAGGGGAGAAAAAAGGTAGTTAATGTTTCATATAAAAATCTCCTCTCTTTTGTAATGTAAAAGCTGTGGTAATAATACATGGAAAGCAGATTCTCCCTCTATTGAAGTGTACTCCATTGCCAATAACTAAATTATTTCAATAAAACTTGCTATACTGAAAGAGGGGAAAGTAAAGTTACTCATAGGAGCCGTAAATACATGGCTTTAAAAAGCCAGATTCTGATACGAATTCAAACTTCTTCAAAGTTCAGAATGCCCGGTTCCAACACTCTGGTTTGGAATATAAGGGAGAAAGAGGTGTCAGTTGTGAAGTTAGGATTGAGGCACTTGCAAACTTCAGATCTATTATTTTGGTGTAAAATTGGGGTTGAGTGTCAGCTTGCTTCTCATTTTCCCCAACGTCAGGCTGTTGTCAGCACACCTGACTACTACCATGTTTCCTTGCTGCCATTTTAAATCTAGAATAAATTACTAAACTGTCTTCAACTATCAACCATAACATTCTAAATACACCTCTACCTCGATATAACACTGTCCTCGAGAGCCAAAAAAATCTTACCGCGTTATAGGTGAAACCGTGTTATATCAAACTTGCTTTGATCCATCGGAGTGCGCAGCCCCTCCCCCCCCCAGAGCGATGCTTTACCGTGTAATATCCGAATTCGTGTTATATCGGGTCATGCTATATTGGGGTAGAGGTGTAATTCACACCATGTCATTTCCCCAGTTACACAGTTTACTGTAGAATCCTGTGTGTGAGATGCCCAGGATGCTTAGCCCCCACTGTTATAGGTTGCAAGATGAAGAACACAACATGTGAGTTAAACATTAGAATTATGGAATGCATTAATTCAACATCATAACACTGCTTGTGTAGTTTGCATAAAGACTCTAGGCACTTCAGCTCCCATTTACTCTTGTCACACTCACCTTCACAAGTGCAGCCCTGTCTTATTAAACCAACCATCAGAGATGTACATTGATTGCATTTTGTAGGGGTATTAAAAGATTTCACTACAAACTGGTGGGCCTTAGGCTGTAAAACAAATGGACACAGATGTTAATTTCTGGTAACATTTTTCACAAAGAACAATTATTTTTTCACAGACATACCATACATAAAAGAGCATACATGTGGTCTTGAAAGCTCAACTTATGTTTATTAAAAACAAGAGCTGTGTACATGACTCCTGGGCTGAAAATTTACCTTGCAGCCCTTATCAGGTCTTAAAACAGCTCAATTTTTATGGATTGCTGCTATCACCCTCTGTAAACTAACTATTGAAACTTGGACCATGTCCCAGCATACGAATTTGCAGCCACTGTTGAAAGGAAGGCTGTCAAGGTCAGTAGTCTATAAATTGTCCCCTGTTGCAATAGTATCCTGCAGAAGTTGCAGGCAAACATTTTTTTTTTTTTTTTTTTTGGAAATGCTGGTCATAGAAGCTTTATGTTAAGGGAAATGGGCCTGAGCTGGAAGAGGGAAGTTATATGTGAGTGGGTCACTATAGTTTAAAATTCTGACTTAAATACTGGAATGGGTGATATAGTTCAGTTTTACAGAGCTAGTCATGGGTGGTTTCATAACATCAATGGTAAAATATTTAAGGTAAGAGACAACATAAGGCTGATTTTGAAGGGAGTTCCCTTCTCCGGGACTCCTGGGAACATGCACTGTCTGAACCAATGTATATATTCCTTTCCTCCTCAGGGTGAACATGCTGCCACAAAGATAGCAGAGACAAATGACTGTGTCTGTGTGATGAGTCTGTTTTGATTCATAAAAGGTTCTCCACGATGCCCAGGAAGCTGCCTCACATATTTCCTAAAATATGGAGATATCCCTATCTCATAGAACTGGAAGGGACCATGAAAGGTCATTGAGTCCAGCCCCCTGCCTTCACTAGCAGGACCAAGTACTGATTTTGCCCCAGATCCCTAAGTGACCCCTTCAAGGACTGAACTCACAACCCTGGGTTTAGCAGGCCAATGCTCAAACCACTGAGCTATCCCTCCCCCTCCTGTAGATAGATTATTCCCACTCTGCCCAGGAAGAGAGTCTCCTTTAGAGGAGTAGATTGTGGTGGGAAAGGGAACAGAACGTTTTCCTACTGTACATTTCCCAAATGCAAAATATCACCATCCATCTGTGTAATGTCTAGGATTTGAGAAAGGGGGACCTTTGTTGAATATTTTTTGATGGCTAGGAATATTATAGTTTAGCTAGCTGTTTAAGATATTTGCCAATTAAAGACTCTGACTGCATCCATCTTTATGACACAGCCTGTTTGGTTCATGTGCAGAGAGTTTTCTGACTACAGACTGAAACTGATGAGAAAATAAGTCCCATTTTAGAAAGCTTGTGGCTGAGCCTAATGTAAGATGACCCTTTAGGCAGCTCCAAGGACAGAAGACCACTTATTATTTAGTGCAGTGATGAACTGCTCACAAAAACAGGCTAATTTTCCAGGAAAAAAAGCTTGTTTCACAAGATTTCACAGGTTCAAAAAGGTTTTACTAAGAAACTTAAAACTGGCACTCGAATACAGGAATGAAGTAACAGTCTCCTAGCAGGAGCTTTGGTAAATCTTGTTGCTATATTGTGGTTACCTCTGTTTCCCATCTGTGTATAAAATGCTGACATAGCCACTGGAGGAAACATGCATTTCTTTTCTCTAATATTTCCATATGGGTAAACTTCTATCAACCATTTCAGAAATACAGCTAACAGAGATAGGGTAACATTTTCAAATGGGACTTAGGACCCTAAGTCATTCAGCCACTTTTGAAAATTTTACCCTGCGAGTCTTTCCTTTCAAAACTGTCCATACAAACTCTTCTATCCTTGCTTGAATACATGAAACTATTCAGCCAAGGGTGAAATTAATTCCACTGGCTGGCATAAAGTCCAAATAGAGTCTCTGTGCAAGTGGAGTGCGCGAAAGTTGGAGAACTGGAATTCATTCTCTCAATCAGAGTCAGAGTGGGGGCTGACTGTGCCACCGTGTGCTGGTCCAAAAGATACTGAGATTCCTGGATCTGCATAGTCAAATCCGTATCTCCTCCACTCAAATAAGGAACTTCTATGTTGGGGCCTACATTGGTCAGTGAAGTCAGTTTCGTAGCATGCAGGGGGTATCTAAGCACCCCTGCACAGCTGTTCAGTCAACAACCCCCCAGCACAGTCCCTATGCAGTGGTTAAGTGGTAGGGAGCTTCTTGAACTATCATTCCTTACCAGTAGTGAATTTTATCCCCAAATCTTCATCTCTCAGTCACTTCCAGCAGAAGCTGAAAGCTTCTCATGCTGAGTGCCAAAGACACAGAAAGGGAGAATCTTCCCCTCAATTCTCTCTGTCATTTATTTTCCTCCATTATCTTCTAGCTCCATAATCTCCCTCTGTTCTTTTTAAATGGCCCAACTTGGCACTTTTGCTGTGACCAGATATGCAGCGCAAACGATCAACTCCATGTACTCTTGCATTAGGCAATCAACTCCAATCTTCTGCATCTTGTTGTCCAGGGATTGGGGCCTTGAGTCTCCCAAACAGCAAGGAGTTTAATTTATCACAAACCACCTAGGCAACTCTAAGAAAAAAATTCTGATAAACAAGTTTCCTGAAGCCACTGTTTAGGAATGAAATGTGTCCCCCTTCGATACAGAATTTTTGAAGGTGTGACTGAGTACCTTTGGTGCAGAGAGTCCTGATCCAATATATGCTGTCCTCATGGCTGGTGTATGAACCGAGCGTGGAGGATGATCTGTAACCTGAACACAACAACCCCACAAAAAAGTAGTGAGAGGCATCAAAGGCACATTATCAAAAGATGCTTGACTAAAACAAGAAAGGCCAAAAAAACCAACAGAAAAGCAACCAAAATGGGGGACACGGACTAATATAAGAAAAAAATCAGCAAAAATAAATCCTAAGACTCACAGCAGAAAATATCAAGAAAATGGTCTGCTACGTTAATAAAGAAAAGATTCATTCATTTAGTGTGGTTTAAAACTGCCTGGTCTGTACTGAAAGAATCAGTCGTAATTTCCAACTTTAAATTTCCCCCTTCAAAAATCTACATTCTAACAAGGAGATACAGGCCACATTATTATAGTTATTTAATATTTTGCCCTAATATGGTTGCGAAAGTGATTCAGAATGAGTCATTAAACAAGACTACAGTATAATGTAATTTTTAGCACAGACTTTTTAAATATATACCATGACTAAAGAGGAGTTATTAAAAGAGACAGTATGCACTGAACAATTCATTCCCTGCGTACTCCCCAATCAGATGTATCCCGGTGAAATTTAACTTGCTCTAAAGTGGAAATTCCCTGCGGTGCAGAGAACTCATGTTTAAAGGCTTAAAATGGTGCATAGTCCTTGCATGGGGCTCTCTGCATTTGATTGAATTTCAGCCTAAACAGAAGGACAAACTCTGTTTGCAGCAGTCATTTCTGTACAGAACAAACTCTTAGTTTGTAAGTAAAACATCAAAGCATCAGCACTGAGATTACCTCAATTGGTTCAATGTCACTAGCTGTGGAAGGAGACCTAGATCTTGAATGGAGGTGAGACTTGATATCTTCATCCCGCGAAGGAGTATTAGACAATGTAAAGTTCTCAACTGAATCAATCTATGGAAACATGACAGGGAAAAACAATTTAAAAAATCACTTTTAATAATTCACTGTTCTTCTCAAACTTCAGCTGCACTATTCACATACTTAAAGAAAAGTATGTCCCTAAGCATTTGCAAGTTCAGGACCTTAACTAGTTCTTGATGAGGCTGACTATGCAGCCCTTTCAAAGGCGAAATTAGGATATTTTCAAACACTACTCTTTTTGGTCCTACTCCTATAATGGGATTTGCTCGTGTGGGCCCTATACATTTGAAATCCAATTTACAGCAGTGGGATGCTGCACAGATACAGGGAATCCGAGTGCAGGACAGGGGCTCTAAATGGAAAGAAGAGCTGAATGTTTAAAATTGGAAAATCATCTGAAAAGAAAAAATGCAGCTTTTCTAAAGAAACACGTTTTAGACAAAGATGGATGAAAAGTTTGCAATAAAGTACATTCTAGAATATTTCCCTTCTGATGATTCTTCAGGTTCTAATTATTCACAGTATTTTGAAAGACAATACAACACATTTGTCTGTTACGGCAAACACTTCTAAATTATATGAAAAAAATCCTTTGCCAAGTACATTTAGTAACTTACTACAAAATTGCTAAATACTATGTTTAACAATCAGAGGAAAAAGACAGAGCAAACTACAAATTTCCTTTGCTAGGGAAACCACTGTTTCTACAGAAATGGCTGTTTTTTGAGGACATAGGTCTATATCATTTGAACTGCAGGAAAGTAAAGCCATCCTGAGTATAGATGCAGCTAGTGCAGGGGGGCTTTTTTATCCTTAATATTGTATGAGCTACTGACACTCAATCCTAACTGAGCTACCAAGGTTTTCTAAGGAGATGATTCTACTGCCACAGGGCACAGAGGCAAGACTACATCTCTCCATTGTGTAGTATTGGACCTTAGTCAATTTACCTGAAAATCCTGGACAGAAGCAAGTCCTCACTGAAAAATGAAGGTTACTGACCAGTACTCAGAGTTAGTCAAGATGGCACTGCATATTCACACTTACGGGTACTGCACCACCTTGAGGTCCTTGCAGTAGAACCATCTTCTAGCAGTGTCAGCTAGAGCGTTCTTGTGCCACCTAGGATGAGGCTATGTCAGGGGCTGAGTGCCCTCCCCACCTCAGTTTCTTCCACTGCAAAGCCAGAGACCTGGAAAACAAGGACTCTGACAAAGAGGGGAAGGCCGGTGGCAAGTGTGAATATGCAGAGCCATTTCAAAGAACTCTGATTACTGGTAAGTAACCTTCATTTCTTCTTCGAGTGGTTCTGCATATTCTCACTTATGGGACAGACTAATAAGCAGTGCTGAAACAAACCTGCAGGCAGGAACAGAGGCCTACTTGAATTGAGACTGAAGCACTCTCTTGCCAAATCCTATGTGGGCCCTAGAAACCAAGTCCAGAGCATTGTGCTTGGTGAAAGTATGCACCAAAATCCCAGGTTGCAGCTTTGTAGATTTTAACAACTGGCCCCTGCCTAAGACAGGTGAAGAATGTAGCCACAGCTCTAGTGGAATGCACTTGAAATGCAGCAGGTATGGGGACTTTTGCTTTTGTATAGCATTCAGCAGTGTATTGTTTAATCCACCGAGAAATAGTCTGGGAAGAAACCATACGTCTCATGTGGCTTTTGGCATAAGGCACAAACAATCTGAAAGATTTATGAAAACTTTTAGTCCTCTCCAGATAATAGGTGAGGGCCCTTCTGGCATCCAAAGCACATATGACAGATTCTCCTTTATCAGAGTGCGGCTTAGGGGGAAACAACTGGCATTGTCTGACTGATCTGAAAAATCAGACACCACCTTATGTAAAAATCTAGGATCAGATCTGAGAACAACCCTGCCCTTAGGGAAACAAGTGAAGGGTGCATCAGCTACAAGGCATTCAATTCACATACTCTCCTGACTGACATGATAGCTATAATAAAAGCTGTTATTTAAGTACTGTATATTAAGTATTCCAGAACACAAAGCCGATATAGGAGTCAGAATCTCCCTTCATCCATGCCTGAAATCTGGACCACTTTAGTTGGTAACGGTTTCTCGTAGATTGTTTTCTAGTTAACTAGTATGTCCTGCACAGGTGGAGAACACAAGTGCTCAAGAGCAGACTGAGTCGAAGTCAGATCGCTCACACTATTTCACTCTGGTGAAGAGTCTGTGGCTCTGGATGAAAGATCCTATGTCCTGCTGGGATAGGAGCTCTGGGGATAGTGGCAGATGCATGAAAACTCAGCCACACAGTTGAGATCAGTCAACCACTGATGACATGGCCTAGCCGGGCCAATCAGTATCATCCTTGCCCTGTCCTGACATACTATCCTTACTACCTTCTGGATCAATGGAAGGTGTGTGCAGGGGGTGGAGGGAAGTGGACCTTTCCCAGTGTAGAAGGAAGGCATCTGACAAAAACTGACTGTCCCAGCATGCTCTGGAACAGAAGAGGTGACATGTTTTGTTGTCTGGTTGCAAACAGGTCTATGTCTGGTTGACCACAGCTGGAAAATAGTCTCAACCAATTGATCCTTTAGGGACCATTTGTGCACTGGGGAGTTGTCTCTGCTGAGATGATCCGCAAGTACATTGTTTTCCCCTGCTGGATGCAGAGCCACAGGATAAATGTTGTGACACATACACAAATTTTACAGACTTATCTTTGAACACAGAAAATCAGAATGAGCACCCCCTGGCTTGTTGACGTAATTCATTGCTGATGTATTTCCTCTAACCACTTACACAACCTTCTCCTGCAGGTGATGGAGAAATGATTTGAGAGCCAGAGGAACAGCTCTTAATTCCAATACATTGATGTGCAGAGTTTTCTCCTGACCAGACCAGTACCCTCGACTGACACATGTCAGAGACAACTATCTCTCGGTCTCTCTTCTGGAACCAGGGCAGTGGTGTCTAACCATATGGTCCTTGGATTGGCCATGTGCAGCCTCAGAGGCTTTTCTGAGGGGGCCTCAGGAATTGGATCTGATCCCAGTCAGGGGTGCAGCTTCTTGGAACACTTCAGTTCTTTGCTGGTGGGAGCAACGGGCTAAGACTAGCCTTTTTGACTCTGGACCAGAGGGTGACTTGGAACTACAGGGTCTGGCCTTGAGGGCTTCCTCCCTGAGAAGGAGCTGCAGGCGAGCCTCCCTATACTGTTGGGCTCTGAGAGAAGAGGCCTTCAGATCGAACTATCAGAAGGTGAATATCCTTGTCCCAGGCACCTGAGGCACAAAGCGTGGTCGTCGGGTGCTCGGAAGACAGCTGAACAGGAAAGCCACCTTTTAAAACCTGCCTTTTTCTGCTTCTTCAGTTCTGCCATAACACGGAACTGAAAAAGAATCACTAACTGATTAAACTAATAGCTAACACTATCTATCAAAGAAGAAAGATGCTCTGGCTCTGAAGAAACCAGAGCAGGTCACATCTATTTGTGGCATGCAGTTGGAAGGAACTGAGGTGATGAGGGTGGCCCACCCCCTATACAGCCTTGCCCTCAGGGGGCATGATGCTGAGGGGAGGCGCAAGAGCTTTCTAGCTGACACTGCTAGAAAATGGTTCTACCTCAAGGCACCACAAGGTTGTGCAGTACCCTTAAGTGGGAATATGCAGAGCCACTCGAAGAACAAGATGTGTCCACTGAGTTGAACTTTCCTGTATAAATATATTTTTAAAAAGTAGACTGACTAAGTAGCTGCTTTTCTCTCTGTTAGCAACTAAACTACTATAAATAATGGGGAGACCAAGGATGTTTGCAATAGGCTAGATTGATGACTGTCTTTTCTACAGAAATGTTATCAAACGTCACAATATTCCCATCTTTCCACCAAATAATGCCTTGCTAGGTCAGTTGGGAATGGCCATCCTGGTAATCAAAAAAATAACTGCCCAGCAACAATATGAAAACTATAAACACCCCAGTGATGGCTTTTCTCCATTGTTATTGATGGAGTACCACAAACTACATAACCCTTCAGGAAACATGTTACATTTCCAAGCTGCCCTTCTTGAACATGCATAAATGGTCCTTTCCATCTAAAAATATATTCACAGTAGTGAACAGGTGTAATCGTAGAATTTTTTAAAAACTAGTATGAGGGACTGTTCTGGTTTGTAATTTTTACAAATGCTTCAAACTGTTTTAGAGAACTATTGGTGGAGAATGTTCTTCATCTTAAAAATACCCCTCAAGATGGATAAAGGTTTCTACCAGTTATGATGCATGCATTCTCTTTCCACATTGAAAAGTAAAAATTCCTACTTACCAATATACCTGTTCGCTACACGTAGAAAATATGTTTCAAGCATTATGGCAATAATTAGCAGTAAGCAAACTTTTTTGTGCTCAGATTTACCAGGTGCAAATTATAACTCCAAATCTTCACTGATGTCAGAAACTAACGATGCCTTTAAGTAATAATATCCCCAACCATATGGCAGTGGTGCTATAGGCATTTTCAATTATTTTGCAAAATTTAAATATGAAATTGCTTGGGTCTCACTCAAAATCCCTACCACTGACATTTAAGAACAAAACAAAAACAAACAAAAAACCCAACAATTAATTGTAAGAGAAATTTCTATAGCAAGAGACAGAAATGCCATCCTTCTTGTAGTTACATTTGGAGATCTAATCTGGAATTTCATAAATATTTAAAAATATTCAGAAAAAAAGGAATATCTGCTGAAGAGATAAGGTTATCTTGCAACCTAATATTTGCATACAGAAGAACATCTTCAAGGTACATCCTTAAAAGATAAACCATTTGCCACCAATGTAGCAGAAGTTAAGAAACTTTTCTGGAAAGGTCTACATAATTTTGTATTTAGGACGTTATCTACTCTGTTAAAAGAAACTTATGGCCTGATCCAGCACTATGGAAAGTCAATTGGAGTTTTGCTATTAACTTTAATAGTGTAAACGCAGGGCCTTAGTTTGTTGGATGCTGCAGTATTTCCAAAGTTTAGTTCCAAACAAAGTGGATTTAGGGCTTGTCTATCTGATGCAGCAATGCGCACAGCAGGAGGGTATATTCTAAAGCACAACAACGTATTGTGCACTAACTGGCCTGCATAGAACCTGTGGGTACAAACTAAAAGTTCCCTCCTGTGCTGAAACAGGACTAAGTTAAAATACACTAGGGAACTTTTAGTGCATACCAGAAGGGTCCACATGGGCCTGTTACTGCAATATAAAATTCACGCTCTTGTAATGTATATTTCCACATCGTGTAGACAAGCTCTTAGTAATGTCTAGGTCCTAAACTGGCCACATTAAAATTCTTCAAATTAGCCCATAAGCACTATTAACTATTAGATTATCTAAAGCATGTGTTGTATCACCCAACTGCGCAGCCCTTAATCACGCAAGCAGTCTTGATGTCTTCCACAGGATTACACACGTTTAAGGGTTGCAGGACAGAGCCCGCAGGCCCCAATTCTGCAAAGTATTTAAGTATGTATTTAAATCCATCCATATCCAACAAAGCACTTAAGTACATGCTGAACTGAGATGGACTTCTGAATCAGAGCCATAGTGCTTAAATAGTAGATATTGTACACTGTAAACGGTATTGTACACTGTAAAATACAATAACCTGTGTTTTTAACTGCAGCTAACATATTATTAATAAATTTATTATTAATTATTATTATGCTTATTATTAAAGAGAGAAAAATCATTAGCCTAATCACTGAACATTAATATAGGTGGTTTTTCAATATTCTATGTCATATATAATCACAAAGTGGTGAGAGTTCAGGACATATTCCTCTTTGTAAGGTAATGCACCTATCCCAAACACATTGTGACAATACTTTGATATGATACAATCGCGTTTGTTATATAAATGTTCAGATGTTTATAAATCCACCAAAGGCTTTAGATCAGGAGTGGGCAAACTTTTTGGCCTGAGGGCCGCATCAGGTTTCCAAAATTATATAGAGGGCCGATTAGCGGAGGCTGTGCCTCCCCAAACAGCCAGCTGTGGCCCAGCCCCATCCCCTATCCGACCCCTCCTACTTCTTGCCCCCTGACGGCCCCACTGGGACTCCTGTCCCATCCAACTCCCCCCGCCCCCCGTTCCCTGTCCCCTGCCAACCCCCGGAACCCCTGTCCCTGACTGTCCCCTGCCACCCCATCCAACCCTCCTCTCATTCCTGACTGTGCCCCCCCCAGGAACCCCTGCCCCATCCAACCACCCCTTCTCCCTGACCGCCCCCAGAACCCCAGCCCCTGACTGCCCCCTGCCGCCCCATCCAACCCCTCCTCTCATTCCTGACTGTCCTCTGGGGATCAGTGCCCCATCCAACCCCCCCTTCCCTGTCCCCTGACCGCCCCCGGAACCCCAGCCCCTGACTGCCCCCCGCCGCACCATCCAAGCCCCCCTCTCCTTCCTGACTGCCCCCTGGAAACCCCTGCCTCCATTCAACCCCCCTGTTCCCCACCCCTGCCCCGACCCCTATCCACGTCCCTGCACCCTGACCACCACCCCGAACTCCCCTGCTCTCTATCCAACCCCCCTTGCCCCCTTACCGTACTGCCTGGATCACCGGTGGCACTACAGCTGCTCCGCCCAGAGCACCAGGACAGGCAGCTGCGCCGCCCGGCTGGAGCCAGCCACACCACCGCACAGCACAGAGCACTGGGTCAGGCCCCAGCTCTGCAGCAGTGCTGCTCCAGGAACTCGCAGTCCCGCTGCCCAGAGCACTGCGCCAGTGGCGGAGCGAGCTGAGGCTGTGGGGGAGGGGGAACAGCAGGGGAGGGGCTGGGGGCGAGCCTTCTGGGGCAGGAGCTCAGGGGCTGGGCAGGAAGGTCCCGCGGGCCGTAGTTTGCCCACTTCTGCTTTAGATGCACCTCCGAGGTAGAAGAAATTTAGCATCATATATTATCATGGATATGAGTTTCTGCTTCTACTAGTTACTACAATTTACTTAAATTACCTGCTTAGAATTCTATTTTTTTTAAAAAAGAAAACATCTCTGGGCCATGATAGTTCCAAAATATGCCCCTGACTGCCAAACTTCTGCTTTCTATGAGAAATTCCTGTAAAATACCTCCCAAGCTCTTGCAATGGAAGCAAAGAGGCTCTCATTTGAATCCTGCTCATCCACCTGTGTTGCTATCTGATCAGTTTTCACAATGAGCTTTAGTGACTTTCCCTTTTGCATCAAAAAAGAATAAAACCCAAAGCCCCATCTTCAGTTACTGTGGTATTCTGGTCACAGAAATATTACCAAACAAAACATTCCTAAAGCTTTGAACTCATAGCTTGAAAACAACAAATAGCACAGCAGCAGCAGCAGCAGCAGCGGTAACAGCAGCACAAGACATGCAGTAAGATAAATACACAAGCCATAAATAGTCAACATAGGACAGTCTACATTAAACAAAGGCATGTACACCACAGGCAAAAATAAAAGGCCACACAGAGTAAGACAGCATCTTACACGTCTGCCTTTGTTAGCTGGAATACAGGAAGGCGAGCGCTTCAACAAAGAAAGGAGGAAAATGCGTTACAAAACTTAAAACAAGGGCACACACGCTAGCTCAGAATTTGTCACTATGTTAATAGACAAACAGTAGACATGCACAAATATATTTTAAAAAATAAATATTTCTAAGACAAATATTTTGTACATATTTTGGAGATGTACTCATAAGGGGGAACAACACGAGGAAAAAACATAGGAAAGAAAGTTATTTCAAATCCTGTAACTTTGCAGCAGACAATAATGCTCTACTGTGTACACTACATTAGACCACATATGCATGACTTCCACAATAAATATCTTTACCATCAGTAAAAGATGGATAGTTTCTTCTCTTGAAGGCCCAATGTGTTCAGTTTAAAATACCATTAAGAACCATAATTCTTCAAAACCTAAGGAATTATCAATGTGTGGGTGCAGCCAGGGTTCTCACTACAGAATGCGGCAAAGAGCTATTAAGTAATTAACTATGAAAGTTGTGGATCCAGTTCATACAGTGGAGGCTTATGAGGGCCAGATTCAATGTTCCATGTGTGGCAGTCCAACTGAAGCCAAAGGGTATTTTAAGCAAGGATTGATAGAAGGATAGGACCTGAAACAGCAGCTTCAGTCACTCAGGAGGCAGACACATTTCATTTACAATTATTTAAGAATGAAAAAAATATCTGTTCCAATAAGTAGGGCAAATGTTTGCTAGGGCCACGGTAGGTTCCACTTAATATGAAATATAAAAATGATCACAATCATTACCCTTAAAATATAACCCAAGTTGCTATTTCATATGGGGAGGGGCATAGTGAATCATCAGCACAGTGAGATGTTTCTCTTCCTCCTGAAGCATCTGCAGGCTCCAGTCATAGGCAGCTGGAGCGCAGACATCTATTTTTATTTTTCTCCAACAGAACTAGGGAAATTATAGTCTTCCTAGTTGATACAATTAGAATAAACTACAATCATTCATAGTTTGCTATAAACATTTCAATCATTTGGATGGCAGAGATTCAAGCAGAGCTCTGCCCTTGTATGTAAATAGATAATTTTAAAGCATATATTTAGTGAGTCAAATTCTGAAGTGATTTACACCCATGAAATTACATGGTCTTCAGTGGGCTTGCAAAGAGTGTAAAATGGGTGTAAAATTTAGCTCAGTATCTTGCTCTCTAAACTATTACCAGCATTTTAGGGGGAGCATGGGGTTACTGCGTGCATGGGGAGGAAATGACAGGCCATTAGCAATATCCACTGCTGGTCCTACTCAAGAGAACACCCCATGCGATATTGCAGCACCTGAAATCTCCTGAGGAACTCTAGCTAGCAGTCTTGATTGGGTAGGGGGTGATGGCAGGTGAAAGGTCTTTGGTTTTGGAACTCACACTCCTTCTTGGTTTGACAGGATCTAAATTTGATTCCCTTCAAGTCATGCTACAAAATCCTGCCATTGTTCTTCCAGGTTAATATTGTCAATCAGGGAGACTGAATGGGGGGATGGAGGCCATGTCTAGGGTGACAGTGGTATTTTCTAAGACTCCTATTTTACTTTTTAAAGTTCTGATTGATATACTGAGATAAAACTTGTTTAATAGGCCTAGAGCATGGAACCGAGCTACCTATGAATAATATATAGATATTTTTATATTTTCTGTTTAATCTTTGTAATTCAGAGATAATGTCTTAAGGGTGTTACTTGATAAATTAGATCGTGATCAATTAAATGAAAAATAGCATATTTACCTTGTGCAAATTCAAATGTCCCCCTCCAAATATATATTAACAACATCAAAACAGTTATTTAATGTATGACCCTTTTGTTGGTGGTCCTTTCCCACAGCAACCTCTATGCTATCCTCATTCATTATTCACTCACTGTAGGCAATGGAATATGAAGAGGTACCTGCTACATTCAACAGCACAAGAGGTTGGTTCTATCTGGGCATAACTGGAATGTTCAACTTCAGCAGCAATTAGTAGTTTATCATATGCATTAAAAATTAACTAGAGGGGCTAATAAAAGAGATGGTTGGAAAATGTTATGTTCATTCTATGGTGAAATCTGTTTCCATTCCAAATTAGAATGAAAAACCACAATTTCCTGCAGAACAAAAATTCTGAAAATTTTTGATTCAGAATCATCAAGATGTTTAGTTACAATAATATTGAAATATTAAATATAAATATAACATTAATGTCAATATTTTAATATAAAAGTTGAAATGATAAAGTTAAAATGAAAAATTGCAACATTATCAAAATGAAACAAGAAAGTAAAAAAAAAATGTTTTTTCAACTTTTTCCCCACTGAAAATTTTGTCAAAATCTGCATGTTCTGGCAAAATATTTAAATTCTGACAAAACTGCATTTTTTGATGGAAAACTGTTCCCCTAAATTTTTTTTTTACTAGCTCTAGCTAATAACTAGTTGGTATACAGGATAATAGCAGGTGAAATTAAGTAAATATATCTCACTTGTCTGCGATGGCTTCTATCCTCACTTGGAAAGATGGTGACTTCTTTATGCGTCTTTGCAGAGTGAGAAAGTACTCTATCTCTATGTCATCTATGTTATCCTCTGTCCCGCCTAACCACTGTTCCAAACTGTTCTCTTGTCTACTGTAGACTGAGATGAGAGAACCTCCCATTGAACTCAGCCTGAAGACCCAATGATGAATGTCTCATGTTTTGTATGTTAAGCATTAAAATGTTAACTCCTTTCAACTTTAACAATATATACAGACCAGATATCTGGAGACCTGCCAAGAACTGCAAGATCAGCATTAGGAGAAGGTTAAATCTTGGTGGACCAATCAAGACCATCTTCTAAGGCAGTGGTCACCAACCGGTAGATCATGATCAACTGGTCTATCCTGGAGCCTCTGCCAGTCGATCGTGATCTCCGGCCACTAAAAGTCTGGCGGCACAGTGGGGCTAAGGCACACTCCCTGCCTGCCCAGGCCCCACACTGCTCCCGGAAGTGTCTGGCATGTCTCTGCGGCCCCTGGGGGTGGAGGGGGGTCAGGCAGCACCACGTGCTGCTGCTGCTCCCGTCTCCCCAGCACCACCCCCCAAGCTCCCGTTGGCCACAGTTCCCAGCCAATGGGAGCTGCGGAGTCAGCACTGGGGGGGCAGGGGCAGCAGCAGTGCGTGGAGCCACCTGCCCTCCCCTCCCGGGGCCACAGAGTCAGGCTAGCTGTTTCCGGGAGCGGTGTGGGACCAGGGCAGGCAGGAAGCCTGCCTTAGGTCTGCTGCGCCACCGACCGGGAGCCGCCTGTGGTAAGCGCCTCCTGGCTAGAGCCTGAACCTCGCACCCCCTCCTGCACCCCACCCTCCCCTCCCAGAGCCCACACCCCTCATCCCCTCCTGCACCTCAACACCCTGCCCCAGGCTCAGCCCAGAGCCCCCTCCCACACTCCAAACCCCTCAGTCCCAGCCCAGAGCCTGCACCCACTCCCTCACCACAGTCCCCTGCCCCAGGACAGTGAAAATGAGCGAGGGTGGGGAAGAATGAGCGACAGAGGGAGGGGGAAATGGAGTGAGCAGGGTGGGGCCTCAGGGAAGGGGCGGGGTAGATCCTGGGTTGATCTTAAAGTCAAAAAGTGATCTTGTGCGTAAAAAGGTTGTGGAGACCACTGCTCTAAGGCAAGTTAGCCAACAGTGGAACACATACAAACTGTACTCATTTGACAGTTGACCCTGCACATGCCACAAGATCAACAGCTTGGCATTATGCAGAGTTGTTATAATGTTACAGCTGTGATGTGAACCAATGGATAACACACCCACGACTTTGCCAGAATTATGCTGGAACTATTGTAAATGATTATTTTTTCTGAAAGATGCATAACATACCTTTTCACCTGCATAGGGGAAATAATATATTTGATTTGGTTGCAGTATTTGTGAAAAATATGCAGTCTCTGCTTTAACAAATATTATTTTTTATGTATTGATGCCTTTCAGCGCTAAGTTTACAAGCCCAGCAGCAGATCTTCGTTCTCCTTCCTAAATTGGTCTAGGTCCCCTCTACAAAGGTAGGCTATATTAACTGCTCTCCCAAACATTTATTTTATTACTCTTCTAAAATGTTTTGAAGAGGGAGTGGTGTGTGTTTTAAAAGATCATGTTTCTCAGTCTATATTAAAGAGCAGGTTGAGCTGGGCAACCTTTTCATAATGCTCTCCCACCAAGTAGAATGCTTCTTTAACCCGAACATAGAAACATAAACAGTCAGGATAAAAGTTATCATGACAAAGACTGCTTTGGTGTCTCTAGGAATAAGGATATTTCTAAGATGTCAGAAAAGCAATCTTTCTGGTTTGGATAATGATAATACAGACTACGGTCTAATACTTCTAATGTGGTACCACAAACATACACTCACACAGTATGTGCTCCAACCATAGGAATAAACCATATACACAAGAAGAAATATTTCTAAGAATTTTTGTTGTGAAAAGCATATTATCAGGATAAGATTATACATTACATCCTCTTTCTTTCAACATTCTTGATGGACTCCCATTTTCAATTTTATAACGGTGTTTTTACAACACAATTAATTATACGGCATTTTAATGCAGCTGAGACCATAACCTTATATCAAACAGTGTTATAATTTAGAGTTCTATAAAGAGGGCAAAAGCTTCCTATTTTGACACAACACTTCTAACTATTTAAATCTACTAGCCTACTACTTGGGTCTGGAAAACAAATAATGCAGTCAATTTACAGCTTTTAAAATGATTTGCTAGCTAAGTTTGCCACCAACTACTGTACATATTTCAATGTTTTCCTACATTAAAAACATACATTCCAAATGACAACAAAAACAAATTTCTATACTCATTCTGGTTATGGTGAAATTTGACACAATTACCTACCCAATCAGTTTTAATAGAAAGACCATTCACTAAAAATGCAAAATCTATTATTTATTTGAGAAAACTAAAAAAAGAAACTTCAGAAGTCATCCGGACAGAGAAAAAAATCTTCAGCAAAGTGACTAATATGCATCCGAAGAAGTGGGCTATAGTCCACGAAAGCTTATGCTCTAATAAATTTGTTAGTCTCTAAGGTGCCACAAGTCCTCCTGTTCTTCTTTTTAAAAACAGTTAGTGAAAATGGGTATAATATGCAACAACATAATGAAATGAATTATATAACACCACAGATGATTTCAGAACAGTTGTCAGAGGACTGAGAGTAGGTGACAATTTAGTAGATTACCTCTGACAAATTGACAAAACTTACAGCACCCTCCCAAAATACAAAAGCATTTTGCAAAGCATAATGCAATACCTGCATTAAAGAAAGAAATATATTTCTTCAAACTGTGTATCTATATAGTATCTATCTATCTATCAAAGATATAGATATATTAGTGCAGTAGAATTCTGTGCTCTCAGATGCACTTGAAATCATACAATTCTTAAATTGACTGCATTATGTTTGAATTTTCCAGATCAATCAATCAATTTCTTTTTTTATTGAGGGATTTACTGGTTTGAAGGTCAAAGACTTACATCATCCATAAAATCAATCAATGAGGATGAAGAAGAAGAAGAAAAGGAATCCTATTTAACGAACACAGCAGTAAAGAAACAGAAAAAAATGGATGAAGAGAACTATTCTGTAAAAATAAATAATGATACAGTGTTGCAAAAACAATTAAAGAAAAACAGTAAATGACTTTAATGCCAAGTCACAATTACATCAGTTAAAGTTGTGGAGTCTTTGTTAATTGCCTTTTGGTTTCTTAGACAATTAATCCATAATCCATCCATAAAAAAAGCAGACTAATGCTTTTTCTATCCTTCACTCAATAAAAACATTTCCAAATTCTGACAGAATTTTTGTATTAAAACCAACATATGATAAATCATTAAAAGCAAATTAAATATGATCATCAGATGTGGAGATTTCATCAGAATGCAACGACTTTAGAAAATAGTGAATATGCATTAAAGAGGAGAGTAAAATTTTCAAAAATGTAACAATAATTATTTTCTTCCTTAAATTGTAGGGGTCAAATTCTGCTGTATTAAAGATAATCATGTGCATCTTCTGTTGACAGCTGTGGGAGCCATGAACACATTCTAGACCTTAAGGGTAGCATCCTGGCCTAACTGAAGTCAGTGGGAATTTGGTCATTGACTTAAATAGAGCCAGGATTTAAGCCCTAATATTTTATAGAAATTTTACATTGTTTACTTTAGATAAATAAGAGAAGGTGTGAAATATACGTTTCCATTTTACGTTTTCTCCTCCAGTTTTTCTATTTATCAGGACTTTGATCTAAAAATTGCAAAGGAATTAAACAGTTTTACTTTAGTTTTACTCTGATTTTCTTGGACACATGCATGGTACCACTGATCTCAATGGTAGTGAGTACATCCAAAGGCAGTATTTAGCCTTTGGTTTATAAATTCCTATAAAAATGAATGGAGGATATGTAATCTGTGTTAGCTAAGTATTTTTTTTTACAATGAAAGGCCATTTTAACTTCATCTTTCTTTTAGACTCTCTCATTTCACCATACATGACCTTTAAAGAGAATGGACCATGATACAACTATTCAAGAACAGGAAGAAGGCACAGTAAATCAAACAATTATCATAAATTATTATTGTAACCTAAAATGATGTTCAAAATGTAGAAGGACAATGGGATTAAAAGACAGTATTAACTCCTAAGCAAGTATCACACAACCTGCATGACAGCAAGAATAAAACATTTCCATGATTGCCAAAGACATTCAAATGGCTGCACACTTACTTCAAATTGATCCAGAGCAGAGGTAGGAGCATTCAAAAATGCCAAGAAAGAATTCTGTGAGTCTTGGTGCTTTACACCTAGAAAACAGCAGCAAGTTTTTTAAGCTACAGAAAAATGACTGTTTCATGGAGGCCCTTTGTCTTGCTGAATCTGGTTATAGGTGAATCATCTAAAATGTATTATGGACTGTCATGTCTGGTCTGCTACTCAGTACGAAAGAAGGTACCTTTTCAACACACATGTAGAGAGTATACAGCCTATGGTTAAATGTTCATTTCCCCAGATGTGTGTAATGCCAAGATGATACATTAGATATACTGCACATATGTATATAGGCTGTGTAATACACAGAAATCTAATGTGTATGCGTCCCTTTACAATATGTTAATACTGATTCACATACATGCATGTAACGTGGCTCATTTCACACCTTGTGTCAGTCGGATTTCTATATTCCAGGAGAGGTGCACCCCTGCAAGGGGGGGGGAGAGAAATGGGGTGCAGGTGGCCTTTGCACTGCTGCCCTTCTCTAGAAATTCTGCCAGAAAAAGGCAGCTTAAACTTGTGGGTGAGGTTCCAAGGGAGATATGCCAGTGTTGATTGCTAAGGAAATGTGCTGAATCAGCACTTAATCTGGGTTCCTTGACGGTACCCCACGCCCAGTCAGCACCACCCACTTTTAAGTATTTGAGGACAGTTGAGCACCTAGTGTAGGTGTTGCAGATGCTTTATAAATGCAGTTCTACTCCTGGCGGTCTTTTCACCAGGAGGAGTCTACACCCTATGAAGATACAGGGACTGGCACAACCTAGAGGTGAATCAAGCCCAGTATGTCTGATGTTTCTTCTTGACATTATTCAGGTCCTCGTAATAAGCTCTAACAGAAATAAGATGACCACAGACTATGCCTGAATTGCTGTTTCCCCAAAAGATTTGTCATTACATCTGAGCTTCTCTTCTAAAATGCTGTGTGTGTGTGTGTAAGAGAGATCTGTTACATTACAGTTCCTTCTCTAACTAGGTCTTTTGTACTGGTGACCCCTTTCAAATAGCAAGCCTTTGAGTGTGACCCCCCCTTATAAATTAAAAACACTTTTTTATATATTTAACACCATTATAAATGCTGGATGCAAAGCGGGGTTTGGGGTGGAGGCTGACAGCTCGTGACCCCCCATGTAATAACCTCGCGACCCCCAGTTTGAGAACCCCTGAACTAGGATGTCATCCTGTCCACTCCATATCTATCTCACAATGAAAAATTAAATGTTATAAGGAGGACTTTTCCTTCTAAAATATCAAATACACATTACTTCTCTATCAAAACTCCATAACCCAGACTGAATGTATTTCTCAAAGGAGTTGTCATTCTATAGAATCAGTTTTTCCCTGTGTTATTTTCTCACCCTCCCAGGTTTCAGAATATACCTATCAAGTGCACAGGATGAATCTGCTAATCTAAATTACCCCTTTTTGGAAAACAGTACTCAGGCACAGTGAGTTAATCTGCCACTATCACACAAAATGAATGCACTTGAATCCTCTGCAATGTTTATCTTTTAGTTATCAACATACTTCTACTTACAAGAGTCAGTCAAATTAAAATATAATAAACAAACTGGATTAAAGAGTGTTTCTCAGTAGTTAAATATTTAAACAGTCCACATACAATGTTATAAATTTGCTTCTGGCAAAAGGATACTAATTACTTCTGACATTTTTTTTTAATCCAGGAAATTTTCAAAGTAAGTTTTACAATCTTTTCAGAAATAGAATTAAACTCTTATCTCTATTAACACAAAAATGTAACATTGGAAAACACCAGATTTGGTAAACTATTAAATATAAATTCTTGTTTATGACTAAATACTGCAAGGCTGACTTGTTCAGCAGATTGATCATTTGTTTTTTGGGAGCATAGTACTTGTGTACTCTTCATGAAGCTATAAATTGAAGGATAAACATATGGAAAAGAAGCATCAACAAGGACAAGTTTTCAAAAGCAATAAGCTAGCCCCAAATTCCCATTTTGCATCTCCATAAATATCAAGATTATATTTATTCTGAATATCAGTGTGAAGCATCAAGATGAGCAAGTATCAGTACTATAAATAATTTCCTTTTACCAGCTAATCAGCACCTAATCTGAATATTGTGAAGTACTCTTGGGCTGTCATAACTGTCACGCTGCACTCAGAGGCCTATCTACACTAGGTGAAAAGGAGTGGTAGCAGACAACTGTTTGGAATGCCTTGAGATTGCAAACCCTATAAAATGCTTGAATCTAAGCATAACAGTTGTCCCACACATTTTTGAGTTTTGAGAAAGTTTTGTGTTCTAACAACTAGTTGCTGCACCTAAGAAAATGACACAAGATCTTTAATTCGTGTCTGCCTGAAACAGTGCAATCTGCAATTGTTTCTTTCAGCCTGGATGGTAAGACACAAATATTACAGCCAGGTCAGCTGATTCTCCTAACTCCATCTCTCAATTACTCCTGGGGTAATTCTGCGCTACTGCGTGTGCACATATTTACTAAGCCCCACAGATTTCTAATTTTTCACGCAGAAAAAGCTTCTGCCAAAATGTTGATGCAGTTCTGACTTTTGCCCACCAGAGGGCGCTAAGGCAATAGAACAAAGTTGCAACTCCCCCCAAGGAGGGAAGAGAGAGCTGCCTTCCCACTGTCAGGCCAGGTCAGGAGACAAGGGCTCATAAGGGCTAGTGGGGGAGGACAGACTGGGGTAGGAGCTGAATGGGAGTGGAGGTACAGGGACACGAGAGGTGAAGAGACACAGGGGGAAGGGAGGCAGAGCTACATAGGGACAGGGGAGTGGCTGGGTGAGGGCACAGACACACATGGGGACAGGGGAAGATGTGCCTGACTGAATGGGAGAGGCTAGGGGCCAGCCAGGGTCTGCATGGGGGAAGCTCCCTAAAAATCCCTTCTTGCCTCCCCTCTTCCCCCCCACAACAACCTGTTCCTTATTTTTCCCATCCATACCAAACAACCCTCCAAGTTCACACCCAGGCTCCTTCCCAGCAATTTACTTCCCTCTCCCTCAGCTCCTCCGTTACCCGACTCCCCCCAGGCCTTTGCTCTGCTTCTGAGGGGCGTGGGAAATACCGTTCTGTATTGTAGTTTAAATGAATTATTACTCAGAGTTCTGTATTAATATGCCAAGTAAGGAATCTGTCAAAAAAGATTTCCTGAATCTTTTTTGTTGTCTGTATTGTTACAGACATACTTGCTGACAGGTATTTTGAAATAAATGACCAAAAATAATTGAAACTGGTGTGATTATATTGTGTTATTTTGACAAATAAAATATGCAGAATTTTAAAATATTGTGTGCAGAATGTTTAATTTTTTGTTGCCGAATTTTTGGCACAGAATTCCACCAGGAGTAGAGTCTCAATGCTCCAGCTTGTATTTGGAAATTACCCAAGAGAGTCTGCTCCCAGCAACACTGGTTCAATCACAGTAAGGCAAAAACTAGTAAATCGATTCTGTCCATGGCTGCATTGCTATGTGTAAGCAGTAATCTGCTGCAGGAAAAACCACCATTAAATGTTATCAATGCCCCTGCTATTGTTTCCTCTCTTAGTGTAGATGTAGCCAGATAATTCAGAAATGGAGAGTACCGACTAACTATACTGAAGTGTAAAAACCCTTATCTACCAAAGAAAAAATGTTTATTGAATATTCTGTACTACTAAGGGTTATATAGTGGTCAATTCTATACACAAGTTGAAGTAAAAATAATTTAGTTCAAATCAAAATGACTCTCATGCTTCAAGTGCACCAAGAAAATTCCAGAATATTATATAACAGATTCGCACATAATTGCTGTGGGTACATTTTACCGTGCAATAGCTGTATTAACATTTTAGATGTCAGAATCTCTCAGCATCATGGTTCTTGCATTTATACCGCAAGATGACACTCTTAATTGATAAGATGTACCCACTACTGTGCAGTATGTTCTCATTTATTTTGACACCAGTTGCCATACCCTTTTCTGATCTAAGGTCTTCTGTCTCCTTTTTCAGTTTTTCAATTTCTGACAACAGTTCCAAGTTCTTCTTTTCTGACTCTTGAAGTTTACTTTAAAAAAAGAAAGAAAAACAAAGAAACAAAAAATACAATTATTGAGAGCCAGCACTGCAAATTCTCCCTTTTTTGGTCCATCTTTGCATGTTATTTGGACTACTGTTTGGTTAAAATCAATGCTAGCCAAGTTGCGTTGTCAAACAAAGCATGATGTCATCAAATGAAAGGCTGAGTGCAGAATTCTGTTATGACTTGTTTAGTATGGGACCTTGGAAAAAGGAGTGAATAATTGGCTTTGTTTACCCTTTAGGTTGACCCATGCCTCTAATTTATGAACAACTGTGTGAACCCATGCCCTGGGAATGAGAAGAAAAAACCACATTTAAAAATAAACATAAAACAGATCATTTCATTTGCTAATTCATTAAGTTGGTGCTGCTCAGAGACTGTACATTGAAAGTTTTTTCTGTTCAGTTATTAACAAAGGAGATCATAAAAACATTTTGGTAAAATAATGCTCAGCTTAGTTTTCTCCTTACGAATTCTCTGATTCGCAATCAAATAAATATTATTACTATACAATTCTACAATACTTTTCATCCAACGAGCTCTAAGCACTTTTCAAATGCTAGTTATTCCTCTATCTTAAGGGTTTCATACTGCTGCTTTTTAAGATAGGTAAGCTGAGGCTCAGAAAAATTGATTAGTCCCAAAACACACAATGAGTCAGTAATAGAGTCAAGCATGGAACTCCGAAGCTCTGCTCCCCAATTCTAGTCACTCGATTGCACTGCCTAAACATTCAAGGACTTTTTTCTTCTATGAACAGGTTGATCGAAAACATGAAGAGGTCCAATTTCAACTTGATGTGCACGTTTTTACTCCTTAACTGTCATATGTGTTACTGGGAACTGAGTGGCTAAATGCCTTGTACAGTGAGTTGAAGGTATACACTCATACCCATCACACACATTAAAAATAAATTTTGCCACAAATCACGACTTCTCATCTCCAACCTCCCTATCAGAACCAGCTAAGGCAGAAAATCATCACTTCTCTCTCATTTTGTGACTCACACATCAGTTCTTTATTCCATTCCCCACTACTGGTCCTTTCCATGTCTTATGTCTACTGTTTAAGTGCCTAGATACTGTACTACAGTGACAGGCATATTATGGTATAAATGCTTTATACAGAGACTTCAACAGACAGGTTCATGCACATGTCTAATCTCCTTGTTTAGAGAAAAGGAATTCAAAGGCTTCTAAAAGTTACCAGTATGATACCTTTAAAACACACCACAGGGCATTTTTTCCAGTAGGACAGCCCAGGAAACTGAAGTCCGCTACTTTCCAACAGAATAGGGGCAGCATGGATAGTGGCAGTGCACATTTCTCTTACAATGAGCTCAGTCCTGAGTTGGAGGGATCACTTTTAGGGATAAAAAAAAGCTGTTCAGCCCTCATGCTTGCTCTGTCTTTAACCTCTCTGCTCAGGCTACCAACAAAGGAAATAATCAGTACCAATTTCAGTGGTGGCTGTTGTGATGTGAGTGTTTGAACTGGACTCATGCCACCAAATTTATTTTCACAGGCTGCCAAGAAACCTTCTATGGTACCAGCATTTGGTAACTTCTAACCTTGGCTGGATTACAACTGATGACCTACAAGTGAAATGCCCCATTATTCCCAATTACTAATCCTCTGCTTTGGCCAGTTTCCCTAATCAAATAAATTTTGAAATTGAAGTGAAGCAGGGATCAGTGAAGCAGGGAAGAAAAGAATTCTTAAATCTCAATAGGCAGGCTTTATTCCTGTACAAATCAACATGCAAAAATTGATTTTGTCCATCCAATCCAATAAACTTGTCAATGGAGTAGAAAGGAATATATGTTTTGAGATAGACAAACAACAATTGCCTGTTACTCAGGCCCAAAGTTGTAAAATGTTTGTGGGAGAAATTATTTGATGTATGAAAAAGTGCCATCTGAAAGTCTAGAGAGAGAGAGCTCCAGTTTTTCATAGGACCTTTTCAGTTACTCACAGAATACAAAAGAATACGGTCTTGTTTTTAGGTACAGTTATAAGAAACGAACATACCATTCATTATCAGATTTTGACAGACAAGATATTTAACACTTATAACTAAATGTTCTCTCCCCAAAAGGTCTTTGGCAAGCTACCATAGTGAAGTTCCATCAGAACTATTCAGGCTCACCATTCTGTAGAGATGCTGGAAGCTTTAACTTTATTTAACTCATCTTGAATGGCCTGTTTGGCTCGGATTTCTGCATCAAGGGCTGACTGCAGTTCCAGCCTTGCTGACATATCCAGTTTAGCAAAGCGGCGCATCTTCCAGGGCATGTCCTATTAAAAACAAAACAAACAACCCAGAGAAAATGCAATTAATTATTAATTATTATTATTATTATTAGTAGTAGTAGTAGTCGTTGTCCTCAGCCTATTATGTTCTTGAAGTGAGAGCTCATCAGTTCAAAAAGGATTTTGGAAAGTCCCCGAATACATCATCTCTTTTTTCTCAAGTTCTACAAGAGGAAGATGACTGCCCCATGCTTTCATACTCTCACAACTTTGTGAACCATAGTCATTTACATGCATGGATTCGAATGGCAACTATGATAAGACTCACAGAAGGAAATGGCTCCTTCAAAGAGAATACTTTCCATGATGTGACAGTGCGGATCTTTTTCACCTCTGCAGTTTTATGCAAACATCTTTTCAATACATTAATACAAGATTGTCTGTAACCATCTAAACAAAATTACATATAAAATCCCATTATAGAAGAGGTGCCATTCTATTAATTAACAACAATTAAATTGTGGTGGTCACTTAATAGGAAAGAAAAGTCCCTAAACTTGCAAGATGTCATGAGACAGCCTCTTTAGATAAATTAATATTGAATGCAAAAAGTCATAATTAATTTTTTTTTTTTACAAAATGTTTTTTGGTATGTTAAGTGTGATCCTTACGGTTGCTCTTGCACCCAAACTGGAGTTCCGCAGAGCCTCTAGTTCTTCTGTCATTTTAGAGGCCAAGGCTTGTAGATACCCTCGAGCATCCTTTTCATCACTCACCCTAAGCGCAAAAAAAAAAAAAAAAAAAAATTAAATGAAGGAACTATTAATTTAAAATAAACAAGGCAACCTCACTAATTGTACAGGCTAAACCTTTTGCTACTTTGCACAGTTAAATTATACAGTATGTGCTACAAAGACAAAATGAAGATAAAGAAACCAAATATCAAAACTTAAGAAAGCAAATAATAAATATCTGTCATGACCAGCATCATCTGACCAAAATATAGATTGTAACAACGAAATGTAGCAGTTTATTTTTAGATAGCAAGTTAAAAATTAAATATGCTACCACAAATTAACAGTTAGAGCATCCAAGCAACATCAGGCTTAAAAGTTGTCTTTCTAATCCTTCTAAGATGTTATCATAACTGACTGCATTAGTGACATCAGACTCTTCCCCCAGTTCCTATTTAATAACTGTTTCTTACAGTAGTTTATTAAACAGCCTAAGTGAGATGAGAGCATCTTATTCCCTGAATTTGCCTTCTATAAAGACATGCCTTCTGGTTCTGATCATGTCAACAAGAGTCTCCAAATTTCCTGCTCTTTGAAGATAAGACCTTCACTGCATCTTCCAAAAGACAAGGTTGTATTTCAGACCCCACTCTCCACAGCCAGGTGAATCAAATTCTGTATCATCAAAGCCTACCCATGTTGTAGATAAGGAGGTCCCAGAAGGGATCAGAGCTAGTTTGTCACACCCCAACTGGTAACCCGGATGGAAAGGGCCACTGACTTTGAACATACAAATATATTTTGGCAGGAACATCTCCCAAGCAGTGGTCCCTAAATTCTGTAATGACAGTAATTTTTAGGGAAGGAGGAAATCTTGTTCCTCTATCCTACTTATCTCTCCGTTCCGCCTCATATTACTGTTTATTACATCCCAAGTATTTTGGATCTGGAGAGAGACCATGATCTAGAATGGTAAATCTGTTACCTGGCAATTTCATTTCTGTGAAATCTCTCTCAGCCATCCCATCGAAGATAAGTCCTTTGCGTACCCACACAGTGGCTTCTTCAGGGTTCATGTACATGGTTAATATGGTTGAATAAAGCATTATTGCTAAGAAGTTTAGGTTTATCCTACTAATAAGAATTTAGTGTTTCAATACTGCTTTGGAAGTACGCGTTAGGAGTGAGGAGACAGAAGGGACAAGTACCGGAGTGCCATGGACAAACCTGAACTCCCGGCAGTATTTGCAGGAATAGAGGTGCAACTCAAATATTTTAGCCTGAGAGAGAGGTCATGATCTATGACCTAAATAAAAAAACCCATGTTTTTTCCCCCCAGGTTATTTGGGGCATGCCGTACCCAAGGTGGCCTGTCCAACTCTGTTCGCCATGTCCAGTGAACACCGTCATGAATTAAGTGAGACAGTAATCATTATGAGATTTTCACATGTGGCCTTGGAGTCCCATCGGGCTTGATATCAGCAGGGTTTCCTGCACCCTTCCCTCTGCTGGCAAAGTTGTTACTGACATCTGTGGAATATAGCAACGCTCTCCGACTGAACAATCTAGCAGCTCATTCTTGCCTGTACTCCAACATCCTGAGATGTGATAAGACTTGATTGATGGGGAAACCATTTGGTTCCCATCATTTTTTTGATTTCCTTGGCAGATTGATAGTATCTGACTTCCTCTTCTGCTGCATCTGGGAAGACTTTTTCTTTGTATTCAAAACAAACTGTGATATTGACCATCAGGGCTGTCCCATCCTTGGCATATACAAGGTCTGGTTTTCTTAGTTCGCCTTCAGCAGTGTGCAGTTTTGGTTTCTGATATACAACCGACTCAAGCTTTCACATTTCTTTTACCAAAATCTCACACAATTTATTATGCCTTTTTATGTGGACATCGTCCCAAAGTATGAGATAGAGATTCATATTTAGCAGAACAGTGTCTGCATTTCATGACTGAATTGTTTTTTCCACGCTCTGGGTATTCCCTGGTGGGATCTATGTTTGCATTCAGTTTCAAAGCCATTAGGAATTGGCGTGCTGTGAAACCCTGATGATAGCTCATCCAGTCATCGCTGATCGGATCATTGCGGAAATGTTCAATTCCACTACCTTGGCATGGTGGTTCTTTCCACTGGGAGAATTCTGCATCTCTCCAGTTACAGGGATTGGGTACTTGACCCTGGGACCTGGCCTCTCCCACTCATTTAGTGTTTCATGGATGCTCTGTAGCATTCTGTTATTATCAAAGAACAGAACTGGGTCTGTTATTGCAAGTACCACTTCTACCTTCCCACTTGCTGCCAGGCACAGTTTGCTGAACTCATCCTCAATACCACTAGTCAATGCAATGCTCTGAATTGTCTCATCTATGGAGTGTGCAATTCTATGTAACTATCTTGCCTGAACAGATGGTATGAGGCTAGCAAGTCTCATCACTCCCAGTCTCCCATTTCTGGATCTGGCATAAATGAATCTTCTGCAGGTAGATGAAGCCACCAAATGATGACCCTCCTAATGCTGTCACTGAGGGAAGAGCATAGGGTTCTCTTACAATTGGTGTGGTCTGCCAGATAGATAATTTGTGGCATGGGTGAAGATTTTCAGTATGTCCAATTTTTGCGAAGGCCTGAGAAGTGCCCTGTCGATCCTCTTGAGCCACGTGTCAAGTTTATCGGATAATGCTGGTTTGGAGAACCCGATCTACAGATCAACCTTTACCCCCAAGGTATGTCTCAGACTTGCCTGGTCTTATCATGTTCAGCCCGTCTGTGTCAATCTTCTATGCATAGGCGGTGGGTGAACTCCCGCTTTGGGGACGCTAGCCCACCGGCCCACCCCTTCCACCCAAGGCCCTTTCCCCCACACGCCGGAGCCCCGAAACCCCATCCCCCTAAGAGGAGAAGCCCTGAGGGGCCCCCTGTGACTGGAGGAGTCCTGGTCCACCTGTCCGCCCCAGCTACAGTGGGCCGAGCCGCCGGCCTCCCTGACCCACCGCCCCCCATCCCCAGAGCGCCAGCCCGAGCTTCCAGCCCCCGGAGCGCCAGGCCAGCCCCAGGCTGAGCTGCCGTTCCCCCCCGCTCCTGACGACCCCCCCATCCGAGTCGCCGCCCCCACCTCCTTATCCACAACCCCCCGCCAGAACCAGGCCAGCCCCAGCGTCAGGCCGAGCCGCTCCCCCAACCTCTGGCAGCCTGCCCAGCCAAGCCATCACACCCTCCCCCCTGAGTGTTGGGTCAGCCCCAGCGCTAGGCCGAGCCGCCAGCCCCCCCACCTCTGAAGGCACTCCCCCAGCCAAGCTGCTGGCCCCCACCGACAACAGCAGGACAAGCTGCCAGCCCTCCGAGCACCAGACCCCCCCCCCGCCCCGAAGGCCCCCACCTGGCCGAGCTGCCAGACCCAGCACCTGGCCGAGCCTCCTCACTTCCCCAGTCACCAAGGAAGAGGGACGTGCCGAGTGTCATCTGTTTGAATGCCTTAAGGATTTTGTTCTATGGTATGTGGAAGAACACCTCTGTCACAGATTGCAAGTGATACGTGAGATTAAAAATACACAGATGTTAAATAATCACATTTTCTTATTTTTGTTACTAATTTAAAACAAAGAATTTAAAGACCCAGTTTGCTTGTCACTGTTTATGAAGTCTGTTTACCCTATGCATTTCCCTCAGCTCAGACAGTGAAAATGATTTCAGTGATTTGTTTTATGTTGGCTGCACTTTCTGGTTTTTAGTGTTGAAAAGTTGGGACTGCAAAAATGGTAGGAGAATGTTTAAGAGAAAGTGTTTCAGTTGAAGCTTAAATTGTTTTAAAATTTTTGTTTTTAGAAAAATCTATATTTAAGGCCAAGGTTTGAGTGGATATCATCCCTTGGATCAGAAAATAGCTTAAGTTAAAGAGGAAGATAAATATGAAATATTTACTCCAATCTAGTGCCTGCTATCCCTCTGATAACCAGTAGGTGGCAAACAGCTCACAATGATTCGACCATCTTCAACTAGTGTTGTGTGACCTCAGAAGCTCTTGAAATTGTTTTAGGCCTAATAGAGACCTGTCAAAGTCTTAATCTCCCAGGTCTCCCATTTCTTCCCGCAGTCCCTTAACAAATGTAGAGTCTCTTGGATCTACTGAATGCACCTTCTTTCTCTTTTACTAAACAATTCGATTACCAATCTTTTTTCATATATAACAATGTCCCTTTTACACTGCTTGGACCGGCAAGTCTTTTTTTTTAAATCACTTCATTTTCTTAAAAGTAAAAAAGAACAAGGGTTTGATTTATACCTATCAATCCAAGAGAATTTGGGAAAATGGAGAGAGTAAAAACTTTTGAGAGGTAAAGTTTCATTTCTTACCTCAAAAATAATACATCTGAGAAAATTTTTTCAATAGTGATATTTTAAAATTCTATTACTCTTACATTTTAAATGAATTAGCAAAACTTCTGCTGAGATTCAATTTCCATTCAAACTCCTAAAGCCTGTTCCATAATGCATGCATGTTTTCTACTGAGAACAACGGGGTTTGAGATTCAAGTAGTTGCTTTGGGACTTTTTTCCCTTTTACTTTTAACAAAATCTTTATAAGTCCTGAAAACAAGTATTAGGACTGAGTGCTTGGTTTCTAACTAATAACATCCAGACTGCACCACAAATGTCATGTAAATCTTCTAGTTATTATTTGTATTACAGTAGTATCTACACACCCCAACTGAGTCTGACACCCCATTGTGCTAGATGCTGTACAAAGAGTAGGAGACACTACCTACCTCAAGTAGCTTACAATATAGACAGACAAGATAGATCAAAGGTGAGACAAGTATTGTTCCCATTTTACAGATAGAGAACTGAAGCACCAAGAGATTAAGTGACTTGTTCAAAGTTACAAAAAATAAATAAATCTGCAGTTGAGCCAGGAACTGAACCCAGATTTTCTAAGGTTCACTCCACCTGCTTTCTCTTTGATTGAATGTGTTTTAATGAGAAATCAAAGAAGTCCTGAGCTGGGTGAACTAAACATTTTAAATACAAGCTTTACCCTTCTTCCCAGAGCATATCTTGAGTTTCAATGGGAGAAAATGAATGAAAAGTTTGGCATTCTAAAGTCTCTGGTCTCCTTCAAATACCATTTTACGAGTCCATAGGTACCTTTTAAATGAGGTAACCTGTCCCTATACTGAAAGTAAGAGGCTTAGGACAAAAGGCTTTCATTTTAATTTCAGAAGTAGAGAAAAGGCCACTTCTGATACCCTAAAGAACAGATTTACAGCAGAGAAAGTTTGCTATGTAATATTATGTGGAAGTTGACATCTAGCTTTTGTAAAAATCTTTGTACCATACCTACATTTTTCTGAAGTAGTGCATATTTTCCAGTCCTTCACCACGTACAGTGGAACCCCGATTATCCAATCTAATTGGGATCAGGGTAAGATCGGATAACCAAAAATCTGGATAAACCGGAGAATGGGTGACAGAGCTCGAGTTGTCAGCCCTGCGCATGGCAGAGCGTGGGCTGACATCAGGAGCCCCAGCTGCTCGGGGCTGATAGCTTGAGCCCTGCCACTGTCAGCCCTGGGAGGCTGGTGGTTCGGATAATATGGAGAGCTGGATAATGGAGGTTCAGATAAACAGGGTTCTACTGAATAATTACTGATAATGATGCTACAAGATTATTTGAGTAACAAACAGAAGAGCAAAGGTACAAACAGCACAAATTAAGTAGAGACATGGTGGCTGAGCACTGCTGAATGAATGTTGTTGGGTGTCCTCAGGAAGGAAAAAAGAAAAAAATTCGAAGTTGTATAGCCATTAAGAATATAAATGTAAACAGACTACCTGGGCCTCCTTACTGTTCATAGAAATGTGGAGCTGGAAGGGAACTAAAGAAGTCAAGTCCAGCCCCCCTGTGCTCTGGCAGGACCAAATAAGCCTGGACCATCACTGACAGGTATTTGTCCAATCTGTTTTTAAAAAACTCCACGATGGGATTCCATAATCTCTCTTGGAAGTCTATTCCAGCTTAACTACCGTTGTAGTCAGAATTTTTTTCCTAATACTTAATCTAAATCTCCTTTGCTGTACATTAACCCATTACTTCTTGTCCTACCTCCAGTGAACATGGAGAACAATTGAGCACAGTCCTTTTTATAACATCCCTTAACATATTTGAAGACCGTTATCATGTTCCCCCTCAGTCTTCTTTTCTCAAGACTAAACATGCCCAGTATTTTTTTTTTCATTCCATTATGCTCTATGTTCCTACGTAACTCCTGTATTTTTGGAAAGGTTATCATACCGTTTAGCAAATAGGATGTCTAACTTTGGTTCTAAAAGTGTTATAGTTTAAATACCATTGATGTTTTGTTTTCCTTAAAAAAACAAACAAACATACTTTCAGACTAGACAGTTTTCTTTGGGTCTGACCTGATTATTTGCATTCATGCCACTATCACAGATCTCAACAACAAGAGTGGTACTTCTTCAAAAAAATTAGCATAGTAAAAAAAGCCAACAGAGAAGGACAGGAGGGAGGAGAGGAGAAATAATGGCTTGCTTGATAATTATATGCAAAGGTTTTATCCATCTAAATGGTCAAGTAAAACAATACACAACTATGGCTGACTTTTCGTCCTTCACAGCTCTCAAGTGTTGGTTTATGAAGGCTTTGGATAACACGCTAATCCCCTATTGGGTTTGGTTACTCTGACCATTTAACTAGATCACCATACCTTTTGTTTTAAAAAAGCAACCCCCCAAAACTGATATTTTACTTATAATGACCGAGCTTTTTCTTCTTCTGTTTTGATTTTAACTGTACAAATAGTTCTGATCAATTCTAAAACAACAGACTCCATCTGAATGGTTTTATTGCATTTCTGGTTTCTGTAATTCTGGCATAGAGTCTACTACACTCACATTTGTATGAGAAAATTGGAAATGTGACAAAGTGTTTGAAAAGAACATCCACAGATTAGGCTGATTTGATTTTTTTAATCTCTACCTCTGTGAAAATGATGCCTTCAGAGAATATGGACCTGACGACATGGGTCCAAATTATGTATATTCATGAAACAAACTACATTGCCTGGAAAATGTCCAGAGTTCCAGGGCCCGACTTTTTTTTTGATAGGCATTGAGTGGCCATATTCAAAAACCAAAGCGTTTGTCCAAATATGGACAATAAAATTACACTGATGTCAAAACGTTGTCAACCTAACCAGGTTTCCTTAAAAAGACAATGTTTACCCATTTTTGCTCTGACGTGCAAAAAAAAAAAAGTCAGATTACTCAGCTGCTACAAGATGAGACAAAATGGTAGAAAAACAGCTTAAGAAATAACAACAAAAAATTAGTGTAAGATACTGAAATCCCCTCAAAGTGACTGAGATGTAGAAATGTTTGGATGCAAATTGCTTTCAAATAAGTTAATCATCACAATGGGCCAAAAAAGAAAAAATATTTTAAAATAAGTAATACCCAGCAAAATTTCTTTCCATTAACAGTTTAAACTCAGACTTGTATTTTCCCCTCAGTATTCTAGAAAGAGATAGGAACCATTATAAATACAACATGACAGTTTGATGACAGCATTATTGGGGGGTTCACTTCAATGAAACTTCTTACTTGTTAACCCTAAGTGCTTGAGCTTTAGGAATTGTTGCTCTCTTGTAAAATTGCACATGAATTGCACTGAGTTTGTTTTACTCTGCCACACATAAACTAGCCCACAGTAGTCAGTATTGAAGGAAAAATTATACAAATCCTCCCAGCCTCCTTAGCCCCTTTTTGGAAGAGTGAGCTAATCACATGATTCCTTTCAACATTCTCCCAAAGCCACAAGTCACATCCAATGGCTATGATTCTTTGGTGCTTAAACAGTTGCAGTTGTGAGGACAACTTTCATCTTAAGGAGGAACAAGGTTTTCTAAACTCTGAACATAAGGAAACACCCAGGAAATAACCTAGCTCAAACCTAGATAGTTGTGAGATTGCACCAAGAGAGTCTGGGTTTCCTGATGCAACACGCTAATGAAAATGCATTAGCAGCCCTACCCCACAACTGCCTTGTGACAAGGAGCTCTGCTGTGACTGGGTACTCACCACTGGATGATCTCAGTAATTTGGGCCTCCCAGTGTGCCACAGATTCCTTTTTATCTGCCAGGTCTCTCATTTCTTCTTCTAGCTGTCGGTTGTTCATACTTAGCCTCTCAAACATGGTGGTGAGCTGAAAGAGGATTTAAAAACCACATTTAATCTAAAAAGAGCTATGACTTAACCATCTTGCTCACCTACCTGATCAAGGAGTTTTGCCTCCCTGTGCCACACCACTGGGTGTCCACTTTAAAAATCTGTATCACCTATCAGAATAAACTGCATGTGACAACAAAGGCTGAAACATTTTCTTCTCATGTCCAAAGTTAAGACACCTTGAGAATTACAATCTTGTGACATTTCTGACATATCTTAGGGCTTGATCTTGCACAGTATAGGTGTGTAGTGTTGCATGTAGAAGCACAACATTAAAAGTGTTGAGCAAGACAGAGAATGCAAGAGAGTCCGATCCTGTCTTACAGCTCTGCTCTATAGCCACCAAGTTATTCCTGCTTAGTAGCAGGAGTGAGGCCTATGAGGGGAATGTACCACTGTGTCTCCTCAGACACTCCCATTCTCTGCTCACCCTAATCCCGTTTTTACCTTGCTCATTTATAGAGAGTGGGATTCATCTTGCAACTTACTACAATTCTCCAAGAGCTTTTCTACACAGAGCCGTTGCCAGTACAGCTGTGCTGGCATAGCAATGCCAACAGAGCTTCCTAAAGTTGCATAAACCAGCAGGAGTTCTTCTGCCAACATAGCTACATACCACCTTTCTGAATGGCATTAGCTATGCTAATCCAAACACTCATCTGTTATCATAGTTGTGTCTACATTGGGGATTTTGCCAGCATAGCTAATGCAGCTTGGGTGTATAATTTTTTCATACTCCAAGCTGACAGCTATGCTGGCAAAATTTTGTGATATAGACCAAGCCTAAATAGAGGAATATATCTAGTGGTTAACTTTCCTTTCCGCCATACAGGTTCTATTCACATGTGCACACCCTGCAAGATCAAGGCCATAATTGGTTTGTGTTAATATCAGGGATCAAGGACAAATTAGACTACATAATTATTTGTATAGGTCAAATTTGGACCAGAGACTATGCAGGCTTGAATCTACCATACAGTACCTGTATTTCTTTAAATACTAAATTATAACAGCAAATTGGAATGATGCAAAATTTAATCTATTTTCCCCAACATGATTATTAAATTGTATATTTATCAGTAAAACGTGTCTCCTCTATGGCCAACATCTGTAATTATATTTAAATAGGAGTCCCCTGAGCACTTTTTACAGGTCCTAATGATTTGTGATTATGAATGTTAATAGGTCTATCTAAAAAATTCACATATGTCATTTTGCAAGGCATAATGAAAATCTTTAACAGAATAAAGCAAAGTATAAAAACATCAAGGCCTCTAATCTTATAGTACTTAAAGCTACATTTATATAAAGGTCTACATTGTTATGGAAATATTCTTAGTTTGTACAGTATGGTAATTTAAAAATGTCTTCCATTATTTTTTAAAATACACATAAAAGCAACTAAAAAAATCAAGTGAACTTCTTGCTTTAGGTAACCTTTGCCAACCAGCAATGAACTGGAACAACCCAGTGAAAAATGAACATTAAAGAGATAACCTAGCTTAATTATTTTTTTGCACCAATTTTTCTTTTCCACTCATCACATGGTAATGCTAACACAGCTGCCTTGTAATTTGTAGCTTTTTAAGATCTCAAAGTAACACTTCATCTTCCAAGATAGAAATGACGAAGTCATTGCATCGTAATCTACATGCAAGTACATGTAAAGTAATCACATTATTTGTCAATTATATGGTTATTTGGGTCATGCAAGCAAATCATTATTGTTTTAATTTGGCTTAAGGAATTGTGAAGAGTTTCTGTGAAAAAGCCATAAAATCAACATAAATTATTTTTTTTAAAAAATACATTTAAAAGATCAGATAAGACTCGATTCCCTTCTCAAACCAAATGGGAGATACTCTTCTGTGTAGGATCAGTTGAACTTCTGATATATCCTATATTAGAGATTACATGTTGGTTCCAGTTACTTAAAATGGGTCTTATCCATCTCTGCTATGATCCTGTATTGTTGTCTTCATACAGGGTACTTGATGCTTGTAAAACTCTCTAGCTTCAGTCAAGCAACACTCACCTTATCAAGCTCATTTGAGAGCTTTTTGTTTTCCTCTGTTAGCAGAGTCTTCTCCCGTTCATACTTCTGTTTGAACTCTGTTTCAAACTCCTCTCTTTCACTTTGGCTAAGGTACAATATAAAATACAATAAGACGTTTCATATACTGCAAACAATCCACTATATTGTTTGATTAAATGAATACTATAATGTGTGAGTATGTAAAGGCTCTAAAAATTAATATGTACAGCAGCTGAAAGTAAAAATATTAAACATATTATTAAAAATATTAACCCCCCCTAAAATGTGAACAACATGATTATCTTCTTAGTATTAGGACAGCAAGTCAGTGTGCTTAGTGTTATCGTTAGACAAAATTAACCTTCCTTCACTGCAGGACTGCAGAGCCTCAGGAAACTAACATTTCTCAGTCTTCTTGTAAGTACTTTATTCTTTGGATAGATCTTCCAGATGCTCAGCAATTATAATTTTGCAGAATAAAAGATAGGTAAGGCATCACCACAAATTCAGACATTCACAGTTAAAGGTAAAACCTTCATATATCCTACTTTGTTAAAATGGCATTTTAATTTCCATATATCTCTGCACTTCCTGATCCCAGGCAGGATTAAAGGCAGAACTGCCAGAGATGAGACCTCGACCTAATAGCATGCCATGTGTGGAACAGTCATTGGACTGGCAGGATTAAACCAGTGATGAGAAAAACTTCTGCTTACAATATTGCCAGGCTAATTTAGCAGACCTAAAAGGCCACTCATTGACGATTCACCCATCAGTATCAGTAAGAAGAGGATGGATCAATTGACCAACGGGGACACAATCATGACTGAACTGGAGACATCAATATCAGCAGATTCTCAAGCCTGTTCAGATGCTCATTCTGTGAAAAGCCTCAGGCTAGCTCCTGCTCCCTGCTTGCCTTCTCAGGTGGGTTTTGTTCACCACAGAGGGAACACGTGTAATATAATGCTGAATTAATCAACATTATCCTAACTGAAGGAATCCCTGTGGATTTGCAGGTGAATGATGCTGCTGTGGCCTTCTCTCCCTGCTAAATGGAGCACAATTCTCTCAGTCCGTGGGATCAGAAGAAGGGTAATACAATGCAGCAAAACTACACTGCTCCTGCTCCCCACCCCACACTACCACCACCACCTCAAATCCACCCTTTTTGGATCGCCTACACTTGCAGAATTTCAGGAAAACCACTTCATAGCAATGGTAGGTAACAAGGATGTACTTTACCAGTGGGCTAATTAGGCTGTGTCACACATAAATACTAGTTCAATAAATATCTTTGTTCATCTATTCAAATGCTTAGTAGGTACTCACTAAAAAGCCAGATAAAATAATCATCAAAAACTCTGTCCTGAAGTGTGTGAATTTAATTGCAAACAGGTCAGTGTTTCAGATTATGTGATGGGGAAATTATATCCTGGTTTTACTCTGTCTCTGAGAAAGAATTTGGCAAAGAGTTATAACAGTTCTGCGAGAACATCCTTAAAAGCTGAGAGGCCGTCGGTGGCTATACTGAGCCCATTTAAGAGTATTCCTGGTTTGAATTTCCTACCCCTAATTTAAAATTCATTTAATGTTTCAACCAGACTTCGAAATATAGTACACAATATTAGGTTAAGCTCTGAAATTGTTTGTTGTTAGGCATCCTTTGAAACATAACACTTCATTCTACCAGTGTACCATATTAATTATTACTGTTTAAACTCCAATTCTGAAATCTACCACCAATCCTTTCCCAGACTAAGAGATTCCATGCATATGATGAGTAGACTGGGCAGTAGCCAGAAAAAGATTACAGCATTAGGGGAATGGATAATGAGTCTCGCTGCCATGTATGAGGAGCAGAATCAAGCCTAACTTCTCAAACAGTAGATTAACCCTTTTTTTTTTAAAGAGTTTGGCTAACTCTTTTTGTTTAGTTTTGTGTGTTTATTGTTATGATTTGTTTTGGTTCCTATGAATTTTGTCTAATATTTGCTCTGTAAAGCCTTGATCATCACAGCCACTGTGCTGATGGGTTTTTAGGATTTCTGCCAACTCCTGTTTCTGGGGAGGGGAGAAAAGGGACAGGATACGTAATTGACATGTTTTTAGTATTTGTAACTGAAGTTCTTAATTGCAATGGTGATAGTTAAGGCTGCAAGTTTGTCACGGAAGTCACAGATTCCGTGATTTTCCAGGATCTCCATGACTTCTGCAGCAGCCGGTGCAGCTGGTCTGAGGACCACCTGAACAGCTTGGGCAGCCCCTGGGCCAGCCGCACCGGCTGCTGCTGGGGCAGTCTTGGGCCACCCCCCACCCCCAAAGCAGCAAGAGTTTGGGTGTGTGTGGGAGGGGGCTCAGGGCTGAGGGTTGGGCGTGAGGGCTCAGGGGGGCTCCCCTGGAAGAGGTGACATGTCTCTCACTCAGTTCCTAGCTCCACGCGCTGCCTCTGTCCACAGGCACCACCCCTGCAGTTCCTGGCCAATGGGAGCTGTGGAGCCCGCGCTTAGGCTGGGGGCAGCACGTGGACCTAGGAGCTGAGGGAGGGACATGTCGCTGCTTCCATGTAGTCACGAGGAGCCAGGTAGGGAGTCTGCCAGGCCAGCCAACACCCCCCACTCGCACCAGCAGGGGTCCCAGGCTGCTCCCACCCCCAAGCACTCTGGGCTGCCCGCCCACAAGCATCCGTGGCACCTACCGGCCGCCCCCATAAGCACCCGTGGCACCCCCCCCTCCAAGATTTAGCCAGGGGTATATAGTACAAGTTATGGACAGGTCATGGGCCGTGAATTTTTGTTTACTGCCTGTGACCTATCCATTACTTTTACTAAAAATACCTGTGACTAAAACGTAGCCTTAGTGATAAGTCCTTATACCAGTAAATCAGACTGATCAGGGATGAGGCAAGGGAAGCAAAGGGAGGAGATAAAGAAATGTAATGGGGGAAAATGCAGCCTCAGAAATAAGAGGTAAATGGAAAGCTCCACCTACTGCCCTCAAGTATATTCTTGACAAGCCTCGAATCCCTGTCTCAGAAAAGTGATGAAATCCACTGGCATATACCTTGGGCAGGGAAGAAGATCAAAATCTCTCTCTCCCATCAACCTTTTATTCTCCTCTAAACCTTAGCTGTCTATCTGCTCACAAGCGATAGAAAGGATACACATACACTAGATTGTCTTTTATTCTCAAAATAATTGTGAATGAGCCACAATAAACCAATGTAAAATACATCTTCTAAGACATCGTGTAACCCTTAACCTCATTACTGTGATTGTGGGGGAGGGCACAAATTATTTTATCTTGCTATTTTGAAACAACAAAAAGGGACCTTGAAGTCAAACTCAAACCTCCAACATTTGACAGACCCGTGTCACACCCTATACAAAACTGACTTATAAACCTCTATGCTCTGTAGTGTAAACCATCCATTAATTCACAGGTTCAGAAGAAACTTCTCCTAAGGACAGTCTATTCCATATTGTCCAATGCAGGTTTCTTGTAGTTTCCGCTAAAATATTTGGTACGGATAATTGTCAGACACAGAATATTGGACTAGATGGAGTAGGGGTCTGATCTTGTATTCTTGTGTTCCAATGGTATAAGGCATCTGTTTCATGCCCTGGTAAATCACAAGTTATCACACCTTAGCATATTGTCATCAGTATGGAAAAAATAGCATTTTTCTCTCCCTCTGAGACCTACGCACTTGGACTACTGGTATTAAGAAAACCTTATCTTTAGCAATGGAGGGATCTGAAAAACAGTACCAATAATTGTTTTTAAAAAACTATGACTTTACGTAAGCAGTTTTTCTGAAAACACCTAACATATTCAGAATACTGTGGTATAAAGCTCTTATTAGCTCTTGTGTGGAACAATCTACATAACTTGCTCTTTTCTTTGCCACTCATAAGTAATGCAGATGATAAAATCTTTCAGTCATAACTCAGCTTTTTGTTGTTGTTTTTTTAAACACACAGGATCACACTTAAATACAGACAGTTTTTCATTTTTATGGAAGACCTGTTTTTTAATTTCCATTTTGGTACATGCTATGTTTTTAGAAATGTCTTTGTTTCAATAATCGAGATAGATTCAGCATAAAACTTCTCAGGTGTTTCCTCATCCTTTGCAATACTGCTACCTAATGTCCATTTACCATTGACAGAGGCTCAGAAAACTTTTTATGTCTGGTCATGAAAACAAAAAACATTGCAGGTTTAAAGAGAAAAATGCAATAAAGTTTTATAAACTAAAACAATGTGCTCTAAAGAAGACCACCAAATACTTAAAGAGGAGCAACAGCTTTAATTCTTCAGTTCCTAATATTTATGCTTCACTCATAAATCAGTGAGCTACTTCAGATCCAAGTCAGGTCAACTTTTTTCACGTACTAAGGCCCCAGTCATACATTAGTATCTGCTAGGGTAGATTTGTATCTCTGTGGAGTTCCAATGACTGCAATGGGACTCTACACGTGCCTGTTTTAGAAGAGCCTGGTGCAAGGTCAGGCTCTTGTAAAGAATGTTTTATATTCTTGAGGGCTGATCCTGTAAGATGCTGAGCCCTTCCTGTGCTGTGGGTCTTTGACTCCCACTGAAGGGTCAAGGCCCTTAATTCTGGATACTTGATACCTTTTTGTTCATGATTTTCACAGACTTTCCTATATTACAAATATTATACACACACCACACACACAGTACCATTATATATATTATACATACTGTCCCATTCACGCTAGACTCCATTCATGTTCACTTTTTCTTTAAAGAGATCTAAAAGATCCTGTTGGAACTAGATTTATAAACAGCAAACATGAAACAGAGTAACTTTATGAAACTGTTCAGCTATTATATTAGAATTGGAAATTTGATTACCTTTTGACTTTTGCAGCTGCACGACTTTGGGGTGTAACCCGATAAGTTCTCAAACCATGCAGTGTCAGGGCTGGTCAATATTTGGATGAGAAAGCTCCAAGAAAAACTTGGACAGGTTGTGGTGTTGGCGATTCATTATATGACGCTCCCCACTGAGTCAGTACTGAACTAATATGCCATCATGGTGTTAAAGGGTCACTATAGTATTCAGCTGACATCCATAGTTCTATTTCGAATCACTAAAGATATGGTAGCCTTTTTTGCATTTGTAGGGTTTCTGACCCCAGTATTTTGTCAAAACTTTAACTGTGATAGTGATAACATGCTACTTATGGAAACTACCCCTACCGTCTCAACTGGATGTTATTCTTCACTTCCTGTCCTAAAACAAAGGTATAATGTACCGACACACAATGGGCTGCTGCACATCTGTCTGAAAGATGGCTGTATTCCAGTAGTAGTTGAAGTGATTCCTTTGCACATTTCCCTCTTATTGCATAAAACAATGCATTAGGGAAAAATTGCTCCCCCACATGTGCCCCCCCACCCATTTACAAGGCTTTTTTAAAAGTCATTTTTCATTTCATCCCACCTTCTACTATCAGCAGCAGATCAATAAAGGTAGGGGAAATATCCAGTTTTTATTAAACTGGAGGATATCCATGGGGACAACAGAGATATTTCCTGTGGATCCCAGCTGCCTATACTTTTCTGAAATATAGTAGTCATCTCTGCTATCCTAAAAATCAAGCACCGCCGGAACCCCCCTCCAGCGCCGCGCCCGCACTGCACCCCCACCGAGCGTCGCGCGCCGGAACCCCCCCCCCCCGAGCGCCGAGCCCCGCGCTGCGCCCCCCCCCCGCCGAGTGCCGCGCCGCCGGAGCCCGCCCCCACCAGAACCCCCTTCCAGCGCCGCGCCCGTGCCGCCCCCTCGCCGAGCCCCGCACAACCGGAGCCCGCCCCCCCAGCGCCGCGCCGCTGGACAGCCCCCCGCGGAATGCCGCGCCGCGCTCCCCCCCGCCGCCCCTTACCAGGTGCCGCCCCAAGCATGTGCTTGGGTGCCTGGTGCCTGGAGCCGGCCCTGGTTAAGGACCCAAGGTAAGAGGGGAATAGTTGGGAAAGCATACATCAGTGGTTTTGACCACTGTACCAGGAATGCATCCCCTCTAGTATTGGGCACTTGAGCAGCAAAGGAGCAGTAGGTTGGACACTTCTTGTTTACCTGTGATGCAAAGAGGTCCCATGACAGGACCCCCACTGCTGGAAGAAGTTCTGTACCATCAAGCTGTGAAGCTCCCACTCATGGTCCCTGTCGAGGTGTCTGCTGAGGCTGTCAGCTAAGGTGTTCATTACTCCAGAAAGTTGCACCTCTGACAGGTTGATCTGGGGTTGGATGCACCAACTCCAAAATTTGACTACCTCTGCACAGATTGGAGTGGACCTCGCTGCCCTCTCCTTATTTATGTAGAACTCTGTGGTCATGTTATCCAACATGTCACCATGGTACAGTGTCAGACACATTGAGTAACACTTGCAGGGACAACTGCTATGATCTCAGCTTATTATAATTAATAAAGTCATTTTTCAAAATTAGGGCCTGGTAATTTACTATCTGCAACTGTAGGCTTGCAAAAGATACTGCATCGGACACTGCCCTCACCTTCACAACCTGATAATTACAAACAATTTCTGGACTGCCTGAAAAGAATCAGAGAGGCTCTGCGGATTTCTCTGGAGGAAATTCAAGACCCTGCTTACAAGCTTCTGGATATTCTCCAGACTACAGACCCTAGTAAGGAGGCGCTTCCCATCAATCATGACACTTTGGAACCAACCAAGGTAGTTTGACATACTCAAGCCACCTGCACCCCAACTCTGAAAAGGATGGAGAAAAGATACTTTGTTCCACCTAATGGGAAGGAATATTTGTTTTCCCACTCCATCCCAAATTCTCTTGTAATCAGGCTGTCACTGAGCACTACAGAGTGCCCCAGCCTCGGTCTACCCATTTTGACAAGGACACTAAAAAACTAGCTCTCCTTAGGAGAAAAAGTGTATCAGTACTTGGTCCTGCTAGTGAAGGCAGGGGGCTGGACTCAATGATCTTTCAAGGTCTCTTCCAGTTCTAGGAGATAGGATATCTCCATTAATTTATATTATTTTATTATGGAATGTCCACAGGAAATGTAGATGGGTGTCTCCCATGGTCCATTGTGAGTTAAGAATCCCTTGATAACCCCCTTACTTTGACTAGTCCCTTTAAGATGTTCTGGCTAATTACCTTGTGGACGTTACCCCGACATTTGAAATACAGGTATAGCGCCAATATTCCTAACTTCAAATACAAAAATGATACATGCATACAAATAACAAACATATTCAGCAAATCATAACCTTTTCATAAACATCTTACATGCCACATTTTGGTCAAGATTTGTTGCAAATATATAATAGTGGTTGCAACGATGATCTACATGGTCATATTTTAATCAGATAACATCACAATTCATAACTGCTACAACTAGCAAATTCCTAGGCCACTGTCAGCAGAAGGGCAGATGTAAGAGTGGTATGGTATATGGTGTATTGCCACACTTCTGTGCTGCTGCGGTGGCTTGTGGTGCCTGGCGCTTAGCCTGCGGCTTAAGGCAGGCTTTGCGCTGTCACATGGGGGCTGCATCTTGCCAGAGCCTATGTCCCCCCTGCAGCCCCTAGCCACTCTTGGCTCACCATGAGCATTTTGACAGGAAGTACCAACCAGTAATAACAACAATAATAATACAAGTAAGTGTGTGTGTGTGTGTGTGTGTGTGTGTGTGTGTGTGTGTGTGTGTGTGTGAGAGAGAGGGAGAGAGAGGGAGAGAGAGAGAGAGAGAGAGAGACTGTGTTGGGGGATTGTGTGAGAGACAGAGTGTTGGGAAGTATGAGACTGTGTGTGAGAGACAATCTGTGTTGGGGGATTGTGAAAGACAGAATGTATGTGGGTGTGAGAGCCTGTGTGTGTATGTGTGTGTTAGGGAAGTTTGAGAGACAGTGAGCGCAATGTCACTTAAAGTCCTCCCCAACTCACGTGGAAGTTTTGCTCCTCCTGTCCCCGGCCTGGCCAGACCCCGACGGAGACCGAGGGGCGCAGGGCCGCAGGCAGGGAGGGACTCAGCTCCGCTCTGGGCAGTGAGCGGTGGGCTGCACCGCCAGTTACCGCCCCGGCTGTGCTGCTCTGGGCCCCCCGGGGCTGGGGCAGAGCCGGAGCCCTCAGCCGGCTGGCGGAGGCACGAGTGAGGGAGGGGCAGGGGAGCGTGGTCAGGGAGAAGCCTGCCAGCCCAGAGCGGGGGAGGGGCTGGAGAAGAGAGGAGTCCGGCCACAGCCAGCCAGGGGAAGCCTGAGTCCCTTGTGGCTCCCCCTGGCTACAGAGCCCTGGGCATGGGTCCTGTTCGCCTGCCCTAAGGATGGCCCTGCAGTGAACATTCAAGGCAAATTGTAAGCTCCCCCACATGACAATAAAAGCAGGTCTTTGACAAATCACCCTTTCAGTACACATGAAGAGGCTTGTGTATACAGTGGCATGGTAACAGACGTTAGCACTGAATAAAACCAGTGCAGATCAGCATCTGCCCACCTTAAACTATTGTTCCCGGGCCAGCAGAAAGTGTAAGCACTAACTGAGCTCTAGCATATTATTTGTCCAATGAAAAGACGAAAACATCAAACAGGGAAAAATGCTAAAAATTATTTAAGCTACAGTGGGGCAAATTCTTCCCTGATTTACAACCCTGCAATTCCAGTTACTTTAATGGGGGTGGTAAGACAGTGCAGAATTTAACACAAGGAAGAGTAACTGTTCCACCTCATCACATATACTTTTGAAGATGGCTAGTATAGGGTGTGATACCCAGTCACCCCTTTATTCACCATTGTCATATAATTAAGATAGGTTTTGCAGAAAATATGCCTTGTGAGGTATCATTCTAAAAGTCTTGATCTGCAAGACATTAATATCTCGTTGGATTGTATGTGCTATTAGGTATGTGAAGTTATGAAGTTTGGCTATGTATGTGTTACTGAAACATTTTGTGAGGTTGAAAACACCCACAAGCAGCCTTTCAGGTACAATAGTAAAAAGGCCAAACAATGTTAATGGCTTCTTGTGGAAATGCACACAAACATTAGGATTACCCCAGCAACTGTATACAATAGAAATCTCTCAGAGAGTTAACACTAGACAATGGGAACTGTTTGACCTAGGTCACAGCAAAAGAGCTTTCCAGCAAGTGGGAAGATGATTTAAAAGTGGGAAATGACATCATCATGGTACCTCCCTACAACAACACACCTGGAAACACCTGAGGAACAAAGACTGAACTGGGGGAAATGATGGTCCCTGGCTAAAGGGATTTCTAGCCTATGTATGAAAAACTGGGAAACCCAAGCTGCAAAGCAAAGGCAAAGGCAGCCTGTTTATCACACAGGGTGAGAATTTGCTAAGTCATCAAGTATGTTAAGCTCAGTTTGTGTTTTTGTTTATTTACTAGGTAATCTGCTTTGATCTGTTTTCTATCACTTATAATCACTTAAAATTAGGGCTGTCAATTAATCACAGTTAACTCACGCGATTAACTCAAAAAAATTAATCACGATTAATCGCACTTATAACAGTAGAATACCAATTGAAATTTATTAAATATTTTTTGATGTTTTTCTACATTTTCAATATTGATTTCAATTACAACACAGAATACAAAGTGCAGAGTGCTCACTTTATAATATTTTTTATTACAAATATAAGCACTGTAAAAATGTTAAACAAAAGATAGTATTTTTCAATTCACCTCATACTAGTTCTGAAGTGCAATCTCTTTTATCATGAAAGTGTAACTTACAAATGCAGATTTTTTTGGTTACATAGCTGCACTCAAAAACAAAACAGTGTAAAACTTTACAGCCTACAAGTCCACTCAGTCCTACTTCTTATTCAGCCAATCAGTAAGACAAATAAGTTTGTTTACATTGACGGGAGATACTGCTGCCTGCTTCTTACTTACAATGTCATCTGAAAGTGAGAACAGGTGTTCGCATGACACTTTTGTAGCTGGCGTTGCAAGGCATTTACACGCCAAATATGCTAAACATTCGTATGCCCCTTCATGCTTTGGCCACCATTCCAGAGGACATGATTCCATGCTGATGACGCTCATTTAAAAAAAAAGCGTTAATTAAATTTGTGACTATACTCCTTGGGGGGGAAATTATATGTCTCCTGCTCTGCTATACCCACATTCTGCATATATTTCATATTATAGCAGTCTCAGATGATGACCCAGCACATGTTGTTCGTTTTAAGAACACTTTCCCTGCAGATTTGACAAAATGCAAAGAAGGCACCAAAGTGAGATTTCTAAAGATAGCTATAGCACTTGACCAAGTTTTAAATATCTGAAGTGCCTTCCAAAATCTGAAAGGGACGAGGTGTGGAGCATGCTTTTAGAAGTCTTAAAAGAGCAACACTGATGCGGAAACTACAGAACCCAAACCACCAAAAAAGAAAATTAATCTTGTTCTGGTGGCATCTGACTCAGATGATGAAAATGAACATGCGTCAGTCCGCACTGCTTTGGTTCATTATCAAGAAGACCCCATCATCAGCATGGACACATGTCCTCTGGAATGGTGGTTGAAGCATGAAGAGACATATGAATCTTTAGCACATCTGGCACGTAAATATCTTGCAATGCCAGCTACAACAGTGCCATGCGAATGCCTGTTCTCACTTTCAGGTGACATTGTAAACAAGAAGCAGGCAGCATTATCTTCTGCAAATTGTAACCAACCTTGTTTGCCTGAGTGATTGGCTGACCAAGAAGTAGAATTGAGTGGACTTGTAGGCTCTAAAGTTTTACATTGTTTTATTATTGAATGCAAGTTGTTTTATACATAATTCTACATTTGTAAGTTCAACTTTCACGATAAAGAGATTGGATGCACTACAGTACTTGTATGAGGTGAATTGAAAAATATATTTTTTATTTTTTACAGTGCAAATATTTGTAATAAAAATAAATATAAAGTGAGCACTGTACACTTTACATTCTGTGTTGTAAGTGAAATTAATATATTTGAAAATGTAGTAAACATCCAAAATATTTAAAATAAATGGTATTCTATTTTTTTAATTGCATGATTAATCGCGATTAATTTTTTTAATCGCTTGACTGCCCTACTTAAAATCTATCTTTTGTAGTTAATAAACTTAATTTATGTTTTAATCCAAACCAGTGTGCGTTTGACTAAGGTGTCTGGGGATAATCTCAGCTTGGTTACCACAAGTGTGCATGGTCCTCTTCACACTGAGGGAGAGGCTGATCGGGTTAAACCCATATGCTGGCCAGATTTGACCAGGTAGGATGATACTGCTCTGAATTCCTAGGCTGGGAGGCTGGTGGTTAGAGAGCCTGCAAGTAACTGCAGCTGGGTGTGTCCCTACTGGTGTGAATGCTGGTGACAGTGCAAGCTTGGAGGGCTTTGCAGCTTGTCACAGCAGCACAGTGTGAGAGGGAGCCCAGGCTCGTGGGTCAGAGGGCTCAGTGGTACCCCAGATCCAGGTGGCACGCTGGGGGGAACCCGTCACATAGGGATTTCAAGTTTATTTATTTTCATCTATGACACTAGATATACCAATATGTCTCTGATTGCAGCCAGAACCCTGGTGCGATGGTGTGGTCTGTAAATGCATTTGAAGATACTAAGGTGTCTAGAGTTCACTGGTGAGCTGCAGGGATACACTTACCTCTCTCTCCTGGTCTTTTCTAACTTGTCTTTCAAGATCATGATCTCTTTCTTGAGGGCAAGCTGTTGGCTCTCTGCATCCCGCAGTTCTTTCTTCAGGGATTTGATTTCATTAGCATGTATTATTTCTCGTTTGGATAGTTCCTCTTCATAGAAAACACTCTTCTTTTCCAACTCAGCCTTTAATTTGGTGATCTCTTGCTGATGTTCTGTGCTGCTCACACCTGGTGAGCGACCAACTTGCTTTTGCTATAAAACGAACATCTCAAAATTAGATTTCTTGCACTGTAGATCACCGCAAACATATCTTAATAATAATTTAATCTTGATATACACAAGCTGATGTTTATAGAAGGCACGCTGTGAGGGTATAATTTATACAATAGACTACAGTTAAATATATACATTTATCTCAACTGCGTAAAAGTCAGTGTGAAAGCAGAGTCAGGACGGATACTCCTCTCTTTACCAGTGAGCTAGTCACTTAAATATAGCATAATTTTCAGGTCTTTGTACAATGTGGTTATACCGCCATTTTAAATGTAACAGGCCACCTTCTGGCATTCATATATATGCAGTCAGAAAAAGATCACAGGGTTCAATTCTTGTATATCCCAGTCCTGGTTCCCCCTAAATCTTTTGAGTTCACATATCTGGAAGGCTTACAGCATCAAGTTCAGTGACATTATGGAGTAGGAGGGTTAGGTTCCTGGGTCCAAAGTCCACATATTTTAGTATGTCCTTCTCTGAATCCCTACACACAAGCCCCCTTGCTTGAATTCCTAGAACGAACAATTTGTGGAGGCAGTGCAAAAACTCCAATGCTGGTCAGAGTGCTGGTGCCAAGTACCATTTTGATTGTATCATTTTGTACCCTTGAGTCAGGAATAGCAAAAAGCACCAGAACATGACCCATCATATTTAATTTATCATTTCTATCACAGCATAAAAGCTAAACAGCTAGTACTACTTCATTCTATGTCAGTTAGGGTGCTGGAGAGCTGTTTGGCAAGATACTCTGCTACTTGAATGCTCCTTACATACTGCTTAACTTGGTTTCGAATGCAAGAGGTTAGTCCTGCACCCATTGAAGTCAATGGAAGTTTTGCCATTGATTAGTGTGGCATCAAGATCAGGCTCAAAATCAGGTGTGGCCTATGAGATTGGCACTATTAATAATCTTCTGCTATTTTACATTAAAACCCAATACTCATTTTTAGCACAAGAGTACTTTTTAAAATAAAACCATGTACTAATTCTCTTTTAAAACCCCCTGAAAACTGTTTTTCTTATTTTTAAATATATAAAAGAAAAAAACATTTAATAAAGCAAATTGGGCTTCAGGAAGTGCAATTATACTGGAGACCTGTTATTTAGGGTGATTGAAACTGGCCTTGTGCCTTTTAATGCACCTGAGGTGTTTGGGTACCTGGTTATAACCACACTCTGTATCATGCACTATTAGAATATTCTCAGTCAGAATCAATCAGCTTGACTTTTGTACCTTTACTTCTGCTGATGCTTAAACAGAACTTGCTAGCTGCATGCTGTGCAAGAAAGTCCAGATGATTTGAATACAAGGACTGCTGGAGACCTCCTCAAGAAAAAATGAGCTTTGCAACTAGTGTCAGCATGGGAATGCAGAATCCATGAGCTGTGCAGTTCCAGTTTATAGCATCACAAGATTTTATCTAACTCAGCCACAGCAAAACAAAAATGATTTATTTTGATGTTCTAGCTACATGGGGACACACAGAAGATTTTCTGCTTGGCTTCAGAGAGATTAACCTTTAGTGACACTGCTATAGTTTGCTTGGTTTGTTTCAGGGCATGTATCTCCCTTTGTAGATGAATCATCATCATTGGTGAGAAAAAATCAAAGATCTTACCAGACTTAGTTATGTCAAGAATCCAAACTTGCAATACAAAGGGTTTTAAACAAGTGATTTAAAGGTTTTGTGGTTATAAAAGGCTGGCTGATACAACTTGATAGGGAAGATGAAATATATACATTTAAGTTGAATAGGTATACGGTACATATTGGCCATACAATTTTTGTTTATATTATTATTTTTCAGAACTTAATAATTTGTTGCTACTCAGCTAGGCAACAAAAGCAAAAGGGATGTGGGGCTGGGAATTTCAGTATAAATACAGTCTAAATATTTAAAATGCCTAATTTATTTATTTTAAATTTGTTTACAATGTTGCTATCCAAAAGGTCTGGGATAATGCGCAAAATATTAATAAAAAATTCATGCAACACGCAAATGGGACTGATGTTCAAAAACCTCAGTCTCCCAACTCAGACTCTCACACCACACCATCCTGTTCACTTAACCCTTCCCTTCCCAGAAAAATAGCTTGGGATAATAGAGAAAGTTTGAAATTCTGCTGACCTGACTTTAACATTCAAAAACCATGAAAATTATTCAGCAATATAATAAATGTGGTTTTTAATTTTTGTTGGAAGAAACAGCACTAGATATTTGCATTTAAGTCTACTGCAACAAACAGGAAGTGGAAGACCCTATAACGTCTATAGCAGGGGTCAGCAACCTTTTAGAAGTGGTGTGCCGAGTCTACATTTATTCACTCTAATTTAAGGTTTTGCAAGACAGTAATAGGTTTTAACGTTTTTAGAAGGTCTCTTTCTAGAAGTCTATATTATATAACTAAACTATTGTTGCATGTAAAGTAAATAAGGTTTTAAAAATGTTTAAGAAGCTTCATTTAAAATTAAATTAAAATGCAGAGCTCCCCGGACCGGAGGCCAGGACCCGGGCAGTGTGAGTGCCACTGAAAATCAGCTTGCGTGCTGCCTTCGGCACATGTGCCATAGGTTGCCTACCCTGGGTCTACAGAAATACACTGGTAATAATAGTAGCAATACAATTAAATAATTTGGAAATCGAAAAATGCTTCTGGAATGTTATTTAAAGAAAGTTATATTTGCCCTTTGATGGGAATACAGTCCTTGTCTTATGTTACTTATATCTCTACTATTTTCAACAACAAATTGTTGTTATGATTACAAAAGCAAATACAAATGGTAACCTATTTCTACATGTATCTTCTCCCTACATGTCATCCAAGTCATCATCTGCTCAGTTTACTAACACAAACAAGTTTTCATTACTGTCAGCACTACAGAACCCATAGAGGTGTTAAAGAGTAAACTATGTCTTATACGGCCTCATGCACCATCCACAATTGCCATCTAAATTCTGATGCCAGACTCTATTGCTGATGAAGATATATGAAGCAGAAGGAACACAGCTTCATTTCCAGCTGGTAGGCTGGATTTGCAGCACTAGCAGCTTTATGAATCCTGTGTTTGGGACAAACTGATTCTTTTAAGGCCTAAATTCTGTATTCTACGTAGGAAAGGAAGGCAAAATGAATACAATAGAACATTAGAGTTACAAACAGCTCGGGAACAGAGGTTGTTCGTAACTCTGAATAAAACATTATGGTTATTCTTCAAAAGTTTACAACTGAACATTGACTTAATACAGCTTTGAAACTTCACTATGAAGAAGAAAAATGCTGCTTTCCCTTTATTTTTTTAGTAGTTTACATTTAACACAGTACTGTACTGTATTTGCTTTTTTTTTTTTTTTTTTTTTGGTCTCTGCTGCTTCTTGATTGCATACTTCCGGTTCCAAATGAGGTGTGAGGTTGACTGGTCAGTTCATAACTCTGGTGTTCATTTTTTTATCTTGTCTTGTGGATGGTAAGGGTCCCGCAGAGATCAATGGCAAAACTATTATTCATAGATTTTAAGGCCAAAAAGGACCTTTATGATCATCTAATCTGATCTGCCTAACACAGGCCATAGAATTTCACGCAGCAATTCCTGTATCAAGCCCATAACTTCACAGGGAACTACTGCATATGTTTTGGGAAGATGTGCTATCTTGATTTGAAGAGTTAAAGTGATGAAGACTCCACCACATCCTTGATAAATAAAATGTTTCAGTGGTTAATTACCTTACTGATTTAGATAAGAATATGGTTTTTCCCTAAATGCACACTCACCTTCATATGGAAACCAAAAAACCAATATGTTCCTAATCATCAACTCTGAGGCATATATCTTCAGAAAGTGGAACATCTACAGAGCACACCACACAACACCAAACCACGAGATAACATTTGTGCTTTGAATAAAATCCCTGATCCTGAAAATACTAACACATGTGAATAATCCCATTGAAATCAGTGGGACTATTTAAATGCATAAAGTTACTCTCACATTTAAGTATTTGCAGAATTGGGACCTACATTCCCGGGGCGGCGAGTTATATACACTCGTGGTTTCCTGGCTCCAGCAATATTCAGGGCCCGGGGGCCCTGCTCCACCAATGTTTGGGGCCAGGTCTCTCCCCCAGCCCCGTCTGCTACCCCCACGTGCGTCCCCCAAGTGTCCCCCAGCTCACACTTGCTGCCCCTGCTCACCTCCCCCGGGGCTCCGGGAGCCTGGCTCCCGGCATCAACTGCTGCCGCAGGGTCCTAGTGCCCCCATCCAATAATGGCAGGGCAGGCTGCCCTTACCCTGCCCTTCCGCCCTAGCCCTGAGCCTCTCCAATGCCCCAAACCCCATAACCCCATCCAGAGCCCTCATCCCCCCGCACCCTAATCCTCTACCCCAGCACTGAGCCCCCTCCTGCATCATGAACCCCTCATTCCGAGCCCCAGACAGAGCTCTCATCCCCCCACACCCTAATCCTCTGCCCCAGCCCTGAGCCCCCTCCTGCATCATGAACCCCTCATCCTCAGCCCCACAGCCCTCATCCAACCCTCTGCCCTAGCTCTGAGCCCCCTCCCACACCCCAAACCCCTCAACCTCAGCCCCACATCCCTCACCCCTGCACTCCCTCCCAGAGCCTGGACCCCCTCCCTCTGCATCCCCTCCCAGAGCCTGCACCTCTCACCTCCTCCTGCACCCCCACCCCTTGCCCCATCCCAGAACCTACACCCAAACTCCATCCCAGAGCCTGCACCCCCACCCCCTGCCCCAGCCCCAAGCCTGCACCCAGCACCCAAACTCCATCCCAGAGCCTGCACCCCAGACCCCCTCCCCCACCCAAACTCCATCCCAGAACCTGCACCCCTCCTGCACCCTAATCCCCAGCTCAGGGCCTGCAGCCCAGACTTCCTCCCCCCCCACCCAAACTCCCTCCCAGAGCCTTAGGCAGGTGAGGGGGAGGTGTTTGGGGGGAACGGGTTCTGGGCACCACCAAAATTCCTACAAACCTGCCACCAATGTACATCCCCATGCTTGGCTGAGCTATGTAACGATACATTCGGAAATTTTCTTTTACAGGGACATCAGTTAGCATCAGTTATTAGACCTTTGGTTCTATTTGGACTTAAATATAATTGAAATATGCAATTATAAAGGAATGTTTAATACATCTCCATAGAGATCTGAATGTGCTGATTAAGTTTATATGCAACTATTCACTCATGCTGAAAAATCAAACATTACAAAACACTTCTTTTGACTTGTAAAGTGAGCAAATAGTTATGAAAGTCATTGACCAGGAATAAACACAGAAAACCCAGGTGTCACTGTGATAAAGATGCTCCTCTAAACATAGCTAACATTTAGCATGAAAAGAACGAACTGGTTAATAGTTTGCGATTGTGGGAAGTTTTCGTTTTTCACATAGCCTTTCGTAAAGACAATTTCATACAAATTTGCCTTTAAGTTCAATACAGAGTGAGGTCACAAATTCACAATACCCTCGTGGTACTGAAAGCAATTTTACAGCTCAACTCCAAGCTGGCTATTAACTTTAAAGGCGTTGAACCAAAAAAGACTAACCTTTAGTCCTTCCAGTTCACTCTCCAGCTGTTTAGAGTACTGCTCACTTCGCTCACGCAATTTCCTGTCCTTGGATGCCTCAGCAGCTGCAGCTTCAGCATGGACTTCCAGCTACAAAAAAGGGTAACAAATTCTTATTTTTCAAAACAAAGTTATATTTTTTGGTGTAAGAGTTGAATTTTAAAGACTAGAGTGAAAAATTCAAATCCCTACAGAGAAATTGGATTTTGTATGTGAAGTAACAATCAAATGAATAAAGAGTTAAAGATGTACAGACTACGACTTGAATATATTTTTAAAAGGCAGTGAAGTAAGCATGAATTATTTGTATGAAAATCCTCCACATATAATTACCACCTTAAAGACTCTACAAACTCCTTTTCACTACTTACTTCTTTTTTGAGTCTTTCTGTTCTCCGTAACTCTTGCCTTAAGATTTCCACCTTTTGCATCACCACGTCCATCTCTTCCTCTTTATCTCGGACCTGGCGGGTAAGTTTCTGTTTTTGAGAGTGCAAGTCTGTCAGCCGCCCATTCATCTCTGAGAACTCCTGCATGGCCAGTTTCCGCTGGCTGTGTGCATCTTTTAACTCTTTGGTTTGGGATTTTAATCTCTCACTAGACTCCATCAGTTCCTACAGTTCAAAAAAAAAGTTATAAACCTATAAAGCATTAGGGCCAAATTCTGCCTTTAGATGTGTGCATGAGGGTTTCACTTAAGTGAATGGGAGCCACATATATGCATCCAAAGATAGAAAACTGGTAACAATATATGACACAGACCAGGTGCTTGCAGTGAGAATTCTTTGTAAAGGTAGTGGGACAGATTATGATCACCTGAAGTCAGTGGAATTGCTTCAATCTATATCAACTCTAAATTTGGCCATTATGTAGATCTAAAGCAAAGGCTTTCAATACTTTTAAGCTCTAATCAAACACATGATCTCTGCCTTATGTTTCCAGTACCACTTAACCGAAATAAGAAAAAAGTTGCATCATTAATTTATTTTAGCTGTCAAATAAAAAATGCAGTGTTAAGTGAATGAAAACAAACCCTTTGGAAGTCAACCTCCTCCACACAGCCATTATAACTCCCATAAACTTAGGGTTGGAAGGATTCAATTATTATCACTACACATCAATAAATGATGATTTCGCTGTACACACACAAATCTACAAAAATATTTCCATTTATAATAATAAAAATTTACAGATAGGCCAAGTAAGAAAAATGCTGCTTGAGAACTTATTAGAGTTTGATTTAAGAATATTTACTTTGTATAGTTTGACATGTGATGTTGCAAGTTATGTTTTAATGGTTACAAAGCGTTAACGTTTTTGAATCTCACCATCTACTGTTGCTAAATAATTATTGCATGACTACCCTCCTTGCATATATGTGAAAATTTAAATCTATAAAAATCTAAAAAATATGCTCAAAATAAACATTGATATTATTGGTTGAAATTATAAAATAATAAAAATCAAATGCTGCCAAGTCTACATATACTACACCACCGTATTGAATGCTGCAGCAAGTAGCACCAACACAAGAGAATTATCCCTGTAAAGGAACATGGGCATATAGGGAAGTCTATCTTCTGTGGATAACTCTCCAGGATAACAACTCAGCTTGACAGAGTTCAGAGTAAACTCTTAGGATAATATACCTCAGCTACTGTGGTAAGATTGAGTCTCCACAACAGTTGGCTAGATGTCATGAAACAATCAAAATGAACCAGTGGAGAAGAAGTGAGGAAAAGAGAGCCTGAGTATGTATGCAACAGGAATTATAGGAAAAAAATAATTTGCAATTTTGCTGGCTACACAAAGTCAAGAGCATTTTCCAAATTTTCTAGCATGTTAAAGGAACCTTAATGCCCAGTATTGTCATGAGGACGGAGAGATGGTCTCGCTGGAAGATATGAAGATACACTGAGGGCTTTGTAGGTCAAAACCAACATCTTTAACTTCGCTTGGTAAATTAGCACCCAAAGCAGAATCCAGGGCACTAATTTTCATGTTTTCATATTCTGCATGACATCCTTTTTCCAAGTTGATTTTAAAAGTATAGCCTCATGTAGAGTTCATTGTGAAAAGCATGTATTTATGGTAGCAAGATCTGCATTCAAGAGAGAGGATTGCAACCGCCTGAGCTAATATAGAAAAATAAGGGGACGAGGAGAAGAAATGGCAATGGTGAAAAATATTGATGTTTTTCCTTCCAAATTATTTCTTAAATCCTCAAATGTGCAGATTTTCCTTCTCTCTCCCCTGGATATCACAAAGCTAATGTTTCTTGAATATCTGGAGCAACATTTCCCACAATGCTTATCAGACTTCAGATTAAATCCTTACTCTGTAGTCGTTCATCTATGCTTTGCCTACTAGCCATTTTAATTATCACCTTAATCTAAGGCCAAGAGAGGCTTTCTGTGCAGCCAGCGTAGAGATCACTTCATGGATCTGTTTAAGGTCTGGAATCAATCTGCTAGGACCACCCATATGACAGTATACATAATGCTTTAAGAAATCTCTTTGTGTCAAAAAAAGAAGTCAGAATGCAGAAGATGAGTGATACATTTGTATCACCTTCTAATTAATTTTACTCTGCAAATGAGATGTTAAGACAACTCTCATTTTAAGAGAAATATAATAAAAGTAAAACTGGCTTTATTGTCTAGATAGGTATCTGACAAAGCACTTGTACCTTATTAAGATCCTCTCTCTCTTGCTTCAGTGCTCTAATTTGTTTCTCAAAAGCCTTGATTTGTCTAGAAGCATCATCTAATTCTCGTCGTGCAGAACTGGCCTCCTCCAGTTGCTGTTCCAGCTGACCGGAATCTAAAAAGAAAAGGTAATGCTAAATATGTTAAGAGGAAATCATGCTTACTATCCATTAGCATAGAGTTTGGATGACCTAAACTGTTTTCATTTGCCTTCCCTTATGCAGGTAGTATGACAAATATAATCTCAAACTAGGGTTGGTATTTCGGGGTCTTTTTAAAAATCTATGGTTTTTGATTGCCATGTTTGTTTTTAATGTGATGGAACAGACGCAGTTACATCATGTTATAGTGTGACATGCCAAATGACATACATTGTCATTTTATTATGTGATATAATATGGCAAATAATACCTCATTTCATAATTTAATACAGTATGACATATGTCTTTAGCTATTGTACACGGGGATGCAGCATATTACCTGACACATTTCAAATGACACTATATCCTGATATGTTTTTTTCTTTCCCCCTCAAGCAAAAAGCAGCAGCAAAAAAATGCTGGGTTACTCAAGAGCTGGCAAGCCTTCTTCTGTTGATGATATTCAAATTATTTTCAGATGGTTTTATTTCTAGAGTTAACAGCATTTGTGTTTATGTGACCTGCTTTGTTTATTATTACTGTAACTACAGGAAGGCACATATTTCTGAGGATGGTTTATTATAAACTGTTACTCACTTAGAAAACAAAAGTAATTTTCAAAGCATATCCAAATTATGTCAAATATAAGTATACCCAAAAGATACAACTTCAAAAGCAGAATTGCAGAAAGTATAGTAGACCACTGAGAAGTTTGTGAGGGAAAGGAAAATGCATCATAAATTAATTCCTGTTCTTTGCTACCTCTTTTCTTAAGAGTGCGTATTTGGATATATATCACACAACTGTGGGTTAAATCTGGCCCTATGAAATCAATGTGAGTTTTGCCATTGATATCAATGGGGCCAGGATATCACTCCATAGGCTTGTATCTACATAGTACAAACACAAACACATACACACTTTTAATAAAAACCTGAAGACCTTACTTTTACTACATTTTCAGAAATGCGACCATAACAGCCTGGCTCTTAGAGCAACCAAATACAAATACACATACATACACACAATTTTTAAGAGCTGCAAGTTTTGGAGCACAAGGATTTTATAGGCAGATGAATAACTATTAACTTTTATCCCTATAAACACTCTATACTGTTTTAATTTGTTGACTCTTATTTTAAAACTTTAAAAGAATGTGCTTGAACTACAGATAGAGCTCAATGCCAGAAATTATTAACTGCCTGTCTCATGTATTCTACTCTGAAGTCACCAGGAGAAGAAAGTTTATCTGCAGCTACACTGAGCCAAGATAAATTTCTCTTCTATGCGTGAACTACTTTGTTCCATAGCTCTATTTTCTTTCTTCTTTGGCAATATGAAGGATTCCTCAAAGTTTTCTTCTATGTGACTTAGAGAACCAAAAAAAAAAAAAAAACCCAAACCAAACAACTTTAACCTCAAAAATTGAAAGCATATGTTTGGTTGTCATTTCCTGGAAGACTGAATAGACAAAAATGTCATGATTTACGAAGGTCTCATTGGGGACAGCCCTGAATCTGACAAATTTCTAAATTAATTTTCACTATCTTCAACAGGTACTCACTATTAGACTAGTCAAGAAAGCAGGTAAAAGACTTGAACCAAAAACTGGTAGCTACATTTTAATGATAAACAAGAACTCTTCATCCAGATGCAGATATCTATGGATATAAAGCAGCTATTCACAGATATGCAGGGCTCTAATTATAGGCTTAATTCATTAGTCACAGGGATGGGCCCAAACCACAAAGCATGAATCTGAACTTTCTTAAAATTCAGAGGACCTAGGCTTTGTGTTTAGAGATAAGGGCCAACCGGAATGTTGGCTCTTGCTTCTGGTCTGAACTCCTCCAAAGTTTGGAAGTGTTCAGATACAAGTATTTAGTTTGGGCCCATCTCTTCTCAATAGCCAAGTTTTATAATCTATGCCGTAAAAAGCATATGAAAACACCTACAGTGCAACATTCCTGTCCCATCACAAACTTTTATTGGATGGGATCAGATTAGTCGGAACATAAGGAGCAGCCCAGATCATTCTATACTTCAACAGTTGGACCAGACAAGGCATTCAAGTATACATTGTGGGAAAAAAACATGCCTTGGCGGGGAACAGATTAGGTAACCGTATAGCTCTTTTTTCTCTCTTATTTCTGTAATCGTTCTCTACTCACAATCAGTTAGACCAGCAGTTCTTAACCAGGGACTGGGGCACCCTGGGGGGCTGTAAACAGGTTTCAGGGGTCCGCCAAAATAAACCAGAGACCAGGGCGGGTGTTAGACTCGCTGGGGCCCAGAGCAGAAAGCTGAAGCCCAAGCCCCGCCACCAAGTGCTGAAGTTGAAGCCCAAGCAACTTAGCTTTGCAACTGCCCTGCTTGCTACCCCCTAACGCCAGCCCTGGCTTTTAATCTACTGGATATGCAGAAAAACAGTTGTTGTGGCACAGGTGGGTCGTGGAATTTTTAGAGCATGGATTGGTGGGGAGGGAGGCTCAGAAAGAAAAAGATTGAGAATCCCCTAAATTAGACAGCTATATTGCCTCTCTTTTTGTTAATACCTTTAAGTTTTTGCATGAGCAGTTTAAAAATGATCATTTCCAACCAGAGAGGGGAGCACATAATGTATGTACAAGTAAATACACACATGGATACGTAAGTGATGTGCATAATGAAACTGAAAACTATTAATGGATAAGTAGAGTACTGAAAGAAAAATCTCCACATGGTTAACTGCCAATTCCCTTCGTTTAAACCTGCCCAGTGAGATTAATCGTGCTAACTAAACGACAGTGGAGGATCACCTTTACACTGGGGTGAGCCTCCCTGGGCCAGTTAAACCACCTTCAGGTACAAATAATGCCCATGGTGTAGTGCATCACACCTGAAAATCTGCCCAAATGCTAGATAACTATGTTTAAAGCACTGGCTTATTTGAATTTATAAGCTATTCATACTGTAGCAGACTGTGGGTAGAGCCGGCTTTAGGAAGTGCGGGGCCCAATTCGAACATTTTCGACGAGGCCCTGGCAGGGATGACTAACAAAAAAAAAAAAAAAAAAAAACCCCATGTAAAAAAAAGCGTTTCATTTCTTCCATGTATTATTTACTTTCCATAACTATATAAATAATAAAATTATATATTATGTACATTGCGTCATATAAGCTGTTGATCGGTTATTAATGAGCTCCGTTTCACATGTGTGGGTCCCCGCCACTCCCTGGGGGTGTGCTAGGGTGACCAGATGTCCCGATTTTATAGTGACAGTCCTGATTTTTGGGTCTTTTTCTTATATAGGATCCTATTACCCCCCACCCCTGTCCCGATTTTTCACACTTGTTGTCTGGTCACCCTAGTGGTGTGCACATGTGTGGGTCCCAGCTGCTCCCTACCCTCCTCATTGAAGCAGGTGTGCAGGGTTACTGCCCTGGGAACTGCAGGGCACCAGTGGACATGGGGCTGGCTGGAGGCAGGGCAAGGGGTGCGCGGCTGGCTGGAGACAGGGGTGTGTGGGGCGGTCTGGCTGGCTTCAGGCAGGGTCGCAGGGGTGTGTGGCAGGGGTTGACAGGGCTGGAGACAGAGGAGTGCGGGACTGGCTGGCTTCAGGCAGGAGGGTGCGGCAGGGGTTTGCTGGAGACTGGGCAGGGGGTGCGGGGCTGGCTGCAGGCAGGGCAGGGCTGGGGTGGGTAGGGCAGGGAGTGCAGGGCTAATATGGGCAGGGGTGAGTGTGGAGCTGGCTGGCTTCGGGCAGGGCCGCAGGGAGGTGCGGCAGGGGTTGGCTGGAGACAGTGAAAAGGGTGCAGCAGGGGTTGGCTGTGGGAAGGGGGTGCGGCAGGGGCTGGCTGTGAGCAGGGGGTGCAGGGCTGGCTGCGGGCAGGGGGCTCGGGGCTGGAGGCAGGGCAGGGGGTGCAGCAGGGGCTGGCTGCGGGCAGGGGGTGCGGGGCTGGCTGGAGATAGGGGCTGGCTGTGGGCAGGGCAGGGGGTGCGGGGCTGGTGCGGACAGGGGGTGCAGCAGAGGCAGCTGGAGCCCCAGCCCTTTAAATAGCTCCCGAGCCCCCGCTATCCCAGGGCTCTGGGGGCTATTTAAAGGGTCCGGGGCTCCCCTGCTTCTACTGCCCCAGCCCTTTAAATAGCTGCGGGAGCCCTGGGGAAGTGGCGGGGCTCCGGCAGCTATTTAAAGGACCGGGGCAGCAGAGGCAGCTGGAGCCCCGGACTTTTTAAATAGCTCCCAGAGCCCCGCAGCCTTACCCCAGGGCTCCAGCAGTGGGGCTCTGGTGGCAATTTAAAGGGCCTGGGGCTCCAGCCCCTGCTGGGCACTCCAGGCCCTTTAAATTGCCCCCTTGGGAAGCCGGGCCACGCCGGTACGCTGTACCGGGGCTTGGGCGCGGGGACCTCTTAGGCGCGGGGCCCGATTCAGGGGAATTGGTTGAATTGGCCTAAAACCGGCCCTGACTGTGGGTTATAGATAAGGCTGCGAGTCTTTCACAGAGGTCATGGAAGTCATAGATTCCGTGACTTTCCAGGGCCTCCATGATTTCTGCAGCAGCCAGTGCGGCTGACCCCAGTGACTTTTTGTTTATTGCCCATGATCTGTCCATGACTTTTACTAAAAATGCCCATGACTAAATCGTAGCCTTAGTTATAGAGAACATGGCCCCTTCCCAGGGTCTGGTGGCAAAGTCCAAACAAGCAAACCGAGACACATACACACAGACAGACAGACAGGAAATAAAGCTCAACCAACGTGTCTCCTCCAGGCATCCCTACTGGTGTTTCAGATTTTTCCAGGAGAACTGACAGTTTCAGTCAAACTAATGAAGTCCAGTGCAGTGTTCAAATGAAAAGAAAAACAGCTTCTCCCCAGAGTTTTTTCCTCTGAGACACCATGGGCTTCTGACTCTCCTCAGAGGAGTATGTGTGCTATAGTCAAACAGTCTCCTTTTCCTAGGATACATTCTGGTAGGTTGAGAGAAAGAGGAGCCTTGCCCCACACACTTTCTATGGCTAAAGTCTCCAGCCCGAAACAGAGTTAGCACTATGAGTGCAGAAATTCCCCCCAACTTAATTCAAAGCATTGATTACCTGAATACTAGCAAGTGGATTCATGTAACAAAAATCCATGTCTCACTAATTTTGGGAATTTCAATCTTGAGTTGAAAAAAAGTTTCCAATAATGCCTTTGCAATTTAAAATACAGAGATACTTGGTATTTTCATATTTTATTACGTGTTCACAAATCTTCGAGAACTCACAGGTCCAAGATTCTGTTTATTAGCTCTAAAAATTTAGATTGATGAATAAAGGAAATGTTGCAATTAGGGCTGTCAAGGGATTAAAAAAATTAATCGTGATTAATCACACTGTTAAACAAAAATAAAATACCATTTATTTAAACAGTTTTGGATGTTTTCTACATTTTCAAATATATTGATTTCAATTATAAAACAGAATATAAAGTGTATACTGCTCACTTCATATTTATTTTTATTACAAATATTTGCACTGTAAAAAATAAAAGTAGTAGTATTTTTCAATTCACCTTATATAAAAGTACTGTAGTGCAATCTCTTTATCATGAGAGTTGAACTTACAAATGTAGAATTATGTACAAAAAATAACTGCATTCAAAAATAAAACAATGTAAAACTTTAGAGCCTACAAGTCCACTCAGTTCTACTTCTTGTTCAGCCAAACAAGTTTGTTTACATTTGCAGGAGATAATGTTGCCCACTTCTTGTTTGCAATGTCACCTAAAAGTGAGAACAGGCACTGTTATAACTGGGGTAACAAGATATTTACATGCCTGATGTGCTAAAGGGTAGGTCTACACTTACCTCCGGGTCCGGCAGTAAGCAATCGATGTTCTGGGATCGATCCCGGAAATGCTTGCCGTCGACGCCGGTACTCCAGCTCGGCAAGAAGAGTACACGGCATCGACGGGGGAGCCTGCCTGCCGCATCTGGACCCGCGGTAAGTTCGAACTAAGGTACTTCGAATTCAGCTACGTTATTAACGTAGCTGAATTTGCGTACCTTAGTTCGAAATGGGGGGTTAGTGTGGACCAGGCCAAAGATTCATATGTCCCTTCATGCTTCAACCACCATTCCATGCTGATGATGGATTCTACTCAATAACAATCTAAAGTAGTGTGGACCGATGCATGTTCATTTTTATTATCTGAGTCAGATGCCATCAACAGAAGGTGGTTCGGGTTCCATAGTTTCCAAACAGAAGCATAGCTCTTTTAAGACTTGTGAAAGCATGCTCCACACCTCGTCCCTTTCAGATTTTGGAAGGCACTTCAGATATTTAAAACTTGGGTCAAGTGCTGTAACTATCTTTAGAAATCTCACATTGGTGCCTTCTTTGTGTTTTGTCAAATCTGCAGTGAAAGTGTTCTTAAAACGAACAACATGTGCTGGGTCATCATCCGAGACTGCTACGACATGAAATATATGGCAGAATGTGGGTAAAACAGAGAGACATATAATTTCCCCGCAAGTAGTTCAGTCACAAATTTAATTAACACATTACTTTTTTAACGAGCGTCATCAGCATGGAAGTATGTCCTCTGGAATGGCAGAATTATCTCCCATAAATGTAAACAAACCTGTTTATCTGAGTGATTCACTGAACAAGAAGTAGGACTGAGTGGACTTGTAGGCGCTACAGTTTTACCTTGTTTTGTTTTTGAGTGCAGTTATGTAACAATAAAAATCTACATTTGTAAGTTGCATTTTCACGATAAAAAGATTACACTACGGTACTTGTATGAGGTGTATTGAAAAATACTATTTCTTTTATCACTTTTACAGTGCAGATATTTGTAATAATAAATAATAATATAAAGTGAGCAGTGTACACTTTGTATTATGTTATAATTGAAATCAATATATTTGAAAATGTAGAAGAACATCCAAAAATATTTAATATATTTAAATTGGTATTCTGTCTTTTAACAGTGTGATTTAAAACTGCGATTAATTGTGATTTTTTTTAATCGTGATGAATTTTTTGCGTTAATTGCGTAAGTTAACGACAATAAATCGACAGCTCTAGTTGCAATTCTGCTGTTTACCAGCCAGCAGAAAAACTGACAATATTAAAATTCCAGCAGCTGCTTTGCTGCTACCACTCTGCAGCTGCAACTAATGCACCCACCCAATACTTGTATGCAGTGTAGTTGTAGCCATGTCAGTCCCAGGATATTAGAGAGACAAGGTGGGTAAGGTAGTATCTTTTATTGGAGCTCTGTGTAGCTCGAATGCTTATTTCTCTCAGTCTCAGAAGTCGGTACAATAAAAGACAGTATCTGCCCACCTTGCCACCCACTGCTTCATGTATATCTTTATGATAGGTTTTAGCTTTGTTAGATAGGAAGTATTGTGAGGCGATAGCAGCTAAGTAACTTAATTTCACAGACCATCAGAGGAGTGGATTTCACATTTAAATCTATTAAATCAATGATTCCATTTATGCTACAGATCTGGTAAATTAAAAGGATGCCGTCATCTACTTTTTATACTAACTGTGTTGCCAGTGAATTATTTATATCCCTGACTAAAAAGCATGCCAAAGAAATATATTACCCTACTGATTTAGAGCCATAACATTCCTTCTTGTGGAAAAACCCATAGACAAGCTAGTTACTTGAAAAATTCAGCAATAATGTGAGGGTTTAGTGTCATAGATGTAGAGGTTATGGAGAACCAGGGGCTGTCCTCTGCAGGCTACTAAAGGAGCACAGAGTTCTGCCAGGAACCCTGCAGAGGCCTAAAAACTCTCACATCTGAGGAGGGAAGTGATGGTAAGGGGAGAACAGAACGAATGCCAGTGGACCACCTCAGACTAGTCAACAGCTCTCAGTCTCTCCTGTCCTTTATATAAATATTCACTGGAGTAGGGAAGGGTCTCTCCCCTCCCAGGTAAATGCCCTCAGCACCAGATTAATCCCAGAATAGCCTAGAGCCTCTCTCAATCTCTCCTGTTGAAGTTGTTCTATGTTGTATAACTATATAAATATTCACTGGGTCAATGGGCGAGAGAATAAGAATGACTCTATAGCTTGGTGATTAGGACACTCACCTGGGAGGTAGAAGATGTGGAATCAAATCTCTCCTCTTAATCTGGCAGCCACATCTCCTGCCTTCCAAGTGAGTGCCTTAGGGTATGTCTACATTGCAAAAAATCCCCACAGCATAGAGTCTCAGAGTTTGGGTCACCTGATTAAGGCTCATAATACAGGGCTAAAATGGCGGTGTAGACATTCCTGCTCAGGCTGGAGCTGGGCTTTAAAACCTAGTGAGGGTGGTGGGTTTCAGCACCCAGCCTTCAGCCTGAGGAGGAATGCCTACACCACCATTTTTAGCCCTATGGCACAAACCCCATGAGCCTGAGTCAATTGACCTGGACTCTGAGACTCGCTGCCATGGTTTCCCCCTCCCCTCCCCCAGTTTACACGTATCCTTGATCACCAGGCTAAAGCGTCGTTCTTACTCCCTTTGGCCCAATGAATATTTAAGTACTGTATTATATAAAGTGGAACAGCTTCAACAGGAGAGATTGAGAGAGGCTAATCCTAGAACATCTTATATTCTGGTGGTTAGGATACACATTGGGGGTGGAGTGGGGGGAGATGGAGAACTGAATTTAAGTTCCTTCTCCTATGGGGGTTCAAAACTGAGGCCTAGTCTTCAGTTACCGGCTGGTGCGGCGGCACGCCATCGATGTTCTGTGATCGATTTATCGCGTCTGGTTAAGACGCGATAAATCGATCCCGGATCGATCCCGGAAGTGCTCACAGTCGGCGCCGGTACTCCAGCTCGCTGAGAGGAGTACGCGGCGTCGACGGGGGGAGACTTCCGGCCGCGTCTGGACCGCGGTAAGTCCGGACTAAGGTACTTCGAATTCAGCTACGTTATTAACGTAGCTGAATTTGCGTACCTTAGTCCGAAGTCCGGACTAAGTGGGGACCAGTGAGTCTCTCACATCCCCAGCAAGTGCCCCAACCACTGGGCTAAAGGTTATAAGAGGAAACACTCACCCACCCACAGAAAAGGTGACCAGACTTTTCTAGTTCACTTCCAAAAATGTTCTGAATTTTTCAGCAAACTTCTTATTTGTTCTGATTTTTCGGTTTGCTGGATGAACTGAAAAAATCAATGATTCACCCCTTGCTCTAGTCAACATTAATGTATGCATTAAAATATAATGTTACCCCACTACAATGTCAAGAGAAGGTACCATGCAGAAAAATTCTTTCCTGACCATGATCTCCATAACTTGCATGGCCCAAACTATACAAAGTTCTCATATAAAGGCGTCTGGAGAGGAAAGGGAGATGACGCCATTGAGGAGCTGAGGGATGCAATGTCCAGCTCTGACAAGCTGCTGCGCTAAAAAGAGAGCATAGCCGCAGTAGCACAAGTGGCAGGAGGGCCTAGCTGGCCCGTGTACGTACCTAGCCTCTCTGACTTGGGGAGGCTAGCCCCTTGTGCTGCCACACCTACACTCTATTCTTAGTGCACCAGCTCGATGAGAGCTAGTGTGGGTATGTCTCCTTGAGCTGGGAATCACTCCCCCAGCTTGAAGTCTAGACACACTCATAGGTACAACCCTCCTCCGTCCAGCAGCTTTTGGGACATTTGAGAGATATTCTGTTCATTTCACCCTCAACGGCTAGTTTTACAGGTGGCTGTTTGGCCCATAATTCTTGTGCATATGGTACATGTTAGCAGTTGTTTTTACCCGCATTTCTAATAAAGCCAAAGCCAACATAGTTCCTTTTTCTTTGCACACCAGCCTCACAGGCGTCAGCAACAATGCATTCAACTCTGTTTCTTAACTTACTTTTTTAAAGTCAAATGAAGCTAAAAATAATTAGATGATGATATAGCTTAGTGACTTTCTGATGGAGCTGCAGATATGATAGAAAAATTAGGATCCAGTGGATAATCCCTACATACTATCCCATTTAACAGTTTAGACAAAATTTGGGCCAAACATCTTGACATCATGTCTCAAACTAGGAAACTTCAGGATGTAGAAACTTTATTCAAAGCCATCTCCTTACCACCAAGACAGAGGAAGATGCAGAGACATGTAGTGAGGAAAAAAGTTGTCTAGATCTCTATTGCCTGTTTCAGAGCAATCATCTTTCATGTGCAAATTTTTTTATGCTTTGCATATTAGACACAGACAGATCATTAGAATGTCTCATTGTCACTGCCAATGACTCACCAAGTGCAATGGTAAGTGATTCCATTTATCAGACACATGATCTCAATCTCAAAACCCTGTATTTACAGTTGGATCTGAATTCTAGAGTTCAGCTCAGGCGCATTTCTTGGAACAAGGGGTGTTTTCCATATGACAGAACACTATTCATAAATTTATGCTTAATCCCTAAAACCTGGATATGTGTTTTACACAAGTAATATGAAATTTTAACCTCCCTTTTAACAAAGTTCAGTTGTCATAGTTATTTGATTCATTCATCTCCACTTGTTTTGGCCAGAAAAAGCCTTTCTGCAGAGCTAAATTCTCAGAAAAAAATATCTACACATTAGGATATTTCAGATAAAACAAAAAATCTTTTAATTTCATTCCACTACTGCAGCCAAACTGCTGGATGCACTTTAAAATGGTAAAGAAAACTATGAGACTGCATACTGGCTGACACACTGTTGATTTTAAACATATTTTAAAGCAAGTAGGATTATAATCGGAATTATGACCATAGCCCATTATGCTTGAAATATCAGGTGCCAAATTTAACTCACTCAAGAATTTACCACACGCTCCAATGGCACCAAATTACTCAGCAAGAAGGATGAAGTGATATAAATAATGCTTACTTCCAGTTTTTAAAATCTGCTAAGGCTGGCAGGCCACAATGCATTCACACTTCTTGGGTTTACAAACATAAACAAGAACATAAAAGTAATATTTACCAGTTTCACTTTATTGCTTGAATACAGTAATGCAGCAAGGGATTGGACAGCAAGAAGTGCTATTGTGAGTACACATATGTCTGTGACTTTGCAGAAAAACCTGAGCACTAAATTGCTGCTGTACATTCACAACAATTAAGGCAAGTGAAAGACTTAATCTATTCCTGAGAATACCGTTAGAAAAAATTATAGCAATGCTAATTAGAGTTGAGGTTTCACGGCTACTCTTTTAGGGCCTGATTCATAATCATGTAAATTAGGAATAACTCAATTTAAGTCAAAGGAATTACAGTGGGCATAATAAGTAAAGGAGAATCAGGTCCTCAATGATAAATGTGTACAAAATGGCAGACATATAAATGGAATAGAATGAGAAGGAAAACATTTTTCTCGGTAGTTATTGCTGAATGGTAAATTTAAGATGGGACATCAAAAAGTAGATGCTGTCAAGCTCTCTTATGAAATCAGCATTACTCTGAAAAGGAGTGTTTTTCTCAATAACCAAGTCATTTTTTCCCCTTGTTCATGATAACTTTGTAAGTGCATCTTTTCCATTGAAAGATTGTATATAAATACTTGAGACTTACCGGTTACCTGTTTTCTTAACTTTTCAATTTCTTCTTTTAAGCTTTTAATTTCTAGATCTTTGCTTGCTGTTATTGGACCATCCACAGTTGAATACTGTAAAGCCTGGACTGTCTGGGTGGATTCTAAAAACAAAGAAGAGTACCATGAGATAAGCCTTCCACACTCCCCCAATATATTCTTTAAGATGTCAGAAGAAAGTGACACTATTGATAAGTGGAGAAGTGCACAAAATTGTCTCTATACCAATGGTAGGAGACTGGAAAAAAACAGGAGGAATTGAAAATTCAACTGACGAGAAGAAATTTGATACACTTGACCTTACTGATTCCAGCTGCTTTAATTGGAATGTTAAAAGCATTGATTATAACCTGTTCAGGAAAGATAGCACAGGTGGGGGGGGGGGGGGAGGGAGGAGTGACACTGTACACTAAGGGCACAATTACAAGTAATTGGTAACTCAGAAGCACATGATCTTTAATGCATATGGATCAAGGTGTTAACCAGCAGACCATCAAATCAAAGTAGAGATCAGGATAAGTTACTCTGTAAACACCTGTCTGTAATGTGTGTATGGGGGGAAATTGTGTTGTTACAAGGCACTTCAATTTGTTAAATGCATGCTGGAGGTCTAATGCAGCCAGTAGTAAAACATCATTAGAGTTTCTAAAAATTATAGATGATAATTTTCTGACACAAAAAATATTACATCCAACATGAGGGAAGGACATCATTATGATGGATAAAGATGAATTAATCACTGGACCAAAAGTTGGTGGTTGCCTAGGGACCAGTGATTATGAACTGATTACATTCAATGTGGGCAAAAAGAAGACAGTTCCAACCAGTAATATATACACTTGGTGCTTCAAAAGGGGTAATTCCCCAAAGCTCAAGAAAATTATGAGTGAAACTGATTGAGAGGAAAAGCTTAGACAAAAAATGTGAATGAAAATTGGGAGATTTTTGAAGCAGAGTTTATTAGATGGCTAAAAGCCATGATTCCACAATCAAACATCTTCAACTAAAAGCCCATCCTGGTTGGTGGGTGAGGGAAGACAGAAATTATAAATAAAAAAAACCAATGTCTACTAAATTGAAAAAGGGGAAATAGATAACAATTGATATAAATTAGAAGTTATGATGTTCAGAAATTGACAAGGAAAGTTAACAACATCAGGGAAAAATCCATAGATAGCAGGGCTAAGGACAAAAAGGTTTTTAAAAGTATACTAGGGAACAAAAGAGATGGCAAAATGTTAATCATGAAGAAAAGGCAGAAGTGTTCAATTAATATTTTTGTTCTGTATTGGAAAGAAACAGGATGGTGTGGTTGTATCACATGGGGATGATGAAGTACTATCCAGTCCATTAATAACAGAAGTTACACAATATCTAATAGAGTGCAACAGAGTGAACTGTCACATGGGGGGAGGAAAGGAAAACAAAAACAAAATACCCAAGCAGCTGACTCCAATTAGTAGTCCTCTCAAAGACTGCTGGGAGTGGAAGGGGTATGGGTCTATATAAGTGAGAACCAGCTCATTCTAAGGAGGAGAGAGAAGGATGAGGCAGTGCTCTGGAAGACTGGAGCTGTATCTAGGAGTGTCTAAGGAAAAAAATCAGGGGCAGGAGATGGAACAAACACCTACTGAGCAAAAGCTACCGGGTTTGGGGAGAGTTGGGCACAGGCTAGGGCCTGCCTCCACAGAAAACTATTGGCTTACCGTGCAGGTAAAAAAACTGTGGAGAAATGGAACCAAGTATTTTGGGTGCAGGTGGTGATGATGATGATAATTAGACACCCTTTTGTATCTATCACTGCATACTATCTAGCTCTTTCTTTGGAGGGCAGGGGGAGGTGAGGAGCGTCCTGTGTTTTGTGGTGGTCAGGTCATCCTGGCTCAGAAAACCTGGATAAACTTGCATTCAAGAATCCTAAAAAGAGTTGTCTGAGGAGATCTCTGGCCCTCTGATGTTAATTATGAATAACGCTTAGAGAATCATGAAAATTCCAGAAGACTAGAAGAGTGCTAATGTTGTGCCATTATTCAAAAAGGGCGAGCAGGATGACTTGGGAAACTAGAGGTCCATTAACCGGACATAAATCTGGGCCAAAATAATGGAAAAGCTGATTTGGAAATCAATTGATAAAGAATTAAAGGCTAGGAATATAATGAATGCCAATCAAAATGGTTTTATGGAAAATAGGTCTTGTCAAACAAACCTGATTACATTATTTGAGGACGTTACAAGTTTGGCTGATAAAAGCAACTGTGTAGATGTAATATATTAAGACTTCGGTAAGGCATTTGACTTAATACCACACAACATTCTGATTAACAAATTAGTGCTATACAATATCAATAAAGCACATTCAATGAATTAAGAACTGGCTAGCTAACAGATCTCAAAAAGTAGTTAATGGGGAAATCACTGAATGGTGTTGTTTCTAATGGGACTCCACAGGGATTAATACTAAGCTTGCTACTATTCAAATTTTTCATCACTGATCTGGAAGTAACTATAAAATCATTGCTGATACAACTTGCCAAACTGGGATGAGTTTGGGCCCATTCAAGCAAAATGTGTTTTAATACAGTCAAATGCAAAGTGATACATCTAGGAATAAAGAATGCGGATCATATCTAGGAAATTTTATCCTGGAAAGCAGTGATGCCAAAAAGGATTTAGAAGTCATAGTGGACAAGCAACTGAACATAAACTCTCAGGGTGATGATGTGGCAAAAGGGGCTAATAAAGTCATTTGATGTATAAAAAGGTTAGTTCATCTCTGTATATGGGATTGGTGAGATCGATATTGGTGTTCAAATTTTAAAAAAGATATTGAAAAAACTGGAGAGGGTGCAGAAAAGAGCCACAAAAATTAGGGCTGGAGAAAATGCCTTACAGCAGGGGTTTTCAAACTGTGGGTCGGGACCCCATTTTAATGGGGTCGCCAAGGCTGGTGTTAGACTTTCTGGGGCTCAGGGCCAAACCCCAAGCCCCACTTCCTGGAGCTGAAGCCGAAGCCCTAGTCCCACCACCCGGGGCTAAGGTTACATGCCTCCCCCTCCCCGCCCCCGCCCAGGGCAGAAGCCCTTGGGCTTCAGTTTTGGGGCCCCTACCCCCACCCAGGGTGGTAGAGTTCAGGCACGGGCAGGCTTGGTCTTTGGTCCCCTCTCCTGGGGTCTTGTAGTAATTTTTGTTGTCAGAAGGGGGTCGCGGTGCAATGAAGTTCGGAGAACTGCTGCTTTACAGTGAAAGACTTAAGAAGATCAATCATTTTAGTTTATCAGAAAGGAGATTAAGAGGTGACTTGAGTACAGTATATAAATATATTCATGGGGAGAAAATACAAGGTACTAAAGGGCTCTTTAATATAGCAAAGAAAGGCATCACAAGAACCAATGGCTGGAAACTGAAGTCAGACAAATTCAAATGAGAAATTAAGCACAAATTTCAACAGAGAGAGTGATTAACCACTGGAACAAACTACTCAGGGAAGTGGTAGATTCTCCATCTCTTGATGTCTTCAAATCAAGATTGGATGCCTTTCTGGAAAATATGTGTTAGTCAAACATAAGTTACGCTTTAGTCAAAGACAAGTTGTTAGATTCAATAAAGGGGTAACTGGATGAAAATCAATGGCCTGTCAGACTAGATGATCTAATGGTCCCTTCTGGCTATAAACTCGATGGATCTATGAAAAGAGTGTCTGCTGAGGTATATTAAACAAACACATTGGTTAAACTTTCAAACACTGGTGCCTAAATTGTGGTTACAATAATGTGTGTGTGCTCACAAAAGCAGGAAAAGAGAACAAAATAAAGAAACAAGGGATGCGTCAGAAAATCCAAACAATCCATACATTTGAATGCCTCTAAAGAAGAAAGAGCAACATACTGTACCTTACACTTAAAGATAAGCCTTGTTTTGTGGGGTTGTACACTAATTTCTGTATTATACTGTAGCTTTCCCTGCCTCTCTGAAAACGGACTAGGGCTCAATGCTGTAAAGACCTACACATGTGAATATCCCCACTGGCATCAATGGAATTACTTGCATACATAAAGTTAAGAACATGAAAATGTTTTGTAGGATGGGGACTTTAAATCATACAATTTCCACTTGCAAAGCGCCAACACATCTTCAGTAGGTGCCAAATACACAAATCTAGATTCCGCCCCCTTCCTTCTCCCCCGCAGATAATAAGTATGTAGTGTTCACAGCTGGAGTAATAACCAACCCATGGCTTCAGCGAATTCAACAGATTGTAAGTGGCATATATGGGATGCTTTAGGATTAAGTGTAATTTGTCGATAGAAATAATGAATCGGATTAATTTCCAAAGGGAGGCATTCCTGGAAACATTTTAATTTTTTTCCACAATATTAAAAGCACTTCACAAAAACTACAGCCTAATCCAGGGGTCAGCAACCTTTCAGAAGTGGTGTGCCGAGTCTACATTTATTCACTCTAATGTAAGGTTTTGCGTGCCAGTAATACATTTTAACATTTTTAGAAGGTCTCTTTCTATAAGTCTATAAAATATAACTAAACTATTGTTGTATGTAAAGTAAATAAGGTTTTTAAAATGTTTAAGAAGCTTCATTTAAAATTACATTAAAATGCACAGCCCCCGGGACCAATGTCCAGGACTCGGGCAGTGTGAGTGCCACTGAAAATTGGCACACATGCCACAGGTTGCCTACCCCTGGCCTAATCCAACTGAAAGTGACAAAACAGTCTTTAATTGCTTTACCTTGCAGTTTTCTACTGAGTTCAAGTTTTTCCTGCTCCAGGCGCCTTATTCTCCTCTCATAAGCTTCTGTTGCTAAGCTGTCCTCCAAAGTCCTTTGAACACTGGCATCAAGGTCCATAGACGGTGGTCCAGCTGTAACTCTTAGACAACTGCGGTCTGAAAGCACACTGAAAAAAAACGATTTTAAATGTTAGGTAATTTTAGAAAAAAAATTAAAATTAAAGCAGTTGACCAGACCGGTAAATTATTGTTTTAAATTTTTCCATCGCAGTAAAAAAAATAAACTTTTTTAATGACTGTAGCAACTTAATTAGGGAAACCAACCTTAGTTATCTTGTGAATGCATTTTTTAATGCCACAAGTAAAAAATTTCTAATTAATGATAAGCAAAAAGGATAGTCTGGAATCAGCCAATTAACAAAAAGTCACCTTCTGAATGGTCAACAATATCAAGATCTAAAATTATATTAACATATCAGCTCATATTAATTACTAATATGTTTGCCAAGTACCTTGAAGATCCACAATATAAATTTTAAGTATTATTATTATTAGATGGAAATTAGTGTAATTTGGTTGTCTCCTCTGTAATTAATTTCTCCCAGATTTCTAACTTAATTTTCCCTTTGTAATGTTTGTTTTTGAAAAAATGACACTTAAGAAATTTCAGAATTTAAAATTGAGACATTTCCAGATCCTTCTCATGAAGACATGTATGTAACTATATAATGAAAGCACTAGAAACATGATTTTGCAAGCACTTACGCACATGCTTAATTTTATTTAGGTGAGTAGTTTATCTGAAGTCAATGGAACGTCTCATGTGAGTAACATTAAGCACACATATTTGCCAGAATCAGGGCGTTGGCTCTTTGGTACATTAGTATTTATTGTACCTCTAGGTAAATACTGACCAAAGTTAAACTTAAAATTTGCATCAGTTGTCACATTCATCTCAACAGTAGCTAATGTCCGTTCACTTTTCACTGGTAGTGTCTAAGACCTACTCTCTTCTTGTTCAGTTTCCTCCAAAAGGCTCGCTGCTTCTAGGAAAACTATAAACTCTAGCCAACATAGTTAAACAACTTCTCAATTCCATTAATATTTAAGGGCCATGAAAGGACAGGAAAGAAAATAATTAAAAAAAAAACAGTTAAAGCTGATACCTTCTCTGAGTCTCCCAGTGCATCTTATCTTATCTCCGTCTCTCTTTTAGGGTGAAATTCACATATTGGCCAGAAGCTAGAATAAGATCTTAAAATAGGCCTTATGCTGGCTCTCTGCACAGGAATAAATTGCACCCATAAGGTATGTCTACACTGCATGCTTCTTTCAGCAGCATGTAGAATACATACGTACTCAGCCCTCCTAGCACAGGTATAAACAGCAGTGTAGCCAGTGAGGCATAGCTTAGGCAAGCAGATTAAAGACACACCTGAAGGGTGTGAATATGTATGCCCTATGCCAGTGCTTAATTTGTAATAAAGGAGGTGCTGGGGCTCAAACAGTATTTTTACTTTCATAACTGATGGACCAAGCCCAGAGGTGCCAGGGCTATGAACCACCAAGCCTAGAGGTGCCAGGGATCAGCCCTGACAAGCCCTAGCACAAATCAAGCATTGCCCTATGTGTAGGGTTACCATATTTCAGCGAGCAAAAAAGAGGACGGGAGGAGCCCCGCCCTAGCCCCGCCCCTGCCCCTCCCACTTCCCGCCCCCCCTGACCTCCCAACCCTCCCCCCGTTCCTTGTCCCCTGACTACCCCCTCCTGGGACCCCTGCCCCTAACTGCCCCCCAGGACTATCTAAGCCTCCCTGCCTCTTGTCCCCTGACTGCCCCAACCTTTATCCACACCCCCACCCCCAGACAGACCCCTGGGACTCCCACGCCCTATCCAACCACTCCCCACCCCCTGACAGCCCCCCCCAGAACTCCCAACCCATCTAAACCCCTCTGCTCCCTGTCCCCTGACTGCTCCGATCCCTCTCCGCACTCCTGCCCCCTGACAGCCCCCCCCAGAACTCCCAACCCATCTAAACCCCTCTGCTCCCTGTCCCCTGACTGCTCCGATCCCTCTCCCCACTCCTGCCCCCTGACAGCCCCCCCCAGAACTCCCAACCCATCTAAACCCCTCTGCTCCCTGTCCCCTGACTGCTCCGATCCCTCTCCCCACTCCTGCCCCCTGACAGCTCCCCCCCAGAACTCCCAGCCCCCTACCCCCCCCGCTCCTTGTCCCCTGACTGCCCCCTCCTGGGACCCCTGCTCCTAACTGCCCTCCAGAACCCCACCCCCTACCTAAGACTCCCTGTTCCTTGTCCCCTAACTGCCCCCTCCTAAGACCCCCCCCCAACTGCCCACCAGGACCCTACCCCCTACCTGTACCCTGACTGCCCAAAACTTTCTCCACTCCCCCCCAAAAGCCCCCCCCCGTTTCTTGACTGCCCCCTCCAGAACCTCCCTGCCCCTTCTCCTGCCCCCCCTTACCCTGCTGCTCAGAACAGGGTGTTGGGCTCTGTGCGAGCCGGACACGTGGCTAAGCTCCCCAGCACAACAAAACCCGGTCCCTGGCCTTGCACAACAAAACCCGGTCCCTGGTCCGGACTGGGTTGCAGGGGAGAGCTGCCCTTGTATCAGCACAAAGTGCTCTCGCTCCCGTTTTGCTACGCTGCATGGCAGAAACCGCTCCCAGTTGCAAAAGGGGAGGGCTGCACTTTGTGCTGAGACACTTGCTCAGAATTCAGGGCGGAGCTCCTCTCCAGCTGCTCCAGAGTCCAGCCCGGGACTTTCCTGCAGCCCTCCCAGCCGCTCGCTCTGCTGTGCCGGGGGAGGGGGAAATCCCGGACATTGTGAGTGCTTTACAAATTCCCCCCGGACGCTATTTTTAGCACAAAAAGGAGGACATGTCCGGGTAAATCCGGACGAATGGTAACCCTACCTATGTGCTCTATATTCACCCAAGCTGTCTCCCCCATCTACACTGCTATTTTTAGCAATGTAGCATTCTGCTACCTCACCGCTGCTAGAGTCCTTTCCCCACCACAGGAAAAGACTCCCCCGCAGCAGAGAAAGGCTCTGCCAGCTCCCTGCTGCTGGAGCTCATCCTTGATGCAGGGAAAGACTCTGGCAATAGGGAAAGGTTGAGCCTTTCCCTGTGCCTCCCCCTGCCAGATTCTTTCCTTGCCACAGTGAAAGGCTCCAGCAGCAGTGAGCTGTTGAAGCTTTTCCCCAGCACTTCCCTTCTGCTAGAGCCTTTCACTGTCTGCATAGCTACACACTGCAGTGTCGACACAGCCTGCTTTTCACTACAGCATGTAGCTACTGGCAGGGCCGGCTCCAGGGTTTTTGCCGCCCCAAGCGGCAAAAAAAAAAAAAAAAAGCCGCGATCACAATCTGCGGCGGCAATTCGGCGGGAGGTCCTTCACTCCGACCGGGAGTGAGGGACCGTCCGCCGAATTGCCGCCGAATAGCTGGACGTGCCGCCCCTCTCCGGAGTGGCCGCCCCAAGCACCTGCTTGGCAAGCTGGTGCCTGGAGCCGGCCCTGGCTACTGGTACACTACATGTCACCACCAGTGATGTGTAGTGAAGTCTGCACTACAGTGGCATTGCTGCAGTTCACCACTTGTAGTGTAGACATTTGCTACAGTGACGGAAGAGGTTTTTACATTGCTGCCCCTAAATCCACCTCCTCGAAAGGAGGTAGCTAGATCAATAGAAGAATTCTCTCGTTGACCTAGCAATATCTATACCGGGGCACAGGTTGGCTTAATTATATCTCAGGGGCATGGATATTTCATACCTCTGAGCAATGTAGCTAAGTCAAGCTAAGTTTTAGGTGTAGACCAGGCCTTAAGAGAATTGGCAGGGTCTGATTTTAGATGTGTTCTATACAACTACTGAGCATATAATAATCTGCTTAATAAAACCATTTTCTTCCACAGCCAAGTGCAGTTGTTTCTTCACTCTCTTTATTTTATAGGTTTATATAAACTTGCGGCACACAGCAGATCAGAAGTTTAGCACATTCATGTATCCACCATACTTTGACAATTGAAGAACTCTGACTTACCAGCTACTTGTATATGTAAAACCCACAAATGGCAGATGATGACCAGAAAATGCAGTGTGAGTTGGTGGAGGCATTGTCTCCTAGAAGATAAAAGAACATCTGAGTAAGCTGAATTCTACCAATTTGGAAAAACATTACTGCACAGTAATGAGTCATCAAATGTTAGTGCTGCTGTTTCACTAACCAGATCCACAATGATCTTTATTTGAAGATTAAATATGAAACAGCAAAATCTAAATCTGGCTTTGAATTCAAAAAGATACAAACAGTTCACAGGAAGAGGACTTTTTATTCAAATGTGGTATCATTAAAGGTTATTATGGAAATTAAAAGCTGGTTCATTATTTTCTTTCTCCCCAAGGATTCTTGAAGATGCTGTCAGAGCACAGAAAGGACAGTTACCTGGCGTTCTTTGAGATGTGTTGTTCCTGTGTATTCCCTTAGCAGTACCCGTACTGGGGGAGCACCGCAGCGAGCCCTGGAGTGGCGCCTGCATATCGTGCTATAAGGGGAGCCATGGGCTCCCCCCACCCTCGGTTCCTTCTTGCCGGACAACTCCAATAGAGGGAAAGGAGGGTGGGTTGTGGAATAGACAGGAGCAACACATCTCGAAGAATGCCAGTTATGGAACAGGTAACTGTCCTTTCTTCTTCGAGTGATTGCTCCTGTGTATTCACAGTAGGTGATTCCAAGCAGTATCTGTTGGAGGTGGATAGGAGTTCACAATGATTCGGGACGAAGTACCGCCCTGCTGAACCCGGCGTCATCCCTAGACTGGGAGACGATCGCGTAATGCGAAGTAAACGTGCGAACTGAAACCCACGTGGCCGCCCTACAGATGTCCTGAATGGGGACATGGGCGGCGTAGGCAGCTGATGAGGCCTGAGCCCTCGTAGAGTGGGCTTAATGACAGGAGGCGGGGGAATCCCTGCCAGGTCATAACACGTGCGTATGCACGAGGTAATGGGTAGAGATAGGTTGCCCTCTCGCCTGCTCGGCCGAGGCAATAAAGAGTTGAGAGGATCTCCGGAACGGCCTAGTTCTATCCAGGTAAAAGGCCAATGCCCTACGCACATTGAGCGTGTGGAGGCGGCGTTCCTCGCTAGAGGAATGGGGCTTAGGGCAGAGCACGGGGAGAAAGATGCTCTGCTCCATGTGGAAGGTGGAAACCACCTTCGGGAGGAATGCCAGTTGTGGGCAAAGCTGGACCTTATCCCTATGGAAAACAGTATAGGGGAGTTCTGAGGTTAAGGCCCTGAGCTCCGAGACACGTCGGACAGACGTGATCGCCACGAGGAAGGCCACCTTCCACGAGAGGTGCAATCAGGAACATGTGGCCAGTGGTTCGAAGGGAGGGGCCGTGCGATGTGACAAGACCAGGTTGAGGTCCCATTGTGGCACGGGGGCCTAGCATATGGGAACAAATGGTCGAGGCCCTTCAGGAAGCGGGAGGTCATAGGGTGGAAGAAGACCGAGTGTCCCTGCACAGGCGGGTGAAAAGCCGATATGGCTGCGAGGTACACCCAGACCGTGGGTCTGGCCGGTGTTTACAGTGGCCAGGAGTCCCCCGATGAGTGGTCGCTGCACATCGAGCGGTGCGGGGAGTGATCCCTGGAGCGGGAGCTGCAGCTCGCCTAAGAGGTCTGAAGGGCACCTAACGGGGGCTTGCCTCGAGACCTGGGGCCCATACACGGTTGTGAGCTCGGCATGGGCAAGACATAATGTCCTTTGCAGCCTGCACCACCTTCAGTGTCGATGGCATCCGTACCGGGGATGTCTGGGTCAACGGTACCGGGCTGCTCCGCTCCACACGAGTCGGAGGTCTTAAGCCCGGGGGGGACTGAGGGCTGCCGAGCGCGGGACCAGTTTCTCCCTTGTCCTTATCGCGGCGTCGCTGCGAGGCCAGGCCCTTCCCTTGCTTCCTGGAGGGAAAGCAGCGCCGAGTGGTCGAAGGGGCCTTGCTACGTACCGACGACGCGGCGGCCGGTGCCGAGTCTGATCTGCTCACTGGCATCGGTGTTAACACTGACTCCATTAGGAGAGCTCGAAGTCTGAAGTCCCTCTCCTTTTTGGTTCTTGGTTTGAACGACCTACAGATTTTGCAGCGGTCGCTAATATGAGTCTCACCCACGCAGCGAAGACAATCAGTGTGAGGGTCGCTCCTGGTCATAGAGCGGCGACAGGAATCGCACGACTTGAAGCCTAGGGCGCGGGGTATGCCCTGAGTCCAAGCTAACACTGAGAACGTTCTGACTAACGGTACCACTAGGGAAGAAAGGCTGCAGCGGAGCTGGAGCACAAAGTTCCGACCACCTTCACTGGTGGCAAGAAGGAACTGAGGGTGGGGGGAGCCCGTGGCTCCCCTTATAGCGGGATATGCAGGCGCCACTCCAGGGGTCGCCGCAGTGCTTCCCCAGTACGGGTACTGCTAAGGGAAAAACTTCCGGCACTGGTGCACGTGGCGAGCACGCACATCTACTGTGGAATACACAGAAGCAATCACTCGAAGAACAGCATCTTCTATTCTTCCCTTTACTTTCCCTACCTCTTGAGTCAACTTGTTCTCCCTCTCTGCAGTCTGTCAATCCAACTCCTGAGATAGCCTTGTGATTCCCCTAAAGGGAATGTCAATCAGAGTGATTGCTGGACAGAATGACAAGATAGCATGCTCAAAACTCCATCAATGGACTGAGCATGCTTCCTTCACAGTGCTTCTAGCTCCTGCCAGCCCAGGAACAACACACCAAGCTCAAGCCTTGAACTCTGATGCTCCATGTGCTAACACTAAGGGTTAGTCTACACTAGACTGTACAGATGTAGCTGAGCTGCTGTAGAGCTGCTTTGCAGACACTCTATGCTGACAGGAGAGAGCTCTCCCATCGGCATAATTACTCCACCTCACTGAGAGGCAGTAGCTATGTTGGCAGGAGAGTCTCTCTCGCAGACATAGCACTGTCCACACCAGTGCTTAGGTTCGTGTAAGTTACGTTGCTCAGGGGGGTGGCTTTTCTTAAGTTATACTGATGTAAGCACAAACCCTAAGATATCACTAGGCCACACAGTTGCAATCACTATGGGGGTGGAGAGAGGTCCGTACTCCAAATGCTGTGATATCCTCTTCAATAAGGGTGCAAGATTCATGCCTTTATACTCCTGTTTATCTCCCAGCTTTTCTTATGTAGTTGCATCCTATTACATCACCTTGATCACCAGAAAAAAACTAATTTTGAAGAAAAATATCACCTTGAAAGCTCTAAAAGGGCCTGTCATTTTAAGAAAGGGTTACATTTTAGGAAAAGATGAACAAATGTAAAGGTGGAAAGTAATTCTCTATATGTGTTTTTTATAGTTTTGCATGTTAAATGACAGTTTTGGATAGCATTCCAGAAGAATCTTAACCTGTTGACACTTGGAGTCAATAAGTTCTGTAAGAATTTTTAAGAGATACAGCTTAGTACGCAACAGTCCACAGCCTTTTAGTGATTATGGATGAGTCCTCGTGGTCATTGATCACCAGAAATAAATTGTATTAAAATTAAAATGTGTGAAAAATGAATGTCAAAATCTATACAATACTTTCTTAATTAGAATAATGGGCATTGTAAAATCTAAAGGATGGTTGGATAGAAATAGGCAGTGAGAAAAAAATTCCTTGATTTCTGCATTCTTTTCTATCCGCATATTTAGAAGATTTAAGTTTGGAAAGCCCTTTATCTAAATAAAAATTTAGAAAAATAACTAATCCATATTTTTGGGGAGTCAAATAACCTCTGATTGCATCCCATGTTAATTTCAAATTCTAGTACGTGACATCTAATTAGAACACTCATTGGTGTGTATGAGAATTTCCATGACTATACATGCATGTTTGCTTTACAATCACTATTGCAGATAGTCTTCATATGCTCTCAGTCCCCTTCTGGGGTTCACAGATTGTACTTGTGGTGGAAGAATCCCCTTCCAAAACTTCATATCAGCTGAAGTAACAGTGAATAAATCATTCCCACTGATATAATATGAAAATTCACCAATCAGGGAGTAATAGGAATTAGAACAAAAGAAAGCAAGTTCAAAATTTCCTATGGAAGTGAAACACTCTTTTGGTTATGGGAAGAAATTTAACGATGGAAAACATACTTAAACATGCAAAAATCAAATGGTCGAAGACATAGCCCATAATTCGTCAGCTCCCAACTCCCTGCAATCCCAGCCTTTTTCTCCTTACTATCACTTGGAAACCTTTATACTCAGATAACAGAAATAGTGAAAATGACATTAAATCATTCTAGAAGACACTCTTCCAAATTAAACTGGGAATCAAAATTTGGAGAAGCAATGTTTAAACAGGAGATAAATCTTTTACTATGCAAGCAAAGACAGATTTGGTAAATGGCTCAGGGAGCATATCAGAAGTTTGTAAAATTGGAATTCAGATTCATAATATCAAAATTTGAATTATTCCATTTACCTGCACATAACCCCTCATAATAATGACTGTACCTACTGAGTGTAATATTTTATTTTTTACTGTGAAGCGACGTATTTTACAAAAAACAGCATCGTAACACCTCCTGAGTGGAATATAAACTTAGTATAAACAAGCCTCAAACATTTTGGTTTGCAAAGTGCCAACATAATGCACACTAGAATTTAAAGGAACATGTAAATAGTTTAGGACTGAAATTAAGTTTTTGCCTTAAAAATAAAAGGTGGTTACAAAAGCAGACATTCATAGATTTGTTAAGAAATTATTTTATTTTAATTCAGCAAATACAGTTGTAGGCCTGATCCTGCAAACACTTATGCACATGCTTAATTTTAAGCATATGAATAGTTCAATTGACTTCAATGGGACTAATCAAACATGCATAGTCTACCGAGGACTAGAGTGACCACGGCTGATGGTGTCGCACCAGGCATCATATAGTGAAGTTCCCAGATCTGGCTCAAGCCTTTAAATCCATGATTCTCTGGGATGGGCGGGTCAGAGCAAGCACACCTTTGTGTATTGATGAAGAGTTTCAGAGCACAGTGTGGATTTTTTTATGCATCCTGATATCGCCAAAGAGCAGGTAACACAACTTTCAAATGTAATGAATGACTGAAGAAAGGTCAAATCTTTACAAGACTGACATTTCACACGAAGTCAAATCACGTTATGCTCAGGATTTGGCTCCTGACAGCGCATATGGAATGTCTCTAGACACTCAAAGTCTGCCTGTAAGAGGGTCCAGGTTTCTGACCAATACAGAAGTACAGGTAGTATATCGGTTTGATAGATCCTAAACTTTGTCACAAAGACGTTTGTGTCTGTAAGCAAGACAAGGCCTTCATGCAGGAGGAGGCAAGACCTATTCATTGAAGAACATCCAATTTGCTACAGCCATTTGAACTCTGCTTACAGTCTAGGTAGATGAACTAGTCAATGCTCTTCATAGTCCTTGATCCACTTTACCAGAGATTCTTGTGGCCCAGCTGCAAGGTTCTGTATCCTGGTCTCCTGGTTCAACTCTATCACACAAGTGGCATCTTGGAGACCTTGGAGGGTGACTTCTCCACAAGCAGGAAAGCATTGTCGACATAGCCTTGATTGGTGACTACTTCTTGACCAACCTTGATTCAGATATGCAACTCAGCAAGGCCTAATATCCAGGCGATAACTCCACAGAATAGCACCGGGACAAGAATGCATCTCTGCCACACACCAGTGGTTGCTTAAAAGTGCCTCGGAACCAGTGGACATTGGTCTGCATCAACTGTTTCTAAGTGTGGGCATCAGGCAAAATACCAGCAGAATGGAAAGATGGCATCATACTGTCCCTGTACAAGGGCAAAGGATCTCACACTGAGTGTGGCAAATACAGGCGGACATCATTATTGTCAGTCCCTGAAAAGGTCTTTGCTCACATTTTGCTTGGTAGGATGCAGCCTCTCCTCAAGAGACATTGTCATCCTCAACAACTAGGTTTCGCTGTTAGGCAGTTGACAATAGATGCTGTCCTTACCCTCCTGCTTCTGGCTGAGGTACACCTAGAATTTAACCGCCTGCTTCGTGTGGTCCATATCAATCATCATCATCATCAAAGCTGCTTTACATTTGGTCCAGAGGTCAGCACTTGGGCTCACATTGAACAGAATGGAGTTCCAGATGTTCTGCTAAATGTGGTGCACAATCTTCACTCTGCTATTGGTGCAAGACAGCATGTTGGTTCACAGCTTTTGCCACGTTTTTACCCCGTGAGAATACCGACATACTTAAAGTTAAGCACATTTACAGAACCAAGGCCATAAAGTTTTGGAGGCTTTTTTGGTGGGGGTGGGAGGAAAAAGAGGGAGGTGAGAGATGGACTTTGGAAGGAAGATATATTTGAATGTTCTCAGGTGATTTGGGGAACCCAAATACACTACAGATGTACTACTGCACAGTATCTGAAAGGGTAACTGATTGGTCTTATCTCACTGTATACAATTGCTGCAAAATAGCTAAAAATACATTGGATTTAAAAAAAATCTTTCATATCTAGTAATTTAAGGTTGTATTATTAACAATTTCTTCATTAAAAATTGTGCATATTATTGCTGCAATCTTGAAAGGGTCCCTTTTAAAAATAATGTCAACTTAGTATAAAAGTAGAATTGAGTGGAAATTGTTAAGCTTTGACCCCAGGTTCTACAATGGGATATGCTAGCACAGACCCCTGCAATGTCCCACTGAGATCATTGGGACTCCACAGGAGTGCAAGGATCCGTACTACTAGACCACACTGCAGGATGGGAGCCTTTGTTTCTACCTTCACAATAAAACAAAGTCAATTTCAAAGCAGAAAGGGGTGGCGGAAGGATTAAAAGAAGTGATCACAAACAGTCTAATGAAAAGATGACAAAGGAGATAGGATAGTTATCTTCAGTTATGTAGCTGCAAAGTGATAGATGCAGTTTTAAACCCCTGCAGGGTTTCTGAAGGAGTACACTGATGTTTTGTGGATTGCCGCAAAAGGATCAAGATTTAAATTTTCTGCAATTTGTGAGTTCAACACACTTATGCTACAGTACCATAAATTTAATCTAAGTGTATCACAGTACATACAAAACAACTATATCAAACAAATGTTGTATGAAGGTTATAAAGTCAAGCACTCAAAAGCTAGAAAATGCCAGAATTAAGGTAGCCGTGCAACCTTAACTTTGCTTCCTTGTGCATATGCATGAGTATACAGTCTCTGATTACATTATCATATATGACTTTTCCATAGGATTCCTGCTTCATTCAAATGTACAAGATGGACAGTTATCAGTCGATATGGCAGCTAGTCAATATTTCCTTTTATCCCCAGGATTGAATGTGTGGCCCCTTACCTCATTTACTGCACAACATTCAAACCCTGCACCGTATAAAAAAAATTATTCATGTCCTCATGGATTTTACTATGGCACGACCATAGTATCTGAGTAACTTACTAACATTAATGAACTTTTCTGAGAACAGGAAGGTATTATCCTTCCCATTTTGCAGATGGGGACTGGGGCAAAGAAATATTAAGGCCAAAATTTGCAATTTTTTTTTTTTAAATGTCCATTAATTGTGCTTCAGATTTTTCAGAGGTTCTGAGAATCCACAGATCCGCTTCAAAAGGAGCTGGAGGGCTCATCACTTCTGAAAAGCATACCTAGGTGTTTCATATTAGGCACCCAGAAAACGAAGTCTAAACAATTAGTGTCCATCTGTGACAATTTAAGTGACTTGCCCAGTATCATATCAGATGTCTCTGGCAGAGCCAGGGATAGATTCTAGTTATATTCGGTTAGAGTCAAATGACAATCAGAGAACCCCTGTTCCTTTCTTCCAGAGATCCTGTGGAAAAAATTGTATGTGATCAGATACATGAAGGCAGTATAACATATGTCCATATAGGCAACCTTAATTCTGGCACTTCTACTTTTGAGTGCTTGACTTTGCAACCTTCATGTTCTTTTAACATATATCTTTGTATGTAAGGTTAAAAAACTTAAGAAAAGAAAAAAAACCCCTCAACTTTTAATGTAAAACTGTAGACATTCCCTGCACGACCTGACTCTAAGACCTTCAGCTATATAGCACAGATCTCTACCACTTGAGCTGCAGTAGTAAGGGCCTTTCCACATTCCATTATGACAAAAGGTATTTTGATGGGGGAAAACAGCAGGAGCAGGGATTAATTTTGTCTATGTCCTACCTGGAGGTTCACATCAGTTTGGCTGCATTAGAACAATACAGAACACTCAATGGAGCCCGGGCGCATATACAGTGCAGCTGTCATGTCCAGAAAATTCAGAAGCAAATGCTGAACAAGCATTACTGCACATGTGCAAAGAGCAGACTTTTGTGGTTTATAATAAATCTGGGTGTACTTTCACAGGGACAGCAGGAGGCATCTCTCTGATGCTAGGACTGTCCCCCTACCAAATTTCAAAGTTCCTGTTCAAAATCATGGAATTGCTAAAACTATTAAACAAATGACTGGAAATTTTTTTTTAGCAGGGGTTAAACTACTTATTTCTCATTATCTTTCTTCTTGAAAATAGCTGAGCCGTTTTCACTCAAACATTCAAAAAATTCAACCTAAGGCAGAGATCAGGCATGGAAAATTTCATTTACAATGATTAAAAATTGGCACAGTTGTGAGCAATTTTGAGCAGAGGGTTATAATCCACAGTTATAGAGTAATAAAGTTACATGGACATTATTCTTTATTATTCTGGAGTAGGGGTATGTCTACACTGCAATTAACCACCCGCGGCTAGCCCATGTCAACTGACTTGGGCTCACAGGGCTAAGGCTATGGGGCTGTAAAACTGTGGTGTAGACCAGTGGTTCTCAAACTAGGGCCGCCACTTGGTCAGGGAAAGCCCCTGGTGGTCCGGGCCGGTTTTTTACCTGCCGCGTCCGCAGGTTTGGTTCATCGCGACTCCCACTGGCCAAGGTTCACCGCTCCAGGCCAATGGGGGCTGCAGGAAGCGGCGCGGGCCGAGGGACTTGCTGGCCGCCCTTCCTGCAACCCCCATTGGCGTGGAGCGGCGAACCACGGCCAGTGGGAGCCGTGATCGGCTGAACCTGCGGACGCGGCAGGTAAACAAACCGGCCCGGCCCGCCAGAAGCTTTCCCTGAACAAGCGGCGGCCCTAGTTTGAAAACCACTGGTTTAGACATTTAGGCTCAGGCTAGAGTCAAAGCTCTAGGACCTCCATGGAGTCAGCCTGAGCCTGACCGTCTACACTGCAACCTCACAGCCCTACAGCCAAGCCCAGCAAGCCAAAGTCAGCTGACATGGGCCAATCACAGGTGTTTAATTGCATTGTAAACATACCCTAAGTGTCTTATTCTGTAAATATATAAGTATATGTGTAACTTTCTTCAAGTGACTACCCACACTGACTTCTACACAACTTGCGTACATTTATTCATCTTCTTAAGTGTTTGCAGGATCAAGCCTCATTCCTTGGATGAGCATTTGTATCTACTTAGTACACAGCATTGGTGGGTATCATACAGTACCAAAGCATTCTGAGATTTCAGTGCCAAATTTTGGAAACCTCTGTAATAACAAGAAATGAAAAAAATCAAGATTTGGAAAAATGTCAATCTTAGACTTACAGAGTTTTTTAAACAATCATCGTCCACATCAAAGTTTGATGTATCAGTTGGACTGCTGACTTCAGGGATGTAAGGTGCTTCACAGTTCCGAATGTTATCCCATTCAATCCCAACAAAAAATGGGTGGTTCTTAAAGTCTTCTATCCCATTTTGCCCAAGTCGATGCTCCCTGCTGCAAATGAGTCTTCGAATGAGGTCCTTGGCATTTTCAGACACATCTGTCACTTGTGCAGGAAACTGAAACCTCTCCTTAAAGAATAAAACAGGAGGAAGTAGTTTATTACCAAGAAAATGTCACAAAAGTCAGGTTCCATTGTGGTTGTTTCTGTACAGAAAAATAGGGCTTTGCAAATACTCAGGCTCTCACTGTTAAATGAATGCAATAAGTTTCTAGGAAAAAATCTTCCCCAGATGATAAAAAGTATTGAAAATGCTATAACTGTCTCCTCCTTTTTTATTTATTCAAATGTATGTACATTTTTGGACTCTATCTTTGCCTCCAGGTGGAAGAATGTTTAAGGATCTCTTTCCTAAACCAACAAATGGATCCACTAGCAAAAAATAGAACAAGAAGAGTGATATAGCATAGCCAAGACGTACTCCTTGGAGTGAACTAATAGCCGCCACTGTATATCCAGGTTTTTAGTTGCAATTCATAACCACAAAATGTACTATATGGAAACCAAATTTATATTTAAGATTTATGAACATGAATTCAATCATTACATAAGAACTTTCTTTCTAAATAGACCTTTAAGCTAACCCTTTTTATTCACTAAAATTAGTTCACAAAAGATAGAAAAAACACTAACTTTGTGGTTCATTATTTTCCCGTAGGTCTCCACCAAGGACTCTGCATAAAAGGGCGTTTCTCCATAAAGCATTTCATACATGCAAACACCTAGGGACCACCAGTCACACTCAGGTCCATACTTCCCTTTTCCATCTTCCATGGCCTGCAGGATTTCTGGAGAGATGTAGTCTGGAGTTCCAACTGCCACTGAAGACTGGACCTGGGGAGTTAGCATTTCCATGAGTAAAAATGACATACACGGTTACAGACAGTAGTGCCGGTGGGTGTGGGGGTTGAAAGAGGTTGAGGAGTATCATGTGCATATGTAAGTTTGTAATTCAAATTATAATCAGTGAACTCTACTACAAAAACAGGGCTTCTAAATAACAATTGATGAGAAAAAAAAATGTTCTCATGTGTCTGAGCCACTTCAGTGTTTCAAACTTGAAGTTCTGAAAAAATTTATTGGGTATTCTAATAATTTACTTTTGCTGTGAACTGTGATGAATGCCAAAAAGAAGGCAGTTTCTGAGTTTTCAGTTATTATAAATTAATTAGCTCCCTGATAATCACACATATTAATTCAGATGCTTTGTAACACTCCAGGGTATGATTATCACACTGGAACTACATTCTTGTCACATACACCACACATTGTATAAGTTTAAACGCAGCACTGCAATAGGATGAAGTGATATCAATGGTACCTGATTCTGCTTCTGCCAAAGCCCTGATCTGAGTGAAATCAATGAGTGTTTGCCTGAGTAATGATTATGGCATGAGGCTCAAAATTGGGTGTCTTACACCTTTCCTATGGATATGTATTAATTTTGATTATATGCCCTCCCTTTATTAACTTTTATTAATGAAATGAAATAAAAATGCATTTAACAAAGACAGAATTCAAATAGAATCCAGATATATTTTGAACTGAAACCAAATACAGCCATATTATAAAACTGTACAAATGCCATCTCTGTCATTAATAAAAATGTGCACTTAAAAATGACATTTCCTTCACAAATAGGACTTCTTCGTGAGCAGAAATTTCACTGGCAAGTAGAGGACAGAAAGGAAGGGGGGTTGGAAGTGCAGGCCATGGTAAAGGACTTGGCCTTTGAGGGATATGATAGCTGTATCATTCTTTCTAATTTACCGTTCCATCTTCCATCAGTTTCAGACAAGAACCAAAATCTGCTAACCGAATATGTCCATTCATATCCATCAAGATGTTGTCTGGTTTAATGTCCCTGCAAATGAAATGTATTCAATAACTAGCATGAAGAAAAAAAACAATGCATCCTCCTGGGCAATAACTTTGAAATTCGTTTTTTCATTCACTGGCAGTGCAAGATCATTAGATTGAGTGGCTCACTACATGACTTTATTCATAAAACACTTGCCATCCAGTAGGTACATACAGTTGGAAATTTTTCAATGAAGCATCCGGGGATTTAACCATGTAACTCCCATTAATCATAATAATAATAATCATGTGGTCAAACTCCACACATCACACACAATTTACACCTGTATACATATAAAGAAAACAATGGAAGAGTGTCTGCATAGTCCTATGCATTCCTTAGACTGTGCTATTATCTAATACTTCACTAAAATAACAGAGACGTCTAAATCATTTCAAGATGTCTAAAGGAGTATTCTTAAGTGACATATTGGCACTAGGCTAAGGGCTGGTCTACACTGGGTGGTGGTGGTGGGGGAAATCGCCCATATGTAACTGTGGAACAAAGTTACAACAAATAATTTATGCAGTATTAAGATTTAGCATCTTTCATCTATACATTTCTGTATTTCTATTATGTGTTCTCATGTCCAACACAAACACATTCTTTTATTCTAGTTCACATTATCCTCTCATAAGGCTAGCTGGACATTCAATCTGGAATTAGTGACAATGCCATTTCATAGACCTGCTGATAGGTCTCTGTGGAGAATCCTTCACTAGCTTACAGCCTGCCCATGAAACTGATGCTGATACCCTTGTGAGTAGTCAACTTGCGCTGATTTGAGAACCCACATTTATTTTCTGAGTCACACACATTTAAAAAAAAAATCTATTCAAACAAACCAACAAACTATGAGCACACAGAGCTACAGCTCTCCTGTAAGAAAGCAATGGTTTTACAAACCCCACATGAACTCTGAGAATTGTCATTCAACATTTCTTACGCCTAAACAATTAATTCAAGAAACCTGATGATCTGCCAGCCTAGTGGTGGGACTCCTGTATTATATTCTGTAAGCAACGGGATTGTAGGAACAGATGTCTTGTCTAACCTGACAGCCAGAACTTGGAGGCCATAAATAAATAGGGCCATGTTCATCATTGGCAGCTTCATGGAGCTGAACCCACATATGTCAGTTGTCTTTGATTCTGTATGTGCTGTTTCTGTGACACCATCAGCCACAATAATTTAATAGGAGTCAATTTGGGCTCTCTGGACCTGAAGTGTAAATCCATTGCTTGAAGTGGCATTATGACAGATTTACCCCAGCGTAATTAGGAACAGATTTTGGACCTTCACGTCCAAAGATCCTAGTTACAAAAGTACTCCCATGAAATACCTCTAAGAGGGAAGAGTGGATAAAATGAGGGCCATAAAAGAATATATAACTTAAGGAATTTACAACATAAACTCTGTTAAAGTACTGATATACGTCAAGCTTTTTCTTGTCACATCTCTGCTTCATCATCCACACACTGAAGCAGAGATGGCAGCCTTGCAGGAGGCAGAGTCTATACAAACCAGAGGCCAAGAACTGTGGATGAAACCTTGGGGGAAACCCAATCAGATAAATGGAATGGTAGACCCTTCATGAGCCGCTCATCCTCCTCTTCCCTTGCAGCAGGGCCAACCACTGTGCTGTGCTACCATTACCTACTCCACCATAGAGATTCCTACATAATCCATGGGAATCTAATGCTATGAAAGAGGAATTAAGACTGGAGTGAGCAGATGAATACAATTTTTAAAATTCTTTCAATTTCCTATTAGTCACATGGGTAAGAATGATTATTTTTCATAAATATAGGTAGCCAGATCCACAACTTCAGTAAATCAGTGTAGCTCCATTGACTTCAATGGAGCTAGGCCAGCTGAGAATCTGGCCCAACATCTTTTGTGTGCTTGACTTTGCAACCTTAATAATGTTCACTAATTTTGTCTCAAATCTATAAAAGCCATGGGATTTAGAATTATGATTGACATCTAATAGATTTCAGGAGTCATTCTTTACAATTTAGTGGGTCTTTTTGTGGGGGGATTTGGCTTAGATTTTTTGGGGCAAGAGGGGGAAGGTGGAGGAGGAAGAGTTGTGGGTTTTTTTAAAAATGTTAAATTTAAAAAAATCTTTGATGAAAGCAAGTTCAAAATATTTTTAAAATATGTATTAATTTTACAGCTCACTTTGTACTTAAGATAAATTTTTAAGAGTAATGACAACTGTAATTAGCTGTTTGTGAATTTTTTATTTCACCAAATTAGGTCTTGGTTCCACAAAGGGATCTGCATAGGTAGTGCCCTGCACGGATATAAAATTCGAGTCTGCATCCATCCACGATCTGCAAACATGGTTCGCGGATATCTGCAGATGCAGATATCCATGGATATAAAGCTGATATCCACAGATTTGCAGGGCTCTATGCATAGGCAAAAGGTCCATCCTTGCACATACCTTTATAGGATTGTGCTCTTACTGTATAAATCTGACAGTTTTTTATCTGAGGCTTTCATGTCTCCCAGGTAACTGAGTACACAGGGAATCTGAAATTCATAGATTAACTGGGCCCAAATTCTGCATCTGACTGTGTGAGGGCACACCCATATGGAGACAAGGGCAGAACTAAGACCTTGGTGCTTAGGCATCTGGATAAGGTCCAAATGCAATATATCTTTTAATTATACAAATAATACAATAAATCATAATTAAAACACAATTATAGCATTTTCCCATTAAACTGCATTTTAAAAAAATATGGCAAAGGTATTAAATTCTCATCCTACCCTGACCCAAAATATTCAAAAGGAAGACCATGAATTGACTGCCACAGCAACGTTAGCTTTCAAAGATCTGAGCTATTTATGAGGCATAAGAACAAAACAGGAAAAACTAGCAACTGAAAATACTGACTTTATTTCATTCTTATAATAACCTATGAATGACTAACATCTAAATTAGAGACAAGGTGGCTGAGGTAATACAGTATCTTTTATTGGACCAACTTCTGTTGGTGAGAGAGAGAGAGAGAGAGAGAGATGAATTTTCGAGCTCACACAGAGCTCTTAGACTTCTTAGCTCTGCTTAGAGCTCTGTGTGAGCTCGAACATTCGTCTCTCTCTCACCATCAGAAGTTGTTCCAATAAAAGATATCACCACTCCTAACTTGTCTCTCTCAAATCCTCGAACCAATATGGTTACAACAACACTGCATACAACCTATAAATGACTGATCAACTTTTTTTTCCAAATGTTGGCAAACAGTAAACTGAATTATTCACAGGCTGAGACCTTAGTAGGCTTTGCTATACCTCAGAAAAAATTTGTTAAGACTAATTTACAAACCTTTGTAATTAAAGGTTTATAATGGAAAAGATGATAGACTCTATAGCACTAAGGGTAAAATGTCAAGCTTTACACACTTTTTATACTTTGCATTAACTTGTTATAGTCTGTAACAATAAAAATAGGGTTAATGTAGTGTTTTGAGGGGAATTTATTTTGTCAAAAACTGGTTGCTCTTTAGGTTCTGATACTGCACCATTAAAGTCAATGGGAGCTTTTACCACTTCAACAAGTGTAGTATCAAGCAGAAAAGAAATTAATGCAGATTTATACAGATGCTAACATTTATTTGTTATGGTTGATATTGACAAAAGTACATGTTTTCAGTTTTCTGTCTACTTTCACAGATCGAAGCTCCTGACTCAATCATGACGCACATTAACAGAAACACTTATGTAAAAAGCAGAACTGTCCCTACAGCTAATTCCTCCTGACTGTCCCTTTCAAGGCAGTCTTTTGATTTTCACAAAGTTCTCAGATCAAATTATTACTGGACATTGGTCCACTTAATCCCCTACTTCACAAAAGTATTTGGAAGGGAACTCTTATTACTGAAGCTGTGAAGTTTCCTCATTGTTTATGCCTACATCCTTCCTAGTCATGGAGATTGGTGTAAGTGCAAAGAATGAAGCAAACAGCATGCAAAAAGACAAGAAGAGGGTGGACATTCAAGGGGATCCCAGATCTCAGACAGCTATGCAAACCTGCATCTTCCTTGGCCACTGCCCTTCAAACTGTGCTTTGACTTAGAAAAAGGATACCACAGAGTACAGGGTAGAGGGTTAATGTTGCCTTAAATATACTCAGTCCAGTATATTGCAAGTATAGGCTAATACTGCATTATCATGGGTACTGCTGCCAGTTAGTGTGGGTAGCTAACTTTTTAAAGATGATCAGAATAATTAGTAAAGCTATGAAATAGGCACTTCTGACTCAAATCAAATGTAAAAACCAAAGAGTCTTAGATCAATAGTATTTAGATCTTACTGTGTTTGGTATTCATATGCAGAAAAACACTGACTTGGAAGTAAAATGCACAAAGAAAAAAAAACTCTATTTTCACAACATTTAGAAACAGCCACTGGTTTGGAGTGATTCACTCTAGCAAAGAGCTCCTGCCACTCTAGAAACACAGCAAATACATTTATCAAGAGGCAAGCAAGTATTATTAGAGGAATTACATTTTTCAAATCTCATTAGAGGGAACAACAAATAATGGCTAATTCTTAAAATGTAAACTGAAATAAGCATTTGAGCATCCAATAAGCAACATTCTTCAGTCCCAGTTTTGCTGAATGTTGCTGACACTACAAGAATTACTATTGCCAGTTTGAGATTTTTTTAAATTTATTTTACATTATCCCATCAAAGTACATTTCAGATAAAAAAACAGAAACACACTACCAATGCCTGGGGAAACAACTCTGGTGTGAAATGAGCTGCAAAAAGTAAATCTAAAATCAAATTGCATTTCAAAATCTGGACCAAGAACAAGATAAACAAAAACCAGGAATTACCTTTGAGGCACCGTTTACCCAAGTCATCTGTCTTTCAAGATATACCCAAGAGTATTTAAGAAAATATAGACAGTGAGTTCACAGATTCCACAAAAGAGACCCAAGAAAAATCTTGCTGTGATCGTCAGCATTACACGTGCATACACACACAAATTACACAAGGCACTGGAAATACTGTAGCTAAATACTTCTTTTTAAGAATCATTTTTGACACCAGGCCAGATGTTCATGTCCCATAGGAAGGTGAGGAAAAACACAATATACTTCAGGCTTTTTCTTGTCACATCTCTGCTTCATCATCCACACACTGAAGCAGAGATGGTAGCCTTGTAGAAGAAGCAGGAGGCAGAGTCTATACAAACCAGAGGCCAAGAACTGTGGATGAAACCTTGGGGGAATCCCAATCAGATAAATGGAATGGTAGACCCTTCATGAACCGCTCATCCTCCTCTTCCCTTGCAACAGGGCCAACCACTGTGCTGTGCTACCATTACCTACTCCACCATAGGGATTCCTACATAATCCATGGGAATCTAATGCTGTGAAAGAGGAATTAAGACTGGAGTGACCAGATGAATACAATTTTTAAAATTCTTTCAATTTCCTATTAGTCACATGGGTAAGAATGATTATTTTTCATAAATATAGGTAGCCAGATCCACAACTTCAGTAAATCAGTGTAGCTCCATTGACTTCAATGGCGCTAGGCCAGCTGAGAATCTGGCCCAACATCTTTTGGGTGCTTGACTTTGCAACCTTAATAATGTTTTTTTAACACTAATTTTAGAGTAATTTCCTAGGCTTTTTTAAAAAAATCAAACCTAAAAGAAATTCCACCAGGTTAAATCATATTGACAACCATATATGTTAACAGCGACGTTGGAACCTTTAAATCCACCACACAGATCTCTGCCACCTGAACTAATGGACTAAGTGATAGCAATAGTAGGTTGTCATCCTCTATGTGGATTAGTACAAGAGGAGGAAGATACATACACTTTGCCAACAGGTTTCACAGATATTTGCTAATAGCAGAAGAGTGTTGAGACTCAGGATTTTGAGTTCCATTCTTGTTTATGACAGGAGTGTTAGAGATCTTTCGGCTCTTGTTTTCCAGACACTTCTGACACAGAGCTCTCTCTTCCTCTCTACCACACCCTCCCTGACTCCTTATCCCAGTCACATCACCTAGCCACTCCTATTCTCCAGTGTCCATCCCAGTCCCTGTCTCCCCTTCCAGGCTTCCCAGCTCAGTCCCAGTCTTCTCTCCACCCAGTATCTCCTTCAAGGCTCCTTCTTCCAATCTCCTTACCCACTCAGCCCCAGTCCCTCTGCCCCTTCCTCAACCAATCTCAATCTCCCCCGCATCTCCCACTGGCTCCTAGTCCTCTGACCCCTGTTCCATACACACAACTGGCTTCCGGTCTCCTTGCCTGGCCAATCCCAGCCTCCCCTTGCACCAGCTATTCATCCAATCTCAGTCTTCTCCTCTCTCAGTCCCCACCTACTCCCATTTCCTTATCTCCCATTCCCAGTCCAAATGTCCTTGCTCAGGCAATCCCAGTGTCTCCCCCAATCTTCTGCCAGCTCCCGGCCTCTCCTCCTGACCCAGGTTAGTCATTTTGAATGCTGAATTACTCGAACAGTGTTCTGATATGGGATTATAGTAGGTGTTAGAGAAATCAAAGTGAATGGCAATAATCCTACTAATGAACCAGACAGAAATTCTGTTTGTTTTACTAAGGCTCAAGAATAAACTATGACTATGAAATTTGGTAAATCTGTAGCAGTGTTTTATATCAGTTATTTAAAAAAAGCCTCATTTTATGTTCTGAAACCATCTGACTAGGTTCATTTCAGAGACACAAAATTACTATAGAAACATTAAGAACTTTGCAAACTGGAAATATGTATTATAATTGAATTTTAAGTAAAGTTAAAATTTGTAACATACTTCATTGCAAATGCTGGCATGTAAGATCCAAGGGAAAGCATATCTGTCAAGAGAACCACAGCAATTATGTAATGATTGTTTTTCAAGTATAGCTTCATTATAAGCCTGGGACTATTATTTCCAAAGGCAAACAGCACACCAGGTAATTTATTTTTATTTTTCTGTGAAGTCATAATGAATATTGAGAAATAAAATACATTTCTTACAGCTCACATAGAAAACCAGAAATCATGCAGGTAGCAATTTACTACTGTTACTGTTTTGTTTACTGGACTCTTAAATCACTACAGTTAAGTTTATTGCATAATTATGTTGGTGGTATCAAAGTCTGCTCAGGTACTGAGGTTCACCTGCACCACTCTACAAGTAATTGGATAACAGAATCCACCTGGAAAACTGCAATAGAAAAACAAAGATTAAATTTATTAAGATTCTTGCTGTTTTAATCTCTTGCTCTCTCTCTCTCTCTCTCCTGGAACAAGTATCCCAGAATGGCTATGAAGAAGTGTCAGAGAGCACTATTACAAATGATTATGCCATTGGGCCAGGTTGCAGACATACATATTAAATTCACATGCTAAAAATTATTATGAAATTAGTAATCCTGAAAATATCAGGAAACAATACAAAGAAAATGCTTTGCATAGTTTGATGAGCTTACAGCAAGAACTCTCAGGACGTGTGTTTGTCACACTTTATTTTATTTGTTTGTACGTTTGCATGTTCTTGTCTTACAAAAAGGACTATCAGACAGAAACAGAACAACCGCAAGTCCTCCTCTGCAAGTTTTATATGTGTCACAGAGGCTATATGCTTGTGCAGCAGAGTCATAGATTATAGGACTGGAAGGGACCTCGAGAGGTCATCGAGTCCAGTCCCCTGCCCGCATGGCAGGACCAAATACTGTCTAGACCATCCCTGTCATGTGGGGCAAGAGAGCCAGAGTCTAGCCTCATGGGTTGTCACTTCCAGATTCTAACTGCTCACCTTCCAGGATCTACAATGGCTCACGCCCCACCTTTTGAAAGGGAAGAAACATTGGAGTAGCAGTGGTCAGACCACAGATCTGTCCTTCATTTCTGTGTCTTTTAGCACATGAAGGAGAGGCTCTAGGTTTAAACTTAGTGACTTCAGTGGGGGTCCTGTATGAAGAATGATTCCAAGAAAAGTCCCTTTTACAGTATTACTCTATATTTAGAAAGATAGACAACGCTACTAGTTTATTTTAGTCTACTGGTTAAACGCATAGAGTGATCTCATGCATAAGCATTACTTCATCTTCATGTTAAAAATATATATACATATAATGCAAATTAAATCGTATTTGATTTTGTAATTACCTCTCTCCCACATAATCAGTAAGAGTATGTCAACACTGCTATTAAACACCTGTGGCTGGCCTATGTCAGCAGACTCAGGCTCGCGGGTCTCAGGCTACAGGGCTGTTTAACTGTGGTGCAGACATTCGAGCTCGGGCTGGAGCCTGGGTTCTGAGACCCCGCAATAGGGGAGGGTCACACCCTAAGGGCAGGCCTACACCTAAAATGCTGCAGCGGCGCAACTACATAGATGCAGCTGTGCCAGTGTAGTGCTTTAGTGAAGAGACTACTATGCTGATGGGATAGCCTCTCCCATTCGTGTAGTTAATCCACCTCCATGAGAGGCAGTAGCTAGGTTGAAGACATCCACCCACCGACATAGTGCTGTGTACACTGGGGGTTAGGTTGGTATAACTGCATCGCTCAGGAATATGGTTATATCGATGTAAATTTATAGTGTAGACCTGGACTAAGGCTCAAGGTGTACTATTGTTGCTAACCATTAAGTAAAAAGCATGAGTTCTATCAGGTATTACACAGTTTTTCTGTGAATTCTCCAAATTCTCAGTATTTTTCTCTATGTCCCTCCTATCTGGGTTATAAAGTTAAAACCAAACTAGTTTGTGAAAAAATAGTGGTTACAGGTATAGTTGCTAGACATTAGCACAGGGAAGCTGACCTTGATGGCTTACTGCTAACTGAGGGTCCTATAGAACATCATTTAATCATTATACATGTATGTGCATTTCCTACAATTACAAACCAAATGTCAGAAGCAGACATTTATTGGTTATAATTATGCACTCTTTACAATAGACAGCAATTCTCTTTGCCAAGCTACCTGCCCTAGGAAAAAATGCTAGCACAGATCTGCCTACCATAATTGCTGGACCTTCACTCCAGAGTTCCTTCCATACCAAAGATTTTCCCCTACTACGACAGAAGGTTGGCAAACTGTGCCTCTCCCTTCTGCTGTTTCAGAAATACTTTTCTTCCCCCGCTGCCCTTTGTTTGGTGCAATAAAACTACGCTCACGCCAAAAATAAATACATAAATAAAAATGAAGACACATTTAAGTTTGGCTACTTTTCAACTAAAGAAGACAGTTTGTTGCTTACAAAGGTTTTATTGATTAATACATTCAGGGCTTGTCTATACTTACCGCGCTGGTTCGGCGGCAGGCAATCGAACTTCTGGGTTCGATTTATCGCGTCTTGTCTGGACGCGATAAATCGAACTCAGAAGTGCTCCCCGTTGACTCCGGTAATCCTGCTCGCCGCGAGGAGTACGCGGAGTCGACGGGGGAGCCTGCCTGCCGGGTGTGGACCGCGGTAAGTTCGAAGTAAGGTACGTCGACTTCAGCTACGTTATTCATGTAGCTGAAGTTGCGTACCTTACTTCGATTTGGGGGTTTAGTGTAGACCAAGCCTCAGCAACGCAGAACTGTGAGCCCTAAGAGACACTCAAAGCACTACATTTGGTGATCTTCCAACAAGCCTGGGAGTCACTTGATTTGGATTGGTCACAGTTAAACATACAGCAATTCAAGTGAGAGAATCTACTGCTATTTTCCATTACATTGTGCTGGGTTATATCAAATGCTGGAGTTGCCATATTCTGCCAATTTAAGCTTATCTCAACTCCAGCAAGCAAAGCTAGAAATAAGCTCCACCTGGCAAAAACAGCAGCATGCACTGCAGCCAGATTAGGTTTGGGTAATCGGCAGCTATTCTTCAGTAATCCCAGTAAAAGAGGCCGCTCACGATAGCAGCACAAGAAAAATGGACTTTGTTACACTCCTATGACCAAGCCTCTTATCAAGGCTTCACTGTATCTCTACCTAAACAGACACGCCCTTCCCCCATGTGTGGGACCCATAAAAACTTAATTCACTTAAACTCAGAATCACCTTTTGATCAAAATATATTTACCTGTATTAACATTATTAACACAGTGCCCAAACAGCACCATTATGTTTACATATAAATCAGACTCTGCCGTATGAAGCTGACAACATAAGGGTTTGAACCTGCAAAGATGTAAGCATGTGAATAGTTTTGAAGTCAATAAGACATGCCTAAAGTTTGCAGGATTGAGCCCTTCATAGGCAAAATACAATCAACAGGGGATAAATGGAACAGATTCCACACCCTGTATTTTTGTAGGGTAGATTTATAATTTTCATTTTTTAGAAAAACCTTATCCTATGATTGTAAACTCTACTCTATTTTCTTATTAGCTGTTACTTAATATAGCCTTTACCACCCAGTTGCTCTCAGTATCACTCTAAAAATTCACCTCTAGTTTAGAAGAATCCTAATACTTTAAGAGCCCAACCTAAACTCCCATTAAAGTTAATGGACAAACTCCCATGGAGTACAACGAGAGCTGAATCAGTCCTCAAGGGAACAGCTCCCAAGCCCTTGGAAACTGGTATATTTATTGAAAATGGGTATATGATTTTACAATGTATATCGTTTTATACACAACAAATTAAGATTATTATTGGTAGTAGTATTCAGGCTTCAACAGAAATCAGGGCGCCAATGTACTAGGCACTACATACACATACTAAGACAGAGACCACGAAGAGCCAACAAGTTAAACAGACTAAAAAGACATAGGATGGGAGAAAAGCAGTATTATTTTCCAAACTTTACTAAGGTACATATACCTCATTCAAGGTTGCAGAGTCAGGAGTTGAACCCAGATCTCCTGAGTCTCAAGATATACATAATCTAGACCAGGGAATCTCAAACTTCATTGCACGACCCCCTTCTGGCAACAAAAATTACTACAAAACGCCAGGAGGGGGGGACAGAAGCCTGAGCCTGCCCGAGCCCCGCCACCTTGGGGGGATGGGGGCGCAAAGTCAAATCCCGAGCCCCATCAGCCCTGACGGGGGGGCCAAAGCCGAAACCCAAGGGCTTTAGCCCCAGGAAGGTGGCCTGTAACCTGCGCCCTGCTGCTCAGGGCTGAAGCCCTCAGGCTTTGGCTTTGGCCCCAGGCAGTGTAGGGCTCGGGCTTGGATCCCAGCAAGTCCAAGCCAGCCTTGGCGACCCCATTAAAATAGGGTTGCAACCCACTTTGGGGTCCCAATCCACAGTTTGAGAACCCCGATCTAAACTTAAGGAGACCCTGGTATTTTAGGGGGTTTATTTTAGTCAATTATGTATTTTATTTTTCATTATTAAAAAAACATCCTACTCCAGAGAATTACACTGTTCTTTAAACTAATTTCTGCTGTTCAGACAGCTATCTGGGAAAGGCCAAACTATTTACCTCCTGGTATCTGGTTTTCTTTATGAATTTCAAATGTTAATAAAGCAAGCAACAACACACAAGAGGGTGTGTGTTCGCCAGCCAACATATACACACTTTGGGTGTGCTCAGATATGAAGGTTCATTCCTGAACACATATACTGTGTGCGCATACTGGCTGATGAATATATCCTGGCGTTTTTCAAATAACTTATAAATAACTTTTTCTTCTGAAAAAGCAAACAATTTAAAAACATTTTACTGTAGCATCTTAAAAAACTAACCTGCCAAAGAAAATTGTTGCATTTTATATTTATTTGCTGTAAAATACTGGATGTCTCCAAAATGTTGTAGTCCTAGAATTAGGGTTAATTAAAAAACAAAAAAAACCACCTGCTTTTGTCTGAGGGTGTGTTGAAAACTCTCAATCTTTTTCTTTTCTTTTCCTTCTTACTTAAAAAAATAAAAGTAAAAAATAAGATTCCTGTCACCTAGAGAGTGATCATGGCTTCAAAGTAGTTATAGTTCAGGCTGCTACTGTTTCTCCTCCAAAGTCCCAAACAGCTGATAGAAGAGTTTGTGAGGGTGGGTTGGCTTTTATTTGCAGAACATGCCCCCTTCTCCTATCACTGTGAAGAAACAGCAGTTCAGAACCTTTATATTGTTGTTGAAGAAGCACCTCTATCCTTCTGCCAACCTCACGGAACAGCAACAGGAAGGCTTTTTGATTTGGTTTGTAAAGAAACATGGTTTTAAATCGAAGGCATTTACAGTATTTAAGCTATAATTTAGATTTTAAAAGTTCCAAATTTAAAAAAAATCAATTTGGACAAGATTGCAATGCACAAAATTTGCTCACTTAATGCACACACATATAGAGATAACTAGTGAGTCTGATGTCACCTACATTAACATGATGGGCTCTCAAGCACTTGTAACCTCTAAAGAAAAAGCACTAGGCATCGACACAGGCAGTTCAATGAAGATGGTTGATCACTGAACTGTAGTAGTTATAAAAAGCAAACAGGATCCTAAACTATTATAAGGGGATAGAGACAGAGGGCTTGTCTAGATGGTGTGTTAGTCTACACTAGAGGGGTAAAAATTCTAGGACGCACTAGAATTTACACCCCTCTAGTTCAGACTAATGCACCATCAAGACAATCCCTAATAGCTCAGAAAAAGGCTATAAAACAATGCTTTATCTCCAACTACATTCAGTTTCCATTGCATCACCTCAAATCAGATTAACTGAAATGGAAATGACTAGGGCAGTGGCTCCCATATATCACCTTAAAAATTGTTGTGACGTGACTGTGTGGAACATTAAACTCATGAACCAACAGTAATACATGTGCCAGAGTTTAGGAAACCCTGGATTGGAGTCTGATCCAAAGCCTACTGAAGTCAAAGGATGAGGCAGTGGAGCTCAGATGTCCTTGCTGTTCCTTAATGTTATGTACAGAGCAATGTAGTTTCAGAGTCAGTTTCCCCACAAACACCACTTACAATAACTAGATCAGAAGGATTTTGTGTGAATACTATCTATACCACTTCAAACTATTGGCACTATTATGCCTGCTTTAATGTAGAACAGCCCATAATATTTAATTCAAACAAAAATTGTAGCTGTTTTACCAGATTCAAATTAATTTTTGAGACTAATATGAACGTACTTTAGAAAACAAACAATCAATTAAACTGCTTGTCCAGGGTGTTTAAATTCATACTGGTATCCCACTGACTGTTCAGACTGTATACTAGTTTTTCTGTCTATTTCAACATGTTTATACCATATGCTTTATTTTAAAAAGCAACAACTTGTGGGAAACAGAACACACTTCAAATATCTGGGGACAAAATCTCTCTTTAGATATGCACATGGGGATATTATGGACTCATCTGTGTGAAGTGCACAGCAATAAGTTTTTGATAGTATAATAATGCAGATATAAAAAAAATGGTGGAAGGAATACTGTGTGTTATATAATTACTTATGCTATATCCAGTCAGCTCTGTGCACTATTTGGCATATATTAATTTCTATAGTTTAAAATAGCTGGGCTTTTAAAATTTAATTTGGCTTTTTATTGGCATTTTTTACCAGGCAAGAAGCCCTATGGCAAAATAAAATGTCGTAATTAAAATAAATAAAAAAGAAAAATTATGGTGAGTGATTTATGAAGGTTAATAGAATACAAAACTGAAGACAGCAAAATTTTGATTACCTTGAAGGTTTTGCAAAAAAGGGAGGTAATAAGAAAATTATCCATTTTATTACAAATAAAAGCCATTTTAAGACCACTGTTTTGGTCTGAAGACTCCAACCATTATCAGGGGAAATTAGTAAAAATTGCTGCTAGCTGGATTCAATTTGTAAACCTCAAGGAGGAGACAATCATGAGGAAATGAGATAAATAATCGTCAGCTGGAACAAGATAAATTGTGACATAATTACAGAATAGTATTCCAAGGCTCTGGAGGTACCATGCCATTCATTAATCAAAGCTAATCCAGAATTACAATGTTTAATTATTTGCAAAGCTTCTTTTTCAATTTTCAGTCTCCACAAGAGGATGATGTTTTAATATAATGCAAAATCTCAACGTTCAATTCTCAAATGCATTTAGGACAAGATTTTATATATATAGTTGCAATAGTATTTATAGTTTCATGTTTCTTTGGCCAGTGATAGAATGTTCATTTAATTTAATCAATGTAAACCAAGCCATAGTAACTGGTGGTCTTAAAGGGTATGTCTACACTGCAATAAAAGACCCACGCACCAAGCCTCAGAGCCTAGGTCAACAGTCTTAGGCTCATGCGACTCAGACTGTGGGGCTAAAAATTGCAGTGTAGACATTCAGGCAACCAGAGCCTGAGCTCTGAGACTCTTTCCCCTCACAGGATCTCAGAGCCCAGGCTCCAGTCCAAGCCCAAATGCCTAAACTGCAATTTTTTAGCCCCATAGCCCTAGCACTGCTAGCCTGAGTGAGCTGCCCCAGGCCAGGCCATGCACGGGTCATTTATTGCAGAGTAGACATACCCATAGATAACATTTACACTCTTATTGGAAGTTACAGTTGGCATGGTTTCAATCATAGAGTATACAGGGTCTTTGCCTAAATTCACAGGAATATGATTTTTAGACAGTCAGCAGTGTTCACTGACAGTACCCCACATTTAAGTAAAGACCATTTTTAACTATTGGTAAAAGGTTCCTGACTGACAGGAACTGATTGGCCTTTATATTCCCACATTACCCAACCCAATGCACCGGAACCTTAACACACATGGATCACTTTTAAGGGTGAGAGGATAGTTCTGGAAGTAATAACTTCCTGTCCCCAAACTGATGATCAGTTCAACCCTGTGCATGTAAGCAAGAATTACCATGGTTAAGCACCTAAATTTAATTTATATTCTTAGCTCTAGATTCACAAAAGGACATAGGAGCCTAACTGCCACTTTTGGTGCCTACATCCCAGAATCAGGCCCCACTGGGATTCACAAAACCCATGCTAAGCTGCCGCTGAACCCTGTAGATATCTAAACCCACTTGGCGCCTACATTTTTGCAATAAAAGTTCCCTAGGCACCTACGTTTCTGCCTCTGCACAGGCGCACTGCAGCCTCATGCTAGGCACTTGGACATCTCAGCCCCAGTATGACACATGAACAGGGGGAAGGCAGGTGTTCCGCTGCATAACTCGCCTGCAGGGCCTAATCCAGTAGGTGAGATCCAAGCATGTTTACTGGATTGGGGCCCCACAGGCAAGCTCACACAACGTGAGTGAATGTCTGTGTGTCAGAGGAAGAGACCCTCCTTCATAACTTTTTGCCCAATGGTCCCCACCTGGGACGTAGGAGACAAGTCCCCTGTCTGCCTCAGAGGGAGAGGGGATTTGAACAGGGAGCTGCCATCTCTCAGACAAGTGCTCTAACCACTGGGCTATAGGCTGGGCTATAGGCTCTAACCACTGGGCTATAGGCTATTCTGATGTGGAACTCTCTCAGTCTTTTTTGTTGAAGCTGTTCCATGGAGGATAAATAACTAAAAAGTTATAGGAGCACAGGGACTGGATTCTTCACATCCTGGGTGAGTACCCTAACCACTGGGCTAAATGTTATCAGGGAAGTGGTCCCCCCTCCCACCAGCCCCTTGCAAAAACAGAAGCAAGGGAGGGTTTGCAGCTGAGAATCCCAAGCACAGAGAGGTGTCTCCCGAGGGGTGTGGCTTATCTCCCTCCAATCATTGCTTAGGGAAGCCCAACTGCCTCGCTCAGGCTTGTAAATACCATGATTTTTTTTAGGTGCCTAAAAGTTAGGTGTGGCGAATCTGAGCATTGCTGTGCTTAAGATCCTTTGTGAATCTAGCCCTTAGGGTCTTCTAATGTTATTAGGATTTCTGCCATTAGAGCTCTGTAGCAAAAGTTGTCTTACTCATATCACTCTCAACAATAATGTCTAAAGCAGAGGACTGAAAGCAACTGAGAGTCATTCTGCATGCCTCATCTTTTTGATACAGTTTCCCCACCACAAAAAAAAAAAAAAGGAAGTTTATATATATACACATGTTATTTTTATACATCTACCAGAAGAGCTGCTGAGAAGCTGTGAAAGAACAGAAAACTCTATGGACTTCACTATGCAGATTTAATTTCCCGGTGCACCATTTAAATACTATGGTGATGGGTAAGAAGGATGGTCTCGTCAGGTGCTGTAGGGGAACACAGAAGTCCTGATTCAGTTGCTCCCTCAGCCACAGATTTCCTGTGCGACCTTGTGAAATTCACTTGATTTATCATGTATCTCATTTCCCCATCTGTAAAATGAAGATAACACTTCCCTACCTCACAGGGTGTTGTGAGGTTAAAATCCATTAATGATTGCGATGGCTGGGTGCCTCACAATGAGAAGGACCACACAAACACCCTTCTAAATGGATAGGTGAATGATACTGAAAAATCTCAGTATCAAGACATAGGAGATCTGTGTTTCAATTCCTGATGCTGCCATGGACTGTGTGCATGAATTTGAACTTATTAAATGCTCTGTGCCTCAGTTTCCCTATCTGTAAAATGAGAATAATACATATTTCACAGGGGAGTTATGAGATTTACTCCATTAATGTTTGTGAACTGTTTTGAGATCCACAGATGGAAGGTTCTATAGAAATGCAAATTTTTATTATAACACTAACGTAAGCTTTACACACTGCCTCTTAACTGTTTCCTTTAGATCCTTATACACTGAATCAAGTTATTAGTAACTTTTGGCCTGATCCTGCTTCCATTTTAAGTCAGTGGAAAAAATCCCACAACAGGGCCATTATTTACTAATTTTCCTTAAAGATGGTCCGAGCCTGCAGACTAAAATGTTAGGCTTAGAATAGCTTTTGGTTTTGTTTTTAATTAAAAAAAAGTATGTAGTTCTGGATCACTTTCCTCCAACATCCTTTTGGCAAAACCTCAGAGGTAACCTAAATATTTTTAAAAGAAGTATTCTCATTTTTATATACAGAGAGGACACTGTACAACAGATTAGTATCTTAGACAAGCAAACAATGTGGAGCACCATGTCAAAACTGAGCAAAAGAATGTGTATGCAACTAAGCCATTATAAATGAAGCACAGTTTCAAAGCCACTGAGGAGTGTCAAACCAGCTCAAATATTCTTTCCTTTCTTGTTGCCACTCTAGTATTGGGGAAGTCTAGGACACAGACTCAACCAACCACCTTTTTGCCTCTTTCAACTCCCTTCTTAACCATTCCCGCCTCGTCCCTGTCTGCTTAGGACCTTGCTGACTTTTTCAATTAAAAAGTTGTAAGATCTGATAGGAATTCCCTTCACCTTCCCCTATTTTCCTTCTCCCTATTCTCCTTCACTGAAATTACAGATTCTCCTCTGCTCTCCTCCTCTAATCCTTCCACCTGTCTCAACAACCTCTCCCATCCTATTTTCTGATTTCCTCTACTCCCATGGTCATGTCTTCCCCACTTTCTCTTCAACCTCTAACTCTCCTCTAATTCTTTCCTCTCACAACACCCAATTGCTTCTCTAACTGCTGCCCCATATCCTTTCTTCCCTTCATTTTCAAAGCTACTCAATGTACTGCCTACACCTGCTGTCTGGCATTCCTTTCCCAGACTCACTTCAATACAGCTTTTGACCTCTATACTCCATTGAGACTGTTCTCAAAGTCTCCAGTGTTTTCCTGACCAAACCTCAGCACCAGTATTGCATCCTCACCTTCCTCAACCTACCAACTGTACCCTTAACCCTGAAATCTTATGCTCCCTTGGTGTATGTGATTCTGTCCTCCCCTGCTTCTCTTCCTACCTCTCTAATTTCTCTTTCTGCGTTTAATTCAGAGGATCCTTCTCATCCCCCTCCAACTTTTAGTGGGAGTCCCATAGGATACTCTCCTTCACTCTCGCCTCTCCTCCTACACACTATTTCTGATCAATTTCATTCAAAAACAAAACTTCAACTTTCATCTCTACACTGACTACTCCCAGATTTTCCTCTCCACTCCAAGCCTGTCCTCCTTCTATCCAACCTACAATTTCTGCCTGTCCTTCTGACATCTCCGTGTGGATGTCCAACCATCAGATAAAGCAACACATGGGGATTGTGGCCTGTAGGTGCCACTTTAGTACAAACAGCAGTAAATACTACTAATAATACTGATGTTTAATAGCTGTAATCAGGTAAGTAACCCCACTTAATTCTTACTTGTATGATGAAGGCCAAAAGATTTACCTAAAATTGAACAGCAACAGGGGCTACCACATCTTGGAAGTTACTGAAGCTACATATGTGAGTAAAGTAAGTAAGTTTTGTCTCCAAATCAACGGCAGAGTTGTGAATTAGAGCCCTGGTGGCCCCCAGTCCCCTGCACTAACCCTTTGGCCACACTGAAATGTGTAATATGAAGTGATCAATAGTGAGAAGTATCATTTAATTGAAATTCAATTTATGGGCTTTTATTGATTTATGGGTTATTTTTTGACACAAATAAGGTAATATTCTTAAAAGACAACAGCCAGGCTCACTGACCGGGGCGGGGGGGAGGGGGGATGGAAGATTGGGCCTGGTGACTTAAAAAGGCTGCAATAGCAGTGGCAGCAGCCAGGAGCCCCAGGCCCTTTTAAATCACACAGGCGGGCCGCAGGTCTCCTAGGCATAGGCGCTGAGTGGGTGCTGAGAACCCACCAGCGCTGATCAGCTTGTCCCCATCCCCCGCAGTGCCTCCCGCCCACCGCGGTCAGCTGTTTAGCGGCATGCTGGAGGCACTGGGGGGAGGGGAAGAGGGGGAGTGGGGGTGGGAAGAGGCGGGGTGGGAGCGGGCCTGGGCGACACATGGCCCAGATGCCGGGAGTGGAAGGTGGGGGACCAGACCCTTCTAGCTACTGAGATGCTGCTCTGCAGCCCTGCGTGGTGACAGCCTGGCTGGGGAGGTGCAGGGTTACCATATTTCAACAATCAAAAAAGAGGACACGGGGTGCCGCCCTAGCCCCGCCCCCTCCCACTTCCCACCCCCCTCAGAATCCCCCTACCCTCTACCTGTCCCCCCCACACCCTAACTGCCCCCAGGACCCCACCCCCTATCTAAGTCTCCCTGTCCCCTGCCTGCCCCAACCGCTCTCTACACCCCCTTCTCCTGACAGCCCCCCCAGAACCCCCGACCAATCTAACCCCCCGTTCCCTGTCCCTTGCCTGCCCCAACCGCTCTCTACACCCCCCTTCTCCTGACAGCCCCCTCAGAACCCCCGACCAATCTAACCCCCTGTTCCCTGTCCCTTGCCTGCCCCAACCGCTCTCTACACCCCTTCTCCTGACAGCCCCCCCCAGAACCCGCGACCAATCTAACCCCCCGTTCCCTGTCCCTTGCCTGCCCCAACCGCTCTCTACACCCCCCTTCTCCTGACAGCCCCCTCAGAACCCCCGACCAATCTAACCCCCTGTTCCCTGTCCCTTGCCTGCCCCAACCGCTCTCTACACCCCTTTCTCCTGACAGCCCCCCCAGAACCTCTGACCAATCTAACCCCCCGTTCCCTGTCCCTTGCCTGCCCCAACCGCTCTCTACACCCCCCTTCTCCTGACAGCCCCCTCAGAACCCCCGACCAATCTAACCCCCTGTTCCCTGTCCCTTGCCTGCCCCAACCGCTCTCTACACCCCTTTCTCCTGACAGCCCCCCCAGAACCTCTGACCAATCTAACCCCCCGTTCCCTGTCCCTTGCCTGCCCCAACCGCTCTCTACACCCCTTTCTCCTGACAGCCCCCCCAGAACCCCCGACCAATCTAACCCCCCCACACACACACACACCAGGCCGAGGGAGACCTGCGGGCTCCATGTGCAGCCAAACAAATAAGGCGCTGCTCTGTGGGGGAGGAGGGAGCGGGGCATGGGGAGGGACTCTGGCTGCTAGAGGCCCCAGTGGCTGCGAACGGCTTTCAATCAGGCACAGCCGTCCAATCAGCCACACCGCACTCTGCATGAGGGGTAGGGGGAAATCCCGGACATTTCTACCTTATTAGAAATCCCCCCCGGATGGCCATTTAAAGCTAAAAAAGCCAGACATGTCCGGGGAAACCCGGACGGATGGTAACCCTAGGGAGGTGACTTCCGCTCCCTGTCCGGGCTTGGCTGCAGAGGAACGACCGGGAGGGGCCAGCATTATAAGTGGCTCCCTCCTGCTCCCTTCCTGGGCTCCTGGCAGCCAAGGAGATTGGCAGAAGCAGTGGGAGGACAAAGCGCCTTCCCGCAGGTAACATGATGGGGGAGAGCGTGGTGGCCCTGTGCTGGGTCGGGGGATGGAATACATGTGACCTGCCCTTTAGATTGTGCCCCCCACACTATGGGGAGGCACCAGTTGTATATGGGGTCCCCTCAGGGGAGAGGGCGGAACAGGGGTGGGAAGAGGTGGGTGGGGGTGGGGCATTGGAGGGAAGGGGCTTAGGACAGAGTGGGGGGGTAAAGCACCCCCCAGGAAATCTGGAAGTCGGTGCCCATGCTCCTAGGTGTGCGTGGGGTAGTACCGGCAGCGGCGAAGGCAGCCGGGCGGGCATGTGGAAGCTCTGGCCGTTCCGGAAGAGCGTGCCCAGCAGCATAGCCAGCAGCTTGCTGGGTTCCAGCAGGGGGCCTATTGACTTTCTGCCCTGGGGCCCGGAATTGCTGTCAGCAGGTCTGACAACAGTAATAACCCGAAACAGGAAGACTGATGCTAATTAAACTTAATTTTTATTCTAAGATGAAAACAATATCTGTTTGTTTAAACAAATGTTTTAAAAGCAAAGGAAGTGATTTCTTGGATTTCCTTACTCCCCCGGTTTGTTCTTCCCATTCCCACATACACCTCTACCCCGATATAACGCGACCTGCTATAACACGAATTCGGATATAATGCGGTAAAAAGCAGTGCTCCCGGGGGGGCGGGGGGGGGGGGAGGCTGCGCACCCCAGTGGATCGAAGCAAGTTCGATATAACACGGTTTCACCTATAACGCGGTAAGATTTTTTGGCTCCCGAGGACGGCGTCATATCGAGGTAGAGGTGTACTTCTAAATCACTAGAGCAGAGGACTCATCAGAAAGCAGAGAATATTCTTGCATCTATATCTTGCCAGACTGCCCAATGCTTTTGTTTTTGAGTCAACCATTCTACTTGCTGCAATTCAGGCCAACCTTCACATTCCTCAAAAGAAACTTAACACCAGTAACATGCTATACAGAACTTGCCCATTTGCTTCAACACTTCGGAGAATTATAGCTTTCAGGTTACAGTCCCATGCTGCAGTGTGGATTCCAAAACACTAGCATTAATAAGCGGAGCTTCTGTATTAGCTCAGCTCTCAAGGACTTAAAGAGAGTCACATGATTGCCATACAATGGAATTTGTACATGATTCTTTAACATTGACACTGCAAGTAGCTGACTGCTCTTGCAGTGGGAACCCAGTATAGAGGACTGGGGGGCAAAACAAAAACAAAAAATGAATTAATTTACATTAATGAGTAATGATGAGTTTAGCTAACAGCCAAAATTATATTGTGGGTGTGTCCATGATAGAACACTATCTTGTTTCAAGGTTTTATATAATTAGAAAATAAAAAAGCATGTTGCTTGAAGTGTGTGAGCTGTAGTTGACAGAGTTATTTATAGGTTGCTGAAATGTGTTCTCTCAGTTTATTTGCAGTTTTACCTACAAAATGACTCACTAAAAACATTACCCCAACTGGCCTGACAGTGACCAAAAATGAATATATACTAGGACGTTGTGTTGGAATGTTAACTATTGTTCTGATTCCATTCTGGTTACTGAGACCTTAAGTAGACAGTTTAACAACTCCACAACCACTACCCGGCAGCATATTCTAAAGATTAAAAAATTAAAGTCCACTAAGTAAGGCTAATTCATGTCAAAGCGTTTAGATTTCTATGGTGCTATGAGTTACTGGCTGGTAAAGGTATAGAGGGAGTAAGCTTCTTAAGAATGTCATGTCCATCTGGGGGTACCATCTGTCGAAGAAATCCTGAAAAAGAGGCAAAAGAGGAATCCAGAATATGCTCAGCTGTTATAACATAAATTGTTCCCTGATACTACAACCTCAGTATATACTCTTAGGTAGACAAATGCTTTCTTCCGTTTCAATGTTCATTTAATATAGGTTGTGCAAACTTTTATTCTCTGCATTTCAGGACCACCTTACAGGTCCTCTCTCAGACATCTCAATTTATTGAACAATTTGGAGGGTACATTAGACAACATAAACAGGGGATGATGATTCTGTTTGACAATGACAGCCAAAATTGTTATCCACTTGCCAAAAAGAAATGGACTGATGGCAAAACAAAGCATTGCATGGAAGAATACTGACATGCAATGGAATGGACAAGAGGACCAAACAGGTTTTTGTCATCTGAAATGTCTGTTAATCTCCTTAGCTGAAGCACAACTTTGTTAGTTGAGGACAAGTAGGTTTTCTGGGACTGGTCAATAAACAAATTGTTCCGCCAGTTCCACGCTTCATCTCGTAGTCCGTCCTGCCCTTCTCCTCCTAAGAGTCAGTTCATGAGTGTTGCATACATCGAGAGGTATGGGAGACAAGAGGAAAAAAAGGTGTGTATATACTTAAAAAGAGTAACTGGACCACTGTATGTGTTACATGGATTTTAACAAAGGAGGGGAATAGATTCTTAATATAAGTAACTTGATCTAACTCCTCTTCCTTTCATTTACTCCATCAGCAATACACATCACAAGTACCAAAGTCATAAAAATATACTAAAAAATCCAAAGAGCAGAAGAATGCACTTTCAAAACATGTCAAACATCGGAGAAGACCGAGCAAATGACAAAGGCAGAGCCAGGGGTTTGTTGTCATTCTTGAGCTGTTTATATGGGGAATGGAATGAAAGTAGGATGGCTGCAAAATAAACCCTAAAGGTTTAAATTACTGAACTGTGACATGAAAACTAGTGTCAGCTCGAAAGGACAAAAATATGCTTGGAGTATTTGCTCCCATATCTTGTAACATAGCTAGAACAGCCATTGCATTCTGTACACTTTACCTTTGTTTCAGGTCAGTACCTCTTTGGGATGCATGACATTTTGGGGAGGCTGATTAGAAAGGGGAAGAATATTTCTAAAAATAAAATTATCCAGTCATATTAATATGATATGGGGTGTGTGTATGTCTTTTTTGTCCCTTCATATACTGAAGACTTACTCAGTAGTTAAATTACAGAACTTTATGATTCCTGTCTTTTTAATAGAGTCAAGGTCATTAAAGCTATCAAGTGACAAATATACATAGAAGGCAGAAAGGACTACTGATATACAACATAGGACATGAAGGCATGTTCTTTGCAAATATGTCTTCTAAATAAGTATGCTCCAATTTACAGTATATAGGTTAAATGCTTACTAGGGAAAAAGAATCATCCATAGTAAGCAGATAAAAAGTAGAACACTGTTACGGTGACCAGACAGCAAATGTGAAAAATCGGGACAGCGGGTAATAGAAGCCTATATAAGAAAAAGACCCAAAAATCGGGACTGTCCCTATAAACTCGGGACATCTGGTCACCCTAAACACTGTAGCACAAAGAAGCCATGTATCTATGGTGATCAAACTAAATTTATTACAGCCTTCTTTTCTTGCTGAAACTTGATCGCTTTCTTTACTGTGCTGCAAATATGACATTATATTTATTACCGTAATTTTCCAGCTATTAATGTTTTTTTTTGTGAATAACTAGGTGGTGGTGTTTTGTTTTTCTTGTTAGTTACTTTTCGCCTAAAAGCAACAAAAGCAACAGAAGCTTACTAACAAACTGGGCAGGTAAAGAAAAGTAAAGCTACTAAATTAAAAAAATATAAATATATAGAGTATAGTGAACATAAATTATTTTACATTCAAAACAAACAAGTTTATCTTTTTTATGGATTTCACGTGAAACATATGAATTATTAAGACAGCCTAGTGCCTAAAAGTAAAATTCTCCATTGTCAACATGGAGTTGATCCAGGACTCTTGCTTCACAAGGCAGAGGGGAAAGACTGTGCCTTTCATTGCTCAGTGCTCTTGGGTCCCTCTTAAAAGTCCCACCCAATAGAAAGCAACATGGCCATGACATAAGAACCCACGAGTGAGAGGGTAAAGTAAAAAGAAACAAAGAGGGATCCATAGTTCCATGAGGAGTATAGACTCTTCCCTAGGAAATATTAAATTTTCAAATGAACCAAGTAAATTACATATCTCCATTACAGTATGTCACTATGCAATTGCAAACAATGTCCTTGATGAATATATTCACCACTGTTTCTCTACATTTCATAAACTACCAAGTTAAAATATATTCCAAGCTTCTAAATCTTCTGTATGGGATTTTCATTTATTTCCCCGTCACCCTTCTGAAAGCTTTTCATACTAGAATTTACAAGTCCATTCCCAACTCTGAGCCCCAGGCTATCCAAATCACTGCCTGACAGATGCTGAAAGGTTCATCCAAAGTGTATTTTAAATGTACTAATTAAATAGTCTCTAAGGCAGTCAATATTCACTGAGAATTTGTCAAGATGTCATATCTCTAGGTAAAAGAAAGTGAGATAAGGTATACAAGAAAGTGGAGAAAAATAATCCATTACTTTGTTGCCAGTTCTGGATTTTTAATCCAGGCCTAATCATGTAGGTCACAAATCTATGCTTCTTGGAATGTAATACCTATAATCTCTTGCAGGTTCTATAATACTTACCTATTTTTAAATCACTCATACAATGATCTTTGCTAAGAAAACCAAAAAAGTAGTTTAAAAAAAAATCACTCCGCTCAAGTATGTTAAGTCACTAGACACAAACACATTGTCTTTCAAACCATTTGAAACAATGTTACCTAATCTGTGTGTTTGTTAAAGGGGAACCCCTGGGAGCTATGAAGGAGACACACTCATCATTAGCAATTTGACCTCTCAAAGTATCTGAACAGCCAAGGAAGAAGTCACTCAGAAGCAGTGATGCAATTTTTCAAACAAAGTCAAGGAGCAGAGAAAGATATAGGAAATATATTCTTCATGGGGACCACTCTTTCCCGGTCTCTTGATTGCTCTGGATATCACAGGCAAAAGGCAAAATGAGTGCATTTTTAAAATTAATTTGTTTAAGGTGTTTGTAAAGCTTAGGCCAGCTAAAAAGATTGAGCTAACATAATTGAAAAGCACACCCTTTTTGCCAGTCCAGACAGACCTGTCAGCATAAGTCAGCAGAAATAACAGAAAGTAATGCCATTGTTTACAGTTCTAACAATAGATGTTAGGGTGTTTCAGTAGAGAAGCCCAGTGCAGGGCCCTAGAACTTGCTGCCCTGTTACAAAATCCTACTCTTGCAAGAAGAGCTCTGAAATACTAAGTGGCCATAAGGCATTAGGAATTTGATTTCACCTTTCAGCAATTACAATAAAAACATGAGCAACATGGTGAAGTTAAAAAAATAAAAAAAACCACTTCCTATACTTTATCCTTACTGGCCAGCTCCATACTCCAGTAGTGTTTTCTCCAAGAGACACACAGTCACTAACAACCCCTGGAGCAGCATCATTAAAAACGGGAGCCAAAGAACTTAGACCACTGGGAACATATGCAAAGAAAGGGTAAACGTTTCAAATTTTTCATGTTCTGAATGTCATTTACTACTGTGATTACTGGGGACATGATTTCACCGAAGTTTCAGCCACAGTCCATTTTACCAATCCATGTTTGATTTTTGTGCTTTACATTCACAATTCATGTTTAAGCAGTCTTTCCAAGTTGTCATGAATATTTTAGGGTGACCAGATGTCCCGATTTTATAGGGACAGTCCCGATTTTTGGGTCTTTTTCTTACATAGGCTCCTATTACCCCCCATCCCCTGTCCCGATTTTTCACACTTGCTGTCTGGTCACCCTATGAATATTTACAAGTCCAAGCACAAAATCTACTTGCTCACCTTTTACTATAATGATGATTATAAGGGGAAAGTATACCCATTAAAAACAGCTTCTTACCCTGGACAAGTAGAATTGTGCAAGGTTGTCCTTATGTAACAGGATATAAGGAGATATTGTAAAAGGAGGAACAAATAGTTTAAGAACCAATGACCTGAAGTTAAAAACAAACAAACAAATAAAACAAACAACACAAGGATAATGATTTTTTGAGTCTTTAAAATTCTGAAAAACACAAAACATGATGATTGTCTAGTGGAAAAGGACTAATTAAGTACAGGAAGGCATTTCGGGTAGAATTTTCAAAAGCACCTAAGTGACTTAAAAGCATAAATCCCATTGACTTTTTAAGACCCTGTGACAGAATAAATATTGGGAAGTTAAAAAAAATCAGAGAAAATGTAGTAGGTGATCATGATATTAAATTACTAGCATTACTAAATGTTTTGTAGAGGATTAATACGTAGTAGATTTGAAAAGTTTTACTCAGATACCAGTGTGATGAATGTGGTATAAAAAGGGAGAGAGAAAATATGTATGAGTTTGCTTAAAGAGACCCACACTACTGCTCAGTAGTGCTGAATAGAGACAGTATTGAATGAGTACTCACTAATAATGTAAAAGCAAAAATAGAAGTTTAAAAACAATTTATGAACATTAAAAACAACAAAAGAATTAAATATTAAAAAAGACACTAATGTCTTTTTTTCCTATTCAAGTAACAGGCCACTCTTAGGATGAAAATGCTATTTTCAGAATCACTTAGCCTACTGTTAATCTCATTATCGTTGTCATGTTTAAATAGAATTACTTGTCTACTACATTTCTAATGACAGAGACACACACAAAGTGTCCTCAGTGACAGCAGTATGTAATGCTGAAGTAGGTGTGTTTCTGAATTATTTTAATAACCATAATTTTAGCCAATTGCTTTTATAGGGTTGAGTGATTTTTTTGATCAATCACCACCTGATGGATTATTGGATTTGCCATTATTCACTGGCTGAGATTTGAGCATTGCTTTCTGCTCTCCTCTCTAGAAATTAAACTGAGAACTATCTTCTGCAGGGCAGGGAGGAGCCATGTTCAAGCCTCAACCTTATAATAAGCACAGAGACAAGAAAAGCCAATTAAAATCAAAGCCCACCCCCAGGCCACATGTGTTGTATTAGCAGAGCTCTAGATAATGGTTAACTCTTAGAATTTCAATAATTAGGAACTTCACTCCTGTTTTTAAGGTGTGGAGACAAAAATCATACTCAGTGCCTCCGACTCAGCCCCAGTTGTGATACATACCGTTTCAACTTTTCAGAATTCACTACCAGCCAAATGGCTGCTAGAAGGTTATTGCTTGTTAAAAATAAAAATGCTTCTTACAATTCTTGTATTATCAATCCAATGATCAGAATATTTGGTGGAGACAAAGAATATTTCTGCATAAGTGAGAAAACATTTCCTTTAGGCCAGACAATATACTTATTTTTATAGGTTTAAAGAAAAATACACATTTTCCTATTAAACACTGTCTCAAGTTATTCTGAAATTATTATTTCCTCTTTCAATGTGGAATAGCTGAATGTTTAGAAAATAAATGATGGTTGTTATCAATATGTCACAGGCATAGGAAAAATTAGATATCTGCTTTCATTAAACAAAACCACACAGATTAGTTAATCTAAAATGCCTGTATGGATTATCTCCCTTCGTCTAAGGCAGTGGTTCTCAGAGACTTTTGTACTGGTGACCCCTTTCACACAGCAAGTCTCTGAGTGCAACCCCCCTCATACATTAAAAACACTTTTAAATATATTTAACACCATTATAAATGCTGGAGGCAATGTGGGGTTTGGGGTGGAGGCTGACAGCTTGCGACCCCCCATGTAATAACCTCGCGACCCCCTGAGGGGTCCTGAGCCCCAGTTTGAGAACCCCTGTTCTAAGGTATCAAAGGATCTGAAGCTAAAGAGACTACAGCAGGGTATTAGTGGGAAAGTGCAGTCTGGCATTTGGGGGACGAACTCTTTTACAATGATTTGGGTTTTTTTTAAATAATTAAAACAGAAATGCCCACATTCTGGTCTGAATTACACACCTTGCAACTGTAGTCAATGGGTTTACATGGTACGTAAAATCATTCACCTAAGGCATTAAGATGCGCCACGAATGGGAGACGCACCTGCTTACGCCAGTACCGAATTTGACCTGAACACTGCAAAAATATATTGACTTAACATTAACATGAAACCCTCCTTTGGCACTATTTCAGTTAGCTATCCTGCACAAGGTTTGCCTTTGCAAGGCATATAAAAAGGGACTTTGTCTTTCCTTTTATAAAATGGAATGGAACTATTTAAAAATACTAAAAGCAGAAATTTAGGGGAGAAAAAAAACAAATTCTCAATTAGATTAATTTTGTTAAAGAATTTATTTTGAGAACCAGAAAAATTATAGTGCTAAATGGCATTCTTATGATAAACACTGTACGGGGGAAAGGAACAGCTTTCAACAAAACAAACAATAAACAAGTATTTGCCAGTTGTTGAATTCTGTTTGAGCTAATCATGTTTCTTTCCTAAGCTGCACTCTGTTCTCTATCTGCCTGTTGTCTGTCTACTGTCAGCTTTCAAGCCTCCTCATAAAGCTAATTTAAGTGACTGGCTCTGACCTTCTGTGAAGTAGCACATGGCGGCTGATATACCCAGAGCTCTTATATTTAATCTATTATGCAAATGTAATTACAAACCCCGATAAGATGAAGTATTACTGATGAAATCTGAATACCACACAAAACAAAGGTCACGCAGTAAGAGAAATTTAACCTAAGAATTCCCATTATGGTAAAACACAAACACAGTAGAAACCTTTAATACACATAAGCCTGCAGCATAAACAATATATTTATAATAACATGTTATTTCAGAATAGGCCTTTTACCTCTTTCATTTTTACTCTAAATGCACATACTTGGTCCTCACTCACTGCAATGCTTTAAAAATTCTGTACCATTTTCTCTAGAAACACATATGGTTTTTATTTTCTACTCAGAAGATCAGAAAATGTTTATTAGTTATTCTTATTATTCATAAGATTCCAAAAGATGCTGTATCAAGTGGTTGCTATGGACATCCAGCTAAACCAAACACAGATATATCAGTAAAATTAAGATATATTACAAAAATGGCAAACAACTGAAAAGTAAAATAGAAGGTTTGAAGTTTGGTGAGACTGAAGGAAAGCAGCTTGGTTTGAGGAGGGTTCCATTGGTAACAAAACCATAGAATTAAACCAGGATTAGCCCAAATTTTCCGATTTGATCCCAGAATCATCTTTATTCTGGCTCAACGTCCTTTTGGTTTTCTATGGTAATAAACATTGCTTCTGTGCCTTTTGACAATTACACTATTATTTCATCATCACTCCGATGCTCAGCAGATTTGGGGACTCCTGAGTGCTAAGGCACTATTGGTACTCTTAACATAAGAGTTATGCAAGTTACGTTATATAAATCAACCAGAACAACATTAGGGAATAACATATTCAAAAATTGTGCAGGGAATTCCTATTGATTTGAATGGCAGATATGTGGTCAAAACCTTACACACTGTTCTTTAACATACAGGGGCTCAGTATTGGTAGTTAATAAAAAGGAAGGAAATTCCGAGTTAAGGCTGAAACTCCAGACTTTTACAGCAGTCTCTTTGCAATACACATCTAGACACTGCAATGATGGTGATCTTACATTAATTTAACCACAATAATACTACAAAAACAAACACGCAAACAAAGGAGTGCTAGGTTCATGCTGACTGGAAGGAAGAGAGAAATAAACATACCTGTGTGTACACTTCATAATTATGGAAGGTACTAAGACAGAAAGGTGATGGCACTGCATAAGAAGGATAGGCAGGCAGACAAATAGAGATACTACTTTTCATACATCTGGATCCCAACATATTCTACAAATGTTACCATCCAATTTACAACCTATGGGGGAAAATTCTGACAGAAGAGTAGGAAAAAAAATGGATGTATTGATTCTGCCTCTCAGGAAAATTGCAAAGAGACTGCTCTGCGAGTGCTCCATGTCTGACATAATGAAAGGGACACAGCTATCAGTAGAGTAGGTATGGTTTTTATGTACCATATTTTTGTGTCTACACATCATGGTTGCCCAAAGTAAACAACAGCATACTGTATGCAAAGCTCCTCCCGTCCCCCCATTCCAATCCCATGCACATTATTCTTCCTTGGAGGAATTAAGCATGGAAGGGGTTGTGCACAAAGCTTATCGTAGGCCAGATATAGGGACACATTAATGCTACTTTTGCAGCTTCTATAAATGCCTAGGATCTGAGGGATTTTTGGTAGTGAGGAAGAAGTATATGCCACTTGTACTTGTTCCATATGGTGCTCAAATAGAAATCAGGCCAGGATGTTTATTGCTATGAGACTTGATTTTCACAAGTGGTTAGGAAATCAGTACTGCAGGGGTCTCAGAACAATGCTATGTATAAACTACTGTTGAGAGACACAATAGGTTGAGCGAAAGCTTAAATGTCAGCCTGGAGTTTCAACCTTACCTCCAAGTTTTCTTGTTTGTGCATGTGATGTTCTCCGTTACTGTGAAACTGGTTTTTGTGGTTTAATTTCCTATCTTTTTATTTATGATAGTAATAGAAAAGAAAAACAAATTGCTCCTGTAAGTGAGCTGATATAATGGCTTATTCAGACCTGTTACGTTCATTAAAGTTCTGAATCATTTACTCCATAGAATATAATGGACTCTTTGGAACCATTATGGCATATATCATGTCAGTATGGATACACGTGAACAATTAAAATAATTTTACAAACTTTTCTATAAGATTTTGGTCCAGGTCCGCAGCTGGTGTAAATCAGACAAACAGTGTTAATTTACACCAGCTGATGATCTGGTCTCTTGTTTAGAATCATGGCAAGCAGTTGACAGTAATTATTATTACTGTATTTTTATCTACATTAAAAAACAACCTAAATAGCTAAGTACTGGAAGACTCAGGGAATAGTGGAACAGAGGCTAGAGGTTCTGATTCTCATTTATACCAAAACCTATTTACACCAATCTAGCAGTCTAAAAGGGCCTTATAGTGGGTGTTGACATTCTTTAGGGTTTCATCCCTAGAAGCAGTCCCTTCACCATAGGCCTGAAGAACACTGGCAAAAAGTTTATGCTGTTTATGTTGTATCTGCTCTATAGGGAAACAGAAAGATTTCCATTGTCAGACACTCAAAATAAATAAAAAATAATAAGGGTCAATCAGCCAGTTCATTAAACACGTAGAGTTCTGTTTTAAATTGTAGAAAATGTTAGTGCTTCAGGTTAATCCAACGTGAGAGATGTTATCAAAGCAATTTGCTCTTTGCATAGCAAAGACACTATAATTTGCATATTTATTTTACATACAATTACACAAACATAAAAATACACACACACAACACTTATGCACATACTTAAAATATCCTTACATATGTGCATATTATACACACACAAAAACACCCTTTTATTAAATGTAACATAGGAAAAATGATCCTGTTAAAACCATTCCACTTTTTGTAAATAATTAAGTATTCATTGAAGCAGGTACTTGAACCGGAGTCACTCACCTCCCACATAAGTGCCCCAACCAACTGGCTATAGACTCAGTGTCTCTCTCTTGTTCTCTCTCTCACACCATTAATATTTAATTATATATAAAAAGTTAGACTGATACACCTTACCCTAATCTGAACCCAGAGTAAGCCACTTCACTTGTGTGTGTCAGCAGCAGGGGTTTGCACAAAGTGCAGCTATTCAGTGAACAAAACAAAAAAAATCTCTCAGTGTAGACACGCCCTGAGTCAGAGGATTGATTGTTTTGCTAGCCATAATCCAATTTTTATTAAAAAAAATTCTTAATGGAAGTGCTGGTTCTTAGAAAGATTATTTGATATTGAATGATCCATAAAGATGGGCGTAAACAGTAGGGTTACCATACTTAACAAATAAAAAAAGAGGACCCTCCACGGGGTCCTGGCCCCGCCCATTTCCCCAGCCCAGCCCCGCCCCAACTCTGCCCCAACCCCGCCCCTTCCCCGCCCTAACTCCACCCACTCCTCCCTCCCACTCCCAGCCACGCGGAAAGGGCTGCCCGAGCGCTACCGGCTTCACGGTTTGCCGGGCAGCCCCCTGACCCTGCGCTCCTGGCCGGCGCTTCCCCAGCGCAGCTGGAGCCCGGGAGGGGAAGCGCCCAGCCGGGGGCGCAGGGTCTGGAGGCTGCCCGGCAAACCATGAAGCTGGTAGCGCTTGGGCTTCAGGCAGCCCCCTTGCCTCCAGACCCTGCGCCCCCAGCCGGACACTTCCCCTCCCGGGCTCCGGCGGTGCAGGGTCCGGAGGTATGGGGGCTGCCCAAAGCCCGTAGCGCTCGGCTCTTAAACAGAGCCGAAGAGTCGGGGAGGAGCAGAGCCGCCGTGGCCGGAGGCTCTGCTCCTCCCCTGACTCTTCGGCTCTGTTTAAGAGCCGAGCTGCCCGAGTGCTACTGGCTTTGGGCAGCCCCCATGCCTCCGGACCCTGCGCCCCCGGCCGGGCACTTCCCCTCCCGGGCTCCAGCGGCGCAGGGTCCGGAGGCAAAGGGGCTGCCTGAAGCCCATAGAGGTCGGGCAGCTCGGCTCTTAAACAGAGCCGAAGAGTCAGGGGAGGAGCAGAGCCGCCGCGGGAGGGGAAGTGCCTGGCTGGCATTTTCCCGGACATGTTCGGCTTTTTGGGAATTCCTCCCGGACGGGGGTTTGAGTGCCGAAAAGCCGGACATGTCCGGGAAAAACCGGACGTATGGTAACCCTAGTAAACAGGCCAAAACAAATGACATCTGTGATGTATGAACACAGTCTGGGTGGGTTCTGGAAGATGGGGAGCATAACCAGACTTTGAAAAACGTCCTGGAACTCTCCTGCTAGATTTTGCTTAATAAGAGGTTAACTTTAAAGGTGCCTCCCACTACACGCCCATTTCAATGGTCAACCCCAAAATGCACTGTGTAACATCAGTGTTGTGTGTCACACAAGCAAAGGGCCTTTTTGATCATAAAGTCTGCACCATAATGTTCTGCTAATACATAAAACAAGTTGAGATTCACAGATGTTTTACAGAATAAAATGCTGATTTTTATTAAACTTGTATTGAAAAGTCTGTTTAAGGCCTGATCTTTCAGTCCTTACTTAGGCAAAACTCTCAATAATGTTAACTACAATTTTGCATGAATAAAGAACCGCAAGACTGGGCCCTCAATTGCAGTATGTCTTCTGTATAAAAGCCATTTGTACAAACTCAATCTCCAAGGGGGAACAACTTTGCTGACCTCACTGGAATTGCACCAATTTTTAATTTTGCCCATAACATAGTTCTTTTTCTAGCTGGATTCTTCTCCTTTGTTGTTGTTTTTCCCCCAGCAACAAGTTATAGTGACAATAAGATCACAGTGTCCTGCTGGTCAAGGAAATACTAAAAGTTCCCCCCCCATTTTTCTTTATTAACGTCTGAACAATATAAATATTGCTGCACTTCAGTCAATAAAAGCCTTTGATATAACTTTTTGGATAAAGCTGCATAAAACCTAGCTTCACTGAACCCAACCACAGAGCCTCACTTCATAAAACCGAATGTGACCTTATAAAAAAAATTCTCTTCATGTGCAATATCCTAATTTACTTCATTTCAAATCATCTGTTTTTCTAGTCTAGCAAATTAAAAGGTATTAACATTCGGTCATTAGAGAAAAATGACATTATGCAGGATCTTTTGAGGATGTAATGCCAGGGAAATGCTTACTACTATTTGGATTTCTCCAATACACTTCTGACCATTTGGCCCGACCGCTCCCTGTCTCCACTTTTAGCAATCAGATTCATTTGCTTCAGAGTCTCCATATGAAAATTCTCTAGAAGGCTACAAGGAGGAAACATTTCAACTAACTTAACCTACTGCAGAGAAAAGGAAGCAATGGGATTTCCTATTAAAGGATTTGAGTAACAGCAATCCAAAACACAGTTAAAAAACAAAATTTCTTCTCATTATATCTGCCAATCTGGGTGGTTGACTCTAGTTCAAAATGTCCTCACAAACCCTGGTTGGGAGGGATGCCACCAATAGCAAGGAACTAGGTTCAGTAACAGTTGATTATATGACATTGTGAAGACCTGAGTTTGAGTGTCCTGGTAATCCTCACACCAGAGCCGTAATATTCCAAATGAGGATAGCTTATTTAAATAATCAAAAAAACAACAAAAAGGAGATTGCATAGTCCAAGGATGAAGAACAGTCCTCAAGCTGAAATTAGCTGTACCTCTTTGAGAGCTCCATCCCACTCAGCTACTAATAAACCTTGCTATAACTGCTATTATGTGGAAGGCAAGGCTAGTTTTTTATATGGTCCAATTCAGTGGAAGTTCCATACAGATATCAGTTGGTAGAATTGATCCTTAAGTCTCTCCAATCAGGACATAGGACTAACAGGTACCTTTCTTAGTCAAAGAAAAATACTTCCTGATTCTATCTTTCATCTTCACCCATGGCAATGTTCTTCATCCCTTTGTTACCAAAAAAAAAAAAAAAAAAAAATTTACATTAAAACCCATTCTAAATGGGAATATATTGCCACACTCCCTGACAGCAAATCCATTTCTATGCCTCTTGCAAGCTGCTGTGTACAGGGGATTTGCCAAATCTATCTGCAGTGAGAGAGGGAATAATATAAAAAGATAATAATAAAGAAGGGGAAAATGTGTCTTTTACCTAAAAAGTTCTTAGCTTGCTATGGGTTTTCTTCTTCGGATTATAACCACTCAGCCCAAGGGGTTGGTAAGTGTTTATGAGCGAAAGACTCATCAGAACAGATAAAGTAGGAGAGATCTTGCCTTGCCAGCCTCCCACACCTTGGTCACACTGTAATCAAGGATTTTCTCCTCTAAAGCTGGGACTCAGAAGATGAAGGAAGAGGATTTTTATATTTAAGCACATCTTGAGGGTTCTGTCGACAACTGGATTGCTTTTTCTTTTTCTTCCAGATGTACCAGTTCAAGGCAATTCCTGTGACTTGCAAAAGGCCTTGTTTAATAAAAACCAGATCTCAAGTACCACATATCAGTGTAGAATAAGCAATACTATGGTTCTGTGACTAGGGCCTCCAATTCTGAGTTTCTTCTGACCAAGGTTACAGCCACTAGAAATGCAACCCTTAGTAACATAGAATGTAATAGTTTAAATGGGTATTTAATAAGAGTATTAAACTAGGAGAAAGCCCCATAACGGAATACTGAACTAGTAGAGACAATGCTCTAAGAAATCTTTCGATGTCTGGATGAAACTAGATCTGGTCTAGCGCAGAAGCTGTTGGACAATCAGTATCCCAGAGTCTGGTAGTTTCAGAATATTTCCATCCAATCCCAAACTCCTCAGGAAAACCTGGCAGCAACAGCCATTGGTGCCAGAAAATCTGTGTCAAGGCAGCATTAGGTTGCACAGACTGGAAACTTCCCTTAAGGGGGACTCTGGGAGAAGATACCGACATCTGTAGCCAAAGGGTCTGGAGGAAATATGGAAACCCAGAGACTGTGGAAATGTCCTGGATTTCCTGCCCTGTTCAATGGAAGAATGGGGAGGAAATTCAAGAGCTCAGAATCACAGTGTTTCTTTATCTTTATAAAGGAATAACTTATATAAGGGAGCATTAGCTTTACGAATGATCACTAAAATGAATACCAGTCCTATACTTGGTAATGTAAAATTCAATCTTACAACAAATCAAAGCAATACAGTTTCACTAGACTACTAAAATAATCTATGTTATTTTTTCCTTTCCAGCTCTGCCTGTTTCCTTCACTCTCAGCAGTCTTGGTAAGTACATCTTCTCATGTGTTTTGGACATTATGTCTGTTGCAGAGTCTGGTAAACATGCTTAAAATATGCAGTTGTGATCTTTTAAAGCCACAATTATGGTTCACTTTACCAAAAGCCAGCACATTTGGCTCACTCTTGTGTCGACTTGACTCACATACACCACTCAATGCTGCTAACTTTTCAGATGTGCCCTCCACTCCAAAATTTTCCACTTAAGCAAATTAATGATCAAGAAGTACAGGACACACCCAGAAGACAACAAACTCCCGACTCAGCACATCAAAAATGGATATACTGGCAACAAAGTTTATAGTTGAAAAATGAAGGGCATCTTGTGAATGATCTTAAATCCTAAACTCTCTGCTAGCTGAAAGGAAATATTTCAGTGATGTCCACAGAGGATTTTTACTGAGGACAAAATGATATCTTCCTACTAAAATCAAGGCAGAGGCAATCATGATGGAGAGGAGAGAGTGCTTTCATTCTTTTAACAGAATTATTCTTACATTAGGTGTCTTTCAGAAAGGATGTCAGCTCTGCAGAGAATTCAACTGTTCCATTTTAAGAGCTCTCTGATACAGTCCAGCTAAAAATTAAATTTCAGAACAGAAGCTGAAGTTAAAAAAAGTAGAAGAAGATCTGGTATATTTCTGGTTTTAAAATGTCAAAATACATTCCATTCCAGACAAAATATAGGAACAACTTTTAGGAGTCCAGAAATAAAATAAGATTGAGCAGGGTTGTGGGCATGTGTACTTGTTCAAAGCATTCAGGAATTACATGTGTTTATCATTTGCATATTTAATCTTTTCAGCTGTAAGAATTGGAAAAAATTTATGAATAGCTAGAACTTGACAGCTCACATCCCATACTTAGCTGCACTTCTGTAACATTAACCAAAAAGGACACAAATGTTTAATCTTTCAAAAATATTTTCTCGATACGGATGTAAGTGAGGATTTGTCATTCATCACTAAGAAAAATGTCCAATATATGTGAGCACATCCCAGTACATGGATAGTCTTATGTTTATAATTGCTTTGTGACAATCTGGAGTATCATGATCTTGGGAGTTGAATATTCCCAAATTCTAATATTGGCTCTAACATTCAGATTCATACATTCCAAGGCCAGAAAGAACCATTGCAATCATCTAGCCTGACCTCCTGTATAACACAGGCCAGAGAACTTCCCCAAAATCATTCCTAGAGAAGAGCTTTTAGAAAACATTCAATTAGGATTTAAAAATTGTCAATGATGGAGAATCCACCATGACCCTTGGTAAATTGTTCCAATGGTTGATTACCCTCACAGTCAAAAATTTACACCTTATTCCTAGTCTAAATTTGTCTAGCTCCAGCTTCCAGCCACTGAATCCTGTTATACCTTTCTCTGCTTGATTGAAAAACTGATTGTCAAGTATTTGTTCCCCATGCAGGTACCTATAGACCAGTGGTCCCCAAATTGTGGGGCATGCTCTGAGCTCAGCCCAGCTCTGCCCCCAGCCAGAGCTCCAATCTGTTCCCTGCTCTGTCCCCAGCCCAGCTCAGGCCCAGCAGGCAGCCCCAGCCCAGCCCAGTCCCCTACTCTGCTCTCATTCCACCTCCGCCCCCAGGCCAGCTCCGCCTCTAGCCTCAGCTTCTCCCCATCCCCAATACTGCCCCCAGATGTGCCTTCAGTGCAAGCTCCTCTGCTGAGCCAACTGTGCAGTAATGGAAAGGGAGATTCCATTACTGGTAAGGTGGGGTGTGACAGGAAAATTTGGGCACCACTGCTATTAAGTCACCATTTTATCTTCTCTTAAGCTAAGTAGATTGAGCTCCTTCAATCTATCACTGTAAGGCATGTTTTCTAATCCTTTAATCTTTCTCATGTGTTTTCTCTGAACCCTTTCCAATTTATCAACATCCTTCTTGAACTGGGGATACCAGAACTGCACACACTATTCCAGCAGCAGTCTCACCAGTGCCAAATACAGAGATAAAATAACCCCTCTACTCCTACTTCAGATTCTCCTGTTTATGCATCCAAGGATCCCATTAGCCTTTTGGCAACAGCATCACACTAGAAGCCCATGTTCCGCTGATTGTCCAGCACAACTACCAAATTTTTTTTCAGATAGAGTTGCCCATTCTAGAAGTCTGGTCTACATTCTTTGTTCCTAGATGTATACATTTACATTTAGCTGTAAATTAAAACACACATTGTTTGCTTGTGCCCAACTTACCAAGAGACCCAGTTTGCTTCGTATCAGTGGACTGTCCTCTTCATTATTGATCACTCCCCTAATTTTTATTTCATCTGCGAACATTATCAGTAATGATTTTTTGTTTTCTTCCAGGTTACTGATAAAAATGTTAACTAGCATAGGGCCAAGAACCATTCCCGATCAGTTAGCCAGCTTTTAATCCATGTATTGTGTGCCATGAGTCATTGTGTGGCCTTGAACCTCTAAGACAGGGGTGGCCAACCTGTGGCTCCGGAGCCACATGCGGCTCTTCAGAAGTTAATATGCGGCTCCTTGTATAGGCACCGACTCCGGGGCTGGAGCTACAGGCGCCAACTTTCCAATGTGCCCGGGGGGTGCTCACTGCTCAACCCCTGGCTCTGCCACAGGCCCTGCCCCCACTCCACCCCTTCCCGCCCCCTCTCGAGCCTGCCATGCCCTCACTCCTCCCCCCTCCTCCCCAGAGCCTCCTGCGTGCCACGAAACAACTCATCGGGAGGTGTGGGGAGGGAGGGGAAGGCGCTGATCAGCGGGGCTGCCGGTGAGTGGGAGGTGCTGGGAGCGGGGGGGGGGGGGGGGGGGGAGGGAGGACTGATGGGGGGGATGTTGCGGTATTACTGTGGCTCTTTGGCAATATACATTGGTAAATTCTGGCTCCTTCTCAGGCTCAGGTTGGCCAACCATGCTGTAAGAGGCACAGAAGTTGAAGGCCAGCAAGAGGTGAGAGCTAAGGTGGATTTAAGCCACCTTTGTACCCTCCTGATGCTGGGCTGCTCTGGGAGCTGAAGACACTTCTGGTGTAATTTAGACAGACCTAGAGGCCTAAATTAACAGCAGCCTCTTAGGCTACTCCATGGACCACACAGTGCTGCCTGAAATCTCCACAATGGTGCAGCCCAACCTCAACCTGCCCCTACCATGCCCAGCCCCACCCTGGTTTGTCCCCTATGCTAGAGCTTAAGAGGGATCTTCACGCTATCTTCTGCAGTGCCTGGGAGAACTGCCCTCCAGGGGGAGCCAGGGCGTTTAGGGCCATTTTGCCTGACATAAAGGGGCTGAAGGGGGGGGGGTGGTGAGAATCTATGCCTCTATTTCCCTTATGCGTAAAATGGGGAGAATACTTATCCACTTACGTCATAAGGATGTAGTGAGGATTAATTCATGATTGTAACATGCTTTGAACGTGTAAAGCAATATATAAATGTTAAGTATTATTAAGAGAATAGCACAGAATTTAGCTTGTATAGAGCACCACTGACTTCGCTGTACCCATGAGCAGTCATTTGCTGGATCAGGTTCTAGCTTAGTAAGTGGTAATGGGTCTCAAAAACATTGCTGTACATATTCTTAGGCAAAAATAAATAAATATTTGTTAAGGATGTGAAAAACTAAGTTTGAAGAGACAGTTAGACCTGAACTTTTAATTTATTCTTTGTGAATGTATTTTGTCTTTTCCCCATATAGCCTTTTCTGTGGTCAGACCAGGCTAAACAAGGTCCAGGTGTACATGTATCTGATATAATCCCCCAAACAGAATTGCTTTCAGCTTTCCTCCCACAGACTCTTCTTCCCATCCTAGCCCGTCTTCCCCAGATATATTCTCACATTTTCTGACAGTCCTGCCTAATCTAATGTCCCTTACACCTACTTCTTTCTAGCTCCAAGGCTGAACCCATCTTCCTCCTACTCCTGCGTCCTCGATCTTTATGCCAAGGGAGATAGCCCAACACACTACAGAAGGCAGTTGGTTGGAACCACTTAACTGTGCACCAAATTGCCTTCTACTCTGATTCTTCCTCACTGCCATGTATGGAATCCCTATGATCATGATACCGATATCCCTCAGTCCTGCCACAATTTATTCCATAACCTTGTTTTTTGAAATATTATTAAAATCAATCACAAGAACAAAAATGGAAACCCTTTTCCAACAGTTGTCAAAACACATCACTGCAGTCACCTATCTGCCACACATGGGTGTGTATCATGACAAGGACATCATGACATTTGTGACAATGCTAAATGTGAAAGAAATAGGAAAAGACTGGCTACTTACCTTGTACAGTATCTGGAGTGTGTGGTCCCTTGGTGTATTCCACTCAAGGTGCCCATGTGCTCCATGCACAGACCAGAAGATGTTTCATTAGCAGTGTCTATTGGTCCATGCCTGTGCCTTCTCTTCCTCGTGCTCTGAACAAGGCTTATAAAGGGCAGTGCAGACTGACCACCTCTTCAGTTCCTTCTCTGTCATGAAAGACAGGGGCAGGCAAACATTTTGGCCTGAGGGCCACATCGGGGTATGGTAATTGTATGGCGGGCCATGAATGCTCACGAAATTGGGGCTAGGGGTGCGGGAGGGGGTGAGGGTTCCGGCTAGGAGTGCGAGGGGGGGGGTGAGGGCTCGGGGTGCAGGAGGGGGCTCCAGGCTGAGACCAATGGGTTCAGAGGGCAAGAGGGGGGATCAAGGCTGGGGCACCGGGGGGCAAGGGGTCTGGCTGGGGGTGCGGGCGCTGGGGATGAGAGGCTTGGGGTAAAAGAGGGGACTCTGGGCTGGGATTGAGGGGTTTGGAGGGCAGGTGCAGGGGGGATCAGGGCTGTGGCAGGGGGGTTGGAGCACGGGGGGCGGGCTCAGGGGTGCAGGCTCCAGACGGTGCTTACTGCAAGCAGCTCCCAGAGGCACGGCCAGGCAGCTCTATGTGCTGCCCTGTCTGCAGGCGCCACCCCTGCAGCTCCCATTGGCCGGGAACCATGGCCAATGGGAGCTATGAATGGGGCAGCATACAGAGCCACTTGGACATGCCTCTGTGTACTACACAGGAGCCAGAGAGGGGTAATGCCAGCTGCTTCCTGGGGTCTTGAACATTCTAGATACCTATGCAGGGAGATTGGGGGGAGGGTACCCCAGCCTCTAAAAAATTCACTAAAAGGAACCCTAATACTAAAATCAAAATTTTATCAGGCTAACACCATTTACAACTATTTACAAAGTTGTAAAGAATGCTAGGTAAAGCTGCGGACGCTAGCGAAGTTCCGTCTGAGACCACTGGCAGCAGAAAGGAACTAGAGAGATGCTCCCTGTAACCTTGCTTTAGAGCCCAAGGAGGAGAAGGGAGTAGGTGCAGATCAATGGATCCTGCTAATGAAACATCTTCCAGTCTCAGGTGCATGGAGTGTATGTGTACCTCTAGTGGAATACACACAGGGACCATCACTCGAACAAGAAGGTGGTATTGCTGAAGTGTATGCACAGTGTATCCATACACAAGACTCTTCTTTTTAAATGTCAGAAGAAATTCTCCTAGGCACATGGCCCTTGTTCTCAAACTCAAAATTAACTGGAACAACATTAAATGGTATCAGAAGTTTCATAAACGTACAAGGCCTCTACCAGTAAGTCTAGGTCACAAAGGAAAACAGTATCACGAGAATTTCATAGCTAAAAAAGGAAAGTTCTTAGATATATAAAAAGAGCATATTCTGCTTGAACTTTTAAGGTTATAACAAAATCTGTTTTATTTCGTTTTGGGACATCTGCCTTTTTAAAAGTCTATCAGTGTCTCATATAAACTTTCTGACTGTAGCACTATACAGCAGGAAGTATAGCACAGTTCAAGAGCTGAAGTGTTAAAATAAGATTGAAAAAAAGGACATAAGATCTTTTGATGTTGCTTTAAAAAAAAGTTACAAAAGTTAAGAATTTGTCAAATGGAAGTAAACATTTGAGCCCAAATCTGCAAATGAGCTTGTGACTGCTATGAGCTCTCTTTGAAGTCAAGGAGAGGTGGAGAACTCACCTTGCAGAACCAGACACCCTGTTTTATATTAAATACTCCAGATTTTTGCATGAAGTGACTAGCTAGAGAACTCTGATCTAAAATATTTTTAAATACAAAAGAAGAGGAATGAACAAAGCTTTGATTTCAATATGTCTAACTTGCTGAGAATCCTCAATTATCTTTAGAGTCATTGGGAGTTGAGGACCCTCAGCACCTCTCAGACGTTGATCAGCACCTCACAGTATCAGCCCTGATGTGGCCAGTGAAATGAAATATATGAGCTAAGTACTCAGGCTCTGATTCAGAAAAGCATCCCTATTCAGGAAGGATGCTTAACTGAACACTTAAAATTAAGCAAGTTGCAATGTTTCCCTAAAGCAGATCCTCAGGAAAGAAATCACCTTCGTAAGACAGAGACCTTATCAGACATTGTTTTGAAAAAGCACAAAACAAACTGCAGGTAGGTGTCATACAGTTTACATTTAGAAGTATCAACTGGAAGCTGATGGATGTCAGTGACACAACTTCATAACCGAATGAACTTTAATTGAGTCTTTAGGATTCAGTTGAGCTAAAAAACTGCAAAAGGAAATTCAAAGAGACAGCCATCGGGCCATGTTTTAGGAAAAACAATGTTGACTTAATATGTCAGGAGCATACAAAACAGAGTAGACCTCCCCCTCTCCCCTCCCCCAAAGATGTGTTTGCTGCAAATATTTTTTGTAGCCTGTCTAGCCTAAATCTCACAGAGTTAAAGGCTATATACAAGCTGGTTGGTGACACAGAAAACAGAAATCCTATGTAACAAGATTTAGCTTTAGTTACTTTTGAAATTTGCGCTCAAAGAAGAGGGACCAAACAATGCAAAAATGTCTAGTCATGGGCCCAAATTTTGGGTTTGCATGCATAAACAATTCCTAATGATCTTCATCATGGTCATGTAGAGGCATCTGATGACACAATTTGGCCCCAAGAGGAGGAACAAACAATGCTGAATTTCAGTTCAACAAACTTAAGTGATGGAAGTACAAATCCACAAATCTATAAGCTATGGTTTCTCTCTAAAGAATGGCTTAGTTGTCAGTCATGTTTACATAGTGTAGCCCTTTGAAGATTTAAAGTATTTCATAAATATTAACTAATTCATCATCAGCACCCCTTTATAGTATTTTTCAGTGTTACAGTATTTACTTTTCAGTAAAATAAGCATATTGACAGGAGTTTAAGTTACTCAATCATGGTCAAACTGCAAGTCATTAGAAGAGTTGAAAACAGAACCCAAAAACTAGTCCTCTTCTCTCATCACTAGGCAACACAGTTGCTTCAAAATTATCTTGTTTTGCTATTTGACAAATATCAACTTAAAAGGCTTTTCTTATTTATCTTTGGAACCAGTACTGTGGTTTTACAATTAAATGAAAGGTTTTATTGTTCAAAAACTCCAATTTAAGATGTCCATTCTTCAATGGAAGTCCCATTGGGTACATTCAGAGAGCTCTCAGTGCAGTCAATGGAATATACATGCATAATTCAAGTGCTGAGTTGGGACCTAGGGATAATAACTATTCTTCAAGGGGAGCTTTAACCACCTACAGTGAAGAACATTTTTCTTAAAAAGAAACTTTCACTTCTTGGCAAGTTAGTATAGAAAAAGTTTGAACACATTTCTCCATACTGTATTGTTCTAATATGAATTGTTGCAAAACAGCTTGAGCGCAGAGGGAAGAAAAGCTCTAGAAATAAAATTAATTGTTATTGCTATTATGGAAGTATCCATTAACTTTATGAATCTGTTTTAGCATCTGCTAAACTGGCTTCTGAGCTTCTATCTACATACAGTAAAAGGCTTCTGCAGGCCACCCAATAAGCATCCATAAATTAGCACAAACTAAGGAGGATACACTTGAATTATGGTTTTAATCTTTGCCATTGCTTGGATTAGAATAGGACCCTTTCCATCTTGTAGTGGAGTCTCAGCTTATGTGAATAGAATAATTTATCAAAAAATATAAACTAGCAGAAGGGAAATGCAGAGTGAAATGAAAACAAAATATTAACAAATGAATATTATCATGCAATATTAATGGACAAATATTTTTATTTTGTTTTTAGACCAGTATCAAGTGAGTGGATTTAAAAAAAATGCAAAACACAATCACTCACAAATTCCTGAATGTTATTCAGTATAAAAAGGCTGCTGACATGTGTCAAACACAAGAGAAGGCAGAGATTTATGTACTTTGGACTCAGGATGACCACCTAGATCACCATTCTCCAGCAGGATCAGAACATGGTTCATGGAATATACAAGAGGTTGGATTACAGCACAGCCCTGTCTCTAACTGTACATAGCAGTCTTTCAACCCAGGTAAAGAGCATCATGAAAAGTTACATCTATCCTCAAGTGAAATCTTTGATCTATATTACTGTAGTGTGTTAATTTAAATAACTCAAGTCAGCCCATAGTCAATGGCTCGGCATTAATTTAAGCAAAAGGCTAGTCTAAAATCTCACAGAAAAAAAGAGACACTAATTCCATGTGTTCATGACATGATGCCAGCCATATTGCTGTACATGCAGTAATGAAGACTAACTACCTAATTCAAGACAAAGATATTTGACCCTCACCCCCATCTAAACACTCAATGATGCATGGAAGCAGAGCCTGGCAATGCATATGAAAGGGAATGATTTACTCCTAATCACAGTGGAAACAGAAAAACTTTTTAAAACCAAATTAGCATTAATACAAGTTGAGAGATTTCATCAGAAACATAATGAAGATGCTATGATCCTTTTAATTTTCCTCTTGCTTTACAGTGTTTCTCTTGCCTACATGTAAAACCATATACTGTACAGAAAAATATAGCTTACACACAAATGGCACAAGGCAATATTCAACCTTGGCCTACTACCAAAAGAACATAATTTAATAATTTTTTAAAAATAATAAATTATATAGGTACCACTGTCCTTACATGAGCTCCCAAGGAAGTCTTATTTGAGTAAGGGCTGCACAATCAGGTAGGAAGTATATATGCAGCCATGTTCAATTAAAGGTAATTCATGTAAAGTAATATTTCCTGAGTCAGTCATGGAGCTCTCAATGCCATTGGTTAACGCATTACACATTAGTGACTTGGACCAAGAATAAAGTAGTTAACCTATGTATTACTAGAAAATGCAGTTAAATGATTATTAGAATTTATGATCAGAGGGGTAGCCGTGTTAGTCTGAATCTGTAAAAAGCAACAGAGGGTCCTGTGGCACCTTTAAGACTAACAGAAGTATTGGGAGCATAAGCTTACCCACGAAAGCTTATGATCCCAATACTTCTTATCAAACTGTCTGTACTGGGCTATCTTGATTATCACTTCAAAAGTTTTTTTTTTCTCTTACTTAATTGGCCTCTCAGAGTTGGTAAGACAACTCCCACCTGTTCATGCTCTCTGTATGTGTGTATATATATCTCCTCAATATTTATTCCATTCTGTATGCATCCGAAGAAGTGGGCTGTAGTCCACGAAAGCTTATGCTCTAATACATTTGTTAGTCTCTAAGGTGCCACAAGTACTCCTGTTCTTTTTGCCAATACTTCTGTTAGTCTTAAAGGTGCCACAGGACCCTCTGTTGCTTTTTATAGAATTTATGAGTTTGATAAAACAAAGGGGTAACACACAGCACAATTTGTTCCCTGAAATTCATGAGCAGAAGTGAAATATCCTCATGTAAGTTTGAACACAGCTCTTTTCAGATGTTTAGAGAGAGAGCGAGTGCGCGCATGCTAGCATATATACACGTGTGTGTCTATCTGCACTATATATGCATATATAGTGCAGATAGACACACACACACACATTAGTTAACACCTACCATTCGCTAGACTTTACAGCCTTCCAAATAAGGGTTCTGCAATCCAGCAATGCCAGCTCAGAAATTGCCTAAGGACTTGCAGCACAGCAACACAAAGCTGAGGAGCTCTGCAATAGTTTATAGTTTCAGAGGCGCATAGCGCTAAGGTTGCTTGTGTTTCATGTCCATAAGCTCTCCTGATAGTCCATTTTAGAAAGAAAACAATGGCTTGGGTGTAACTCTTGGGTTATCTTGCAGGATAACTATCATGGTGATCAACACCATTCTCAAGAAAAACTGCAGTCTTCTACAGCTAGAATACAAAAGCAATTATTGAACAGTAGAAAAGACTGGAAGGGATGAAGGATAAAGATAAAAGGGATGAGGAATAAGGATAAAAAAGAATAAAAGAAATATAGGCAGGAGGGGGAAGTGCTCTCATCACAGACTATGAGACTGGTTGTGGTCAACGTGAAAATCTGTCCTGAAAGAACTGGGACACCAAAAAAGCAAGAATAAATAATAAAACCCTGTAGAATCCTTGTAGCAAAATAACCTTGAAAGAAAGATGTATGAAATATGTTTCTAATTCACCAGCTACTTACACAGTTCAAATCCCTATGAATACTGCTTATCTATCAGAAGTACTGCCACAACAGATATTACATTATCACTTTCTATTAATATTTGTTCTCTTTTGCCTTTCCTCTGCCCTCCACCTCCCACAACATGCCCTCCCCCGCCCCTCCAAAGGAGGAGGCCACCAGGGTTATTCTTTCAGGGAAGACCACTGCTGGCACTTACAAATGTTTTCCTTTCTTCTGCTGTAACAGCTGCAAACATCTCAATAAAGTAACAGGGAAATGGGTCACATTTCAAAGGCTGATCAGTTAACACTTACTCAAGGCCCTTTTGAATTTTTCATCTTTGCAAAAAGCTTTTTTCCTTATAAACACACTTTGTGTTACTTCTATTTGAATTATAAAAAGTGTCGTTTTTGGACTGACCTTTAAGAGAAGATTTATGAATATGCTACATGCAGCTCACTGGCAAAGCTGCAAATAATAATACAAAAGGACTGTCTATTTTGTAATACGTATGGGTAAGTTAATATGTCCATACACTGATTCCTACAGCATCTATCTTCAAATCTAACAGTTCTGTTGCTGTAAAACTCCAATAGGATGCCATTTAAAAGTTCACATGCAAATCCATTTAACATTAGGGACATACACAATTTGAAGATGGAAATGTCACCTATGTTGTACATTATGTACTACCAATACAGGAATTACAAGATGGCTCTTCTGAAAGAAAAGTCTTCAATTATTTTTCTGAGAATTGCAGCTACCCTACAGGCTGCCTTATGAGAAAAAGTTTAGCAACCTAGCTAACATCTGAAATGCTCTTTCACTGCCATCAAAAATAGTCATAGTCAGCAGGCTCAACAATTCACACACATGTTACTTTTTAAAAGCCTGATCCAAAGCCCATTGAAGTCAACGGCAGTCTTTCCATCGACGTCAATGAGCTTTGAATCAGGTGCAAAATGATTTAGGAACACATACCTCTCAAAGACACACACTTGAAATCATTTGAATTCACAAAGATCATAAATAAGATACTTTTAATGGGTCTTTTCCATTAGGAAGTTTCACAAAGAGCTCCTTTCCACATAAATTCAGTCCCTTGACAGAACAACCAGCTCTTTTCTCCTCTGGAAATGGTGAGTCACAAGACTTCAAACACATTTCACATGAGAAATGAGGAACCTGACAAACCCCTTCCGATGATGCATGATTCAATGCTTAAGCAAGACAAATCAGAGCTTACCAACATAAACTCACAAGGTGCTCCTAACTAGAACCCTTTCATGAATAGCAACCTCAAATCAAAATAAAATCAATCATTAGGACATTTTTTCAAACCAAACTCATGCTAAACTGAAATCGATCCCAAGGACAACCTTGTGATCATTTCTGGAGAGGAGATCAGGCCAATATGAATGGTAAAACAATCACTAGTGTTGCTTGTGCTCAAAAGGAGTCTTGGGTGGAATTTTCAAAAGGGCTTATATGTAGTTAACTTAACTCTGCTCCAACTGAAACCAATGGGAGTTTTACTAGGAGTTTTACTATTAACTTCAGTGGGAGCAAAGTTAGCTCAATGTTGAATCATTTTGGACATCCCACTCTCTCTCTTTAGGCAGTATCCTACTATCATTCTGGAACTGCCACTGCCATCATTATGAAGCTGTTACTGAAATCAGCAAGAACACTGTTAAAAGCAATGGCAGGAATGAGCCATTTTTATACATCAAACTAATGCACCACATTTGACATTAGATTTAAATTAAGTTCAAATGCTTTCAGTTGTTTGCACAAATGACTTAGTCACCACCAGCAGTAGACTGCTAGAAATTATGTTACCAAATCCAAAATAAAACTAAAAAAAAAAAAAAAAAAAAAAAAAAATTCCAACACTTAATTTTGTGCTTCGAATTATTTATGCACAGAAGAAACTAAACAAGAGACACATTCCAAGCATAAGACCTGATCCTGCAATGTGACCCACCCTCCATTATTCTGCACAGATGTCTGGTGTCCAAGTTAGCAAATCAAACTGCAGGATCAGAGCCATATTTTGTGAAACACATAATTTAATAAATAAAAACATGCACATTGATTTAGAATATGCCAATGACCACGCTTGCACATGTTCTTGGGTTTTCAAGAAATATCTTTAAGCATGTCGAACAAGCCTGGCAACAGTTTTGAATTTCCAAAAGATGAAGCCGCTTATACAGTGGTCACCATTACAGTCAACATTTGCCAGTTGCTCCCACTTTAATTGACCACTAAAGCAAAATCTTACCCTCAGGTAAAACTCCCCGTAACTTTAACAGGAGTTTGGTTATGTTAGAACGGCAGGAAGGGTTCCATAATGCACAGTGTTAAAGTCATCTCTGTATTTCTGAGCTGGATTTCCTTACCTGTGGACGTAATGTAACTGATGTACAGAATCAATCGCTATCACCATTTCAGCCAAATAAAAACGAGCCATATCTTCAGGTAACCTGTCCTCAAACTTGCTAAGCAGGGTGAGCAGATCTCCTCCAACATAGTAATCCATAACCAGGTACTGTGAGTAAAGGGGAGGGGTGGGAGACACAAAGAAAAAAAAAACTGTTTACACAATGACTCAAAGACCAATACAATCCAAGTATAGCTAAGGGACTGCAGACAATTATTAATACTTTAGACGCCACTGAAGTGCTCGTCATGACATTTTCTTAAAATAGAGACAAAACATTAAAAGAAGCATTTAAAAAAATAGCCTTCATAAATGTAACTTTTCAAATAACCTTTGACATTCCTTGTTATCCTGCAAACCATAAACTTGTTTTTAGCAAATCTTTTTTTGGTAAGGATTTCATATTTACCTATGTCCAAATAAATTAAAACAACAAGACAGGGAAAGTGTCTGTCTGGTTCATCATTCCAGAATCAAACAGACAAGATCATGAAGTTAAGATGAGAAGATTACTCACCTTGCAGTAACTGAAGTTCTTTGAGATGTGTGTTCCTGTAGGTGTTCCACTCCACGAGACAGTGCGTCCTGGCGCCGTTGATTGGAGATTTTCAGTAGCAGTGCCTGGTCGGGACGCACGCGCTCAGCTGCTGTCTCGTGGTCTCGTTAGAGTCTGCCTGAACACGCGCGTTCCACATCCCCCCTCAGTTCCTTCTCTACCGTAAAGACGTCAGAATAGTACTCCAAAGTAGAGGGGAGGAAGGTGGGAAGTGGAGCACCCACAGGGACACACATCTCAAAGAACCTCAGTTACTGCAAGGTGAGTAACCTTTTCTTCTTCGAGTGCTGTCCCTGTGGGTGCTCCACTCCAGGTGAATGTGAAGCAGTACCCACTATGGCTGATGGGACTTTGGAGTTGCAGCAGTGACGACTGTAGACAATACTGTGTGGCCTACTATGGTGTCTGCCGTGGTATCCTGCATGATAGCATAATGTTTGGTAAATGTATGTTCAGATGTCCACGTGGCCGCCTTACAGATATCAGGAATAGGTACATTATGGAGGAAGGCAATGAATGTTGACATAGCTCGAGTAGAATGAGTTCTGATGCCTTCAGGTGGTTGGGCATTCTGAATGCGGTAACAGGAGCTGATGCAGTCAGAGATCCACTTGGAAATGCGTTGCTTAGAGATAGCCGCACCCTTCAATCTCTCGGTAGTGGAGACAAATAGCCGCGGGGACTTATGAAATGGTTTAGTCCTGTCTAGATAAAAGGCAATTGCTCGTCTGATGTCAAGGGTATGTAGAGCCGCTTCGTGCGGAGTCTAATGAGATTTGGGATAGAATGCAGGTAAGTATATTGGTTGGTTAAGGTGGAAGGACATCACCTTAGGGAGAAATTTAGGTGGGGTCGCAAGGTAACTTTATCTTTAGAGAAGACTGTGTAAGGAGGGTAGGCCATCAGCACTTATTTCCCCTAGTCTCCTTGCTGATGTTATAGCAACTAAAAAACCTACCTTCATAGACATGTGGAGAAAATATGAGGTAGCTAAGGGCTCGAAGCGAGGTTTCATAAGCTCGCGAAGAACTAGGGTTGAGATGCCAGGCAGCTGCCGATGGATAGATCTCAGGGTAGAGATTTTTCAGGCCCATGAGAAAGAGTTTTATGGTGGGGTGGGCAAAGAGTTAATATTCGTCCAGAAAATCATGGAAGGTGGTGAGGGCCGCGAGGTGTACTCTGATAGAGCTGAGTGATAGCCTGTCCTGTTTTAGTTTTAAAAGGTAGTCTAGGATGTTAGGGAGGGTCACAGTATAGGGTGTCAAATATTTATGGGAGCACCACATGGCGAAGCATTTCCACTTCTGCAGATAAGTCTTATGATTGGAGTCTTTTCTACTATGCAGGAGGACATACCGGACTTGCTCAGAACATGCTAGTTCGTGGGTCTGGAACCATGAAGGAACCACGCTGTCAGGTGGAGTTTCTGGAACGGCGGGTGAAGAAGCTGGCCATTGTCCTGAGAAAGCAGATCTGGTCTGTTGGGGAGAGTCCACAGAGGACAGATGGACATGCGGAGCAGGTAAGGATACCATGTCTGTCTCGACCAAGCTGGAGCAATAAGTATGACTTGGGCCTTGTTGTCTCTGATCTTGCGTAGAATCCTGTGTATCAAAGGGATCAGTGGAAAGGCGTACATGAGAGAGTTGTTCCACGGGATGAGGAATGCATCTCCTAGGGATGCAGTCCCAAATCCCGCTCTGGAGCAAAATAGGTGGCATTTGTGATTCTGGGTTGTGGCAAAGAGGTCTATCGACGGAGTGCCCCAGTGGGAGAAGAGCTGTTGTAGTATCGTGGGATGTAATTCCCATTCGTGTTCTTTGGAGAAGTGTCTTCTGAGTGTGATGGCTGTAGTGTTGTGACATCCAGGTAGGTATGAAGCAGTAATTTCTATGTATCTTGCATCTGAAGAAGTGAGGTTCTTACCCACGAAAGCTTATGCTCCCAATACTCCTGTTAGTCTTAAAGGTGCCACAGGACCCTCTGTTGCTTTTTACAGATTCAGACTAACACGGCTACCCCTCCAATAATTTCTATGTGGTATTGTATGCACCAATTCCACAATCGGATGGCCTTCACGCATAGGGAGTGTGATCGTGCTCCCCCGTCTGTCGATGTAAAACACACATGCTATATTGTCCGTTAGGACCCGGATAGATTTGTTCTTTGTGAGGGGGAGAAAGTGAAGGCAGGCTTGTCTCACTGCTCTGAGGTCTAGAAGATTTATGTGCAGACACGTCTCTGGCCAGGACCAGCGGCCCTGTGCCGTGTGTCCCCCCAGGTGCACTCCCCGACCGATCAGGGAAGCGTCCATGGTGAGCATGAGTGCCGAGGAGTGTTGCTGGAAGGGAAGCTAATACGTTCACTGGAGGAGTCAGCATCATGCAGAAGCTGTGTCTGCTGGGTTTGTAGCTGGAGTTGAGCCAACCCTGAAGACATCTCATGTGCAGCCTGGCGTACTTCACCACGAAGGTGGTGGCTGCCATGTGACCACGGAGCTTTAGGCAAATTCTTGCCTGTATTCTGGGATGAACGGAGAGCATGCGTATGAGATGTGTAATAGCGTGGAATCTGTTGTGTGGGAGTGAGACTCCGGTTCGGATTGAGTCCAGGTGAGCTCCGATGAATTTAATCCGTTGTGTAGGTGTCAGGGTGGATTTTGGGAAGTTTATTTGCAGGCCTAAGCTGTGGAAGAGGGAGATGGCGAAATGGGTAGCTCAGAATGACTCGTCGTATGAGTTGTCTTTCATGAGGCAATCATCTCCATAGGGGAAAAGTATGATCCCGTGTCTGCCGAGGTGGGCCACGACTACGGCTAGGGTCTTGGAGAATACTCTTGGTGTCTGCGCCTAGGAGGTCTAGTGCAATTCCTGGCTATATCGTATCACCTGGGCTGGGGCCGGTGATATTGTTGTGTGCGTGGCCTCTGATAAGGTTAATACCGTTGTCTCCTGGGAAGGGATGGGTAAATGCCCAGGGTGTGCAGAGTTGCTCTAGAGTCTTTCATAGTGTGAAGGACTTCATCGTGTTGTTGTTTTTTTGGAAAAAAGCTTATCTTTATCAAAAGGGGAGGTCCTCCACTTTGGTCTGCAGGTCTTTGGGAATACCGGATGCAGACAGCCAGGAAGATCTGTGCATAACCACCGCAGTTGCGGTAGTGTGGTCTGCTGTGTCCGCCATGTCTAGAGATGCTTGTAGGTCCGTTCTGGAGACCAATTGGCCCTCGACAAGGACTGACAAAGTCTGCTCTTCTGTCCTCCAGGATATGGGAGGTAAAATCAAAGAGTTTATTGTAACTGTCGAAGTCATAGCTTGCACGTAGGGCAGAATAGTTTGCAATTCTGAATTGCAGAGTGGAGGAGGTATAGACCTTGTGGCCCAAGAGGTCAAGGCGTTTGAGTTCCTTGTTTTGCAGGAGGGCCAGTAGTGCGGCTGTTTCGTCCTGTGTGTCGCTGCATCCACTACAAGAGAATTTGGTTGTGGATGGGAAAATAAGAAGTCTACGTCCTTAGCAAGAACATAATATTTACGTTCAGCCTTTTTGCAAGTTGGTGGGATAGAGGCTGGAGTCTGCCAGAGGGTGTCAGATGGTTCTAGGAGTGTTTCGTTTATGGGGAGCGCAATCTGTGAGAGCACAGAGGGTTGGAGGATTTTGAGGAGTGTCTCCTGGACCTCCTCTAAAAGGGATGTCCTGGCTGAGTGCCACCCTCTTGAAAAGTTCTTGGAATTGTTGTCCACATTCTGTGGAGGCAGAAGCATGAGGGCTCCATCTGGAGCTGATGGAGAGTTAGGAGTCCGTGAATCAGGGTGTGGTCCATAGCCCACCTTTAGGGGGGTAGGGTGGTTCAGGCGCTCTAGAAGTAGATGGAGCTGGAGATAGAGGCGCAGAAGAAGCTTGTGGTCTGGTGGAAGAAGCATGAGGATGAGTGGCAGCAGGAGCTGGCCAAGGGTACCACTGAGGACAAGGCATGGGATAAGAGAAGTTAGGTGCCGCCCACGAGGGGGCAAAGTAGGGAAACTGAGGCTGGTGGTTGTGAGCCGTGACCTGAGGTGCAAAAGGTTCCAGTGGAGGAGGAGAGGCAGGTGGGGAGAACTCTGCCTGCTGCTGCATATCGGGCTCGCTGTCAGTGAAGGTAGTCAGGTCAGGTGGGGAGAGCGGCTGGTCAAAGAGTGAGCACTGTGTGTCAAGGAGTGGAAAGTCAGCCTGAGTGGCCACTGAGATGTTGTCCTGACTTAAGAATTGTTGCTGCTGCTCCCTGGGCTGTGATCCTGCTAAGCGTGGTCTGTGCTCAGAAGCATGCACTGACTTCTGTTTTGCTTTCCCCGGTGCCGCGGGTTGTTTGTAGGAGCTCTGCGGGAGGTCCGCTGCTGCTGCTGGAGTGGCAGGCAGGCTTGGTGTGGACGTTCTTGTCGGCATCGGGGCAGAACGCGCTGTTGGCACCAGGTCTATTTTCGGTGCCGAGGAGACCTTCCCGGTACGGGAAGTTGGGTCCCTGCCTCTCGCGAGGCGTGGCTGAGGTGCTGGGACGGTTGGAAGCGCCTGCCTTCAGCGCTGTCAGCACTGAGGGTAAGGATCTCGCAGGAGACCCTTTACCCTTTTGAAAGTCTTTGGACGGAGACAGTTGGGCTTCCTGCCTCTTTGCATGAGAGGGTGAATCCGCGCTCCCGATCGGTTCAGACCTGGCCGGGGAGCGTGAGGGAGAGAGTTTGCTATTGCCGGTCTCCATAGGTGGCCGTAGAGATTTCTCCATCAGGAGCATTTTCAGCCGCAAGTCCCTGTCACAACGAGCCCTGGTTTTGAGGCTGGTACAATGAACACACTTGGCAGGGTCGTGTGTCTCGCTGAGGCACTTCACACAGCGTAAGTGTCTGTCGGACTGTGGTATACAGTCTTGACAGGAAGCACATTTCTTAAATCCTGAAGACCCTAGCATTCCTGCACTAGGAACGCCAGGGGAGAATGTGTCAACGGAAGACAAATCTTAGGAAAAAAGTTTTTTTTTGTTTTAAACTAGGTAACTATTCTAAAGGAAGGGAAATAACTGGAATGTTACTAACTAACTATTTCTAGGTCTTTGTACTTGTTTCCTTCAGAGACCAGGGAAGAGGATCAGCACTGCCCTGAGTCCCGTCTTCAGCTGAGGACGGTTGAGAAGGAACTGAGGGGGGTGTGGAACGTGCGTGCTCAGGCAGACTCTAACAAGACCGCGAGACAGCAGCTGAATGCATGCCTCCCGACCAAGCACTGCTACCAAAGACCTCTGATCAACGGTGCCAGGACGCACCGTCACCTGGAGTGGAGCACCCACATGGACAGCACTCGAAGAAGAACTCTCAGTTTCTCTTATAAAAATCTCCTTAAGTGGAATGCAAGAGTCTTAAAAGTATTAACTGGAAAAAAAATTGGGTTAGCACGGGATCTTATTTAGGGGCCACACATTTCCCAAAACAGTTTCTCTAGTTTGATGCAATTTCTTCTTCCCCACCTCCTTTAAATGATTGCATTCAGAAAATAAACGCTTTACCTTAAACCAGTCTTGGGATAGGGAAGGACCAACAGATTCCCTGTTCATAGTACTGGGTCCTTGTAGATGCATAGTGCTGGTTCATAGTACATTATAATTCCATATGCTGTTGACATTGTGTACAGTATAGGACATATCCACACACAGTGAAAGGGATTACTATTTTGTAATTTCAATCACAGAGAAAAGCAAATGTTTAGTTTACTGATTTAAAGTTAAGTAAATGTGTTTCCCAATGAAACATAAAATATGATTGCAACTGGATGGGATGATCACAGATTTTGAAGAGACCATAACCCCTCTTCATTTTCCTACGTTATGAAAACTAAACTCTGAAAATGCATTTAAATTTATGGTCAAGATGACCTGAAGCAGATCAAATAAGCTAAAAACTTTTGAGGCTTATGAGTACCTCATTTTTCTGTAACTGAAAAAGTCCTCCAAGGGCTTGTCTACATAGCAACACAGTGAGGACTACTGGGGTGTGAACTGTGGAGAGTTCTAACGTGTTGCACCCTAACTGCTCCTTGTAGACTCCGCTGGTGAGAACAAAAAGATGCTAATTCGTGTTGATGGTAGCATCAACACAAACTAGGTGCGTTTTAGTTTACGCCAGCAGGTTTTACACAGGACAGTTAGAGTGCAACACATTAGTGCACTCTACAATTTATATCTCCAAAGTCTTTACTGCTTCCATGTAGACATGGTCTGAGAGTCTGGAATCAGGGATAGCACTGAAAAGGCAAAGTGGGAAAAGAAAAAAAAGCTTAATTTTCTGGAATTTCATCAGCAGCGGAATAAACAAAACTGGCACCGTATCATCGCCGAAGTGTTTCCATCACTGTTGCTGAAAAACCGTTATAATATCTGTGACGCTGGCGGACCCTGTGCCAGCTCTTGCCAGGGCCCCATGCCTCACTGAACACTGACAAATGCACAGCTGGAAACCAGACTGGCTTACCTGTGTGCTAGTATACTTAAAATAGATATTAGAATTGTAAGAATGGTTTTGTGTTTAGACTTTACGGAGAGCTTGTAGGATGCTGCATGTGTTAATCCTACTTATAGGATTGCTCTGTAACTATAAAAATGTTTGCTAAAACTGTCAATCCCCCACAGTGAAGAGAGAAGCATTACCAAGTGTGAAATGCTAGTTTCCCACAAGAAGTGTTATCTCCTCCCCAACAAAAGAAGGTCTCTAGACATCAGACAAGCCACTACGGACAAAAGACTTTGTTGGATTGCTTTCCCCACACCCCTGAAGGTGGTATGTGCACAAGCCCTCATCCCATCACAGCATGAACCCTGGGGGAAGGCAATAAAAGTGCCTGGTTAAGGAGAAATTGTTATCCCTATACTGCTTGATCTCTGAGGGGCAAAGATTTCTAGGCATAAGCAAGGGATCTCCAACTGTGTTTAGTTTGGGTTAGCTATAATGGACATAGAAACTTCTATAATAAGTAAACTCCATATTATCTTTTCAAATCTAAGACTAACTCATTTGTGTACGTTTATCGGCTTTAACCTTGTAAACATTTCTTTTTCCTAGTTAATAAAACCTTTGATAATTTATTATAGTATAGGCTACAAGCATTCTCTTTGGTTTAAGAGCTGAAATACAGTTGACTTGGGGTAAGAGACTGGTCCTTTTGGGACTGGGAGTAACCTGAATATTGTTGTGATTTTTGGTGTAAGGGACCATCTATCACAGAGACAAACTTGCCTGTGTGGCAAGATAGACGGGAGTGCCTAAGAGTAGTGTCTGTGACTCCATGTTAAGGCTATTATAGTACTTAAGTACCAAGTGTGAACTCCTAATTTGGTGAAATCTAATTATAGAACATACAGCCAGTTTGGGGTTTGTGCCCTGTTTCTGGACAGTCAGCCCTGAATTTGGAACTCACACTCATGAGCCACTCCAGATGGCATGATAATACCTTTTCTGTGAAACTCGGAGGCAGATTTGGATTGTTCCACATACAGTGTGTAATTAGACTATCCGGCCCTGTCAAGGCTAGAAAAACTATTTATGGTTGACAGAGATTGCTAACAGTATGGGTCCCCCTGGAAAAACATCCAGCTGGGTTTGAAAATTGTCTGGATAATCTGCATAGGACCAAACTTTTCAACACCTATTACAGAAAGCAAGGATAATATAACCTTGATCATCATGATGAAAGACTAATTAATTGATCAAATTTTCCACCAAAATTCACAATAATACTTGAAGGTCTCCTACTCAAGTTCATTCCTTTATTTACTATTTCTCTATTTTCAAGGAAAATAGTGTATATCCATGTTTCCAATAATCTCTCTTTACAGTAGGATACAGTGATCTAGGAGTAATATATCACAAGGGTATGGTGCTGTATATTTTCAATTTGCCTATTTCTAACTTCAATGCCAACATTTTGTGGATAGTCAATTTCATGGATGTTCCTTCATAGTCAGTCAGTCAATTTTCCTTTTTTCGCGTGTGTTTCTTTTGAACAGCAACAGAGGAATGAAAAACATTTTAAAATAGGACAAAATGATTGCCAAACCCAGAATAATTTCACAGGGAAATTCAGGACAGGTGGGGAATCTTGTGCCTTGCCCGCCTAAGAGGCGAGCAAGACAATGGGAGAGGGGGATCTCCCCAACATTAGAGTCTATATCAGTGAGGAATAACATTTACCCCTCCACATTTGGTCATCCTTAAGGTTTTTTGTTGAAAGATTTTAGACGCCGTTTGAAGAGGAAACAGATTCTGTTGAAAAGAAAAGTAGTTTTGGATCCTGTGCTTTAGAACTCCACTGACTGTAACAACTTGAAACATATTGTGACATCCTCCTGGGAACCATTTTTTAATTTACCAATTGTGGTGGAGAAATGAATAAAGTCTTTCCACAAAGTCTTCAAAATATCGATAATCAAAATGTTACTGTGTTGCTGTCTGCCATTGAGTTGCAAACCTGCTATGCTGCGAGATGTCTTGGCAGCATGCCTTACACAAGGCAAATAAGCTATGGTCACTACTGCCCTGAAAAATCAATGAAATGAGATCTGTAATATCAGAAAGCCTCCCAGGTAATACTTTTTAAAAGCTGCAGTGGTTGTATACAGAATGTGATGGTTATTAACTGATTTGCTGTGTAGTGGTTTTGCTCTCATCCATCCATTCTTTAGTTATTGCTAGGATTAGATTTTTATTGGTAAATGTCGGTAAACATCAATTTTGCTGTACACACACACACACAAACCGACAACAAATATTTTCACCTTAATAACAGAAAATTACGGACAGGCAAAGAAAGAAAAATGCTGCTTGAGAACGCAGAGTTTGTATATTTTGACGTGATCATGACAATTTGTGTTTTAACTGTTATAAAGCTTTAACTTTTTGAATCTCAACATCTACTATCATAAAATAATTATTTTCTGACACTCCTCCATTAATTTCTGTGAAAATTTACATCAATCAAAACAGAAAAAAATGCTTAAAATAAACATTGATATTAGCCATCAAAATTATAAGTAAAAATTGAATTCTGCCAAGCCTACTTATTGCTGAGAAAGAATGCTGGAAAAAACTGCAACAGCATTCCTTTTTCTTCACTGAAACAGGATCTTGTGTATTTGTCTACAGCAATCATTCACCCTTTTTAACACAATATATTTGGAAGCCATTCAAAAAAAATGTAGTTGATGCAACCATAAATACAAAGCGATTTTTTTGTTTGCTTGTTATACAGCACTTTTATAACTTCATTCTATTATAAAAGAAATTTTTCCAGGCGTAACAAAAGCAATAAAGTGATGATAAAATATCATCTAACGCCCAAGCCTGTAAGTAGTCACATTGAAGTCATTGGGACTAATCATGTGCTTGAAGTTAAGGGTCTGCATGAATATTTTCAGGATCAAAGTTAAATTTGTAAGGTGAATTTTTAATGCAACAATGGAGTGAATTCTTCGGACAATATACGAATCACTGCCTCAAGTAGTATCATTCATTCACATAAATGTATTATTTTTTTCTTCTAAAACCAAGATTGTTAAGAAGATCAAAGAAAGAATATTAGGAAGAGGAGATTTCTATTTTTAAACTGTTCTTTATCTATACAGTAGTAAGGTGCAGTTCAACGGATTTCACAAGTTGGTTGGCTGGTCAGTTCTCATGTTGTCAGATGAATAGTGTAGAGGTCACCAAATGTCTTATGTACCTACATCATGTTCCATCCTGAGCAAAGTAGAAGAACTAAAAGCTGACCATATACATTCTTTATATATCAAGTATATACACCTTTATATATATATAACCCTGAGGAATTCTCAGCTATGCACATAAATTCCTTGGTTCTCGTTTGGCAGACCAAACAAGAGTTAGCCAAGGAATCTTTCAACCAAAGATGATCTGATTCTCTCATTTCCAGTCAGTTCTCTAAGATCTACTTCTCTTGTGTGAATACTCTTGTATACAGAGATCAGGTGAAAAAGGAAGCATACTCCTAGAAGGACTTAAAAATACTCTAACGTCCAAATTATTACTTTTTTCAAGCACTAAAAGACTGTCCTTTGAGTGACAACTGAATCAAATCAGCAAGTGTGCACATTTATACCACACTCATACAAGAGTCACAAGTCAGCATAAAGAACGTGAAATAGGAAACAGAGCAGGTCCAAATATTATTATTAATTCATTCTGCAACTCCAGCAAGGCCATTGTATATACTTTAAAAAAAATTTTAAACTGTCTCTTAATGGTGAATAGACAAAATACAAATACAATGATGAAAAAGAATTCACTCCACAGAAGTTGTTGAATGAATGTTGGACCAAAATATGAATTTATCTACACTCTAGCATAGAACAGTAAATATAACTAAAACTTAAAATTTACATTTGTATTAGTTTACGATATTAGTCCTTCAAAATATTCTCCAGTTTCTGAGTAACTTTATAGCAAATAATCTGAAAAATATTGTAACTTGATAACAAGCAGCTAAAACACCCTCAATTTTTATGATAGCAGTAAACCTGTACATGAGAAATTTAGAAGAGACTATACAATATGCTGAAAAGGAAACTTAGATATCATATGTAGAAATAAATTAAGATGCCACAGTAACCCCAACTCAGTTGTGCATATTTATAGTATGTCAAAGTCTTCTTCACAAAAATGTTCCTTACATTTTTTTTATACTTGTGCTTTCACAGTTGTGACAATAAAAAATAAAGACTTAAGGAAAAACTGAGCTGACTAAGCTGCAGATTGAAGTTTTCCATTATAATAAAAACTTCACTACCAATAAATTGGGCAATATATCCCTTTATAAAGTGTGCAGACCCATCATATCTAGTAATTATTTTTATGTATTGCACAAGTCACTACTGCACAGCATCACAATGCTTCCACAATTAGAAATCCAACTAATAAATTTTTTAAAAACCTGTTTAAAAGGGTAAAAGTGCAAATTAAGGCTGTTAAATATGTATTTATTGCTGGAGTTTAACACAAAGGCATTCAATTCAGGTCATAGATCTACCTAAATTCTGTATCACGGGTACTTTTCACATGTATATAATATGTATATAATATACTCAAAGCACGTATTAAAATACTGAGAACTGTTTGAAATGGGCCACCCTCATTACCACTACAAAAGTGATTTTTCCTCCCTTGGTATTCTACTGTTAATGGAATTTTTTGTCTCGTTAGACTGACCCCCCCCTACTTGGTACGGCAACTCCCATCTTTTCATGTACTATGTATATATACCTGCTACTGTATTTTCCACTCCATGCATCTGATGAAGTGGGTTCTAGCACACGAAAGCTTATGCCCAAATAAATGTGTTAGTCTCTAAGGTGCCAAAAGGACTCCTTGTTGTTTTTGAGAATCAGACAGTTTTCCTGCCTTTTTCTCCCAAATGAAACTCTATTTGCAAAACTAGCACATGTTAACAGACCATCAATGATAAAGAGTGGAAGCGGCTCTGCTCAATGAGTACATTGAGGAAAGAGGCTAGATTAAAATTAGTTCTGGCTGGCGGCAACTCAACATATAATGTTTTCTTAATAATACTGCTGGCAGTCAGAACACAGTTATAGTTTTTACTGGTCCATATTACTCAATCAGGAAATGGAAAACCTGGGCCATGATCCTGCTATCAGATACACACAAGTAAAGCCCTGAACATGTGCAAAGACCAACTGAAGTTAAGGGAATGCTGCAAGATTGCAAGAGGCTGTGCTCGTGCATCCAATTGCAGGATCATGACCAAAAGTCCCAGTTCTGTAAGTCCTACATTCATGAATTTCCTTTACCTTAAGGACCAAATCATACCTGCTTTACTCCAGTAACCTTACTGAAGTTAATGTGACTTCATCTGTGAAATGACCAGGAAGTAGCCCTTAGTTGCAAACTGGGATTTTAAAAAAATATATATATAACACCTACTAATGACAATGCTAAACAGAAGTAGTAAGACTTCAAACTACCAAAGTGTATGTATCAAGTGTACTTTACAAGACAGGAAAGTAAATACAATAAGCTTAGCAACACAATTCAAGTGTGCTACAATTATTTTCTTAAATGACAAAGATTTAGTAAAAATTGATCATCCTTTATAAATTAATTTTCCTTCTTGAATCCTATATATTACAGGATAACAGTTAAATGTAATATGAAAGATTAGATTCTTTCAGTAAAATTTTATGATGCAAATACATTTCTAAAATGTACATCAACTTAAGTTTCAGCATCAGCATGCAATAATTCAGTTTACTATGAAGAGTACCGAATCACTATGTTTTTAAACAGCTAAGTAACATCATAACAACCCAAACTTTTCAGAACAAAACCAAAAGGCATTCCAATTACATTTCAGACATACTTCTTAACAAAAACGTATTTAGATACTTTCATCTGCAATTATAATATTCAGTTCTACGCAAATTGATTTTTTTTTAAAGTGGCTTTTTTAAGGTATACCGTGGCTTTCTGTACCCTTCTGGGACTTTTGTGGTTAAGCCCCCCAGCCAGCAGGAGGAGACAGTTCAGAATTGAAATTATGCCTCTCTACTCGTTGCCAGAGCCCAGTTGGGTGAATTTCAAATCAACAGGACTGTTCCAGTTCCAAAATTGAATAACAATAATCAAGGAGATTAAACAAACTTTATATCTATCTCTAATTTCATAGCAGGATAAAAAATTAACCGCTACTTCATTCTGTGATTCAGACCAGGATTATTGGGACAAAGTAAATGACAAGATTATAGAAAAGGTACGGTAATATAATTGCAAGAGCACTCCCAAAGGACGAATAGTCAGATTACCTGATAACTACTGGTTACAGAAGTCTGCCCAATAATTGCAGACTTGTACAGAGAACAAAGCAAACTAGCATCTTGAGATATTCATGGCCAAATTCACTAAACTCCCTGACTAGTTTCCATACTAATAATGCATTTGACAAGGTTTTGATGCATATGGAGATTCAATTTCAACCATAGGGCTAACTGTTGCACACACACTATATCTGGATCTCAATATCACAGACTAAAAGCCTAAAATCACTTTAATAGATATTTAAAGGAACACTCACTAAATAGTTGTCATCCTGGAAGGCATAGTGCAATGTTGTGATCCACTGGTTATCTCCATTCACTAGTACATCCCTCTCTTCTCGAAAACAGGCTGTCTGAAGGGGAGAAAAGAATATTTTAGTTACAATAGATATTAGTATCAAACAATGCATGTATGTCGTGAAATGGCAATCAAATACATAGGATGACATTACAAGACACATTTATCCCCCTTCAGTAAAAGCCATTTAATCCACACTCCTGACATGTTGAGAACATGGGGCCAGCAGTGTATCGATACTTTACATCTACTTGGAGTACAATTGTACTTCCCAGTTATTGTTCTTGGGATGAAGACAGAAAAAACAGACTCTTCTGCTCACTGTCTCCAGATTACAGGTCAAAATCTGCTCACAGACCTGTTCACGGGGAAGTCAATGAGATTATAATATGGTATCTGAGGGCAGAACTAGCCCTACATGTGCACAATTTCTTCTGAGAGCTATATATGTTTCTATTATAAACACTCATTTTCAGGATTTATAACTTGTCCAAAAAATTACAGCCACACAATTGTACTGCAAGATTGTTTGATTCAGTACAAAACAGTGCTGTCTTATCTACAGCAACAAGACAATGTCAGATTCGCACCCCAACCTATGTATTTGCTGCATTGAAAAAAATACAGCAACACTCTTTATTTTAATCAGAGCTGATTCTCTGTGAGACTATTTGCATTATATAATTTATAAGCACAAATATGTTTATATAGATACACAAACACAATGACCCCTATAGTAATGCAATTGAAGTCCACAGGAGTAGGATCTGGCGCTACATATTATGGGTTTATTTCACAGCACTGTCACTCCAGGTTTACACTGGTAGTCATATTTTATATGCGCAATATTTTTCTAATGATTATAAAGAAAGTAACCTCCAGCTACTTCCATCTTCCCCTCAATCTATTAGTCAAGCTAGCCGATTTCTTTTTGGCATCTTATCTGAGGGTTTGGCTATGTTAGAATTAAGTTGACGGTGAGACATTCAGGAGGACATGTTAGAGACAGACTGAGATGCAAGATGGGATTGAAAGAAGCAGATTTACGAGTCATTGGTCTAAAGATAGTAGTTGAAATCATGTCAGCAGATGAGATTACCCAGTGAGAAGGTATAAAGCAAGAAGAGGAGCAAGCCAAAGATGAAGTCCTCTGAGATCCCACACAGGGTAGGAAAAGAGAAGAGGAGAAACCATCAAGAGATGCTCAGGAATTACTGGAGAGGTAGGAGAACCACAGGAGCACAGAGTTGTGAAAGCCAGGGGAGGATAAAATGCTGAGAAGGAGAATAAACAGTGTCAAACATAGGAGACAGATCAAAGTGATTAGAGTCCCTGAGACTTGAAGAGGAAAATGTCAGTAGCAATCTTGGAGAGAGCGCATTTGGTAAACTAGAAAGGAAGGATGCCAAACTGAAGAGGATCCAAGATGGAACTGCAGAACAGGAATTCCAGGCCATGGCTGTAAATGATCTTCTATGAATTCAGAGTGAAAGGCAGAAGAGGCATAGGGTGATAGTTGAAGAGGCAGATGGACTTTTTTAGTTTTTGAAGATGCAGAGAGCTGGACATTCTTGGATTTTGAATGAGAGCTGGCTAGAAAAGGATGAAAGAGAGGAGGAGATTAGTAGATAGATGGATATTTGGACGTAAAGTGTAGATGAGACACTCTGCCAAGATATACTGTAAATATTCTGCTACTCCAGATACACATTTAATCTGTTTCTGTCAATTTCATCAGCTTAAGCCATATCCTGTGTCTTCATATTTAAGCAATAGCTTAAAGAAAAATCAAACTTTTTCTTCCTTATTATTTTTTCAACTTCATTTCCAAAAACAGCTAAATACCAGAATGAGTATGGTTATTGTTGGCAGTGAACTTTGGAGAGGGACAAATGAAGAGTGCAGCTTAATGATTTTTGCTTAGAGCTGAAGCTAAACTTATAAGAGCAACCAAAAAACACCAAATCTTGTTTTGACCAGTAAAATGAGCAAATGTGATACAGAGGTCAGAAAGAAGAAACACTTGCTCACTTTTTACACCTGAATAGTAACACTATGCAAGAGAGAATAGGAATAACTGACACAAGATTCATTAATAAAATACACCGCACAATAAACAAAAGATCTTTATTGGGAGTCAAATGAGAAACAGCATGAGGACAAAAAAAGAATTTGGGGGAAGAGTGGTTGGGGTTTTTGTTTTGTTTTGTTTTAAGTCTTTGCCAGAAATAGAGAACAATGAGAAACTATAAACTCTTTGTTACTCCCACAAACATAATGACAAGTAAACAAACTGCATGTTATTACACAGATGCATGGAGCTAGTTTCTACAGTGAATCTATCTAATATTTATTGAGCCATCGTATCGGACACAAATTCACAAAAGATCTTGTATTCCTTGAGCACCCAAAACACCCACTCCTCGGCAGAATGTCTGGAGCTGGCAGCAAAAGCTTTTACCACAGTAGATCACATTTGAAATTTTAATAGCCTGGCGGTGAAAGCTGGAGCAGCTCTCTCACCAGTCTTGGGCTCCTGCTCTTCTCATATGACTCAACCTCTCCCTGGATCCTCAGCCCCACTTCACTGGGCTCCTTCTGGATGAAACTTTTCCAAGTACACAAATCCTGAGGCTTACTATGTGTATTCGTTTTTATGGAAGATGTGTATCTAAGTCTCTAAGATGGCTTTGACAATCTCACCTACACACATCAAAAGTAAATGTTTAAAACATATATGTATAAAAATAAACATTTATTTTAGATGTATGAAATCTGCTTTAACTTGTAATATCCCTTAGCTGCCCTCTTGTCTGGACAGAGTAAACAATACTACTGGGTGCCTCTCCCCAGCCTGTCTGGCCAAATTTTCTCGTACTTCACTTTTTCCTTGACTTGTCTGGCCTCCACTCTTTGGACAGCTTCTCTTGGACTGCCAGTCCTTCCCTTCTCCATTTCAGATATTGCCAATGCTTTCTCTGGGTCTACTACTGAATTATGTAGGGCCATCAACATATAATAATAAAATAATAATAATAATGGGGCTCATTATATGGTAAATTATGCAATTGCATAAATAACAGGGCCTTGAGGATGGTTATGTACAGGACGGGTCATGCAGGGCTCCTACTCTCCCAGCTGAGGAGAAGGCCAACAGGACTGAGTGACAGCAAATTAAGACAGATTAATTTTTCCCCTTGAAGGATAAAATGAAGGAGCAGTAAGCAAATTTAGTACTAGTTTTCAGACCCAAGGAAATATGACAAATATGACTAATAGCTTCAGTGTATGTTACCAAACTCTTGACAATGTATGTAAAGTGCAAAATTATATTACCTTAATCTTAATCAATAGATCTTTTGCTGATCTATTGATCAGAACTATTTTATGAAGTGTTAGATCTTTAGCACTCAATGCTCTACAACACTTAATCTCCTCATATTAGACAACACCAAAAGCTTGTTTTAGTTAAAGTTCTAGAATGAAGTGCAGTATAAATAAGTCACATACGATGGAATTCAACTGCATTTTTTCAATTCCAATTTACTTCCATCTTGGTGTTTATATTCTGATGATCTCCAACATGCTCAGCCAACTGTTTAATAAGAAAGATTGATGGGAAATCCATCGTGTTTCTAGAGAGCATTTCCAAAGAAAAATTAAGACCAAGTGTTGATTTATATGGCCCCTGCATGTTTTATGAAAATTATATCACATTAAACGAATTAAATGACAGAATCATAGAAATGTAGAACTTGAAGGGATATAGAGAAGTAATCAAGACCAGTTGCTTGTGCTGTGGCAGGACCATGTAAACCTAGACCAGGGGTCGGCAACCTTCGGCATGTGGCCCATCAGGATAATCTGCTGGTGGGCCGCAAGACATTTTGTTATGCTGACCGTTCACAACCACAGCCCCCCGCAGCTCCCAGTGTCCGCGATTCACTGTTTCTGGTCAATGGGAGCTGCAGGAAGTGGCGGGCCAGCACATCCCGCAGCTCCCATTGGCCGGGAACTTGTTTCAACTCTAGAGGTGTTCCCCCGTCTCCCCCAAAGTTGGATGAAATTACAGTATGTTTCATTATTTCAGCATGAAAGCAAGAACATAAGAATGGCCATACTGGATCAGACCAAAGGTCCATCCAGTCCAGTATCCTGTCTACCGACAGTGGCCAATGCCAGGTGCCCCAGAGGGAGTGAACCTAACAGGTAGTGATTAAGTGAGTTCTCTCCTATAGAATCATAGAATATCAGGGTTGGAAGGGACCTCAAGAGGTCATCTAGTCCAACCCCCTACTCAAAGCAGGACCAATCCCCAACTAAATCATCCCAGCCAGGGCTTTGTCAAGCCGGGCCTTAAAAACCTCCAAGGAAGGAGACTCCACCACCTCCCTAGCTAACACATTCCAGTGTTTCACCACCCTCCTAGTGAAATAGTTTTTCCTAATATCCAACCTGAACCTCCCCCACTGCAACTTGAGACCATTGCTCCTTGTTCTGTCATCTGCCACCACTGAGAACAGCCGAGCTCCATCCTCTTTGGAACCCCCCTTCAGGTAGTTGAAGGCTGCTATCAAATCCCCCCTCATTCTTCTCTTCTGGAGACTAAACAATCCCAGTTCCCTCAGCCTCTCCTCATAAGTCATATGCTCCAGACCCCTAATAATTTTTGTTGCCCTCCGTTGGACTCTTTCCAATTTTTCCACATCCTTCTTGTAGTGTGGGGCCCAAAACTGGACACAGTATTCCAGATGAGGCCTCACCAATGTCGAATAAAGGGAAACGATCACGTTCCTTGATCTGCTGGCAACGCCCCTATTTATACAGCCCAAAATGCCATTAGCCTTCTTGGCAACAAGAGCACACTGTTGACTCATATCCAGCTTCTCGTCCACTGTGACCCCTAGGTCCTTTTCTGCAGAATTGCTACCTAGCCATTTGGTCCCTAGTCTGTAGCGGTGCATGGGATTCTTGCGTCCTAAGTGCAGGACTCTGCACTTGTCCTTGTTGAACCTCATCAGGTTTTTTTTGGTCCAATCCTCTAATTTGTCTAGGTCCCTCTGTATCCGATCCCTACCCTCTAGTGTATCTACCACGCCTCCTAGTTTAGTGTCATCTGTAAACTTGTTGAGAGTGCAGTCCACACCATCCTCCAGATCATTAATAAAGATATTAAACAAAACCGGCCCCAGGACCGACCCTTGGGGCACTCCGTTTGAAACCGGCTGCCAACTAGACATGGAGCCATTGATCACTACCCGTTGAGCCCGACGATCTAGCCAGCTTTCTTTCCACCTTACAGTCCATTCATCCAGCCCATACTTCTTTAACTTGGCGGCAAGAATATTGTGGGAGACCGTATCAAAAGCTTTGCTAAAGTCAAGGAATAACACATCCACTGCTTTCCCCTCATCCACAGAGCCAGTTATCTCATCATAGAAGGCAATTAGGTTAGTCAGGCACGACTTCCCCTTCGTGAATCCATGCTGACTGTTCCTGATCACTTTCCTCTCCTCTAAATGTTTCATAATTGATTCCTTGAGGACCTGCTCCATGATTTTTCCAGGGACTGAGGTGAGGCTGACTGGCCTGTAGTTCCCCAGATCCTCCTTCTTCCCTTTTTTTAAAGATGGGCACTACATTAGCCTTTTTCCAGTCATCTGGGACCTCCCCCGATCGCCATGAGTTTTCAAAAATAATGGCTAATGGCTCTGCAATCTCACCCGCCAACTCCTTTAGCACCCTTGGATGCAGCGCATCCGGCCCCATGGACTTGTGCACGTCCAGTTTTTCTAAATAGTCCCGAACCACTTCTTTCTCCACAGAGGGCCTGGTCACCTTCTCCCCATACTGTACTGCCCAGTGCAGCAATCTGGGAGCTGACCTTGTTCGTGAAGACAGAGGCAAAAAAATCATTGAGTACATTAGCTTTTTCCACATCCTCAGTCACTAGGTTGCCTCCCTCATTCAGTAAGGGGCCCACACTTTCCTTGATTTTCTTCTTGTTGCTAACATACCTGAAGAAACCCTTCTCGTTACTCTTAACATCTCTTGCTAACTGCAACTCCAAGTGTGATTTGGCCTTCCTGATTTCACTCCTGCATGCCTGAGCAATATATTTATACTCCTCCCTGGTCATTTGTCCAATCTTCCACTTCTTGTAAGCTTCTTTTTCATGTTTAAGATCAGCAAGGATTTCACTGTTTAGCCAAGCTGGTCGCCTGCCATATTTACTATTCTTTCTACACATCGGGATGGTTTGTTCCTGCAACCGCAATAAGGATTCTTTAAAATACTGCCAGCTCTCCTGGACCCCTTTGCCCTTCATGTTATTCTCCCAGGGAATCCTGCCCATCTGTTCCCTGAGGGAGTCAAAGTCTGCTTTTCTGAAGTCCAGGGTCTGTATTCTGCTGCTCTCCTTTCTTCCTTGTGTCAGGATCCTGAACTCGACCATCTCATGGTCACTGCCTCCCAGGTTCCCATCCACTTTTGCTTCCCCTACTAATTCTTCCCTGTTTGTGAGCAGCAGGTCAAGAAAAGCTCTGCCCCTAGTTGGTTCCTCCAGCACTTGCACCAGGAAATTGCCATCCATCTCCACCCTCTGACAAACAGAGACTAGGGACACCATTCCTTACCCATCCTGGCTAATAGCCATTAATGGACTTAACCTCCATGAATTTATCTAGTTCTCTTTTAAACCCTGTTATAGTCCTAGTCTTCACAACTTCCTCAGGCAAGGAGTTCCACAGGTTGACTGTGCGCTGTGTGAAGAAGAACTTCCTTTTATTTGTTTTAAACCTGCTGCCAATTAATTTTATTTGGTAGCCCCTAGTTCTTATATTATGGGTACAAGTAAATAACTTTTCTTTATTCACTTTCTCCACACCACTCATGATTTTATATACCTCTATCATGTCCCCCATTAGTTTCCTCTTTTCCAAGCTGTAAAGTCCTAGCCTCTTTAATCTCTCCTCATATGGGACCCATTCCAAACCCCTAATCATTTTAGTTGCCCTTCTCTGAACCTTTTCTAATGTCAGTATATCTTTTTTGATGTATAATTGGGGTTATTTTTCCCAATGTGTATTACTTTACATTTATCCACATTAAATTTCATTTGCCATTTTGTTGCCCAATCACTTAGTTTTGTGAGATCTTTTTGAAGTTCTTCACAGTCTGCTTTGGTCTTAACTATCTTCAGCAGTTTAGTAACATCTGCAAACTTTGCCACCTCAGATAAATCAAAACTAGAAATAAAACGCCATTCTATTTTTAAATGTACCCTCTTAAAGCCAGTTTAAAAATTGTATTTCTTTCCATTAAAATTAGGTTATAAATAGTTTTGAAAAGCTTTTCAAAACTAAGGTATTTAAAATACCTTTCCCACGGGTCCCAGTGGGTTTCTTGAAGTCTGCACAGCCAGTCTAAAAAGAACTACAGCTTTATTTTTCCACTGGTTTGGTGACCAGATGACAAAAAGTGGAACCAGAACCTTCTGGAATTAAATTGCATTACACAGTGACCTTCAATGCCCTTGCAAATTGTCATTCTTTTCAATTTTTGCAGTGTGTGCCTGTCCTATTATTATAACAACAACAACAAGATTTAGTAGTCTACACAATATATTGCGCAAATACCAAAGTACACATAAAAAGCGTATGCTATAAAAATACAAAACAGAGCTGGAGGATAGGGGAAAGGAGCACAACAGAGAAAGAAAGTGATCAAGGGGTAACTACCATGTTTTACTGATTTTTTTCGTTAGATAGACTATCTCCCAAGTACACCACAATCTAGGCACAGTCAGCCAATTGATTTCTTGTATGGATCAGTAAGCCAATATAAGGCAGTTGTCAAACTAAGTAACATTACATACAAAAAGTGTTAAAAGTATTTAGGTTGCAAAGGCAAGCATGCAAGTTAGAAAATGATAGATTTAGGATTGCTCTTGCAACCTTAGTTCAGCATCCTGGTCAACCTGTTCACTGAATTAGGCAGGTGCCATATGGAAAAAATTGAATGGGGTCATGTAATTAATGGTCATAACCATATGCAAGAGGCCAAATTACGGTTGCATGGACTACTGTAAATCTGACATTTTCCTTACTTTTCAGTGCTTGACTTTGCAACCTACAAAATATCCTTTTAATTTAGTTTTTTGTAAGTAATGTCCTAGGATGTTTTAAAGAACAAAAGAAAAAAAAAACAAATTCTGTTATGTAGAACTGCAGTAACCTCTTCAAGGTTTGAATCCTGAGTCTTCTGCACAATAGCACAGACTTCTACCACTTGAGATACAGGACTAACTACATTAGCTGGAAGATGTTATGCCAGACTCGGGGGGAATTGCTGTCACCATGTACAAAGGTTAACTTTTACTCTATGCAATTGAATTGTTACACAAGCACACATTTATAAAACATACTATGTTAAAATAATTTAAGCCCCTAAAATAAATTATTTATAACAAAGATGGTTTTACTGCTATAATTTATCCTTTCCTACTTTTCAATAAACTGATGATATCTGTGGGCTGGTCTACACTGAAAATTTACATCAGCATAGCTATGAAAAATCCACACCCTTGAGAGACATAGCTGTCGACCTAATCCCCAGTGAAGCCAGTGTTACATGAATGGCAGAATTCTTCCATCAACCTAGATACCACCTCTTGTGGAGATGGATTAACTACAGCGATGAAAGACCCCAACTGTCACTGTAGCAAGTGTCTACAGAAGCGCAGAACTGCAGCTGTGGTGCTGTAACGTTTTAAGTGTACATATTCCCTAAATCAATTGTATTTGTTTCAATACGGTAAAAATTTTTTTTTTAAAAATCCCATAATAAGGGCTGCATTCAAACAGGAAGAAAGCACCTGAAGGATAATAGGGTTATAAGGAATAGCCAGTATGAGTTTGTCAAGAACAAATCATGCCAAATCAACCTGATTTCCTTCTTTGACAATGTTACTGGCCTAGTGGATAGGGGAGAAGCAGTAGATGTGATGTATCTTGGTTTTAGTAAAGCTTTTAACACAGTTTCACATGACAGTCTCATAAACAAAGTAGGGAAATGTGGTCTAAATGAAATTACTATAAGGTGGATTCACAAGCACAACTGGTAGAAATACTGTACTCAAATCCACTAAGATTCACTTTCCTTTTGTTTAAAAAGGAGAGTAGCTCATCCAGATAACCAGGGCATGCAACTTGGTTCCATGGAGTACAGACTGATGTTATATGCAGACAATGTCCTTTTGTATATATCCAAACTAGAAATCACTATTTTAACCCTCCTATCACCAATTCAAAAAATTGAGCAATAGCTAGTTACAAAATAAATTGGGAAAAATCAAAAATATTGCAAATCTCCCGAATGTCATGTCGTGAGGCTTTTTCTCAATGGAATTTCCATAGGCAACCTGATGTAATTAAGTATGTAAGTATAAAAGTACCGAGAAACTTTAACTAGTGAAGATTACTTATTTGAAAGAGTACAGGATTTAAAGTTCTGATACAAATATGTGGCATCTTCTCTCCCTGAGCCTATGGGGAAGGTCAATACAGTAAAAATGAATATTTGGTTTAGGCTCCTCTATATTCTAAATGGCCTACCTCTATATATTCCTCTGTTTCATTTTAAAAAAATGTACTAACATTATTAGAGCATTTCTGTGGGGCCCTGGTCAACACACATGACTATCATTTAAAAACCTCCAGCTCCCTAATGAGCTCCCAGATCTACAAAATTACTATTATCCTTCCATCATGTCACAGATGTCAAATTGGTTCCAGCATGCTAACACCCTTATACTTACATGGGTGGAAACTGAACAGGTATTAATGCATCCGCCTCCCCTGCAGGTCTGCTGAGTTTTTCTTTTTGTCTGATACAGAAAAATAGGGTGCCTGCAGCAGTGGCTGCGCAAAGGGTCTGGGCTGTCCTAGCTAAGAGGTACCCATTTAATCCTTGCTGTGCTCCAAAAGCACCTATCTAGGGTAACCCAGACTTGAAAAGTGGGAAAAAAAACTTGGAGAAACTGGCTGAACAGGGGTATGATATGGATTTCCAACATTCAAGAAACAATATGACCTGCCACCCTTAGTTGAGTGAGTGTACTAACAACTAAAACACTTGCCAACTTATCAGTTTGGTCTGGATGCCCTAGGACTGCCACAGGCCCCAGCGCTACTAAGAACCACTGGAATGTTTCATACATTCCCCAGGCCCATATCCACTATGTATGCTTTATTAATGCAGGGGAACTCCAGCGGTCTGGAGTTCTTTGTGAAAGTGTGCAAAGGGGAATTATCACAGCCCTTAAAAGTACCCCAATGGCAGAGCATATTATAGAACGTTACAAATGCTTGTGTAGATCTCAGGCTATGCCTGATACAGCAAAAGATTTGATTCAAAACGTATTGGACCCAGGTTGCACGATCAAGGAGCCTTGTCCTCTGATGTTTGTTGATGCTGTAGTAAAAAAAAAAAAAAAAAAAAAAAAAAGGAAAGGAACCCTGATATATATATGCTATGGACTGTCCAATAGCTAGGCAGCTGTGGAAACAGGTGGACTCAAGAGTGAAATTAGTTGTTGGCTTCTGCAACCAAAACTCAGTTGAAAATTATAGTCCCAGGTTACGTACCTACATGCTGGTTTTCTCTCCACCACTAAGAACTTGTCTACATTGGCAATTTACAGCACTGCAATTTACTCGCTCAGGGGTGTGAAAACACCCCCCTCCCCCCGAGCGCAGCAAGTTCAGCACTGTAAAGCGCCAGTGTAAACAGTGTCCCAGAGCTGGGAGCTACGCCCCTCGTTGAGGTGGTTTTTTTAGAGCACTGGGAGAGCGACCACACAAGGCATGTTAAAGCGCTGCCACGGCAGCGCTTTAGCATTCCCAGTGTAAAAACTAGCCCTAAGATTTTGGTTCAGAAATTTAACAAAAGTGGAGGAGTAGGCTTATGACCAGAATAGAGCAGTGATATTCCAACCTTCTGCATTAGCATCAAAAGAAAGAATAGCTCATTGAGACAGAGTAATTATAGGATTTAGAAGAAATTTTGAACCTGATTCTTTACACATTTGGATAAAGAATGCTGAGATAGCTCAAATAATGCCAGGGTTCCATTGCACCTACCCTTTCTGCTTTTTCCCTCCTTTATTTTCCCCCTTTTATTTATTTATTTATTTAATTTGTTTGTTTGTATCTATCTTTTTTTTTGGTTACTACCAACCCTAACATGTTACGCCTGTGTAATACTGTCTGATTTTGTGCTGTATGATCTTTCAGCTTAGACCAGTTGTGAAACTGTGTAATTGCGTAGCTTTATTGGATATCCTTGGAAAATGCGGGTTTGAGTAACCTATACACGCTGTAAATCAACTACCTTTTTCTATTTTTGTTTCTTCATGAAAATTCGTCAAAAATTTTATAAAAAGAAGAATAACTGAGTAGAGTCCTCACAAGCAAGTATATGAACACTAAAAACATTTCTGTAGTCTTACCTCAGCTCTCTTCAGCATCTCCCATTTATTCAGTATTTTCATGGCAAATACCTTATCTGCATTTTTCAGTTTTACTACTGCAACCTGGAAAACATAAATTGCAGATGAATAACCTAAAATAGGAAAATAAGTGGTTGCCAGAATAATCCTTTTTTGGAAATATGTAGACGGCTGAGTTGCTTTAATTTATTTTTGTTGTGATAGGATTTTGGACTCTTTGATTTATAACTTCACTCTGCGTACATGATGCCGTACCAAGCATTCATCATCACAAACCATGAAGAGTAATTTCACAACTGTCCAGGGTATTTGTTCTGTAAAAGTTCTTAAGTTCCCCTTAAGCCTCCATTACATAAAAGTATATCCTTCTACATTACAATAGCTGAACACAGCTGAAAGATGGCACTTCTATCATACCATACTTCCTTTCCCCTCTATCCTATTACTGCCATATCATCACTGGATATGTTCCCAAAACTTGGAATAGTTATTGAACCCACTCTCTTCTATCACTGAACTAAATGGCTGCAGCGGCAAACAAGAAAGAGCTCCTAGTAATGTAGTAGTCAGGTCCCAAAACCAAGGAACATTAGAATATCAGCGGGTACAACAAATTATTTACTGGAGATTTGCTATAGGATAAATCTTCTAGACCCATTTCAAAGAACGGGGGAAGCTATAATAAATAAAAATAATTAAGCATAATACTCTGCACTCCTATATCATTTTCCATACGAAGCTCTCACTGAGGTCTCTTTACACCCCCATGACCTAGGGGAGTATTATCATCCCCATTTTATGGATGGGAAAACTTAAAAACAGAGACGTTATGATTCTTACTTAACATTTACATTAGGCATCATAGGTAAATTTGGCAATTTACCAAGAGAATAAACCCAAACTCCTTGTCTTGAGGATTTTACAATCTAGATTAGATACAATGTGACAAAAGCCAGGATGGGATCATATCGAGAAAGAGGCAGGGCAAGTGGGAGGTGGGGAAGTTTATACAAAACAAATTTATTATTCTTCTTGTTTTCACAATGTAGACATCATAGGTACAGTCCTGAGTTCCCTAGTTCAGATAAGACACAAAAACAAAAGGAAGTCTGAAGCAAAGCTAACAACAGAGCCCAGGACTCCTAACCTCCTGAGCCACAAAATTAACCTTCAAATATGAAAAGCTCAGTGCTTCATAAATTTTAAAATCCATACATCAATCTACCCCAATTCCCATTCCCTTGCAAAGAACAGCATACTCCCAGGGCCTAAGGAGAGAAAAGATTGTTTTTGTTTTGGTTGCAGACCAGGATGTTGTCACACAGATTAGCATCATCTTTACCCTGCAGGCTAGTGACAACACACACACACACACACAATATTATACATGGTTGAACACTACACTTTCTCCATCTCTTTCATATTCAGCAACCTGGCTACATGCCAGAGAAGTAATATCAGGAAAGAAAATGCAACAGATGCTGACAGCTTGATGAAGGAAATGTCACGCAAGGCTCTTTTCAACCCTTCTTCAAAGGTGGCACCAGCTGAAATAGCTTCATCAGGCTAGTATAGGTGCATGTTGAACTCCATTTACAGTTCTTGTTGATGTCTAAAGCAGAAACACACTCTCTCTCTAGCTAAACTATAAATTGGGTGGAACAGCTATTAATTCCCAGAGGTGCCGTGGTACATAAATCAGTCTTGCCCTCCATCACATCCCACCCCCTTGTGAAAATAAAATGCAATTCAAGAAGAAATGAAAAGAGGAGACAATGCAAGGATATCAGACCTCGCTATTAAAACTAGCTTCCACACTAAATTTTTTAAAGGCTACCCCCAATAAAGGTCAGGCATATGAACCTAGGTTCCCATACAAAGATTCATTCAAAAAATATTGATTCTAAGGCCAGAAAGGACCACTGTGAACACCTAGTCTGACACATTGCAAAACCAGGCATAGAACTTCCCCAAAATAATTCCTGTTTGAACCACAGCAGTTCTTTTTAGAAAAACTTCCAGTCTTGAGTTAAAAATTGCCAGTGATTGAAAATCCACCACAGCCTTCAGTTTAGATTCATATTCATAAACGACTTTCAGGTCCAGACTTGGGATTTCTCAAGACTTGCTCAAATTTGGTACTGAAAATTTTTTAGATTCCTTGTCAGTTTCATAGCTGTCCCAGGGTTCTAAATAGCAGTGTTGAAACTTACTAGTTTCAGTTTCACTCTTTGCTAGCCTGCTAGACCAAACATTTGCTTCTTGAGAAATCTATGAGCAGTACCAAAGGCAGTGAAGCTGGATATCTCACTCAGGAAGACAACAGTGAATCAGTTTATATTTTTTTCATATTTGGAAGGTGACCTTTACAACTATAATGGCTAGAAAGTTTCTCTTTTGTTTTAAGAAGAGGTTAAATTCTGCAGAAATTAACGAGTTAAACCCCTTCATTTACCAGGGAACCCTTCTGCTTGGCACTAGTAAAAAAGTAAGTGGACTTTTAAAACTCTGTCAAGGAGTTAGGTGCTTCAAAATTGGCCCATAGTGGTGGCTGTTAATGATCCAGGGCCTAAGCAGGTCTGCTACGATTTTCAAGGCGGGCTAAAGGAGTTAGATCTCCAACTCCCATTGACTTTCAATGGAACTTAGGCACCTAACTCCCTTTGATCCCTTTGAAAATCCCAACCATTGCATGTCGAGTGATCCCTACCCCAGCTAACCTGGGAAACAAGAGGGCATTTATTATCAGTTTGGGTTTTTTGGTAGCTTCTGTTAGAAAAATACTTGAAGAAGCAAAGAGAAACATGCCTACATACAGTGTAGAGATCAGAAGCCTAGCTAATGAGGGGCAGAAGCAGTTTGACAGTATGCCAGGGAGCATTACTGTTTGTGGGAAATATGTAAAACTGTTGGAAGAATGAAAGAGAAAATAAAATCCAACTAAAACCAAAATGTTTACATCAGCACATACCAAACATTTTTCAGTGGCCTGCTCACAGAAAAAAAAAAAATTTAAAAAAAGTTTAAATGTCCAGTTTTAATAAGTTCCAGGAACCAGACATTTTATGATGAATAGAGGGGCGTGATTATCAGTTCTCTCTTTCTTTGACAGTTAAAAACATTCTTTGAGGATAGCAGAGCATCAAAAAGGCCCTTTGTGTATGTGTTTGTGTGTATATATGTATTACATATGCTGTCTATACACACACACACTCCCTAGTGTCTATATAATGTGTCAGAATTTTATTATAATTTAGATTAGAAACAATAGCAGCCTTGTTGATTACTATTTAAGTGGCACCACTGTGTTTCATGTTGCACAATGCACAGTAAAAGCAAACTCTTTATATCAAGGAGCTTACCATGTAACTAGATAGACAACACAAAATACAGTACACCCAAAGGAAGTTACTCTCCATAGCCAAGACAGTTTTAAACATGACTTTGTACATGAAGTAGACAGAATAAGTTTTATCTAGAGACATACTAGAAGATTTACATAAAATAAATGTTATAAGGTTGCTTGGTACAGATTGACCATGTCTAGTAGAAAAATACGTTGTGTTTTTTAAAACATGTTAGCTAACCATGTTTTAACTAACATAATTTTAGACAGGGCAAATTATGTTTTAAAACATGTTAACTGGTTGTGACCAACCCTAGGAGTTGATCACAACCTGCTAACACATTTTTAAAGATAACTTCATAGCGTTTAAAGCCACAGGGGACCATTATGGTCATCTAGACTTACCTGCTTCATAACACAGGCCTGACGCACTCTGTGCCCCAGAAAGACACACTGCATCCCATATTCACCATTGGTGATATAATTATATGTTTTGTACAAAGTATGTCTTGTGAGGTATCACAAAGTCTTAATCTGTTGAACATTAATATCCAATTAAGTGGTATGTGCTACCATTGTATATGAAGTTATGAAGTGCCACTGAAACATGTTCTGAGGTTGGGAACACCCAACAATCAGCCTTTCAGGTACAATAACTCCTCACTTAACATCATCCCGGTTAATGTTATGTCGCTGATCTATTAGAGAACATACACATTTAAAGTTGCGCAATGTTTGCTTATAATGTTGTTTGGCCGCTGACTGCTAGCAGGTGAGGGCTTGGAACTAGAGTGGGCCGGCAGCCCCATCAGCTCCCCTCCAGCTCCTCCCACCCAACAGTGAGCCCTGTGGATCAGCAACTCCCCCCCTCTCTCCCCGCAGCAATCAGCTGTTTCGCGGCGTTCAGGAGGCTCAGGGGGGAAGAACGAGGACGTGGTGCACAGGCTCCCCCTCCCTCCCCGCACCTCCCGCCCGCAGCAATCAGCTGTTTTGCAGCATTCAGGAGGCTTGGGGGGGAGTGGAGGAGCAAGGGACGTGGCACGCTTGAGGGGAGGGAGTGGAGTCGGGGCGGGCCTGGGGCAGAGCTGGGGGTTGAGCACCGTCCGGCATCACATTCAGTTTCTGAAGGGAAGTGTTTGCAGCTGCTGCCATGCGTCTATTGTCTCCTCTCCCTCCTGCCTCCCTCGGTGCTGCCTTGTAGAGTGTGAGGCTACATTAACAACAATGTGTTAATCCTGGAGGGCTCAGCCATGTGCTAGTTCATCATTTAGCAGCAAGGCATTCCCTGGGAAATATCTCACCTGATATCAACATGATTGCTTTAGGAGAAACTCAGAGAGCTCATGAGCAGGTTTCTCAGACAATCCTCTGATTAGAACTTGTTTAAAACTTATACTGTATATAATGTCTTTTGTCTGGCGAAAAAGTTTTCCCTGGAACCTAACCCCCCACCCCATTTACATTAATTCTTATGGGGAAATTGAATCCGCTAAACATCGTTTTGCTTAAAGTCACATTTTTCAAGAACATAACTACAACGTTAAGCGAGGAGTTACTGTACAACAATAAAAAGGCCAAATGGCCCATTGAGAAGAATACAAATGCTCACAAGGATTACACCAGGAAGTGTGAACAATAGAAATAGAGATAGAACTCCACAATGGGAACTGTTTGACTCAGATCACAGCAAAAGATCTTTTCAGCAAGATGGAAGAAGCTATAAAAGGGGGAAGACATCACCACTGGGCCTCACTCCTCACACATGGAACACCTGTAAACACATAAGGGACAAAAACTGAACTGGGGGATGTGCTGGTCCCAGATGGGAAGGACGGAAGCCTGCCCGTGTATGGAAGTTTGGTGGACTGTTTGTACTATTTAACAGAGTGAAATACTACTTGAGTCAAATCCAATCTAGTTTAGAGAACTTAGATTGCAGTCTTGGTTTATTTCTTATCGTAATCTATTTTGACCTGTTTGCTATTACTTATAATCTCTTAAAATCTATCTTTTTGTAGTTAATAAATCTATCTTATATTTTACCTAGAAACAATGTGGTTTGAGTGAAGTGCTTGGGGAAAAATCTCAGCTCAGTTAACAAAAGCTTGTGTATTGTCCTCTCCACTTTAAGGGAGGGTCGGACTGGGTAATAACTCATATACTGGTCAGGCTTTTGACCAGGGCAAGACGGTATAGCTCTGGGGTCCTAGGCTGTGGAGCTGGAGGGTGAGATGGCTGGAATCGCTCTATTGTTAGCTCATGAGTGGTGGAGGAGAAGCTGTCATGTAACTGCAACTGGGTGCGTCCCTGCCTATGTAAAGGTTTGTGCGAATGCAGGACCAAGAGTGGTCTGCAGCTTGTCACAGCAGCACAGTGTGAGAAGGAGCCCAGGCTGGTGAGACAGAGGATTCAGCAATACCCCAGTTCCAGGTTGCACCCCTGGAGGGGGGAGGGGGAGAACCCATCATAAGGCCATAGAAACTTACCCTGTGTTTTCTGCATCAAACCCATCACCTCTTTTTGTGCTATAGCACAGAGGTTCTCAACCTTGTTCTTTCTGAGGCCCCTCCAACATGCTATAAAAACTCTGTGGCCCACCTGTGCCACAATAACTGGTTTTCTGCCTATAAAAGCCAAGGTTGGCGCTAGTGGGTAGCAAGCAGGGCAATTGCCCGGAGCTCCATGCCACAGGAACCCCACGAAGCTACATTGCTCAGACTTCAGCTTCAGCCCCGGGTGGCAGGGCTCTGGAACCTGAGCTCCAGCCATATGCTGGATGGGGATTCGGCTTTCTGCCCTGGGCCCCAGCAAGTCTAATGCCGGCCCTGCTTGGAGGCCCCCCCTGAAACCTGCTCTAGGCCACCTAGGGGGCCCCGGACTCCTGGTTGAGAACCACTGCTATAGCATCTCTTTTAGAAAGACACCCAATCTTGACTTAAACTGCAAGTGATGGAGAATTCCTCTTGTCTGATGCCCTATTCCTCTTCAAATCATGTCAATAACCTAGATTATAAATTCCTCAATGCAAGGATTGTGTCTTCACAGAGAAAATAATGTGGTATTTATGCCTAAAGTGCTATGTAAAAGTGTTAAATAATAATAGTTAATAGGCAGTTGTGGCACCACCTATAGAAGTGTGCAAGGAAAGCTTAGATTTTTTTTTTTTTTTTTTTTAAGTCTAGCATAAATTTCTTCCTGCTTCATGCAAATGACAGACAAATGAGTGCCTGTCATTTATGCTAAGATTCAGCTGGAATGCTGAAGGTTGGTTGCAGTATTAGGGCCCTGTTCTGCTGCCATTCCACAACTAGAATTGCTACAGAGATGGCTCATCACAGAGTTTCTAGGTTTATCATTCCAGTCTGCAATGCAGAAGGAGGCCCACATTTCAAATTTACACTGTGGGTTTTGTATGGGGACTGAGCCCTTCCATTCCATTAATATTACTGGGAGTTGTGTCTGAATCTTAGTGCTAAAAATGTACCCTACGGTGTAGAAATATATATATTTTTTAATAGAATAAGAGCGGATTATAGTCGGATGTAAAATAACGTGTCAGTTACACTCTCAAACTGCCTGGGAGAGTTAGAAGAAAGGTCCTAACAACAAAGCTGTTGCCCAGTTTCAGCATAGCTTGTTAACATTTCTTTTTACTGAAGACCAAAACATTAAAAAAGACAAATTCCAAAGTCTTTTAAAAAGACATTTTTATGCATTGCTCTCCAGGAACATTACATGGAGTTACCTGATTACTGTCCTTTATGGAAGACAGGTGTCAGGAACTAAATAGGTTGATGGTATCCCTTTAAGGCACGATGATTTTTTTTTAAATACTAAAGAAAGTCTAGAGCAGGTGTCTGCAACCTTCGGCACGCGGCCCATCAGGGTAATCCGTTGGTGGGCCATGAGACATTTTGTTTACGTTGATCGTCCGCAGGCACGGCCCCCCGCAGCTCTCAGTGGCTGTGGTTCGCCGTGCTGGCCGCTGCTTCCTGCAGCTCCCATTGGCTAGGAATGGCAAGCCGTAGTCACTGAGAGCTGCGGGGGGCTGTGCCAGCAGACCATCAATGTAAACAAAATGTCTCGCAGCCCACCAGCGGATTACCCTGATGGGCCACGTGCCAAAGGATGCCGACCCCTGGTCTAGAGCCACCCTATGTGCAGAATCTCCGTATTAGTGCCTAAAGCTGACAGTAGATGATGGTGGGGAAAATTATGCTTTAGTTATGAGCTAGAGAGAGTAGTCAACTGAAGCAGGAGCAAAAGGGAGTAGAGGTGGGCATCTGCAAAGATGGGCTCCCCTTGATAATATCTTACAGAAGAAAAATTACTTTCTGTGCATCAAGCGGAAAGGTGTCTGCAAAGAGAAATTGAATACAGTTCCCTAGATCTCCTTGGATGCAAGTGCTTATAGGGCTGAAACACCTTCCAGTTCTCAGAGGTAGAGAGGAATACACCACGCACTCGGAGAGGGAACTCTGACTCCAAATGCAAAATTTCCTGATCTCCACAAAGATAGCCGGTGTAGGAGATGATTTAGGATTCAATACATATGGTCCTGAGAATAGATTGCAGAGAATAAAAATCCCAGTTCCTTTAACATATCCCAGTGGAACAACAGATTAAATAAATGTAATGTACTTGCTCCTGGTAGCATTGCAATGTGTATCTGCTGTGTGATGGTTCTCAGATTTTAAAGATGCATATGGTGGTGGTGGTAGCAGTAGCAGGGACCTACATTAAAGGTAAAAATTACAGTTCCTTTAGTAGCAGCCAGGGGCGGCTCTAGCTTATTTGCCGCCCCAAGCACAGCAGGCAGGCAGCTTTCGGCGGCATGCCTGCGGGAGGTCTGCCGGTCCTGCGGCTTTGGCATACCCGCCGCCGAATTGCCACCAAATACATGGGACCGGCAGACCTCCCACAGGCATGCCTCCAAAGGCTGCCTGACTACCGCCCTCACAGGGTGCCCCCCGCGGCTTGCCGCCCCAGGCACGCGCTTGGAGCGCTGGTGCCTGGAGCCGCCGCTGGTAGCAGCTACAGAAACTAAGACGTCCATGACTCTAGGCAAGCGTAGCTGAATTCTTACTCATGAAAAAAAATAAATGTCGTTGAAGCCCCCTCTTCCCTGCCACCCAAATAAGGTATATGCTCTCCAGAGGAGCCATCATACAGACCCCAAATCACATAATATTCTGAAAGTCCTTAAATTCTATTGGCAGCAGAAATATTCCTCGGACCCTGCCTCAAAAAAAAACATTGGCTTTCTGTTGCCTAAGATTTTTTTTCAAGGCAATAAGGAATGTTTTCTGCTGAGGATTTACCTTGCGGTCCTATCCCTAGCGCATCTGGCTGTCAAAAAATTCAAGGCCCTGTTTGCTCACAAAACTACCCATTCTGCATGTGCACTGCTTGTTGATATGTGGAAATCATGTGACATGTTCACTTAGTGGATCTTAAGAAATAGGAGGCTGAAAGCTAAGGTTTCTTCAACCTGCAAACTTCAGTCTCTGCCATATCTGCAGGCTGTTCAGTTCCTTGGAAGCCAGTGACAGGTCACCGTGTCCGGCCATTTCAAACTGAAGAGGGAAACTCTTTGATCTAGGCTGTTAAATGAGCAGGAGCAGAAAATTAAAGCTTTACAACTCCACTGTACATGCTACCAAATGAGGCATGACAAAAGTCTGGTATAGTTTTAGAACAACAATAATGCAAATATAATCAAATAACCATTCAAAACTGGACGCAAATTGGGAGGAATAGAAAGGGAATAGTTCATGTTTCTAAAATGCTTGGATTAAAACATATACTGTAACAATTAAAAGTCACAGATTATATCTATTCTGAAAAAGAGATAACGTGAGCCACATATATTTCCATCTTTCACAATACACTTCCAAGACCACCCTGAAGGGCAACATGATTGACCTTATCTACCGTTAAAATACTAAAAATTGCGAGGGGGAAAACCCCTTCTAAACAAAACATCATTAAGTGTTTAGTAAAGTGCTCATTTGACAGTCCCAGTTCAACAGTACAGCTTCAGACCAAAGGACCCTCAGGCTGGGTGGAAACCAAAGAAATCTATAACAATTTCAGTAGAATCCATCCATCATCGTCAATGTTTTCTATGCACAAAAGAAAATTGGGAAAACCCTTTTTCCTGACAAAACTATGATTAAAAAAAGACAACCTATGCAGATCAATGAGAAACTGAATATCATCTGTCTCCTGAATAAGGACTGGGCTCTGCAGGCACAAAGACCGTGGTGCTTCCACAGCTATCCACCATGGAAAGCCAATTTAAGTGTGGACAGAGATCTTTTTGGTGAAAAAAAAGTAATAGTAAAATTATGATTTATCCACATCTATCCTCATTTGCTCATCAAAATAAGAAATGTAAATTAAAAACAGACAGAAGACCAATGACTTGCTGTGTAACTTTTTCAAACCACTTAACCATTCTGTGCTTAGTTTTCCCATATGCAAAATGGAAGCAACACTTACTCAACTTCGTAAATCACTTTCAAATCTTCAGATAAAAAGTAAAAAAAGATAAATATTCCCTACCCTGTAAATTTTCTATTTTTGAAATCTTCTGTACCAGACCAAATGCTTGGATTAGTGGCCTTAATACAGATTTTTAAGGTGATCTTCTGGGCATCAGCCTGCATCTTTGCCAACCATTCTGAAATAGACGTGCATCCTTTCACATATATGGACTTTGGCAAACAGTTGCTACAGGCAGGCACGAATACCTCCTGTACCCAAATATATGAACTGGCTTGGGAGGTCACAAGTGGAGGTGATCAGAATTTTTTTTGACAAATGCAGATTTGTGGAACTTGAAATGTTTTGTGAAAATACTTCAAGTTCAATGAATTTTTGTCCCTGCCTGCATCCCTACCAACTCACTTAGTAGTATTTCTGTGTATTTCTAGATTACCTATATTTCAATATCTTGGTACCAATAAACTTTCTGACTGTAGAAGATTTTCTGTAGTACATGCAATGTTCAAAAAAAACAAAAAACACACTTACCTCCCCAAAAGCTCCTCGACCAATCACCTTCAAGATTTCAAAATCTTCTTTATGTAGTCGCATCTGTTTCACCTTAGAGGTAAAAGGTTTGGCTGAAACAAAGGAAAATATCAATCATTAAAAAATAGGTAACATTAATAATATAAAATATTAAGTTATAAGAGCCCTGAAAATAACAGAACATTTTGCATATATACATCTATTCCCTACAGTAATATTACAAAATATAAAGCTGAAACTAATGACCAATAAGAGCTAAGCCAAACTTTCTGTCTGCTTTGAAAGGAAATTTATGGAGTACATATTTTTTACAAATAGAATCAAGCCGCCTATATCCTTCTATATCTCTTATAAATCCACACAGTGATTTTCAATATAATAGGTTTTCAAGTGTTATAGACTGGTATGTCTGGTTGTGAAAATATAGTATGGTAAAATTATTACATCACTCTGGACAGAAATATGCTAACTTCTACATTAGCTCAATATTAATGATCAATATTTTACTCTAAGGAAAATTGAAGTGCTGATGAAAAGATGCTGGACTGCTAGCACTGTCCCATGAAGGTATATCAATAGATACTTGCTGAGAGATCACTACTTTATGTGCAAGGGTTAATAAATTAACCTTTAAACCTTGGTTCAGTATGTTTGCTTGGGGTTTTTTGCTTTGACCTCCATTTCTGTCCAAACTCTCTTTCTAAGCCATATATTTTTACTGTATTATATTTTATTTTAATTTGGTGACCAAACTTGAACAAAACATTTCACACACAGGTAATTCTAGTGTTTTTATATATTATATTTTTGGTATTTTTTTCCAGAGTCAAGTTTATAAACAGCAGACTTTTTCCAAAAGAAAATTTGAATCCAGGCTGATAATATGTACACTAAGTTTGAGACCGACACAAATTAGGTGAACTGAAATGTTTTAGATATAAATATTTTAAAACCTTTTAGATCCCAAATGATTAAGAGCATATGTGCAGACATAAACGTTACAAATATATTTAAAAACCATTATCTAGTATGCCTCAAGCATTATATAGATTTCATTTATAATTTTGCAAGTTTTAATTATGTAACAGCACCTACAGCTATGGAAAGGCAAGATAAACATTGCCATGAGAATGAAGTAAGTAAAAATGACTATTTTAAATCAAGTCTACCTTAAGTTACGTGCCAAGACTCATGTTTAGAATTCTGTATTGCCCCTCTTAAGTTGAACTCAGCATTAACATAAAGAGAATGCAGGGAAACACTTTGGTCTGCATTCTTGTTTGGGATTAACTCTTCCAAGAGAAACACAGAAATCTAGCTGCACGTCTGGACAGGTAATAACAGACTGTTTATCCCCTATATCCATGTGCAGAGGGGATCCTCTGCATGTGGAACACCTCCTGTCTAACTTAGTGTGCTAACCTCTCTCCCCAAAATCCCATGGGCAATAAAATGAAAAGGTAAATTCTCAGGATGCAATGCTTAGAGCCATGGAACCCTCCCACTGAAGGGCAAAGCCCTACCAAATAAAAGTTCTGGGGAAAATTCCCTGGAGGAGAACTTCATTGATCCACCGACATTTAAACACTCATGATCTTCAAAGGACTTTACAAATATTAGTGTTGTGATTCCTCCAGTCTTTAAAAGCTGAACTCCAATTGAGGATTATGAAATCAGAAGAATTTTAGGAAAACTGATACCGTCTCTCTTTCAGTCCCACACCATGTGTTATCAATGGCCTACCCATCTAATTTTTACATCTTCTGCACCCCATCCTGGCTAGCCATCTGCATGTCCTCAGGGAGACATGAGCCATGTCTCTTTGAGAAACATTATGTAAATGAATTAACTTATTAAGGTAAAAAAACCCACTTGTTTTGAAATATTTTGTTTTATAAAGCAATTATTTGAATTCTTATCAATTCATACAATAGAAATTCCATTACTAATTCAGGATCTATTATTTAAGAGGAAGGGTGATCTAGAATATAGGGAACTGGAATGGGATTTAGGAGAAGTAGGTTCAATTCCCGGCTCCACCATAGACTTATTCTGTGCTCTTGGATTAAACACTTAAGATACTTTGATCTAGATTCACAAAAGGACTTAGACACTGGGTCCCACTGTGATTCACAACCCCTCCACTGTCCCAAGCTGCCACCAAACCCTGTAGGGAACTAAACTCACTCAACTCAGAACTCACCTACCAGACTGGACACCATATACAAACTCGCACAAAACTGCCAGAGGACCTTCCTCATAAGTTGGGATCTGGGAGATCCTTGGTGCAAGTTCCCACTCTGCCTGATGGAAAGAAGGGCTCTGACCAGGGATCTGCCACCTCTCAGGAGAGTGCTCTAACCACTGGGCTACAGGATATTCTGATGTGGGGGCTCACTCAATCTGTCCTATTTAGGCTAGTCCACTGTGGATAAATAACGAAAGAGTCACTTGGCTAGAGAGAGACTGAGTAAGCACGAGACTGACTCTATAGCTTGGTGATTAAAGCAGTCTCCTGGGAAGTGAGATACCCAGAATTCAGTTCCCCTGCTCCAATGACTATTTGAAATTATTCATTCATAGTGGAACTGTTTCAACAGGAGAGACTAATGGACCCCCCACATCAGAATATCCCATAGCACAGTGATTAGAGCACTCAGCTGAGAAGTGGCAGATCCCTGTTCAAATCCTGCTCAGGTGGAATGAGACTTTAACTGAGGGTCTCCCTAACCACTAAGCCAGGTTTTTCTGAATCCCATTCTTAGGCACCTATTCCTCCCTCATTCAATGTATAAGGAGCTTAGGCACCTAACTCAGGCTTCATGAATCCCAATGATTTTCTAGGTGCCTAAATGTCAGGCATGGTGACACTCACTGTCACCACCCAAGTAGTCCCTTACCTTACAAGTGTGTCAAGAGGATAATGAGATGCCTACATATTAAAGTGACGAGGACCACACAAGTACCTGGACAGATAGACGGGAAAATGGCACGTTCCTCTAAATCAGATAAGCTCTCTTAGCTGTACACATATAGGGTTTGAAGATGCAGATAGGTGGGCATGTCAAAATGATGGTTAAGATTTAAAAGGGACATTTGAAAATATGGCTAAAAAAATCTTTTCAGATTGATTTAATGGGATACTGTATGCATTAAAAGGTATGTGTGGGCAGATTCATTTGCAGGATCAGGGACTAGAACTGTGAAAGGAGTTTAAGTGGAAACAGTAATTGCTTTTTCAGTACAAGAACAACAAGGTGCCATTGCACAGCTGTCATAAGTTGGCCACACATATGCTAAATAAAATAAAATCCAATTTGGATTCTCCTGGCATTTCTGAAAGAGATTTTTTTTTAAATAAAACACTGGTCTGAATCAATCTAGATGGAAAACAAATATTTAAGTGTCCAGCTAATCATTTCATTTTATTTAAATTTAAGACAGATAGAGATTATACAGACATAAAAACCTGCTCCAGGGCTTTACAAAATCCCTCTCCAAAAAGAAAGTAGCACAAAATGATAAGCTAAGAAATTCGGTTTTAGATACTTTCCCTTTTTGAGAAAAACAGACACAAACTTCAACAAAATGAAAAGTCAATTCTGAGATTTGATAAATAAGTGAGACAACTAAATTCGTAAGTGCTCCAAATGTCATCTGATAAACAAGACACAGACCTGTTAATAAAATTAGCTTGTTCAAAGAAGAGAGGCACCCACTGTATTCATCAATTAAACTGATGTCCATGCACAATATCAGTGAAAGCAGACTGCAATGAGTGTCTTGTTACAGAACATAATAGATATTATAGGGATCCATGAACCCATAGCAGAACAGACTTTAAAATCTGATTCTACTCTATTACAATGACAACATCAGCAACTTCTAACTAAAATTCAAACCATTCCACTTCAAATGCAGTTTTAAAGTTTCACTCCGAGAAAGAGTTCGCCACAAAGCTCTTAGTTAGGCTCTGAAATTAAGGGTTTGGCATTAGATATAGGTAATTTCATAGCCTCATCAAATTTCTTCTCAAACTATAGCGATTTTCACAATTAAAAAACGCACCCAGTGAAGACAGCACAAAAAGTTAAGGTTAATTATATTTTATCCTGTGAATGCCATTCCTTTTCGAGGCAAAATTACTTTGCTCATTAAAGTTAGTTGCTTTTTTTTTATTCCAGAAGGATATCGACTGCTTCAGAATTCTGTTTCTCGTATACTTCAGTCCTACTGAAGTAAATAAGAATATTTTAAGACAATGGGATTTGGTCCTACAGCAGCAGTCCCCAAACTTTCCAGGGTCATGCCCCCCTTACCCCTGTGCCCAATCAAAATTTCTAATTTTTATAAATTTTTATATATATATATATATATATATATATATATATATATATATATACACACACACACTCTAGTACTAGTAGTAAGGTCTAATGCCCCAAGCTTGCAAAGACTTACATATGGGATTAATTTTAATGATGTGAGTAGTCCCGCTGAGTTCAGCATGTACTTGCCTTTGCAGGTTCAAAGCCTAAAAGGGAAATTTTAAGCTAAGTATTACACTGAAACTCATATTTCCTCAGACATGGCCACTTTCTGATCGTAACCCTCCTTCATCCTGCATTCTTGCAAGTGCACAGGGGGCCTGTGACTATCTACCACACAGCACTACAACTTCTAAATGCTCAATATTACTTGCATCCATGTAGGACTTCCAGTTACATGAACTTCAGAGCAACAACTCTGCACACTTTGCTGTATGCTACACAACTAAGTCCTCAAACAAAAAAATGACTGAATTTTCTGTTTGAAGACAGAAAAAAAAATTGCAGTAGGTGTATGTTGGACTACCAAGACAACAACCTCCACGGTTAGCTAGGTAAATCCTGACAGTGCATTACCTTTTTATTATGAAACAATTCTATCCCAAGAGGGTTACAATACCTTCCCCTATTACAAAGCATTGCATTAAGGAATTATAATAAATATTATTTTTAAAATGTAGTCACATCAACTTTACTTTCTCTTTCTGTTGAGCTCATTGCATGCCACAATGCAAGGTCAGGGCTCTGGGAGCCTTCCCTATTTCAGAGGTTGCAGAGACTGAACTTGTTGCCAGGTTTTCTAAAGCCAAGGGTTCCGTAGACAATATACGTCTTCCACCCACTCTGTTTTTAAACCTTTTTATATCTTAAACCATTTTTTGAATAGTTGAGCTGAAACCAAAACATGATTTCTTATTGGCCAAGCATAAATTGAATTATACTATGTCATTTGAAATATTTTAACCAATGTAAAGATGTCAATGTCATTGTTCAAATATTTTTCAATAAATAAAAAGCACCCCATTAAAAGGGTTGGGTTTTTTATGTTGAAGAGAGACTGACTACAAATGAAGGAACAGTTCGTGATATCAGTGATTTTTGACCATTATAGGCCTGGCTGGAGTACAACGTAAAATATCTTGTTAACAAACACCAACATAGCTGTTTAAACCACCAAACAATTGTTCACTTTTCACTGTAAGGAAAGGCCTGTCATTCTTTAATTATTATATTTTGGAATTTTCCAGGGTTCCCATAGGGATACTGGAAAAATAAAGATCACTAGGTCTATTCATGTAAAAACACAACAGACAAAAATAGGTTTAGGCTGTATATAGTGATTCATGGTGTTATGTTAGTGGAAGGTTTGTAAACATTTTTGGTTATTTTATTATCTCAAGAAACAGCTATGGTAATATATGGCCCAAGGGCTCCATAAAGAAAGATAATTACTAGTCCAAGAAAGATCAATTCCCTAGGCAATATATTTTAGAATGGTTTATACCATAGACAGGTCATAGAATCATAGAATATCAGGGTTGGAAGGGAACCTGGGTGAGATAAACCCAAGTGAGATTGGGGTCATGCTGATTGGCAGGGGTAAACATTTTGAAGAAGCTGCAGGAACAAAGCAGACTCCAATTGAAAATTCACACGCACAATTGGTCAGGTCAGTCCACAGTTTAGGAGTTCTAGATACTGATACGTAGCTCTTCCATAGTGGGGTTACCATACGTCCGTTTTTTCCCGGACATGTCCGGCTTTTTGGTAATCAAACCCCCATCCGGGGGGAATTGCCAAAAAGCCGAACATGTCCGGGAAAAATACCGGCCGGGCACTTCCCCTCCCGGGCTCCAGCTGCTCTGCTCCTCCCCTGACTCTTCGGCTCTGTTTAAGAGCCGAGCTGCCCGAGCGCTCTGGCTTCGGGCAGCCCCCTTGCCTCCGGACCCCGAGCCGCCAGCCAGGCACTTCCCCTCCGGGCTCCAGCTGCTCTGCTCCGGCGGCGCAGGGTCCGGAGGCATGGGGGCTGCCCGAAGCCCGAGCGCTACCGGCTTCACGGTTTGCCGGGCAGCCTCCAGACTCTGGGCCCCCGGCTGGGCGCTTCCCCTACCGGGCTCCAGCTGCGCTGGGGAAGCGCCGGCCAGGGGCGCAGGGTCTGGAGACTGCCCGGCAAACCGTGAAGCCGGTAGCGCTCAGGCAGCCCTTTTCGCCTGGCTGGGAGGGAGGAGGGGGAGTTAGGGTGGGAACGTTGGGGAAGGGGTGGGGAATGGGCAGAGTTTGGGGTGGGGAAGGGACGGAGTTGGGGTGGGGAAGGGGCAGGGCCAGGGCCCATGGAGTGTCCTCTTTTTTTATTTTTTAAATATGGTAACCCTATTCCATAGCAGCACTTCTGAATAAGACACTCCCATCTCTGGCTAGTCAGAACAGTGATTCTCAACATATATTTTTTTAATGAGGGACCCCCTAAACTTAAATAGACAAATCTGCAGACTCCCAACCAAAGGTCACATGGGGAGGTAAGGGCGGGGGGGTCATGTCCCCCTCCAGATTTCTGCCTTCTATTTGCCAAGCTCCCTGAAGTGCTGGTGCCTGCTTGGGGAGTCAATGGCTGTGAGGCATCCCCCTTCTGATGGCAGGGGGAGATCTCTCTTCTGCAGTGATGCTGCAATTTTGGGTTGCACTGCCTGAACCCAGACAGTCTGGGTGGCCCCCTGAGGTGAGTCAGGGAATGGGGGAGGCGCTTCCTCCCTGAGCTCTGCCGCCCAGGGCTAAGCCCAGTCGTTGGCAGACCCCTGAAACCTGTTCATGGCCCCCCAGTTGAGACCCTGTGAGCTAGAAGACCGTCCCCCACCCTGGAAAATTATGATCTTCCATTCCCTCCCAATGGAACCACAGCAATGCAAATCTACATGGACATGAAACATTCAGCCCTCAGGAAAATGCAAGGTGCCTCCTCACCAATATGAGCACAACAAACCTACCCTCTGCTCATTACACTGGCTCCCTGTAAATATCATATCAAGTTAAAGCTGTTGGTCCTTATCATCAAGGGATTTCATGTTCTGGGGCCAGGATAAGCACTCTACTCCTTCGTCAACAGCCAAGGTAAAACTCATTCGTGCAGCAGGTATCAGCTTTCATGCGGGGCAGGACTAAGCCTATGGCACAAACACCCGCAAAAACTATGAGCCACCACAAATTTAATCACCTTCCATTATAAGAGGAAGGCTCACCTCTCTTCTACCTTGCCTTCAATAGCACATTAAATAAAATTTCAAAAATCCACAACCATTTTATCATGGGAAGAGAAAGTACATGTGACAGCTGTTAGTCACCTCACTTAAACTACTGGAAGGCACTCTGATAATACAGAGATGGGCACAGTGTAAGAGATTGAACAGAACAATTATGCAGTATCAACTTTTCCTTTCATAGATTATAAGCACTTTATAGTTTGGTACTTTCTGCAGAAGGACTTTTTCCCCTCTCTCCAGCCTGGAAGGAAAGGATTTAATGTTTTATTTTAGGGATTAATCCAAACCCATTGAAATTAAAGTTTTTTGATTGTCTTCCATCAGCACTGAATCAGGCCTTTAGTGATTCTGAACTATGTTAATGGTATTTTTAAGGTTTTAGCATACAGTTTAACCAGGGGATTAAAAAAATATATAGTGAGGTGAGAACGGATGTTCAGTCATAAGAAGAGGGACCCTCGGGAGAAAGCCCTGCCTTTGGGGGGTGGGCTTGAGTTAGGAAATATAGAAACTATACCCTGATCAGGAGCACACAGAGGCTCACATTCTCCTTTCTCCTCTATGCATTCCATCTTTTCCGGTGGGCACATGAAGAGTTAGACTCTAGAACAACTATGGAGGCAATAAAGACCTTGTTGATCCAAGAGACTGCTTTGAAGTACAGAAGTTCTGACCTAATTGGCCTTGAAAAGATGGTCTCGTTCGGGCGATGCATTTCCTGGTTTCCTGTTGACTCTACTGCTAAGGAAGGAAGGAGTGATGAATACTTAATAAGGGCACTGATGGAGCTCAGAACCCCACAGGATTACTTCCTAAAAACTCTTCTAAGAGCCTGGTACGGGCAGAGCAGCCGTATACAGTACAGGTGATATAGCATCAGCTTGATGTGGAGGTCTGCAAAGTGCTGCTAGAGTGTACTTTTGGTGGTTTTTTGTTTTTCTTGCCTTCCATAATTCTTTCTTCTTGATCTGATGATGTGCAGATGAAAAGAAAACAAAGCACTGTAAAAAAATAAACCTCTCCAGTAAGCACCACTTCAAAAAACAAAAAGGGGAGGGGAAGTGACTGAGCAAGAGGGAGCTGTCTAAAACATGACCAATTTACTTGAGACAAGAAAACAAGTGGGGAAAAATAAAGGAAGCCCTGCCCCCAGGATAGCCCAAAGGCACAAAAAAAGCTTTGTTGGAACTGGCTGCCAACTCTCTGTTTAGCACATGAGATGCAAAACCCTGCAGTCAGCAGTGATAGAAGCTGGATTACAGAATGTTATTTAGACCAAGGTAAAATATAAGCCACAAAATTCTTCTCAGTTTTAACAGCTAAGACTCTGTTTTCACTCTTTTGGAATTCTTCTTAAAATATTTTTCCTGATGAACAGTAAGTGCCAACATCCGTAGTGCAGTTTAAGAGAAGCTGGCAGTTCCTGCGAATATGAAATACACCCGCAAGTTCCTGTACTGTAATGGTATAGTTAGACACACAATATTCTGGCTCCTATTCACATTGAAAAAAAGTAATGTGTTCCCAGCTAGGTCAATTGGAGATCATCCAGCCATCTTTGGCTACAACTTATCCCCAAAAATTCTTAACCAGGGAATTTCAGATCAGGGTAAGAAATGAGATTTCACTTTCATATAAAAACAATCACATGCAAAACAACCCCAATGTTAACAAAATATCCACTGCAAAGATGGATAAATGCATCTCTGTCCCACAAAAATAAACCATGTTAAAAGAACATTATTAAGGATGCAAAGTCAAGCACTCAAGCTTTTGTGTATGTATTATGATACAGTCTTTAATCACCTAATCATATGCCATTTTTTCCACAGGACCCCTGCCTCATTCGGTGCATAGGATGGACCTGCTCTGGGGATGAATCACGGTTGCATAGTAAAAGAGGCTGTTGTCTGTAGGATCCCTGCCTTATTTTTGCAGAAGAAGGTGGTGTATAGTGAGCAAGTCAGGAGACTGCAGGAAGAGAAAGGATGGCCGAATGTTAAGGCAGTTGAATATGGACTTAGAAAACTGGATTCTATCTGCCACAAAGTTCATATGTGATACTGGGCAAGTCACTTTTCACAGGTGGTAACTAATTGTGTGTTCTTCATTTTTTGGATGCCTGACAAGAGACCCTGGAGTCTGACTTACAGAAATGCTCAGCACTCACAGCCCCAACTGAAGTCAACAGTAACTGTGCTTTGAAAATATAAAGTGCTATTTAAGGTTAGTTGCTCTGAAAAATCAGGTCCTAGGTGTCTCACATTTGGCACCCAGAATTAGTGGATACTTTTGACCTTAATCTCTCTCTCTGCCTCAGTTCCCCATCTGTAAAATGAGGATAATACTACTGCCTCACCTCACCTGCATATTGTGAAATAAATCCATTAATGTTTGTGAAACATTATAATCATGAGCACCATAGATAAGCTCATGAGGAAATTCATAATTCTGTCTTCAGAGCAGAGTTTGAATAGTGGGCAGTAAATAAGGCACAGGGGCAGTCACTGGACAATAAGGGAAAAAACAAAATATTGAAGAGATGCTCATTAAGTGAGCACAATCCATTCTGTGCACTGACTGAGGCAGGAGTCCTGTGGAAAAATAGCATGTGGTCATGTAATTAAAGACTATAGACCGTATCATAATGCATACACAAAAGGGGGCAAAGGTTTCCTTATGTTTGATTGCTTCATGTTGCAAACTTAATCATGTTCTTTTAACACAGTGTTTTGTGTATAATTTAAAAAGAAAACTGAAAAACAGAAATTCCATCATGTGGGGTCATATTGACACCCACATAGTTTATCAACAAGGCTGCAACCTTTAGATCCACTGCATAGCCCTCTGACGCTTGAGATAATGGAGTAACAGATAGCAATAGTCAATTGTCATCCCCTATATGGACCAGAAATAGTGGGGGATAAAATACACAGTTTATCAGTAGGTTTTCACAGTTATTTGCTCACAGTAGAGAAATGTTGAGATTTAGGGATCTTGGGCTCCATTTCAGGCTCTAGAGGGAAGTGGGCTCTAGTGGTCACAGACTTTCCTACTCATTCCATCCTCCTTCAAGTTTAACTCCTTCTGCCCATCTTCTCCAACCTGTCCCAATCCTGTTTCTTGGCCCTCACCCATCCTAGCTACTCATCCCAGCCCCATTCCCCTCACATAGTCAATTGTAGTCTCTCCCTCCAAACTCTCCATCCCAGTTTCCTTGCCCAGCCAGTCCAAGCTGTCCCCACTATACCCTGTCTCTCCTCCTAGTATCTTCCCACTCTGCTCCCTACCTTCTTCAATCTGCTCTGATTTCTAGTCCCAGTCTCTTGCCCAACAAGTTCCAGCTGCCCCGACCAGTTTCTCATCCAATCTCTGTCTCCCCCTACCCCTCTCTAGCCCATAGGCTCCCAGTCCTCCCCATTTCCCTCTCTAGCTCCCAGTCTCCTTGCCCAACCAGTTTCAGTCTCCCCTCATACTGATTCCAGTCTTCTTGTCCAACCAGTCCCCGCTTCCTCTGCTCCACTGGCTTCCAGTCTCATTGGCCAGCCAGCCTCAGTTTCCCTCTCCCCCACTGCCAGCCTCCAGTCTCGGTCTCTTCAGCCCCCAGCCCCCTCTTGTCTCAATCTACTCCTCCCATTCCCACCTCTGGGTCCCACTCTTCTCCCCTTCAGCATTTAATTAAGCAGCTCCCTCCTTTTCACAGCCTGGGCCTAATGTGGGGAAGGGCACTGAAAGCACAGGAGAGAGAGAGAGAGAGAGAGAGACGCTCTCTGTTCTTAGTTCTGGCAACCTGGACCAGGCACAGCCCACAACAGCTGGGAGCAGCAATTGCATGGAAAGCCTCGGGCAGGAGCATGTTTAATGTAGACAGAATCGTCTGAGAATTTAGCTGCAAAGCTCCAGCAATTCTCTCCTAAGTGTATGCAAACTTCAGTTTTTCAAAGGTTTATAACCTGCCCAAATCTGGCCAAGTTTTCAAGGGGATGGCAAAAGGCACATCCTTGACACAAAATTCCATCCTTCCTTTGCCAAATTTCACACACCTGCTCCAAACATGGGGATGTTAGAGTTTCTCAGTAAAAGGTCTCCAGAATTATTTTAAAACGGGCAAAACAATGTATTTTGAACCAACCTCATTCTCAGAAATGGCTGAACCATTTTGGATGATATTTCCCAAAAATATGCAGCCTAAGGCAGAAACCCAGCCTGGAAAATTTCCGAACTGTTAAAATATTGTGGTTTGATTTGTTGCAAGAACAATCTAAAATATCAAATAAAGCAAAGAGAGGGCTTTGAACAATATTAAACTGCATAGCTCCTTACATTGCATTGACAGAAAACCTAAAACTAAACAAAAGTATGTACACCTAAAAGAAAAAAAATCAACTACACAATCTTGGTCAGGTCTCCTTTTACTTGCATCATTTTTAGAGAAGACGTTACATATCTTCAAGCAATTGCTTATAGTAAATTTATTAAGTTTAACAGTTTGATTCTTACATCAGGTGTTGGGAATTTCACTGAATCTTATGGGACATAAGGAAAACAGTCAGTATCATTCATTTTTACACAAGACATATTTCCTGTAAATAAATACATAAATAAATAAATTAAAAAAAAAAAAACCTATGGAAAGCTGCATAAGCCCTTTGCCCTCCAGTCTTACAACTAGCTACAGAAAATGCTCTAAGCCCATGGGGGGAAAAACATACATCACTTTTGTTCGGACACAATTTTTTTGGATGCATAGCTATATACTTATATACATTTCAGCACAGGACTTGTCTAAATGTTTTGCTTCACTTCTGAGCTCCATGTTACTTCATTAATCATTATTATTATTATTATTTAAAAATTTTCTCTGGTAACACCTAAATATAAATATAAAATAAAGGTATGGGCCTTGTACAAATGAGCTTCAATATACAGTTTCTTTCATTGTTATTTGTCTTTCATATGTCCTAGCAATATTGCTCACGCAGCCATTATAGGTGCTCAGCCTGCAAAGGGATCTGTGCAGGCAGACCCTTATGCCCATGAATACTTAATGGAAATCCACATGCGCACAAAGGTTTGAACAGGCACTTCTGTTTGTATGATTGGGACCTCAGGTTGTAACATATATAAAACTTTTCTTGGAATTTTAAAAATTCTTAAATTCGTATGTCTAATAAAATAATCTTTAGCATCACCTTTCTAGAGTCCAGAACCACACTAAAAGTCAAAATCTCCATTTTATTATACAAATGTAAACTTCATAAAATGCACCACTCAATGTGACAAAATGAAACTTTCTATAAACATTTGTTTTATTTGGTATAAATAGAGAGCACGTTTAAAAAAACAGTTATCTATTAACACACTAAATTAAGGGATTTCTCATTACTACAATATCAAAAAGCCATTATATCTTAACAATTTATAAACAACTATTTTTGATCAACATAGAGAATGAATGCAGTTTACAGGTCTTTACAATTTTTCAAACACCGTCTGAAAAATGGAGGTGATTGATGTAACATATTTCAGTAGGGAATACAAAAAGCTATACTGGCTTTTGCCATAGCAGGGAGAGGAAATAGAATTGCCAGATGTCCACTTTTTGACCAGATACCCAGTTGAAAAGGGACCTCTGGCGAACGGCGCTAACCAGGCCATAAAAAGTCCAGTCGGCGGCGCAGTGGGACAAGCAGGTTCCCTACCTGGTTCCGCGCGACTCCCGGAAGCGGCAACATGTCCCTCTGGCTTCTAGACATAGGGGCAGCCACAAGGACTCTGCACGCTGCCCCGGCCCCGAGTACTGGCTCCGCAACTTCCATCGGTCGCGGGACCTGTGGACAGGGGCAGTGCACAGAGCCGCCTGGCCAGGCCTCCACCTAGGAGCCATACATGCCAGTCGCTTCCCGGGAGCCAGCCACTTGAGGTAAATGCCGCCTGTCCGGAACCCACACCCCGAACCTCCTCCTGCACCCCAACCTCATACCCCAACCCAGAGCCCCATCCCATAACCTGAACCCCTCATTTCTGGCCCCAGCCCAGAGCCTGTACCCTCTCCCACACCCAAACCCCTTGCCTGAGCTCAGAGCCCCTCCTGCACCCGAAACCCCCTCATTAGCCCGCACCCCCAGCCAGAGCCCTGACCCCCTCCTGTACCCCAACCCCTTGCCCCAGCTTGATGAAAATGAGCTAGTGAGCGAAGGTGGGGAAGAGCAAGTGAGGGGGAGGATGGAGTGAGCATGGGGCAGGGCTTCAGAGAAGGGGTGGGGCAAGGTGGGACCTTTGGGAAGGGGCAGGATAAGGGTGTTCGGTTTTCTGCTATTAGAAAGTTGGCAACCCTAATAGGAAAATTAATGCTGTAAGAAGGGCTCCAGAGGTGATCCCGGCAATTACAGGCCGGTAAGTCTGACTTCAGTACCTGGCAAATTGGTTGAAACTATAGTAAAGAACAAAGTTGTCAGACACATACATGAACATAATTTGTTGGGGAAGAGTCAAAATGGTTTTTGTCAAGGAAAATTATGCCTCACCAATCTACTAAAATTCTTTGAGGGGGTCACCAAGCATGTGGACAAGGAGGATTCAGTGTATATAGTGTACTTAGTTTTTCAGAAAGCCTTTGACAAGGTCCCTCACCAAAGGCTCTTAAGCAAAGTAAGCTGTCATGGGATAAGAGGGAAGGTCATCTCATGGATTGGTAAATGGTTAAAAGATAAGGGGAAAAGGGTAGGAATAAATGGTCAGTTTTCAGAATGGACAGAGGTAAATAGTGGTGTCTCCTAGGGGTCTGTCTTGGGACCAGTCCTATTCAAAATATTCATAAATCATCTGGAAAAAGGGGTAAACAATGAGGTGGCAAATTTTTGCAGATGATACAAAACTACGCAAGATAGATAAGTCCCAGGCAGACTGCGAAGAGCTACAAAATGATCTCTCAAAACTGGGTGACTGGGCAACAAAATGGTAGATGAAATTCAATGTTGATAAATGCAAAGTCATGCACATTGGAAAACACAATCCTAACTACATATATAAAATTATGGGATCTAAATTAGCTGTTACCACTCAAGAAAGAGATACTGGAGTCACTGTGGATAGTTCTCTGAAAACATCCACTCAATATGCAGCGGCTATCAAAAAAGCAAACAGAATGTTGGGAATCATTAAGAAAGGGACAGATAATAGGATAGAAAATATCGCATTGCCTTTATATAAATCGATGGTACGCCCACATCTTGAATACTGTGTGTAGATGTGGTCACCCCATCTCAAAAAAGATATACTGAAATTGGAAAAGTTTCAGAAAAGGTCAATAAAAATTAAACTAAGAACAGCCATACTGGGTCAGACCAAAGTATGAATGTTATTTTGGTTACAAAGTCAAGCATTTGGAAGGTAGGAAATGGCAGTATTTAGGCTGCCTGTACAACCTTTATTCAGCCCCCTTGTGCATATGCATTATGATACAATCTCTAATTACATGACTGTTTATACGATCAGGCCTTTATTTCTGAATCTTCTACAGCAGTCACAATCTTGTTTGCTGTTTCCTTATTAAATGATCGCTATAAAATAAACCTGAAATATTCTATGCCTTCCTTCTAACTCATTTCATTCTCATGGGAATGTTAATCATTCAAACAATTTTCATTAATTTGGATGGATACATTTGCATTTATAATAATATATAGTAGCTGAATTACTAATTCCTATGAATTAGTGTTTCCAAAAATAATCACCCACCCTACCATTAATACAAATAGACTGGAATTCACTATGAAGATGCTGGTTCAACTGACACTGAAAAATACATTTTCTAATGCCCATGTTAACTTTGCATTCTGTAGTTTCCATTAACAGTTGGCTTTCATATAAACTAAAATAGATTATGCTCTCTTGCCACATATCTACATGTTTTGGTCCACAATCTTCTTCAATAAAAGCAAGGCTTTTATGATGTCTCTAACAATTCATTTGCAATACATAGTTTTGGACCCAGCATGCAAATTTATAGATTCCTGATAGAACCAAAAATTGTAATTTAAGTTAAAATGTACTTAATTGGAATTTCTTTCTTCATCTTTTAAAGGAGACCCTCCAGGTCCTCATATTGTCCAACTTTACTAACCCTCCCTCCTCCTCTCTCATTCTACCCTCAAAGGTTCTGTAAACCTACCCGCAGGACAAGATGGTTCCAACTAAGACCTTCAAAATATTTAATATGTTAGCTGGAAGGATTCCACTCACAGCAGCAAGTCTAATCACTGTTTCATGGTACTAAACACACCGCCACCATTGCATCATTCCTAATCACTGCTGGCTCAGAAATAGGAGATAAGGTCCCAATCTTACAAACTCTTATGTGTATGTATTTGCAGGGTTTGGGGTAAGTGAAGAATCCAAACTTGGATGCCCTGCAATGAAGCAGAGAGCTGTGATCTATGTGACTACATAAGACAGGCTAAAACTAAGTTTCAGAACTTGTATTTATTAATACATTAATTATTACATTGTCATGTATAATTAAATAATATACTGATAATTGTAAATACAGTATGCTTACTCATTTCGGTTCTATATTTCAGTGCATGATAAAAGATAGTGAGATTGACATTGTTGGTTTAAGTCACCGGGTTAGACTAAAATACTACTATTCCAATCGAGTACAAGGTAGTACCTTCACTCTACATTAAGGCAAAAACTTGCATTCCATTATGAACCCAAATTTTCCCCCTCCACCACATCTCCAAATAAGATCTTTTCCCACTTCAAATGTTTTAGGCCTTTTGCATGCATGGCTAGCAGAGCTCTTTTTGCTCATATTAGAGGTGACTTGGATAACCTGTTGTCAAAGTTACGCTGTCGGGGGGTAAACTACTCATCACGTTTTGAAAATTCTTCTACTGCATTTTTGCCAGGATTTATCTCAAAAGGGGATTCTTATAGAAACTTGTCTTAAACTGAAATTTATTTTGAAAAATCTTGGCAAAATATAGTGCACGTAACCAATTTGGAGACAAGTAAAGGATTATTTAGGAAGTTGGGGGTAGATTTTCAACAAAGCTCC